>NC_084601.1:14450689-15050689 GCF_033807715.1 Cololabis saira | reverse complement strand
TTGGTGGATGTGTCTGGGCTTGATGATATCCTATAAGATATACAATTACATGAATACATACATACATTAATTCATTCAAAATTCGAGTTGCATTATGGGTAAAAGAGCAAAAACGTGTTTTTTTTCCAATCGTTAACTGAAGCAAGCTAGCCGTTTCTACCACAATGAGCCGCGTGTCGAGCAAATTCCGCAGTTTGTTTGAAATTTTGTAGTAAAACCACCTCTAGAAATACATACAATCATATAATAGTATACCTTACATATAAGCTCTGATTATAAGCCCAAACTAAAGCTAAACTTAACCTTCAACATGTGCCCAACCTAAAAAAAAAAGGTTGGGTGCTACAAACGTTTCAATTAACAACGATTATAACGCTATTTTGTCGGTACCTCCTTTGCAGGTTAATTCAACACGTGTTTTTGAGACCAAACTACTGTTTACCACAACGAGGTTAAAGCGCCATTCCCCTCCAGTCCTGCCGCATCTCTAACTTCGCACCAGTTCGCCTCCTAGTCCAACTAAGTCACCTCGTGCCCCATAAACAACGGCCGTATGGCTAAGTTCAGTTTTTTAAACACCACAGTGACACAGAACCTACCATTTCTAAAAGAATTAAGTAATAATTAGTCCTAACACTCAACCCGCGGACCCGCTCTCCTGCAGCCGTCACAAGCTGCACCGAAGCCCCGCCCCCGCCGTGACGTCACGGTACCAGCTCGAACATTAATTAATATAAAATATTAAAGTAAATTTTCAAGTGTATTTTTTATACAGATACCATGTTGTTCTCATTGCTGTTTTAAGATTAAATTTATTTATTTTTTTTGTAATTTTTATTTTATTTATTTTGTAGGTTTTTTTTCGGGGGGGGGGGTGCAACTGTCTCCATGGAGACGGTCGAGCTCAGCAGCACTTTAGTTGTGGCCAAACATTTACCTGAATCCTCCTCAGTAAACGTTTGACGGAGAATACTAAACTACACTAAGAGCAGTTTGTCGTAAATATCTTCAGCAGGAGAGTTTTCAGTGGTTGCAGTTATCACTGACGGTGACTTTCACCTTGAACATCTAGTTTTCCAATCAGAAAATTCAGGTTTGAATCCCAGATTAATTCAACTCATCCCAATCTCCCTTCCCCAGCACACCCACAAAACTAGACATAAACACCTTATTATAGGGAAAAAAACGTAAACTTGTGGGAACAAGTATGAGTGTTGTTTGTCGGGGACCACAGATTTGGAATGAGTTGAATGATAACCTTAAAAAGTCACAGTCCATCTCCATATTCAAACGCCAGTTAAAGAAACAATTGTTAAGCTCATATATATAAATGTACACTTCTGGATCAAAAGTGTTTCATGTGAAGGGTTTGTAATGTGATATGTTGTATGTAAGTGGTAGTATAAAGTGCATGTTGTATTGTTTAGTGTGTATTAAGTGCAAGTGTGTATGTATACCTGTCTAATATATTTATGTTCATTGGCTCCTACCATAAGCTTTTGATAGCTTCTCCAGGAGACCAATTCACATGCGTGTGTGAATAAATCAATCAATCAATCAATCAATCAATCAATCAATCAATCAATCAATCAATCAATCAATCAATCAATCAATCAATCAATCAATCAATCAATCAATCAATCAATCAATCAATCAATCATTCAAATCCTCCCATCAAAACGCAACAAAGGTAACGTTAACCGTAACGTTTTAACGAGTTAAACGTTTTCTTATTGTTATAATGTTGCTTAGAAGGATTTTGGATGTCATATATGTGGAATTTCAGCTCTGCCACCTCCACATCTGCCTCCTTTTATTTAGTTAGTGTTACCAGAGCTAAGCCCTACAGAAGAGCTGGTCTCACTATAGCCCTCTAAACCTTTCCACTCATCCATCACAGATAACTCCTGAAACTCTTGTTTCCTTGTCTGCAGTCTCAGCTTCACTTTTTTTCCACACTTCTCATGGCTCTAAACAGTTAAGCTTTAGTATTCAAACCTTTACTCTTTTTTAATTTCTCCCCCTAGCATCTTCATCATTTCATTAACACTCATGTATTCTTTATAGCTATTATTGACCTTCATTCCTCGCATTTCCTGCAAACATTATGCCAGAGTCCTTACAAACACCAGGAAACTGGACCACATACACCGGTCATGAAATCGCTCCACTGGCTTCCAGTGAGTCAAAGGATAGAGTTTAAAATCTTACTGCTGCTCTACAAAGCACTGAATGGTCTTGGACCAAAATACATGGTTGATCTGTTAGTTCCTATGAAGCTCCCAGACCCCTGAGGTTCATCTGGATCTGGTTTGTTGTGTGTCCCAAGAACCAGAACCAAGCAAGGTGAGGCAGCGTTCAGTTATTCTGCTCCTCACCGGTGGAACAAACTTCCTGTAGACCTGAGGTCTGCTCCAACTGTAGATCCTTTAAACCAGGCCTAAAAACATTACTGTTTACTGAAGCGTACTCTTAAATTAAATACTTACCTGCTGTACTCTACTGCAATTACTTTTCAACAACTTGTGCTTTTTATTATTTTACCTCTTTTCTTATCATTTTATTTCATTTTATTTGGTATTTACTGTTTAATTGTGTCTTGCAGCTTTTAATGTTGATGTAAAGCAGTTTAGGTAACACATTGTAATGGTAGTTTTAACTTCAACCTGCATAGTGCATCAATCGCATTAAATTTACAATGTAATGTGAAAAAGAAGTAAATATTTCAAAGGTTCATACTATGTGATACAAAACTATGTGCTGTATATCATCGCTTCAGGTTGTAGTTAATCATTTGTCAAGTTCCCAGTTAGCATTCTGCAGAATTGGATGAAGATGACTAATGAGCCTCCTAAAGGGATTTGAGCCAACCTTTTGCACTCTTATCTGAGTCACCCCATCTCTGATCCGGGCTTCTTTGGCAGCTGCAACAAAGAGGTCATTTGGCCGAAGTTCCTTTTTGGGCTCACTTTTTTCCACTTTTACTTTTCTTGGGCATTTTATGTTTAAAATCTCGTACTCCACTATAGATCTGTTGTAGGAAATAGCTTGATTTCAGATGCTGCCATCCAGTGGGGAGATGCCATTATAGCACAGGTGGCACACTCAAGATGTATTGATGGACATGTTATTATGGTTCATATGTCTCCACAACAGTATAGAATTCTACAGTAAGTGCATAATTATCTTGCCCGCAAGCTTTGAGTTTGACATGTCTGCATTAGAGGATAATGTTTTTTTTAGTAGCCGTCTCTCAGGTTTGGGTTTTGTGGTCATTGTTTTGAAATTAATATTGTAATTCTGTGTTTTCCTTGTTTCAGGTGTATGTTGACTACATACGGACCCTGCCAATTAGTGCTGATCCTTTTGTATTTGGACTTCACAGCAACGCAGACATCGCAAGGAATAATCAAGAGACCGATCAGCTCCTGGAGGGAGTGTTGCTGACTCTGCCAAGGCAGTCTGGTGGTGGGGCTAAGTCCCCTCAGGTTCGTCTTGATTACTGTCTCAAGTAAACCTTTACTTTTCCAGAATGCTCAGGGTGCCTGGCAGAGATCCAACCCATATTGTAAACTAAGGAGCGGCTTCAGGAAAAGATTATAAAAGTTGTTGAGTCAAGCAGAAAGAATCTGAGCCTGAACCCAGTAGAGCATCACTGTACAGACCTGTACTGTGCAATAACTTTTTAAAGGAAATTATGTCCAGTTTGTAGCTAATTTCCAAACAAACTTGAGGTTGATTATGAATCAATTTTTAAAAAATTAGCTGAACAAGTGAAATATGTCACTTAGAAGCAATATTATGAAAACCTGTTGTCCTGCGTCTTGACTCCAGCTTTGTGTTGCTGTCTCATTCTGTAGGTCAAAGTCTGTCAGCAGACCTTGACTTACAAATGGTGATAGAAAGATACCCAGTCATCTATGCAGAGTTTATGAATATTTGTTTTGATGCAGGAAATCATCCGCTTCAACAAGTTTGTATGCAGTTACTTAAGGTGGGATAAGATAACATTGCAAGTCATGCAAGTCATGCTTATTGACCCGTTTGTTCAGAGCACAATCCTTAATTATTGACCCCAATGACTGTTTTCTCTGGTCAGACTTACAGATGTGGTGCGTGTCAGCTTGATAAACATCTACAAAGCTTTGAAAGGCCAGATTGTCATGTCCTCTGAGCTTGAGAATATGTTATTGGGCAAGGTGCCCACCATGTGGGTAACCAAGTAATAGCATGCTGGGACAGGCAGAATATGGTCATAGGAGAGTCCTTACCCAAGATTCTCTTTGCCCATCATCAAGCTCAAACCAGGAGATATAACCAAATTTCAATATGAGAACAAATATGCTTGTCTTGTTTACAAAACCAGTGCTCGTCGAGGGACCTTGTCCACCAACTATGTCCTGTCTATGGAGCTGCCCTCTGACAAGCCACAGAAACACTGCATTAACCGAGGAGTGGCATGCCTCTTGCAGCTGGATGACTAAGAATTAGCCGCATTAACAGTTTGAGCTACTTTTAATGTACTCAATTACTGTCCAATCCAAAAATAAATACTTTTGCGTGACTTGAAGTAATGACAATGTGTTACATATTGTTTTTTCAATTAAAGAAATTTTTTTTAGCATTCATTCATAAAATATTTGACTGCAAATATATTGACTAACTAAAGCAAAGTGGAACAGACAATATGTCTGGCCAATATAGTGTGCCATTTCCTTCTGAAGACAATGTCTGTGTGCAGTCATCAATGTAGCTGCATACTTTGTAGAGTATACTGAGTTAATGCTCTTTAATATTAAAATCAAGATAATATAAAACCATTTGAATGGTATTTATATTACCATTTTCACCTGTGTCTCGACTGAATATCCATCACCATGTCCATTTCTTAAACTGTGTTTGAAATAGAAAACATTAAATATAATTATCCAACTCTAACATTAGATGGCAGTAAAAGCACACAGTTTCCAACTCTTTGAGACCCATGTTGTTAAATATAATTTCTCAGTGTATGCATACTGAGAATGTATCCAGGATATGCGTGGTGTCGTGGTGGTGAACACTAATGCTGCACATCTGATCCTCTAATCAGGGCAAGGGTCTTCCTGTGGGGATTTTGCATGTTTACTTCTGCTTCAGAAACGTGTATATTAGGTTGAGTGGTAATTCTAAATTGACTGCTAAATTGTACCTACTGTAATGTGGACACTGTTTGTCCCTGTATGATCTGCTTAAGGTGTGCCTTGCCTAGTGTCCAGTGGCATCAAAGAGAGGCTCCAGCAGGCTCATGTCCGAATAGGATTATAAAAATTGTGGCAGGTGAATGACTGAAAGTGGTTTCTAAGCATCATATACATATTTATTTATCATGTGGGCTGGACCAACCAGAGACTACTTTCAAAGGCTACACTGATATTGATAAATATGTGCAGATTAAGTCTGAAAATTGAGTCCAGAGCCGGAGTAAAACGTTTATGTAGGCGTGACAACAGAACATCCGTCTCTTTGTGATTTTAGCATGATTCAAAATGTCCTCGTCACCATAAGAGTCTTGAAAGAAATGCAATAATGATTTTCTGTCCTGACAGGCAGATTCACGACTTCATTCTGAAATACTGAGATTGAGAATGGTGATATTGCTCCCGTCACACAGGCCATAAATTATAATGCACTATGCCACAAATGAAAACAGGAGGTGTTCATGAATGGTGCTGTTCAGATAACTTCAACATTCTAACAGATCATGCACCCAACCCCGTAATTTAAGATCACATGACTGCTGAAGAATGCTGCCAGTATGTCTAGAAGGAAGCACACGTGAACATAAATCATTTGGATGCCTACCTTAGATCACAAGTAATGAATTTTTGAAACCTTAAATCTATACGTTGCTAAAATTCAGCCAATGACAGTTACTGAGCCAAATTTCTCTAACAGAGCTCCATCTGATATCAGTGCTGGACAATGTGTCAATCAGTACTGCTTTAAAGAAATCAACCCTCTCATTGTTCTTTTAATTACATTTTCTAGCATAAAGTTTACTGATGTGTTAATGGAATAAACTGAAGCAGAGATAACATGAACAGTGATTATTGGGACTGTAGGCCGTTCATTCAGAGAAAATGATAAAATACCAGAGCTTCCCCAAGCAGTAAATCATACTAATTAGTGTGCATCCTGAAGCAAAATCCATATTTGTGGTTTTTAAATTGAATTTTAGGAAGACAAAGCACTCCCCTGCCTGTTTAGATTTGTAAAAATATATAGGCTATATATATATATATATATATATATATATATATATATATATATATATATATATACACACACACACACACACACACACACACACACACTCTGTTTTTCAATTTTAGAAATATGCTCACATATAGATGAATAGTTTGATCTACAACATGCAGCACAACCACATAGCTGTGGCTTCTATATCATATTTCATAGCTGTCAAATCAAAACAAAGTGGATGCTTTAAGCCTGAAAATAAACACGTGATGCCTCAACTTGTCGCTTCAAACTAAAATATTACCAACCACAGCCACAGCTGGTTGGCCTATATCTTATAACATTCAGTTAGTTTGAATGTAAAGGCTTTGTCACAGGGGACAGTTTTTTTTGGTAGGCTAATGCTTTTATAAATTAGTAGGCTAATGGATCATTAAGGTCACCAAGGTTAATAAGATTTAATAATGAGTTTTCATCACCTATGTGCATCAGACTTGATGTTCAAAATAAGTAAGCCCATCATTACATGATGATCAAATTATTATTTAAAAACAAAGGAGAAGAATAAAAAGTTACTTGAAAACCTAAGGACCTTTTTGAAGCCAGTTTCAAACTCTTCCCTCTGGCAGGAGGCTGCGGTCCATCAGGACCAAAACCTCACACCATTAAAACAGCTTCAGAGGCCCCCGGACCTCCCTCTCCCCCGTCTACCACAGACTGTCCCCCCAGCCCACTCTACGTTACATTAACGTGAAGACTCCACTCCTGACCTTATGCGTCACATTAATGCACATCCTAGGTCACCTTCGTACAGACTCATTACTCCGGCATTCCTTGTGTGTGTTAAACTACGCTGAAAAAAATAAATCTAAGCGCATGTAAATATAACATATTTAAATCTGTGATATTAACAATTAAAAATGAAGTTTGTTGCTTTACATGAATACATCTCGTTTTGAACTTAATCTGCATTGGTTCAAAAAACAAAACTGTGCATTTTTTCCTTAACAAGCAGTATTTATGTAAACCCAACAACAATCAATGATCGTATTTACTTTTCCTTTAACAATGTTAATCTATTGGGCAGATTGACCAACGTTTAGATGAAACATGCTTTATTTGTTTAAGTAGAACACCACAGTAAAAAATATCTTGCTTGATCTACTTTTTAAAAAATTAAGGCAACTTTTTCGCATGACCTTTTTATGTAGATCAAGAAAGACTAGTCTTTGTATAAACTACTTAATTTTTAGTATGTACAAAATTAATTTGCAAGTAAAGTCAACTTAATTTTGGCAATTCAAGTCAACTTCATTTTGGTAAATAAAGTGAACTTAACACAATTAAGTTGACTGTACTGTACTTAAGTTGAATGTATTATTTACATACAAAAAATTAAGTAGTTTATACAAAGACTAGTCTTTGTTGATCTACATAATAATCTCATGCAAAAAGTTTTTTATCAAGCACAATATTTGTATCAGTATACAGGACTGTCTCAGAAAATTAGAATATTGTGATTTTCTGTAATTCAATTACAAAAACAAAAATGTCATACATTCTGGATTCATTACAAATCAACTGAAATATTGCAAGCCTTTTATTATTTTAATATTGCTGATCATGGTTTACAGCTTAAGAAAACTCAAATATCCTATCTCAAAAAATTAGAATATTCTGGGAATCTTAATCTTAAACTGTAAGCCATAATCAGCAATATTAAAATAATAAAAGGCTTGCAACATTTCAGTTTATTTGTAATGAATCCAGAATGTATGACATTTTTGTTTTTTTTAACTGCATTACAGAAAATAAAGAACTTTATCACAATATTCTAATTTTCTGAGACAGTCCTGTATTTGGTTATAAACTTCTTTCTGATTCTGATTGCCATTTACAGGTCGTTCTGGGGGAGGAGGAAAAAAAACCCCATGTCATCTATCTAACTGGCTGCTGACAGATGATGACTTCACAGCCTTGCTGCCACGCTCAGACACCCAGGATCTCCGGATGCGACTGTCACAGGGGAAACATGCATTAATCATCCCGGTTTACACAATCAGCGCGGTGAGCAGGCAGGAGGAGGGAGCGGTGCAGACACCCAGCTGCGGGGGAGACGCGAGCAGCGCCGGGTTTGAGCGGATCAAAGGTGTAACGGTCATTTCTGTCACCCCCTCCCTCCCTCACTCCCTCCCCTCGGTGTGCGCGCATGTGACGGAGAAGTTTCCTCCGCTCCGCGCTCTCAGTCCGCCGGGCGCTTCTTGCAGGCGATGGCGCGTCCGCGTCCCCGCGCACCACCACCACCAGCGATGCCGTGCCAGCAGCTCCGCCGCCTTTCATGAGAGAAAACGGACCCATTAAAGAAAAAAGTCTCGCCATGGCTGAATCTGGAGCGAAGACGCACCGACAAGACCCCGCGTCAAACGGAAGCTGCAGCGTGCCAGACGCCGTGAAGCGGCTGCAGGACGAGCCCGGCGGCGAGTCCCCGACCTGGGAGAGCGCCGGCTGCGAGACAGCGGCGCGCACATTCATTCCCCGACGCAGCAGTCTCATCAAGGTAGGCCATTATTTAAGGGGGATTTATGGTTCCGCGTTAAATCGACGCAGAGCCTACGGCGTAGGGGACGCGGGGACGCGCACCGTACTGTGCGCGTCGCCGCGTACCCTACGCCGTAAGCGTAACGCGGAACCATAACCCTTTACTCTCCGCACGGATATAGTGACATAAGTGAGACGGCTGTCAGGCTAGAAGCCCACGATGTGAAAAAGAAAGTACACCCGCTTTATGTTTGTGAACCTATAAAAGCAACAAACCACTGGTCTTATAGCTGTGTTTTATAATTACGTCACCTAAATATAGCCTCAAATGAGCAACAGATGATAGATTACATCCTCAGATTATCTATAAACAAAACGCACAAGGGGCGTGTGAAAAGTTTAATAGGCTGCATCCTTCAATACAGTGGCGTCAATTCAGTCGAAGCTAAAGTATGGCAAGGTTACGAGTCACAGAACTTAACTACAGTATCAATCAACACGTCCAGCAAATACTCATCACAGAAGTCTGCTATGGAGCTTATCTGTGTGGTCAAGAAAATTGGAACTTTTTCAAATGCAGTCTCACTCACTGCAAAAACTCAAAATCTTACCAGGAATATTTGTCTTATTTCTAGTTAAAATGTCTCATTTTTAGTCAAAAAATCTCATTACACTTAAAACAAGAGCCATCACCAGAAAAATAACTTGTTATTTGACCATTTTCACCTGTTTCAAGTAAATTTTCACTTGAAATAAGTAGAAAAATCTGCCATTGGGACAAGATTTATCTTTTAATTACAAGCAAAAAAATCTTGTTCCACTGGCAGATTTTTCCACTTATTTTTAGTGAAAATCTACTTGAAACAGGTGAAAAGGGTTGTTTTTGAGTCTTGTCTTAAATGTAATGAGATTTTTTTTGACATTTTAACTAGAAATAAGACAAATATTCTTGTTAAGATTTTGAGTTTTTCCAGTGTATAATAACTAGTGAAATCGATCATGTTCTGATTTGCATTTTTAGTTATTCTATATGTATTAAGTAATAGAATAATCAATACAAATAGACACAGAGTAATTCCATAAATGTATTTAAAAAACAAACATTTACATTTTCCCTTGAAGCCAAGGTGTGGCGGCTGCCATACCTTGCCATACCCAATTGACGCCCCTGCTTCAATAGTTCCTTAAATGCTTCAGTAGTTAGTAGGAGGGTAACTAGCAGACGGCTGCTGGTAATTAAAGAGATTTGATCAACTGATCACCGGCAGGTGTGAGAAGAACCCCCTGTAAAAGTAGATGTTTTGTCTTATTTGCTTGTCTGGAGGAATGGAGTTTGTGAAGACCCATGTCAAGAAGGAATAACATCACCACTTATCTCAAACAAACAGTTGAGGTTGGCTGTCAAATGCTGACGGGTTATAGTGTAACTTATAAACAATTTATGAGTATGATTTTTAACAACTGACAATGTTCCCAGGAGTGGATACCCCAGCAAAATGACTCTAAGGTCATAATTGGGCAGTGATCAGAGAAACTGCAAAAGGCCCTTAGTGCTATACATGAGACATTGCAGGCCTGATTTTTAGAACAATATCCTTTAGAGGAATGACACCAATGGATTATGTTTTGGGTTTGTTTTGTTGCTACAGAACCTGGACCAGAGTCTACTCCTCTGTATTACAGCTAAAGCTTGGGGGAAATAGGGTAATTCAACAGGAAGATAAGCTGAAAAAGAAAGAAAGAACCAAGATGGGGCCAAGTAAAAGTCCAGACCTCTATTTGATTCAAAAGCTGTGGATGTGCCTTAAGAGAGCTGTTAATAAATGAATGCCGACAAAGCTCAATTACATGCAGAAACGTTATAAAATTGGGTGGAATAAAACTCCTAGGCAGCAATGTGTGAGACTGATAGTGTTATACAGAAAACTATTACTTCAAGTTATTGCTGCTAAAGCTGTTTCTGCAAGCGAATCATGAAGCAGTCTTCGTTTTTTACACCCTGGTTCTGCACTTTGGATTTGTTTTTGCGAAATAATTAATAACATAGTTTAATATGCATTCAGTTTTTATTCGTGAGATTACATATCATTCTAAGATCTAGTTAGGACCAATGAACACTTAAAAACATACACGTGAAGGAATGTGTACTTTCCCCCCGACTGAGTACCTTGCAGCACCTTGCAGAAATGCCTCATAAAATATGATATATAGCAATAAAGAGCTATAAATTATAGAGTAAATCATTTCAATTATTCACCAGCACGACCGTCCTGTAGAAATGTTCGGCTGAAGCCAAAACACCATAAAACATTTTAAAAGTCTGTATGAACCACCTCCAAGTAATATAGCTGAGATGTGGTGACTTATTATAGATGTAAAGCTCTTCCAGCGACACTGCTGCACAGAATTAACCTGCAGCCTGAAAAACCAGGCGATACTGTTGAAGTGTAATTCTGCCAGCTGTCAACTTACGTTATCTGTGTGGAAGAGCAGAAATATCAGCTCATCTAACCTCATATGTCAGCTGGCCAGACAATGGCACACTGAAGACGATGGTGAGTTCATCAAACACTGATTAGATCCAAACTGCACATACTGTAGCACTAGTGTGTACTGATTCTGCCAAAATGTAGTATGCAGCATGACAGCATGTCAAGTGTACTTCAATAAAATCTACAACACATACATCTAAATTCTTGCTAGTACACCTCAGTATTTGGGTAAAACAGTATTCATTGGAATGCCCTATCAATAGTATGCAACCAATAAATCATCCCCTGACTTTGTCCTTTTATGGTAAAGGCTTCTGAACATGTGTGAATCCACGTATTGATCTCCAGCTGCTGCTTGTCTCTAGAGTCGCGGCCTGCAAAGACACGATTATTAGAAGATGTCATCATCAGTGTGTGGCTGGCCTTTGCTCAGTAAGACAGGAAGCTGCTCTGTTGGCCAATTTCCTTACACTGCGCCACTCGTGTTGCAATATTGCTATCAAGTCATGAGCAGTTGGTGGTGACAAATCACTTTTACTGGAACACACACAGACACACAAACCAGCAGACAAATGTTCCTCACCTCATTGCCCACACACAGGCCTGCTCTTGTCTGCGCGTCTGTAGCCAAATTAACGAGGACAATTTGAACTCACTGCATGCTCAAAGTTATTTGTAGTCAGAGAAAGTGTGAAATAACTCCCGTTGCGGGGCGGTGCTCGATATGTTGTGCCATGTTTTATGTGTTATGTTCAATAGCTCTGGATCATCGTTGACACCATAGTTACTGTTTTTCCTTTAAGCAGTGGGGATACGAAAAAAAGACATTTCACACGAGCATGCCTTGGCAAAGTTTATTTACTCATTATTCGGTGGGCTTGTTAAGTGAGGAGCGCTCAGTGTCCAGTCTGGTGCAGCAGTGTGTTAAGCCCTCGCACCATAAAAGTGTTTTTGTTTGTTGCTTTTAGCGGTTTGGAGCTCAGCCATCTAAGAACCATGTTGGCATTTATGAATCAATCCACCAACTCAACAGCATGTTTTTCTGTTTGCAAGACGACCCCTGCGGCTTAACTCAGGATTCCACACAATAGGAGTCCGGGTAAACAGGAAATGTGACATTCCAGACTCGTGTTCACAGAGGTCAGGGGTATATTATGTCCTGTGTGTGTGTGTTCCTGTTCTCTTCCGCTTAATTAATAAGAGTATTTCATACGTATGGACCTGATGCTGCCCACTGTCCTCTGATGTATTCTGTCTCCATCTCTTGGAGGATTGAGGGCGATTTGGACTCCTATTTGTTTTGAGTTTATCTAAGATGAAGATAACCATCGGGTACTGTTTCTTTTAGTTTCAGATCCACACACATTGAGTCAACAAACGCACACCTGCACAGGCCTGCCTTGCAGTAAAATATAGCTTGGCAGAACCAATATCTTATTTCCAGTTCTCTCACTAGTCATGCCAACACACACTACAAGGTTCTAATGTTAAGCTGGACAAACCTCTCATGTTCCAGGGATTTCAACCATCCAGTCTAACTCTACATGAGAGTGAATTTGCATTTCTGAAATCTCCAATGGTTCCTCTGGCAGCCTACAGTTAGGAGATCTATGCATGTTGGACTGTTAGCGCATTAACGTGTGGTGCATAATAGTATATACCTGCACTTTATTTACAATATAAGAAAATTTCAGTGTAAATCTTTATCAGTATGCGTATTTGATGGGTGTACGTGTGCATTTTCTTGTTGTCGCGTGTAGTTGTCTGACTGCGGGAGCAGCGTTAGCCAGGGGCTGCACACAGCTTTGGATAAAATGGTTGCTTGAGTCAGAACAGCCCTGAGCTGCTGCAGTCCAAATCAGCATCTTCAGCCCATCTTTAACTGATTTAAACTGCATTAGCATGCCACGAAAAGATGAAAAGTGGTGGAAAAGGATCAACTTCCTCCCTGATTGCAGTGGAACCACTGGTAATACTACTGAATTGACGACTGATTGCCGCTCATTTCCATTGCTTTATTATTGTTTGATATTTTCTCACAAAACTGAAATCAAACTAGCTTTTCACTCTGAACCCTATCAGACACATACATAAACAAAGCAAAACTAGAATATAAAATGAAGGACCTCAGTGATGCTATGGTTAGCACTCAGATGCCTTACTTTACAAAGCTCTTGCTTTAAATCTCTAAGTCGTTGAGCTCTGTCTTTTTTGTAGTGATTCTACATGAACCTTGACTGGCTGCATTTCTCTGTGTGAGCCCTGTAACACCTGTCCATCTACATCGTCATAAAGCCTTATGTTGCTAACATCCAACTAAGATTTCCAGGGGTTTGTCTATTTTTCTTCTATGCTGCTTCTTAATTTACAAAACATTGACTCACAAAATGCAAACTTAAACATTGCATTTACGAATCCTGTTATATCAGGTTAGAGTTAACATGTACAAAGTGCTTTTAGTCCTCAGGAACTTTTTCATAGTTCTGTACGTTGGGGATGTCATACTTCTTTTTCATAACTCAGGAAATTTGCCACTTGTACTTCTTAAGACGGCATTTTTCTGGTCTTTTTTTTTTTAGCTCCTTCTCTTGAGTGGGGGTTTTCGAAGAAATGTGTATCATGCATCTGTTCGATGGTTAGCCATAATGACATAGTTGTATTGTCCCAAAGTGTATGGAGAGTGCAAGGCAGTAAATCATTATCACACTCATAATTATAGCTCACACAAATTACTTGTGATTGATTGATTGTGCATACCAGGAGTTCAAACTAGACTGATATTTCCTGCTAAGACCGTTAAAAGACTGCAACTCCTCATAATATAGCTCCACCCATGCATGCACAGTTTACGAGGTATGATGGTACACTTTGCAGTCTGTGAAAACCACAGAGGACCCTTTAAACAATATATTTAGAAGCTATCTGTTCTTAAGGTTGGTGACTATGGCATCTTCGGTAAATGCACCCCTGAAGTTCGTCAGCTAAGATTGTGGGTTGCTCTCTGACAAGATGTCCTTTGGAAACCAACATTTTGCTTGTTTCATTTACTGTGTTTTGTGGGTTTGATCGTGTGCGTGTTTGCTGGTATGTGTGCATATGGGACTTCAAAGGTTAGAAGTGTAAAAGAGCATCTGCTGCTCGACTCACCACAAGGGCAGGGGTTCGCAAGTCAGAGTGCGCCCCTGAACGCCATGTGAATGCTCATCTTACTTTCCGTTGAGCATGTTTCCCCTAACTGAGCCACTTACTGACTGATCTGACCACATTATGTCCTGTCTGTTCTATTTATCTTTAATGCACTTTCATCTGTCGCATGCACAAGCACACACAGAAACCCCAAATACTTCTAAATGTTTCTTACATGTAGCCATTGTAGTGTAAGGGTCGTTGTAAGACTGCTAAAGATTTCTTGGGAAGCCTCTTGGGGCAGCCTCAGCTTTGGGATTTCAACACAGATGAGCCTTTGCCTCATCATACAACATCTGCAAGATCGGTTGACATCAATTTTTAGGATTTTCTTTTTTTTTTTGGATTCATTGCAGGATATAAGACTTCCTTGTTCAGTTATAGTAAATGTGAAGGGATACTGTTTTTTTTTTTTTCAATCATAGCCTTTAAATCATTAATGCTCTTAACTTATTGGTCTAATAAAATACATTACCTGCACTTCCTGCAGCTGAATTTAATTTCCCTTTTAAAATATAGATATCTTTTCATAGATATCTTGTATTTCTAATGTACTGTATGGGTTCTGTTGAAATGCCAAATTCTGCTTGATTAGATCAGGTCCCGAAGAACCCTGCTGGGCTTGTTTAGACTCTGAAATTAACCCTTTTAAGCAGCAAAAGGATGTTTGCAGCACATCATATCCAGTAACCATAACAACTGTTGTGGTGTCTTGAAGGAGCTGCTAACCAATATGTTTTCATAGATTATTCTTAAGGCAGAGCTGTGTTACTACACAGGCAGCAGGGAAGGCTGGATGATGCTTCTACATCTCATGCTGAAATTAACATGATAAAAATCTTGTTCTGGTGTTTCTTCCTGCAGCGCTGTCATTTTTTCCTGCTTTAATATGAATGCTGAATAGGACTTCTGTTCTGGAGCAGCTTGCCACATTGAAGCTGTAAACAAAAATGTTTAATACATTAATCAGTGTTTCCCAATCCTGGTCCCCGGGGGGCCCCTGTCCTGCATGTTTTAGATGCTACCATGCTTTCACTACACCATGATACAAGTAGCATTGTCATTAACAGAGTTGTACAAGCTTGATGACAAGCTAATGAGGACCATTAATAAGAACCAGGTGTGCTGAAAGCATGGAAGCATCTAAACATGCAGGACAGGGGAGTGAACACTGTATTAAATTATCTTCTAAACATGTTAAAATAGCTGCACCACCCAACAGATTCAGATCTAATAGTATGGGTTAAGATTCCCTGTGTATAAAAAGTCTTGTCATCAAGATCTTTACTAATTTGTTAATGACCTATGAATTCGAAATAGGTGTGTTGGAGCCTCTAAAACATCAGGGGCAGCAGATGAGTCTATCAAAGCACATACTGTAAACCCATATGTGCTTTAGTGTTCAATAGGTGCATTTTGTTCATATGCCGTATGCTGCTGTCGCACGTCTTCCTTACTTAGTTTTAGTTCCTGCCTCTTTAAGCCCCGCTCCTGAAATGAAAAAAAAAAAAAGAGGAAAAGCTTCTCTGTATCTGTGTCCTCAAGCCAAGTCTTTTTGTTGGGACTTTGGATGATGGATCCTTTCACACCATTTTAGTTTGTAAGCGGAAATACTGTTGTTCAGGGTAGGGCCCCCAGAATTAACCAGTGACATGGCTTAAAGCATCACTGCTGTTGCTATAGTTACCTGCAGTAGTCAATACCCTGATCAGTGATTAAAAGGAGTTCAGTGGTGTATTACTTAAATAGTTGCTGTTGACCTGACCCCCCCCCCCCCCCATACTCATTAACCTATTTTTCAGTTATTTATTTACCGATTTATGTATTCCCATTAAGATCACACTGAGCCCCCACTGATGGCGTCATGCTCCAGGGTGAGAGGCACATGGAATGAACTGTCATTAGTATCAATCATCTGCACACACTGCAGATAAAGCCGCTCACACTCCCTATCAATTTCCCCCTTTATTCTTTATTTTTATCATCTAGTAGCCTAGTAACCTTCGTTTCTTCTTTGTCTGTCTTCACAGATCAAAGATTGAGGAGATGTAATTAGTGATACAAGCTTGTTGTTTTCAAAAATCATACGGCACACGAATGTAAGCTGGATAATGAAAGTACCAGGCCATGTCGAGCCCCTCTCTGTGGCATAAATTAAACTGGATGTATGGGAGGTGTATTAATAAAGATTGGTGCCTAATGTTTCTCTGTCTTTTATTTGTCAAATAAACATAACATAAAAAATAAATAGTAAATCTGCGTGTAACCCAAAAATAACCAATACCATATCACAATTGATTAGTGATGTGGGTTTCAAACAGCGTTTTTCTGTTCTTCTCTCTACTTCTCGTCTCTCGTCTGAGCTCTAAGTTGAGTTACAGGAAACTCTGTGATGAGTTGATGGGCTGCTTCCTGTTTTGAAGCTCAGTGGTGGTTTTGGAGACTCATCTTGATCTTTGTGGGAAAAAATAGGGCCCTGCAAAGGAGACACACAGTTGAGAGATTAAGTAAGAATGATTTTGCATCTTATCAAAGGATGGAAGCTAAATTGTTTTTTTTGTGTTTTTTTTTATGATGTGTGCTTTTATCTATTTTAACACTGCATACCTTGTTTGCATAGTAAAATCAACATGTTTGTAATAAGGTGTTGATCCTGTCGCAGGTTAATGTTTGGCCTCCAGTATTACTTTGTCAAAATCATTTATTAAAACTCTGCAGTGATATAAATTAGGTTTGTTTGAATTTTGTCTCACTTTTTGTTGTGTAAGTCATTTGTACACCAACAAAGGTGGCAATTTAAACAGATTATTACTGTACCGACTACAGACAGTCTCAAGGAGAATCATTGTGTTAGCAGCTTCCACAGGTTATGACATTTGCATACCAGGTGACCATGATTCACATTTCTCGGAAAGTACTAATTGCTTCAGCGGGATTTTTTCCGGCTGTTGCTTGACTGTTTGTGAGAGATGATGAATTACCAACTTGTGCAAATATCACTGGAAAAAACTGTTTGTGTAGCCGATCTTGGGGTTAATATGTGCGTCAAATGGGACTGATAGAGCCACAGACTAACTAACCCCTACTAGTTCCGTTGATACAGAATGTGAATGAGGCACAAGGTAATCTGTTTGTAAAGCTCTACCTGTTTATAAAGTTACAGGTAATGGAAAAATACACATTTTTATACGCAACATTTTATGTTTCTGGAAGTAATAACCCCCAAAAATAAAAATAAAAATCAGTCCTTCCCAGGTCCCAGTGAGTACTATCTAAGATAAACACATGATGATTATTATTAACCACTAAACAAAGAATTAGTCAAAATGCAGAAGCAGTGTGAAAAACTACATTACTTCATGTTTTGTGCAAGCACACTTAGTTGCAATAACTTTAAGTAATTTTGCCTGTATAACACGATCAGTCTCTCACAACGCTGCAACCCTCCTTCTTATTTACAGTGTTGCTTCAGCTCATCGACATTTGCAGACATTTGTTCATGCGCAGCAGTTTTAGGGTCCTACCATACCATTTCAGACTGGTTGAGGTGTGGACTTTGACTGTTTCATTACAACACTGTCATTCTTGTCTTCTGTAAATATGCTGCTGTGCTTGGAATCATTGTCTTGTTGCTTGAGCCAGTGGTCTCACATGTGACCCTACAACTGTTTCCATGCTCAGTGTTACCTGGCTCAAATCAGTGGTTACTGACAGAGACGTGCATACACCTTTGAGGAAAAACGTAAGGTGATCCATTTAGGTGTGAGCTGAGATGCATCTAAAACACGTAGGGCAGGGGGTCCTGAGGACCTGATATACGAAACTTTGGTAAAGGGGTTCATGGTAGCTCAATGATGGCATGGTGCCCAGGTTCTCTGTGTGTGTGTGTCCTTTAACTGTTAAATGTAGCATAACTTTAATTTTTGCAGGACTATATGTTTGCTTTGACTCATTCTGCTGTATGTCACAAGTGTAGGGAGATTTTCCACATCCTTGTAAAGATATTTCACTTAAAGTTCTCTTTCCAAAATAAGTACCAAGGTTATCTTTTTAGATGTCCTTCCTGAATTGCACCACTATCCTCCTCATTGATTCAGAGTTTAATCTAGAGCTTTTTGTGAGCGATGCAGTTAGTGAGCTCTGAGCTCAAAGTTAGTTTGTTTGTAAGTCAATGCTTTACTGTGTCTGTGTAAATGATCTGTTTGTTTTGATTTTAGGAAGCTAAAAAAAGGGACATAATCCCTCCTTCTCTTTCATTTCATAGTTAAATTGAAAGGAAGGTTTGCCTGCACCCTAAATCTGTCTCTGGCTCTATCATAGCCTCAGGCACCGGAATATTTTTAGAACAATCTCATCACAATGTCAGACCAAAAAAAAACCTTGCTGTGATACGAAACACTTCTCGGTCCTAATGAGGTGAATGATTCTGCGAAACTTGGTGATAACAAGGCAACCTCTTGTCCATTATGGGATAATATTCATAACATGTCTAAACAATGCTTCCCCTCAGTGAAGTTATTTAGATTTTCTATTTTTACCTTTTTATTTATCTCTGCCTTTTTCACCCCACATTTTCTCCATATGACAGGTTCCCTACTCTCCTCTCTCATAAATGGCATAAATGCCCCTGAGGTGCACACAAAGTCTTACTTAAATGTTGACATAAAAAAAAACATAAATATTGATCATCAAACTGGTGATTAACTGGACTTCTTAAATACTACAAAACAGTCAACAACTGATGTTCAGTGAAAGGAGGATCAGTGTGTCTTAAATCAACAGAGCGCTGAGGTTGATCTTACTCTGATTAAAAAAACTTGTGGAACATTTTTTCACATTTCAAAATAAGACAAACAAATTGGGAACTGATTTATCAATCAATAACTTTGAAATAACTAATTTCATAGATTGTGGATTTAATACATCCGTGTTTGGTTGCATTAGTCGTGGGATGGATCATTTGAAGTTAGATCTAAGGTTTTTAGAAGCTAAAATTGGCAGGTTTGCTCACTTATTAGGCATGTTACATTTACTGGATATTAATTCCCCCTCTTTGCTTGTGATATGCACTGTTGGGTATGTGGGTGTGTTTTCAATGACTTCTCTTGGAATTAAATCAGCTGTAATTATGTTATAATGCTAATCCAAGTTAAACTAGTTTTCCCCTACCTCTTTGATTTGATTATTGGGACTAATAGATCCACAATTGAATAACTTTGCCCACGTACTACATGCTCTTATCTGTTAACATAAGGCTCCTTGTGTGGGTGACATCTAATTGGTCAATAAATCAAGGGGACGAGCCGTGATGCTGTGCTCACATAAGCTGATTGAGTCTGCCGCTGCTGTTGTCGAGGGTCAGAATTAAAATGCCACGTTCGGCTGCCTCTTTCAAGTCAGGTATGATTAATGGTGCAGCTGTGAAGGGCAAGGGGAACCAAAGGCTTTCTGCATGGTATCAGGGCAAACAATAACAGATTGGGCAGAGGAGGATGTACATGGTTGACCATATAATCTATGATTATATAAAGTCATGGGTTTTAATCCTTTCAGATCCATTCTGGGCTGGAAAAAATTGCTTGTCGTGCTTAAACAAATTATTTATTTGTCTGTATCTATGTCCCTCCTATCCTTTCCTCCCTCCCTCCTTTTCAGGATGGCTCACGTGTTGGTCGGGAGAGGAAGACCGTCTCCTTCAGCAGCAGTCTTTCTGAGAAGAAGATCAGCAGTGCTGCTGACTGTATCCACTCCATGGTGTGTTAAGTCATTAGACGACACTTTGAACAATGTATAAGCTGTATATGCCTGAACATTCGCTGTTTATAAGAGCTCCTAATGGATCAAAGGCTTTCAGACCTGTGAAACATTCAACAGGGCTTGCTTTTGAGTTAAGGTGCACTGAGCTCTGTGGGTGCCAACTTCATCAATATCTTGTTTCCAGGTTGAGGGGAGTGAGCTGAAGAAAATCCGACCCAACTCGCGTGTTTACCAGCGATACTACCTTCTGGATGCAGGCCTCCAAGCGCTGTACTGGGAACCCTCCAAGAAAGAATCAGACAAAGCTCGCATCTCTCTTACCTCCATACGTGAGGTGAGTGTGAAACACCAACTTCACTGGGTATTTTAACCTAAAGCAGTCAAAATATTTATAACCACACACAAGACAAAGCACGATTTAAATGATTATTTTTTTTATTTACATTTAATTCACATTTACTCAATTTCTAGGTACGGACGGGTCGTAACACGGAAACATTTCGCACCAGTGGAGTGTATGAGCAGATTTCAGAGGACAATGCGTTCTCCATCATTTATGGAGAGATGTATGACAGCTTGGATCTGGTGGCTAACTCTACCGATGTGGCTAATATTTGGGTAACTGGTCTCAGGTAAGACGACACAAATGTTACAGAAATCAATTACACTTTTTTTTATGGCAAATAATCTTCAAATCGCCTTTTGATACTTCTAGCATTCAAAAGTATAAAATGCATTATGACACCATAGTTTTATCTGTTACAGCAATAATGGGAATAATGGGTAATTTGGTATCCTGTGGTATCACCCACATGATCTGAATAGATTTGGATAATAAAGATGTACCTGGTTCCACAATGTGACAGGGTTTTTAAAGGGTTTTTACTTTACTCCTTCAATGTTTTATCCCGGTTAGTTTGGTTTACAAAATAGAGGTTTTCCTGGTGTTCTCGTTGGAAGATGAATAAATGATGGCAAGCAATGACAGCCCAAAAAATGTTTGGCTTTTTTCGCTAGTATTGATTGTTGGAGATTCTAGTTTTCGTGTCTCTACTGTTCAGTTTTATTTTTCTTAACAAAAAGCGTTGCTGGGAAACCGGATTGGACTTTAAATGGATTATTTCTCTGCTCTTGTTGTGTTTTTATATTTTAAAATGTTTGCTATACACATTTTTGCTGTGCTGCATCATATCATATTTGATCCCTCTTTTATCTACCTCCAGGTATCTCATGCAGTATGGAAGACATGCCCTTGACATGCTTGCCAGCAGTCAGGACAGTCTTCGTCTTCGCTGGCTTGAGCAGTTGTTCTCCTCAGCTGCTGATTTGGACAGACAGACCAACGCTGAGGAAGGGATTCCTATGCAGTCAGCGGTTAAACTCATTCAAGGCATGAATCCTGGTGTGAGCAGTGGCAAGGTGGAGCACAGATTTAAAGAACTTCAAAGAGTTAGAGATAAGACATGCAGACCTACAGCCGATAACGGATGTGATTTTAAAGATCGCATTTTAAACAAAAGGCCACCTGAAAGGAATCAGCAAGTCACCAAGGAGGAGTTCATTGAAGTCTTTCACGACTTTTGCACACGCCCAGAGATCTACTTTCTTTTGGTTCAGTTCTCAAGCAACAAAGAGTTCCTGGATGCCAAAGACATGATGAGGTTCATCGAGGCTGAACAGGGCATGACTCAAGTAAGACACAAATAAATCACACGTACAAGCAGGAAACATGTCGATGGTACATTCATCTGTGGAGAATGAATGAATGAATGAATGAATGAATGAATGAATGAAAACCTTTATTGTCCCCGTAGGGAGATTCGGTTTGTCAGCCAGCAACAGAAAAGTTTAAGAAGAGTTAAAATAAGTTAAAAAGAGTTAAGTTAAAAAAGCAGAGCAGATTAGTTGTTAAAAAAAACAGTTAAAAAGAATAAAAGTCCAGTATATGTGCAAGAGCAAGTAGTGTGCAAAAAGGGCAAGTGTGCAAAAAACAAAAACAAAAAAAAAAACACAAAGAAAGAAAGAAATATTTGCATGTATAAGCAGATTTAAAAATGAATCTGCATTTCAAACCCTAACCTGTGCAACAAACAAGTTATAGTAACAAGCCTTGGTCCCGATTTCCACTATTAAAATATCTGGATCAAACTGCAAGCCCAGAAATGTTGCTATGACGCAGTCACCAGACTAATCCATGGGCTCTAAGAGGAGCATGGACATAAAATCCATGTTCTCCTGTTGTTTGTATGGCATTAAAACTCTAATTTCTCCTTCATCTCTCTCAGTCTATCTTTTTCTTTTGTTGTCTAGGTGAGTGAGGAAACCAGCCTGACACTTATCCAGTCCCACGAGCCATCGGAGGAAGGCCAGCAGCAGGGATACCTGTCACTGGACGGCTTCACCAGCTACCTCACTTCAGCAGAGTGCCACCTCTTTGACCCAGAACATGATGTTGTTAGCCAGGACATGTCCCAGCCTTTGTCCCATTACTACATCAACTCCTCCCACAACACGTACCTCATTGAAGACCAGTTTCAAGGCCCCTCTAATATCTCCGGCTACATTCGTGCCCTCAAGATGGGCTGCCGATGTGTGGAGATGGATATTTGGGATGGCCCAGATGAGGAGCCGGTGGTGTGCGTTGGGCATACCCTCACCCCACCACTCGCACTGCGTTGTGTGTTAGAAGCCATTGAAAGGTTTGCCTTCGTGGCATCAGAGTATCCGTTAATTCTTTGTATTGAAAACCACTGTTCCCTGCAACAGCAGAAGGTGATGTTGCAATGTCTCATGAAGATTTTAGGAGAGAAGCTTTACACGGATCCTCCACATGACGATGCCTCGTATCTACCATCACCCCAAGCCCTAAAGCATAAAATCCTGCTCAAAGGTAAAAAGTTGCTGCCAAGTCCTGATGGGGAGGACGGCGAAGTAAGTGAAGAGGATGAAGGAGCAGAAATGTGTCGAAGAATAAAAGCCGTAAATAGTGGCAGCACAGCATCAGGGGGAACTGAGAATGACATTATACAGAAAAGTGTTTCTGTCACAGCTGTCACTCAATCTAATCTTCCTCATATACCTCCCCAACGTTTCCAGCTGTTGAGGGAACTCTCCGACCTGGTCACGCTATGCCATTCTGTCAGTTTCATAGACTTTCCAACATCATCTAAGAGCCAAAAACCATGGGAACTGTGTTCCTTTCACGAGTCTCTGGCCGTGTGTCTTGCTGGCGATAGCCCCGGGGACTTTGTCAACTACAACAAGCATTTCCTGTCACGGGTCTACCCCAACCCCATGCGTGTCGACTCGAGCAACATGAACCCCCAGGACCTATGGAAATGCGGTTGCCAGATTGTGGCAATGAATTTTCAAACGGCAGGACTGATGATGGACCTAAACACCGCCTGGTTCCGGCAGAATGGGAACTGTGGTTATGTTCTGCGTCCAGCCATCATGCGGCAGGAGGTGTCTTATTTCAGCGCTGACACCAAAGAGACGGTGCCCGGTGTGTCTCCACAGCTGCTGCATGTAAAGGTGTGGTAAAACTAATGGTAAACCACAAGAACTGTCTGTAGTGGACTCAAACTTGAAGTTATATTGAAACTAATAGAACCATTCTTCAAACTATCAGCTAATAATGACATCTCCTGTATAAATAGAGACTTACTTTGGAAAAGGCTTGCTTAGTTTGATTCTTTGAATTAGTGATGCACCGAATGTTCGGTAACCGAAATTGTTTCGGCCGAAAATAGCAAAAAAACACTTTCAGTGTTCCGTGGAATAAGTGGGGAAAAAACAGAACAATTAATAACGGCGTGTGGTGACGCAATCAAACAGCGAGTGAAGTGCGTGCGGTGTTAAATGCAGCAAACATGTCAGCATGTCAGATTTACTTGGACGTGGGGAAAAAGCAGAGGACATGAGAAATGATCCAGGCTGAGTTGGATTTGGGAAAGCCGCTTGGTGATGGAGACGGTCACGGGACACACAGCACAGGGAAAAGCGCCCGTACTACCGATGCGGTGGAGTACCTTCACTGTCTGATATGACAAGATCTTCCAAGAAAATAACCCAGATTTTTAAAATCATTATGCAAGGCTTCAAATTGCAGAGATCAGCCCCACCACAACCCGATTAACTGGATTTGAACGGGAGAAAATGAAACAGGATTATGAGAAAAAATACAATAAGTACAGTAAGACAAATTGTGACTGGCGGGTATTCCACTGCACATTTATTTGATTTATGCAATGGTGGAAAAAAATGGTAAAATAAATGAAAAACTCAGAAGAAACATTGTTCGGTATTATTCGGTATTCGGCCAAGTGTTTTTTATTATTTTCGGTTTCGGTTTCGGCCACAAATTTCATTTCGGTGCATCACTACTTTGAATGATAACCATATTATAACAAATAGAGTTTAGGGCCACACTAAAAAATAATACCGAAGTTGTTGAAAGTTGGACTGTTGCCTTGGAATTATGATTGTTTTTTAACAAACCCAACAAAGTATAAGTAACAGACGCCATTCCCTCAGGTGATCAGCGGCCAGAATCTGCCCAAGCCAAGAGGTTCTGGGACAAAAGCGGACGTTGTGGACCCATATGTGTACGTGGAGATTCATGGCATCCCAGCTGACTGCACAGAGCGCCGCACCAGGACCGTGACCCAGAACGGGGACAACCCAATCTTCGATGAGAGCTTTGAATTCCAAATAAACTTACCTGAGCTCGCCATGGTTCGTTTTGTGGTGTTGGATGACGACTTCATTGGCGATGAATTCATAGGTCAGTAAATTAAGTGTGTTAATGAGAATGATACAGGACATGTAGACAGTATTTTTGGAGTATTGGCATTTCTCTCCCTCTGCAGGTCAGTATACTATACCACTGGAGTGCCTGCAACCTGGCTACCGACATGTACCGCTCCAGTCCCTCACAGGGGAGTTCCTTCTACATGCCCGGCTGTTTGTCCATGTGGCCCTCACAAATCGCAGAGGAGGAGGAAAACCTCACAAAAGAGGTCTCTCTGTAAGGAAGACTCGGAGAAGGAGGGACTATACAGCTCTGAGGGATTTAGGAGTTCGGGCTGTGGATGAGGTTTTCAAGATGGCTGCTCC
Source organism: Cololabis saira (assembly GCF_033807715.1). Taxonomy (NCBI): domain Eukaryota; kingdom Metazoa; phylum Chordata; class Actinopteri; order Beloniformes; family Belonidae; genus Cololabis; species Cololabis saira. The sequence continues at coordinate 15,025,358 of NC_084601.1, read as the reverse complement.
TCTGCTGAGAGAAGCCACTGACTTAAAGGGAAACATGCAGGTAAAAATGGGTTAAACTGAATATTTAGCCTTTTATCAAGCTTCTTAGACTGTGGTACCAGTGACAGATTCTCTTTCAGTAACCACCACAAAAAAAGGTTGTTACAAACTTAACAGGTGGTTTTGACTATCAGCGTTCATATTTTGCAAGAACTTTATGATGGATAAAAGTGAAGACCCAGTTTGAAGATCAGTGTTGTCCGATCCATGATGTCCACTGAGAGATCAAACTCATCCTCAACCTCAACCTCACATGCGTAAAGCTATTTTTCTAAAAAGATCTGTCCACAAAGAGACATAACTGTAATGTAAACACCTGTCCAAGTTCCCTCATTTGCAATAGTCATCTACTACAGTATTACATAGACCAACACAGTGTCAACAATACTTGCTTACATGTTTATACACCCTATAAACACTTACATTCAGTGAAATATACAGAAAAGCTATATATATGGTAAAAATAACAGACTATGCACTGGCTGTTAAAAAAAAAAAGTCATAGTCTAATATTTTGTCGGATCGCCTTTAGCTCTGATTACAGAGCTGTGGCATCATTCCCATAAGCTTCTGCAGTGTCACAACATTTATTTCTGTACAGAGTTGCGAAAATATTTTTGCCAAGATATTGATTTGATAACGGGATGGTCGGAGCGCTGTGCAAAATCTTCTCCAGCACATCCCAAAGAGTCTCAGTCGGGTTAAAGTCTGGGCTCTGATGGCTAATCATGTGTGAAAATGTTGTCTCATACTCCCTGAATCACTTTTTCACAGTTTGAGCGTGATGAATTCTGCTATTGTCTGTGCCATCATTGGATTTCAGCAAACATGATCACAGATCACAATCATTCAGGACATTTCTTGCTCCTAGATGATGGTTCCTCCCTATCCTTCCAGTTTTTGATAATGCATTGGACAGTTTTTAATCCAGTTTTAGTACTTTCAGCAATCTACTTAGATGTTTTCTTTGCTCGATGCCAACAATTTGACCTTTCTGAAACAGATTAACATCTTTTCCATGACCACAGGATGTGTCTTCCAACATGGTATTATTGTATTAGTTAAGGATACATAACAATAATAATAATAAAAATAATAATAATGGATTAGATTTATATCGCGCTTTTCTCTAGGACATTCGAAGTGCTCACAATGGTTCCATTATTCATTCACTCTTCATTCATACTTGGTGGTGATAAACTACATTTACAGCCACAGCTGCTCTGGGGCAGACCGATGGAAACACGGCAGCCAATCAATGAAAATTGATTTACAGTTTTGTAACTGTTTGTTACATGAAGCAACAATCATGTGTTGATGAGTCCTGCCAAGGTCCTTGGCATTAGATCCTGTTAATGTAAATGTGACTAGGACCTCTTTTTTTTCCATTAATGCACATTTGTTTCACAAGATGAGCGCAATAGTATTTAGACAAAGTTTATGTCGAGGTCTGGTTGAGGTCAGCGTTCCCTGAAGGCAGCATCGGTGGAAACAGATGTGACTTCTCCTGGGGAGTCAGGTGAGCATCCTCGACGGCTGAGGGCTGGAGAAGAACCAAAGATGAGCAGTCACGGTCAGAGTCAAAGAGAGTCAAAAACAGCAAGAAGACAACAAGATTCTTCCAGTAATAACTAGGGATGGGCGGTATGGACAAAAAAATGTATCACGATCATTTCTGGCATTTAACCCAATAACGATAAAAAAAATACCAATACAAAAAGTGTCATCAACGGGAATCTTTCTTTCTTTCTTTCTTTCTTTCTTTCTTTCTTTCTTTCTTTCTTTCTTTCTTTCTTTCTTTCTTTCTTTCTTTCTTTCTTTCTTTCTTTCTTTCTTTCTTTCTTTCTTTCTTTCTTTCTTTCTTTCTTTCTTTCTTTCTTTCTTTCTTTCTTTCTTTCTTTCAGGCTCATTTCCTCAATTTATCATTTTTACCGTGAGATGACAAATTCTTACCGTGGGGAATTTTTTTGACGGTTTATCGTGAACGGTAAAATATCGCCCATTCCTAGTAATTAGTAGAGACGCAAGCTGCTGAGAACTGTGGGTGGGAAGGAGAGACAGCAGAAAGCTGTGGCTGCTGACGGCTGGATCCCATCACCAGACAGTCTCTTTTGAGAACTTGGTAACTGGTATCTACTATACGGGAGAATTTTAATCCTGCTTTTTAGAATTATTCAAATCAATTCATACTTTTGCACAATATGTGCTACACACAGTCCTTTTTATTGAGCAGAAAGTAATATTTATGATCCAAACAGGAGTTTGCACTGTGATTGTTTCACCTCATGGCAATAAACAATAATTATGTGTTCTTTCAGAGTGTCGAGCCTGCCTGTTGCCAGATTTCTCATTTTCTTCCAAACTAGTACAAAAACACAGCAACTGAACAGCAATCAGTGTCTGATTGCTGATTGCTGAAAAAAATCCATTTTGATTTACTGTGTTTTTGTTTGTCTGAGATTAAAGTAATGATGTTGGTGACAGAATGAAGAAAAGTTTTAACGAATATTTAGGGTGTTGTATTTTGGCAGTCTTCAATGTCTCTCCAATGTCATGTCAGACCACATGATGAAAATAGGGAGTACAGATGTGTTTGTGTGTTAGAGTGAGGACTTACCTTGTCTTCTCTCTTTTACCAGAACTCAGTAGCAGTGTTCAGGGAGCTGTGTGGGGTGTCGGCCGTGGCTAACCTCATGCAGTGCGTGCTGGCTCTGAGCTCCAGAGTGTCGGGACCGGAGGGGACATCTTTACTTCTGTTTGACTTGAGGGACCACTACCCCGCCCTGGAGCCGCAGGGGCCCCTGCCAGACGTCCTTCGCCGACTCGTCTCAACTTATGAAACGGTGAGGGCAGAACTTCATCAAGAAGAAAGAAAGACCAAAAATATAAATGAAAGATTCAAATCAAGAAATCAGTCACCTATAATTGTCTTGAATAATTGTCATTGAATGACCTCGTTCTAAAAACTCCTATTCCCAAAAAATACTTAATTTCAGCCAACATATTCTGAGGCCTAGTGTTAGCTTTCATTGATAACGTCTCTCCTTTATCCAGCCCAACTCTCCGTCAGCAAGGTCATCAGCTCGGATTGTTTCCAACTAAATGAATCACACTTTTATTGACCAGGGAGAAAGCAGTTTTACATGTTTTTCTTGTGTTAAGTCTTTTTTTTTCTTCTTTTTCTTCTTTTCTTCTTTTTATTTCACAATAATTTTCATAATTCACATTTTCACATTCACGATTCCTATTCTACCCACATTCCTACCCTCCCCCTAATTACCCTTGGGAAAAAAAACATACATTAAGGGAGAACAAAATTAAATAAATATTGCAAAAATTAAAAAAAATAAATAAAAATATATAATGGCAGCAACAACGATATCAAACTATATATATATATATATATATATATATCCATACATACATACAAACATACATACATATAAGGCACAAGTTCGAAAATAAAGATACTCATTGGTCCCCTTTGGAAAAATTCTCCAGTTTTGAAAATAATGGAAACCAAAATTCTTGAAAAATATGACCACGGTTGTATTTTTCCAAAGTAAATTTTTCCAATGGTAAAAAACTGAAATTTGATCCAAAAAAAACTTGAAAGTTGGAGGGGAATCATCTTTCCAAAGTAAAAGTATGCATTTCTTAGCGAAGTATGTGATCATAATTAATATCCTGCTTTTTTTCCGGTCTAACTGAAGATCCAGTGTGTCATTTAATAAATACAAATTGGAGCTTAACTCAAAATTAATTTCTAATACTGATTGTGTGAAGGAATGAATTGATTCCCAGAAACTTATTAAAAGATCACATTCCCAAAACATATGTACAAATGTTCCATCGATTCTTTTACATCTTGGACATTTTGAAGAGATATCCTTTGAAATGTTGTGCATTTTAATTGGAGTTAAATACAGTTTGTAAATACATTTCAAATTAGCCTATTTAACCTCTTGTGTTAAGTCTAAAAGTAAAAGCAACATGAGTTAAAAGCTCTGTGGAAGTCAACACAACAACTGAAAGATTTATTGAGAACAAAAACAGCCAGTTTGTCTGGCTGTTTTTGGCTCCTCGTGTCAGTAAGATGGGATGAAACTCCATCTTTGAGTTCGTTTTGGGTTTTTGTCCTACAATTTCAGCCTACTTCACTTTCATGTCAGTATCTGTCTTTGAATCTCCTACCTATTCAAAGATCTTTCATTTTACTGCTTCCAGTCTCCCTCTGGGTCAACTTGGATGGGTTTCTAGAAGAAGTGGGTTTTGTTCAGCTCTTGAGCCCTTTAGTAGGATGCACTTGTGATTACTGTTATATTTTTCACCATCTGTGTGGCTGCTGTAATTTTTTAATAATGCCATTTACAAGTGCATGTTTTCTTGTTTCATATTAGATATAGATTTATCATGGGCGGGATGATTGATGCTCAGTATAAACGGTCAAATTAGAAACTCTAAACAGAATGCACAAGTGTTGTGAATGGGGGAGGGATGCAGCAACAAGCCACAGCGGAGATTAATGAATCTCTTTCTTCGTCTCATTCAGGTTTGATTAAAGCGAATAATCTGTGACACTTTAATTTGACCACAGCTGTTTACCATTGCTTAAATGCTTCTAGCATCTGTAACCGCATGCTTGCGCCCCATGTTTCAAAGTAAGAATGTGTTTGTGTCTCCAGCCACTTCTGATCCAGCCAGGTGGATCCCTGGGGCTCAATACCATTAGCATAGATTTGAATGTTATTTGGCTGAATGGATTTAACACCTCAATCCTCGTAGTCAGGAAATGGGAATGTATATTTACAACTGTGTGCTGTAGTTAATCCCTGATTCGTTTAATCTTTTTTTTTTTGTGAGAGGAAGTCCAGAATTAATCAGACAGTAATCATTTCTGTTATTCTTGCTTGATTTTTGTGTGATCGTTTTTTAGAAAACTTGTTTTATGCCCTATTTGACAGTTTTCTGTGAATGAATTGTTTGTGACATTTTCTATTGATGCTACATTTGCAGTTGTTGATGATGCATTCAATAACAAATTAGACTTTGACATTTCCAACTTCCCATTAGGAAAAAAATAATAGAAATCCCAACAAAAAGACTTTTCCTATGGGAAATAATAATGTGCAGAGCAAAGAACTGTGGAAAGCAACCTCAAGTGTGTTAGGTTCCTCCAGTTTTATTTAAAGTTATTTAAAGAGAGGCTGAATAATTCCACTCTGATCGGGATCTGTGATGTAACAGCTGATTGGCTCACTCCAATTACATATTTTTAGTCCTATGCGGCTCCAAATAAAGTGAGAAAAGTTCGCATTTTTGAGTTTTTGTTTTGGAGGTCACTTCAGACATTTCAATCACAGAAAACTGTTTATCTTTTCACAACATGTCAACTTTAAAGAGTTTGCTCACAATCTGAACTCCAACCGGCATTTTTTCAGAACCCAGAGATGTACAACATAAGATAATACAGCAGACAATTCATTTTTAAAGTTCTTCTCAGTGTTTTTCATGCTCCACAAACCAAATATCCAAGTGTATAGTGTATACCCATGAGTGTGTTTGTATGTCATGCTAATGGAGTCTTTCTAAATATATATATATTTTCTTATCTGCAGATGGTCAGTGCGAGCAGAGCTGTGATCGATCTCTCTGATGGAATCTACAACAAGATCCTGCATATACAGAAAACTGGTGTGTAGGTGTGCGCGTGTGTGTGTGTGTGTGATGTACTACTCAATAAGAATGGGTAGGTAGAAACCATGCTTTACCCATAATCTCTGCCACTTCAGTAGTGTTTTATACTCTACGCTGCAAAATGTGCGTCTCCATCCTGCGACAACACGCATTACTTTTCTCTTTCAAAAGTGTTACCGTGACGACGCTAGATGCCAAAAGGCGCGCCTCCCCTTCATCTGATTGGTCCATATTTGATAGTTCCCCAAAAGTCACCAAATTTTGCATGCAAGGCAGGCTTGGCGATAAATTTGATATTTCATGGTTTGCATTAATGGGCGTGGCAAGATGGCTCAACAGCGCCCCCTAGAATACTTTTCTCTGCCATAACGTTTGAATGGTTTGACATAGGAAGTTGTGGGTGGTGTCATCAGACTCTGTATTGAGTCCTTGACCATAATTAGTGAAAATTAGCCCCGCCCCTTCTTCTGATTGGTTGTCCCTATTTTCTGACTATAACTTTTGAATGGTTTGACATAAAGACTCGTGGATGGTGTCATTTCTGATATACTTATGGGGGAAGGTGGCCATGAGTGCGAGGGCCCGTTCATCGCTGCTTGCAGCTTTAATTTACTTTACTTTCTTTACCAGCCCCGCTGTTCTTGCATTTCTTTGATTTCCTCCCCATCCTTTTCTTTCCCACCATCATTTTTTCCTGCTCCATCTTTGGCAGACGTCTGCCTGATCGCCACTGTTAGACTGGCCCGGCTCATCTGTATGTTTTGGATGGATGAGGGTTTTAACTGGCGCGGTTCCCACCATCAATCATCCCTCAGTCTCTCAAGTGAAGGGCACAGTATCTGACCTGCTCATGTCATTTCTGTGGTTTCTGGCAGAGCTTTGTTTACTTCACATGGGACGACTTAGCTCATCTGAGATTAGTCAGCCAGACGTCATCCCGTTGGAATAAACAACCCCACCAGCCCTCCGCCAGGCTACAGATATTACCTACCTCACGTTTCTCACACTTACTTACTGTCACACAGTGTATTTGATATTTAGGAGTGTGTTTAGCTTGGCTTTTTTGAAAGGAATTGAAGAACATTCATCATGTGTACAGTATAGACGTCCAGTATGTCCTAAAAAGGTTTTGAAAAAAAAAACATTTTGTACACAATTTTTAGTAATGAGGTATACTTTTTTCAGGTTTGCAGATTTGTGGGTTGAAGTGCATGCTGTATTTTAAGCTTCTTCCAGTATTGGGCATCAGAAAAGGCATCACTAAGATGATAACAAGGAGATAAAGATAAGGTGAAATGATATTTGGAGAGGAAGATGATTGCTAACCAGGCACCACTGACAGGATTTGACGGCAATGCATCCGATTAAATCGAAATTGTATCGTCTCTTTTTTCTGAGTTCATAGTTTAACTCACCTTTTCACACATTGATCTGTTTTGCAGCAAAGACAACAGTAGATGCCAACTGGCACTAAATTATACTCAATCATGGATCTTTTATCTCATGTGTGGTCAGATGTTATAAGTGTTAGATTTGAACATGTGATAACTGAGCCATGGGCAGTCAGCCCAGTGCTGGTAGCATATTCATCTGATTTGGAAAAAAAATACCAAGGCCTGACCTTATGAACAAAGCTCTTCCTGTGTGCGTAGAGTAAAGATGGCGATCAGGTGATTACCCACCCTTTGGTCTGGGAAGGAATGGTAGGCAGAAAGAGGACTGAAGCGGGTCACTTGGAGGAAAGTGGGATGGTTGGTGGCAGAGATAAATGTTACATTAGGGCAGAGAGAGGAAATGGAGAGGAAGAAGAAGAAGGATGTGGGAAGATAAATGACAGAGATGGAGATCCAGAGGCAACACTGTGAGGGAGACACAAACACCAAGGGAGATGGGCAAGTATCAGGATGTGTTGCTGTGTTCAAGAGCTAAATCACTCACTTCCACGCTGTTAGGGTGCCATGTGCAAAGATCACACAATCAGTGATGGGCACAGGGTTGTTTATTGATCTTGGCACATGCATGATGTTGATGGGGAAAATAGCTGCAGTATCAAGCGGGTTTGCTGGACCTGCTGTGGTTCTCAGACATGTAACCAAAGAGGCCTATAAAAAGAAGGTATGCAGTGAAAGACACAACAGGTCCACCTCCTGATGTCCAGCTAAACACTTCATCTTCATATAGGCAGCCCGCTTTACATATTCTCCATGTATCTTTTTCAGGTCTTTCAACCTTCTTCTCTTCATTTGGTATATGTAAAGTCACATTCTCAGCAACCGAAAGAGGTTTTTCAGTGCACTCTATTTGAAATTGTCAAGTACATTTCAAAACCACGGGTACTCTTGCAGCAAATTGAGACGTTAACCACTCGAGCCAAATCAAAAGCAAAGTCTTCAGCGAAGCTGCTGTTCAAACTCGCTGTAATTTAAAGCAAATTATCTCAATCAGGACTCATTTTCTGTGAGAAGGAGAACTAGTTGGTTGGTCTGCGCCTCGTCCCCGCTGAACAGCAACACTCTCTGAAAAGATGTTGTTTTTCTTCAACGGATCAGGCTCCGTCCACACACTCAGACATGGATTTTTTCATATCAGTCCAGTCTGCAACATTTGTTTTCAGCTATTTTTTTTCTACAGTCAGTATTAATAAAATCCCAAAATGATTAGATTTGAAAACTGTTTTACCTACGCTCAGCTAAACTCCCCTTTAAAAAAATAAAGCACAAACACACTTTTGATTTAAAAAAAAAAAAAGAAAAAAGAAAGCTTTTATATTACTGGTCATATGTTTTTTACTCTTAAAAAAAAAAACAACCTTCATCAGTAAACTGTTGTGAAGCGGGAGAATCTTCCAGCTCTTTGGCGTTCTCACGCTCGGAGTATATTAGTTAACAAGGCCACACCTTCAGATGCTTTTTATCTGAATGAACGTGTCCTTTTATCAATCTCCGATCAGCTGCTCTCCCCCCGGGGTCCTGAGACACACAGGGCTGAGATTCACATCGGGTAGTGAACGCTAGTGTTTACACTTCATGCTCGTTTCCTGATTGTTTATCGACATCAGTCTTAGAGTCAGATCCTTCCATCTCAGATGCTCACAGTTCAGATGGAGGGCAGAAAGAGATTTGATGTGTGTTTCACTCACCCTGAAGGTTTGTTTTTTGTTTCTTTTTGGCCTCTCGTACATACGAACACCATTAGTGTGTGTGTGTATACACTGTATATACTGTGTATATATATTTGTCTCAGTTTTGGCATGGATATATCGTTCCTGCTCTGGCTTTATTTCACAGGGAAGACAAAGACATAAACAATACACTGGTTTGTGGGTTTTGAGTTGCTTAGTAACCGTGCAGTAAAAGTTATTGCTCAGGCTACTTATGTAAGTGTGTTTAAATGTGGAGCAGGGACTAATGCGTGTGTGTGTGTGGGTGTGCAAGCGTGTTTCACTGTTTTGCAGATAGAGATGGATAGTGAGTGAGGAATTATACTGAACACCCAATCTGTTTACGCCTCTGCGTGTGTGAGACGGGTCCACAGCGTGGCATGTGAGGCGTCTGGGCTCTCATTGATGGCTGACAGTGCCGCTTGCCCCATGTTAACCCATTTCCGGGTTCCCATAGCAACAGGGACAGTGGTCTGGAGCAGCCAGAAGAAGCCACACGGCACAGCTCACTGCACACCCTCTTCAACTAGCCGCCGGCTCCACTTACAAGAAGCTGTCTTGCCTTGTTTTTCCTCAGAATTATTTTCTCATCAGTCTCTCAGCTTTGAACACCCACTCGTTGACTGATTCATTTGCATTTCTTTTCCTTCTCTGTGTCAAATTTGGTTTAAACGTCCGTTAGTTTTGATGCCTCCCCATGTGCCATCAAGTGAGTTTTGTGAGGACCGGTTCTCAACTGCAGTCTTGGCTAGCAGAACACTGCAATGCAAAAACTCATTTCTAAGAAGGAAAAATAAGCCTCATTTTTGTAGTCTAGTAGTTAGACTATTTTGTTAGTTTTATGAAATGTGGACAAGAACATTTTTCTTACTCCGCTGGCGGTTGTATTTGCTTGAAATAATACAATTTGACTAGATTTAGGAATATTAAGCTTGTTTCTAGAGCAGCTGCTTTGGCCTATTTAGCAGTCCATGCTTCACCTCCTCACAACATTTCATGAATTTCATAGTGATGCGTTTGCAGAATATTACTGGGCAACAGATGGAGGAAAAAAAAGCCTTAGCATTAGCTTAATGTTAAACGCACATTTGCCTATTACAGATGCGTGCAGATGTTTACCTTTGTTACCCATCTGAGCCTCTTAGACATGTTAGGTAGCATTTGAAAACAAAAGGAAAAGACACTTCACATCAGAAAAATTGACCAGATCACCAATTTTGTTGCTAAAAACTCGTCATCTTTATGTTATGAGTTGCAACTTTATACGTTTTTTTCATATGTTGTTGTTTCATTCTTATTTTTTTTTGTTTAAGCCATGGAGTTTCATGAAAAGCTGCAAAGCATGGCCATGAAGGAGGGGCTGAAAGGCTCCAAGGTTAGCCGAGCAGTGGAGAGTTTCAGCTGGAACATCACCATCCTAAAGGTCAGTCACACACTCGGGCATTTTCCTAGAAACCAAACAGCCGCAGGGATAAAGTCGTTCGTCGCTCATATCTTGAGCTCTCTCCGTCTCCATTCTTCCACTTGTAACCATCTCATTATGTTACCCCTGGTTTCCATTGTTCGCTGCCACTCCAGGGTCAGGCTGACCTGCTGAAACATACCAAAGCTGAAGTCCAGGAGAACATGAAGCAGGTGCACGATGCTGCTCTAACTGGAAACCTCACCAAGGAGGGAGGAGGACTAAAAAGAGTCCGTTCCCAAACGCGAAGAGGTCAGGATGACAACACAAGTGCTACAAGCCCCCTGTCATAGCAAGCAGATGACCAAAGTGCCATCGTAGGAGCTGTGAGGAAGTGCAACACCTGCGAGAGCATCACAGTAACAAGATTGCCAGAAAGAGAGTCTTAAAAATGAAGCCACTATCGATAGACTGTTGTGCAACACCTGAGCTGAGATGCACTGCCAGTAAAAAAACCCACGAAACATGATGCTGGAGAGATGAATGTAGTTAGACTTGAAGCCAAGACTCAGCTGTTCGTACTGTTTTAAACTGTAAATATACCAAATGTTTATAATTCACTTCCTATGTGTTTTGTTTCAGGTGTGTAATGAACATTTGTTAACAGTCTGTTAAACTGAAACTCCTGCCAAGAATCCTCCTGAAGCTCTCGCCTCCTCTGCATACTGCAATATCAAGTCAAAGGGTCCATTCGGATCAGATTGCAGGATATTTTGCTTCTTTGTTAGAAGAAACTTTGTCAATGTGGATGTTTTGAAGTTGTCGATCATCATTTTGTGGACCATTTTGTGTGTGACCTCCGTTTCAGTCCAGCTTCTTTTCATTCAACACGTCTCAGACTGCTGCTCCACCTTCACCCGAAACACTGTCCTGCATAAAGTATTCTATATTTTTCTATTTTTCTGAAAACCCTGTGCTAATTAAACCAGTGTTACATGCCATACCGATCAACTCCGAGGGTGTTGACATCTGCCTTGGGAACCAATGCTGTTGAAAGTGCTTACTCGGTGTGTGGGTGGGGGGGGAGATGCACAGTATTTTAAAACATACTTGTATCCTTTAGCTGTAAAGAATATTTTAAATAAGTTATTGATGCAAAATAAAAACATTCCAGATACATACTATTGTTGGAGACTAAGCTCAACCAGCAACAGTGAGGAAATAAACACATTTTTAAACTACTGATGTTCATGTTGCTGTTTGAGTTTTTTTGAAAGGCCCATGATGTTCTGTAGGACCAAGGTGACAGCTGGGACCAGCTTCTCTGTTTACAGAAGCAGACATACGGCTCTGTGCACGTGTGGATGCATAAAAGATAAGGAGCTGCGTTTTTCTGGCTTCAAAGCTCGTGGTTGGAAACAATATCAATAAGAAGAATTTTTTAATATGTAAAAGCTTTGTTTATTCTGTCCTATAGCAGGTCCGTTTTGTAACGGTCCACTTTGTGTACCATATTCAATATAGTTGATATTCAACTGAGGAAATAACGGATCATCTTCTTAGTTCCACTGCGGTAAAATTATAGATGGGTGTTAAAAAATGTTGACCAAAATGGGAACGTTCATGCATGACAGGTCACGCTTTTAAACAACCTCGATGAGCATTTGACTTTCACTTGGTGTGAAGGTTTAGTAGCAAATGCCTTTGCAACTGGATCTATGGGAATAAAAGTTCGTTTTTGATATACACTTTTCATCCAATCACGTTAGAATTTAAAAGGCTGTTAAATACATAATGGTATGAGACTAAAATCCTGCAAAATCTTCAAATTTGCAGGAATTCGCTTTACTGGAAGTTGCTGAACTACTTGCATGTTTTGCTTGGATGGTTATCTTTGGGAGATAAAAAAAAAAAAAAGAAAAGATCTTTCCAAATCTTGATTAAATGATCCTTGATTAAATCTCCTCAGGTGCCACGGCTCTTGCACACAAAGTACATTTCATCACTGCATCCACAAGATGAAAGCAAATACAATCCAGAAACACTGCTATCCTTGCAGGGCATCAACTTAGTAAAGATGGACCGAGGGGAGTGAGTTAACACTTTAGAGCATCTTTAAAAGTGAGCAAAGCACACCTCAAGAAGACACCAACATCAGCATTTAGCAAGAGCGATGTAGTTTTATTGATCTGGGAGTTAATTAAGCTGAATGGGCAGCTAGAGGGACAATCTTTGCGCGCTGCCTCGTAATTTCCAGAGAACACAAGAACGACTCACTTCTAACGTGAGAACTCAACATTAAAACAGATTAAAATGTTCAAGTTGAAATAAAGTCTAAAAACACGAACAAAAAGAAAACAGACTTACTGCTTAATTTAATAACTTTTATCTTGGAAATAAAGTATATAAAGGTTAAAAATATTTTACTAAAAAAAAAAAGAAGAATGAATAAGATCACAGAATTAGATTTTAGGTCCGAGGCACTGGTTTTGTAGGGAGAGAGTGCTGCCCTCGACAATTGGCAGGAGGACAACATCCTTCTTTTCTTTAATTATCAGACGAGAACCTCAGAGGACAGACAAACGCACGCAGACACAAGCAGCACTATGGCCAGATCTTCCCATTCATAACCAGAGTATCACACTCCCAATCAAGTACAGTTAAAGGAGCGAGAGAGTTTTCGCCTGAAGCAAGGCTGCAGTTTGAGGTCCAATTCAAGAAAGCAGTTTCAATGACTTCTGCTCTGGAGAGCAAGGGAACTACGAGGAACACGAATAAAAGTTGGGGGTTAGATGCTTCCCATGACCCAGCAAAATGATGAGAGGCATAAGTTAGATGAGTCAGCATACAGCATCACCTCAGAGGACAGAGGCGTCACAGGTTACAGTTAAGGAGACAGAGTAGAAGGTATATGTGACTCAAAGGTTCACAGTCCACATGTGCAAGTTTTGGAAGTTGACAGCAGTTAGAGTTGCGCATCACCAAAAGCTGCTCGTCCCAATTTTCGACGCCAAGTCTGTTTTCGTTTATCACACCCCACGTATGGCATAAGAAACGGAGCCGATGTGAGAGGAGAGGGCGCTCGGCTCATTCACAGGTCATTGGGGTTAACGATGGTAAAGTCAGAGTCCTTGCTGTGGGTGGAGCCCTCGTCTGGGCTGGAGGAGCCGGAGGGCGTGCCGGCCATCAGGGGGTCGTGAAAAGTCCCAGGTCCACCTTCAGGTTCTATTCGCACCATGCCGCGCCCTCGTCTGATCGGAGGAGTGAGCTCTGACGTGCCCTTTCTTCCTCCTCCGCCATCGGCCTGCAGGTCTCCCTCCTGAGACACAAGGATGTAGTCGTCCCAGTTCTTACCCTCCGAGCCCAGAGATGATGCCACCTACACACGAGATCAACAGGTAAACGTTCTGCACATAAAAAACTCCAGTGATGCAACGTTTAACGTCAACAAACATGCAAACATGTTTTCCTTGTGGACAACAATTGAACACAATTTCATAATGCAGCGCCTGTATTATCCTGCATAATTCTGTGTTTTATATCCATGGTTTTATCACCATTTGCTACATATTTAGTGACTTTGCATATAAAGCAATAAAAAAAGTAATTATTACTGTTGTAAACACGGTTAAGTTTGAACTTGAAGAGTGTTATACACGTGAAAATTCCTGAATTGTGAATCAAAAGGTCAAAACAATTAAAGCAAAGCAATTTCAAACAAGTATAAAGACTGAATAACAGTTAAAGGGGACCTATTATGAAAAACACGTTTTTTCTTGCTTTAACATATATAAAGTGGTCTCCCCTCAGCCTGACAACTCAGAGAAGGAGGAAAGCAACCAAATTCTGCAGTGTCTGTACAGCCGCCCGGATGAGCCATCCAGTGTGATGTGGCTTCTATGAGCCGTTCAGATTCTGCTCCTGTCGTGACGTCATGACAGGAGCAGAGGTTTGGCCTCCGATGCGTGAAACCACGCCCACAACTATAAAACCGTGTAACTGCATGCGAGCGTCCGACTATCGCCTCTTTATTGAGGTTTTGGTAGTGAAATGAGGAGGTATCATAGAGATAATTTCTCATTTCAACTAACTGGATCAGCCGTTCCTCATCCGTTTCCTACAGCGCTTTCAACCGGCTTTCAACGCGAGCGACAGGAAGGAAATAGAAGCAGGGCATCCGACAAATGTTCAGCTCAAAACAGCGCGCTGCGTCGCTGCGGCCAGTTAGGACAGTCCAATAGAAAATAAAGCAATGGAATTGATTTTGTCGCTGACGCTCGGATCACATGCATGACACGGTGTAAAGGCTGATTTATGGTTCCGCGTTACACCAACGATTTAACGCAGAACCATAATTCAGGCTTAACTCCGCCGGCCGGAGCTTCTGCCATTTTTTCGTAGCGGTGTATCGCGTCATTCAGGCAGCCAATCAGCACAGTGCCTCATTATCATAGCCCCGCCCACTCCAGCATAGATAATGAGGTTAGAAACGGTAAAGATAAAGACATGGCCCAGAGGCTGAATTTCTAATTTATATAGAAAAAACAATCAAAATCTTGTTTTTAAGACATTCAAGGCCTGTTTAAAATAGACATTAAATGCCATAATAGGTCCCCTTTAGCTCAGAACAATCATTTCCAGCGGCTAAGACGACCACCCCCGGACTCCTGACCTGTTGCTCAGGTGATGTCGTCACTGGTTCCTCTTCTTTCTCGTCTGTGCTCCCATCCAGATCAGAGTCTCCGCTCCGTCTGGCGTCGGCCTCTTGCCGGCGCTGGCTGAGGTGATTGATGGCGTTCAGAGCAGTTTCGGCCGCCGCTGTGGAGGTGTAGTGATCATCGGCGATGGTGATCTCTTCGTTCTCCTCGGCCTCCAGCTGGCTCTGGTTGAAGCGCAGCGCCCCCTTTAGGATGTCTTTGATCTGGCAGGATGAGGGGCCACAGAGTGAAGCAACCACAACGGACAGTTACAGAGCCGTGATGCAAAGATCTGCTGCACCACACACCTGCTTGAGTCCAGCCAGGGACACCAACACTTCATCCTCTTTCTCCAGGTGTTCTTGGAGAATCACTTCTTGGATTTTACCTGCAGAGAAAGACGTACAAGTCCATCACGGAGATGTGCATCCAGCAATTACATGACCTGTTCCCTTAAGTAGGCCTGTGTGGAAAAAATCGATTTCCCAATTCTAAATCAATTCTCATATTAATTCCTAAAAATCGATTCATGTGTCTAAAGATCGATTTTTTATTTATTTATTTTTTTTTTGGGGGGGGGGGGGGGGGGGGGGTTTGGGTTTTTTTTTTTTTTTTTTTTTTTTTAATTTTATTTATTTATGTATTTTTGTTTTTCATCATTACATTACAACTTTTGGTTATTTTTTTGTTTATCCCCAAAAAAGGAATGTTTTGTTGGACACGAGAATAACTGGTGCCATGTTTTTGCCTTTAAATATGTTTAAAGGTATGAAAACATTAAAGTGTTAGGTTATAATTGCATAAATTGTCTATATTTCATTACTTTATATACTGTCTTGGGGTTACATTTGCAAAAAAGGCTAAAAACCAAATGCTCAAAAATTAAAAAACAAAATAGACCGAAAATGAAACAAATAAAAACGGAATGTGGGAAAAAATAAAACCGATTTCATACGACTCTGTTTCCTCCCTGGATCTGTTTGATAATTCTGACCCACATGATGTTTCTGAAAGCAGTTCTATCAGCATTCTGGGAGCTGATTGGTCCTTACAGCATCATTAGCTGCCGATACTTGCTGCTGAATCTCAATATAATACTAGTAGTAATATTTTGCATAACTACAGTCATATAATTCATGCAACAGCTCAAAAAAACAGTTTTAATAACACTAACCCAAATCAATATCGGAATCGAATCGAATCAAATCTTGATAATCGATTCTGAATCTTAAGAATCGGAATCGATTCTTGACATTTGAATCGATCCCCAGCCCTACCCTTAAGGACACAAAACTTGAACCTGACTGTTATTAAGATGAACTAAACTTCAGTTTTTTAATGTATGCCCCTATTTGGATTAAAGTGCTAGATGAAACTAACATACAATAAAAAAATGACACCAACAGTCTCTTAAAAACAGGAAGCAATTTTAGGCTTTTATCGCAAGTTGAGCTTGTGTTTTTGGATCCGAAAGATGAACACGGAGACTTGAAGACCTGCAGGCGAACTCACAGATGTGTGTATTCATCATCTTGGCGCAGTACTTGCTCATGGCCTCCAGGTCGTTAATCTGGCCTTGAAGGAAAGAGACTTGGGCTTCAAGGTCCTCCTCCTGTGAGCACCACACCCACACACACACACACCCACACAATATAAGGCACAATACTGAAAAAGATGAACGAGTGAGACAAATAGAAGGGAAAAGAAACGGAACCACATGTAGACTTGAACATACAGCAGGTTCAACAGCTCACCGTCTCTTTCTTGCCCATAGTCTTACTATGGGAGCGAGAGCGTGTGATGGCAAAGAAAGAGTCTTTCTTGGTGGCGGAGAGGGGAGGAGACGAGGTGCTGACATCACCGTCTTTGGAGAGAGTCAGAGGTGGGGAGGAGGTGGCTGGACCTCTCCCCCCAGGGAGACTCTCGATGCTGGGGGAGGAGCTGACCGTCCTTGAGCTTTGGCCTGAGAGAGAGCGACACACGGATTGAGAGAAGCGGAGAGGACGGGGCTGGTGCTCAACATGGAAAAATGAACCACGAGGGGAAATCTATGATCATACTCCATTTCCCTTTACAACAGTTAAAATTCAACTTAATTTTCATAATCTAAAAACATTTAAATAAAAAAAGAGGAATACTAGACAGCCAAAGAGACTTGAAGTTAGTCATTTGAATATGTATTATAAATGATAATAGCGATGGCTCAGAGCTCCTAATACGGCTCTACCAATAGTGCTCATTATCTTTAAAACCCTTCATTCAAATGGAAATTAGAGTGGAACATTTGTGTCAGTCAATTTCCTTTAATTTAACAATGCCAGTCCAAATGAGTGGACACAAGCTTGTCAAAACAATCCATATCAGTATTCACAGCTGTTGTGACACGGAAACAAACTCAAAAACACGTGACAGCTTCTCCTGAGCCCCAACAGAGGACTTAGTTACATCCAGGCTGTGAGCGCCCTCTGCTGGTCACAATACAGCATTACATGTTGATAGAAGCGCCTCCCCGTTTACTTTAAAACGTGTGTAGCAGCAGCAAGAGGACAAAAAATAAATACAAATGAATAAACAAATAAAAAAGCAGTGAATAACACACCTTGTGTTTAAAAATACAGCGGCAGTGACATAAGCGGGGTTAAACTGGGGTGCTTATCACACAAGCAGTTGCCATGGCAGCAGTTACCTTGTGTGTCAGTATGAGTCTGTGCTGGAAGAGAGCCATGAGACACTGCACCTGAAATTCCATCTAACAAACAGGAGAATCAAAGCTGATACTGCCACGAGCACAGAGACACAACGACTGAACACGTTCAGGAAAACACTAGTTCCCCGTTTACGTCACAGCCAACAAAAGAGACATTAGTAAATGGTAGAAACTAGGGCTGTTCGATTTTGCCCAAAAATAAAATCTCGATTTTTTTCCCTCAAAATCCGATTTTCGATTACGATTATTTTGTGAATTGACAAAAGGCAAAGAAATGATTTCAAATATGCTGTTTTTTTATTGAACATTTGCCCCATTGGGCTTTAAGTGCAAACTTTGCTCTTATTAAACCAAAAATGAATGAATAAAGTGCAAAACTCTGTAAAATAAGTTGAAAAAAAGTTTTAAAAAATAAAATAAAATATAAAGTTTTATCTCTGGAAAAAAAAAATCAAATCAGCACTTGCAAACATACAGTAAGTTATATTTCCAATTAAATAAAACAAGACATTTTCTAATTAAACTAAACTGGGTCTTTGCATGCTAAATAATAATGCAACCCATGAAGGAGGTAGAGGTGTGTAATGTCAGTCATTACATTTGCTATTCACATTTGCAAGTTTTTTGCAGCCCGGTGGCATGTTACAACGCCTCCTCCTACACTAAAGAGCCTCTCCGATGGGGCACTTGTCGCAGGTTATTGAGAGGTATTTCCATCAATCATTAATATGGTATCAATCATTAATATGTGTGCAGACAACGATTTTCACGTTTTAACATTGTTCTAATTACATAATCGCGATTACGATTTAAAATCGATTAATCGAACAGCCCTAGTAGAAACGTGAGATTGCACTCTCTCCTGGACTGAATCCATTCACATCCTGCTGCTCACCTTTGCCGAGGTGGACGGGCATGCTCTCGGACTTGAGCAGGCGGTAGTGCTGGGTCTGGGCCTTATCCTGCATCTGCGTGGGAGCAGGAGGCTCAGCCAGTGGGTGTTGAAAAGTGGGCGCAGGTGCCGGGGGAGGAGACAGTGACGAGAAGGTGGGCGGGGATGAGTGCACTTCACTGTTGATGGGGTTAACGCCGCTGGACGACATGGCCGGAGCGATGAGCTTCCTGCCAAAGCTCAACAGGCTGCTGGAGACCTTGTTGATGTTGAGGGGAGCGGGTTTGGTACCAGACCTGGAAGGGCAGAGAAGACATGCACACTGAAGGAAGTTGAGGAGGAGAGGGAAATACTGAGCAGACTTAAGCTCCTCTATCATGACACATGCTCAGGAACTAGCAAGGAGTCTGCATCTTACTGCATCTTAAGAGAGTAAATAAACTATCCGACATCTCATCTCACAAGGAAGCACTTACAAGAAGGAGCTCTTGAATAATCTATTCATCAAATCATAATATTTGTTAGTTGGCTTAAACTGTAAGAAGATACAAATATCAGATTAGAAATTAGACCAAAAAGGAAATGGTAAATAAACATGTCTGCTTATATAAAGCTCATATCTTATTTATAATTTATTTTATTAAAACAACATATCAAAGAGCTACCTGCACAATCATGTACGTTTACACAAAAAATGTAATCCTAAGTACTCACTACTTAAAAGGTGCTCTGGGGACTTTTGAAATCTAGTAGCCTGACGTAGCTTCTTATTTACACAAGTTTAATGTTTGATTAAGATTTGTTTAAACCATCCTATTAAAGAAAGAAAAACCCATAATGGTCGCTGAAATAACTTGAAACTGACAAAAGTAACAATAAATCATAATTGACTGAACACTGACTAATGAAAATCAGACACTGCTTTTTAACTGAGCTTCAACTAAGTCATTAGAAAACAGCTAATGAAACTGGCCACATTATTTGGTAGCCCTAGAAAATAATTTCACATAAAAATACACTAATCATACAGGGAAAGAAATGATACAAGAAATGTGTGTCTTTAGATTAGATACTTGAGAAAATGTAAACTTGGCCATTATACTGCCATCTATTGATGTAAAACATCAAGTTCTGGACTCTCAGAAGTAGTGGTATTTAGGACTATCTTAATCTAAAGTTTCATGTTTCCATGTTATCTACTTTATTGGAAAAGAAATGGAACAAGATGGTGATGAAAAACAAAAAGACAAGTAAAAAGGATGTGCCAACATATAACCCTAACATTTATACAGCAACCTCAACTCTGCTGGGGTTGACTCTCATTCTAAAAGACATATAAACCCATATGTTTTGCATGAAAAAATACAAATGTGCAGATTCCTAATGCATGCAGTTTGTGTTTAACTGTTAATATTTCACCGTGTCTTGTTCATCAGGTCAGCTCCTCTTGTTTTGTAGTAATCCAGGTTCTGCTGGAACTGGTAATTCACGGGGCGAGGATTGTTCTACGGATGAAGGAACAACAGCAGCATTGATGTTTGTGATAAATAACATAAATGAAATAAAATCTGGGCCCATGCAAGAAAGAAAATCCGCAAGCAAATGTGTTTCTGAGAAGTGTTGAAGAAATATCCTCAGGGCTGGAAGATTATGGCATGAAATAGCAGCTCTCTTTTAGGATGATACATTATACATGTTTTTAATTCTCAGAAGATAAAAGTTTTCAATGACATTTGTGTAACAAGAATTATGCGCTGAACCAGCCTTAGATGTTAAAACATTAGATGTTAAACCATAAATATGCAACAGCCGCTTGGGTGTCCAGGTCACGCTGCAAACCTGTTGGGTGCTCGGTTTTATTCTAGTTTCACTAATATTTTGTTTTTGTTGTGGCAGAACCGCTGTTGCTCCTGGGATGGTTCACTCGGGGACAAATATAACGTTAAACTTCCAACCTCTGACAGTACCAGTAAGAAGTCAGATTTCCTCGTCTGGATGTAGAATGTTAATCAAGGTATTCATAGAGCATTATTATCTCATTTCTTTAAGTTAAGGGAACCATATAACTTCTGATCATTTTCTGTTAATACTAAAGCAAAAAACCTAAAGCAGAAGAGTTTCAACTAGATCTTTCTGAGATGCGGGGAATGCAGGAGTATTTAAAGTTGTGATTAAAGTTCATGAAGAAGCTGCTTGATGCTTCGACTTAGTCTGGTCTATAAATGTCACTGAACTATACATTTTCAAACTCAGGTAGTCGCTGTACTACTTGCCAGTGCAGCAACTGCAATTACTGCGTATATAATACAATCAGTTAGAGGCTATTAAGTGTTCTCAAGAAAGAAAGTAATCAACAAAACAAACCAACTGACAAAACAAAAATCAAATGGAGCTGTTCTGAATCAGAGAGCCTCAAATGAGAGACAAGTTATTTTAATAGTCAAGTAAATGGATTTCCTGGCCAAATCAACCCCTAGTTACAAATGAAAACAGGACCTAAATATAAAGTACTCTGCAAAAGTCTTAAGCTCCTCTAGTCTTGTTGTTTTACTAAAGTTTAAGTGACTATCCATTATTCATTTGTTAGTTTATTTACTGAGATACAAACAGATAAAACTGTGATAATATTTCAGATAGACCAGTTGAAAGGTTGGATGACTACCGGCCATTTTTACGCTTTGATATCCCAAATATATATTTAAGTTGAATAAAATACTTAATTATTTGTGTTTCTGCTGTGAAGCAGATGTTACATTGACTGCATTCTGATCAGGACATGTTTAATGCCAACAAGGGACTAATAACTCATATGAGCCATAGAAATGCCCAGATTGCTCAACTTTTATGTACACACAAAGAACACATGCACGCGCACAATAACTAGCTCATATTCAAGTTTGGTGTAAAACCACCAGGTTCCTGTGTTTTCTATTGTAACTCAGCACACTTACGCTAGCCGACTTGTACTGTGACATGCTCAGGAACGACTGACTCCTCCCTCCACTTCCTCCGCCGGTCTGCACTCGCATTATTCCAGTCTTACTTGTGCTTTTGCATGATTACCATCGATACATACACCCCCATGTTGTGGCATTAAACCGTCTCAGAAGACATGCACACTGGAGAACTGCACAGAAAATATCATGGCAACGCCACTGAGTTTGTGAGTATCTCCCTTTAAAGAGACTTGAAAATAAATAATGGATGTCTTGTAGAGAAAAAAAAAAAGATTGGTGGGTGCATAAGACTATTGCACGCTACAGTATACTTTTATCTATAGAAAACTGCAGTTTCCTTGATAGCTGACAAATTGATTCTCAATGCAAGTTTGTCATTTCTTGTTTATAACAAGGTAACTAAAGTCAACAACCATCTTTGGCTCCTTATATACTATGCAGTGTATCTCTATCTCACTAACTACAATTGTAAGTGCCTTGTGGTCATTTTTTATAAAACCACTCAAGTGGGAGAAACTGACAATTTCAACACCTCATCGCTGCATACAGTGTAGCAGTATTATAAGATATATTTTCTTTTTGGTTTATTCAATGTGACTCTCACTCAATGATTTCAACCCACTGCTTTACATGTGGGTGTTTGCTTCCTTAAGTGTCCCATTTCCTCGGCAGTAAGAACTGACTACAGAAGCAAGCGTAGGCACAGCCAACTCCTACCATGCTCCTTACAGTTTTATTTCATCATTGCTTCCCTTGTTTTACATCCCTTTTAACCTGGCGAAATGAAAGTCATTTTATACCCAACCCAGAGGTTCAAGCACACTGAAGAGCAAGACATCTCACTATTATATCAGCTTACTTTGGGATCTCGGAGGAAAAGAGCCTTTTGCAGCAAAGCATTGATGTCCCCTACTGGAGGGTAGTGCATTAGCAAGCCCAAGCAGGTCTGGAAGTTACTCGCGATTACTGAAAAAGAGACAGAAATAACAATCATATGACCATAGTAAATGTGATTAACGTGTGCTTTTGGAGGTCGAAATCTATTAGAATCAAATTCAGATCATTCAAACTGCAATTACAACCTCTGTGGTCTATAAACAAGTCTTTATTCTCAGCCTGCATCTCTTCCAAAAAGTAAATCTGATGAGCTCATTAGCTGCAACTACACTTCAGAGCTGCAAATGTTCGGTGGAAATGTGAAACTTAGAAACTCTCCTGTTAGAGTTCCACATAAAGTTAAACACACATTAGAGCTTAAACCACAATCCTACCGAAATGTATGAAAAATATATCTACTACAATCTATTCTAAGCAATATGACCTAATTTGATAAATTGAGGCAGAAACCTAACTAAAAGAGTTAGGCGTTACTTCTGAATGTAGCAGGTACAGTTCAAACAAGAGCCAGTGGCAGACAGTATTGGGTCACTTAAGTAATGTAAGGATCGTACAAGCGTCTCGAATGTAGAGGAGCATGGCTACAAAGACGTAGTCCACCAGGTCCAAAGTGATGCTGTCAGCGAATAACGCATCCCACACTACGAGAAGATCCTGAAGAGGAAACTCCCGACCGAAGAGCAGGCGAACCCACCGGCTGAAAACACAAACAAACAGGGTGACTGCACCTGTATGACGCCGAGCGTCAACGAGAACCAGACCAGCTGGAGGAGCAAAATACTGACATGCCGTAGATTTGGGGGGCGATCTCCAGCCGGTTGAGGTGCATATGCAATTCTACGTCATGCTTCTTCACCACCTGGTCCTGGACACGGTTGACTTTGGTCACTATGGCAACAGATGGCCCTGAATCCTGGGGCCGAGCGAAGGGGATGCTGGTGAGCATCTCTTCCTTACCCTGGGAGAGCAGATGATTTATGTAACTGACATATTTATTACATAAAACTGTGTGTGTGTCCACCTGACTGATGAAAATCAATAAATGTTTAAAAGGAACAACCGTCCCCTCCCGGGAGGGTATGCTGCCGTCTCACTGTGAACAATGTTTGACGGTATCTGGCATTTAGCTATTGATTGTTCATCATATAATTGAGTGTTGACTTTCTTTTTCTTTAAATTTTTGCAACAGGGAATAAACACTTCCTAAATAGTACTTTTTATTGTTTGTGGTTGAGTCTGCCATTGTCAAACTGCTTACCTGAGCAGGAAGGATTCATGAGACGCATGCAGTAATTATTAAACTCTTTTAAGCTGCAGAAAACTCATCATTTTCTTCCAATGATAATTGAAATTAAAGGCATCCAAATGTTGTATTTCTGACAATGCAGCTGCTCAACATGCATTTGCTAGTTAAACTGCACTTTTTGCTACCATGGAAACCGGTTCAGTGTCATCAAATCAAGCAGAAGTGAAAGCTTCAGGATTATTACTTTCTGTTGGATATGTTATGCAACACAATCCGTCAATACTTTGCACCAGCTAGAGTGATTTAAAAAATTAAACTCACCCTCCTCACTTCCCTCTCAAAGCTGGAGAACCACGGCTCTGCCGTCTCCATCAGCTGTGAGAACATGGCACTACGTGGAGAATGAGCGACAGGAAGACATAAGGAGATGCAGGACCAGTAAACAAAAGCAATATCTTGCTAGATTAAGATGGTCAAAAAGAAAGTTTATTTGTTGTACTCACTAGGCATCATGTTCAAGGTAAACTGGGTTCAACATACATTTCATGTCCTCACTGCAGAAAAAGAGACACCCTGAATTACATTTTTTCCCCAAATACCAATGAGAAAGTGACTTCAGAGCTGCAGATGTAAAGGGTAACAGTTTATTTCCAGTGAATCCAAACTGACCTGGGGCTGGTTGTCTCACTGGCATGCTGGAAGGCTTGATGGTCACAGTGCAACACAAATACAATGGGGGCCAGCAACTCGTGCATCCCCTGCAGAGGGACAAATACAGCAGCAATGAGACTGTGAGTTGTTTAAGGGTAAGGCCAGGCAGAAAACACGGTTCATTTGGGCTGAGCCTTACCGTGATAATGATACATGAGCTTTGTAATTCACTATGACAGCTTTAATTTAGATATTGTTAGCTACTGCCTGACCGTGTGCCACTTCCAGTTTACAAAGGAGATGCTGTACATGCCATCTATTCATTCATTGGCACCTATCACTGATAATGATTAGGTGATGAAGGCATTTTGTTCTTCTGTCTGAGCTCATTGGGAACCAGCATCTATACACCCATACAGACATAAATTTAGCAAAAGCGCCATGTCAACGAGGAAGAGCAGGGTAAAAAAGATAACTTAGTGCTCGGGGCGACGTGTAATCTTACCTGTTTATACAGTAATTGCTCATTTTCTCTGGCATAACAGAAGAGAATGTCCGTCAGCTTGGTCCTCACGTCCTCGTCCTGAAAGTAACGGATCTCGGGGAATCTTAGAAATATAAAAGAAGAGAGAGCGGGGGCTTACTTCCTGGTGAAAGCAGAAAACAAGCATATGAAACTAAGCGTCAAAAGTAAGCATACGTTCTAAACACGTCCTGCTTGATCATCCCCTTCAGCTCTTTATCCTGGAAGAACTTGTTCCACAGGCTCTGGACGGTCCAGGAGAAAGAAAAATAAGCAAAATAAGGTCAGAACACTGAGAGGCTTTGGTTAATTATGAATGACGAATGGCTATTTTGATCAGTAAATAATGAAGGAAAAACATCAGGCCGAAAGATTTCCCCACTCAGACACAGAGGTCTCAAACATTATGGTGAAATGCAGCTGCGTTTTGTGTATCCGAGCCTTCGTGGCAACTTCACAACTTACTGAAAACAACTATGACATTTGCCTCTAATAAAATAGAAAATAGAGCTCAGCTACTGAGGCAATACTTCAGCCAGATAAGTTGAATTTAAAAGCAGCCGCTGATTTCCAGCTTAAAAGAATTGCCTCCCTGCGGACGAGACTCGATATTCATTCATTACTAGAAATAGATTTATATGCTCTAACATTTCCCTGCTTGCCTTGAAGAGGACTTTACATCTTACACATTCTGCCAACCAGGTCTGCACAAAGTAAAAACCTATGAAGAGGCAATATGAATTAAAGTGAACTGATTAACATGTAGTGAAACATCTATTATCTGCTTTCAATGTACTGCAGTTGGGAAGGCCTCTCTCTTTCATTATTAGTGTGGCTTTCTAAGTGCCATCATTCAATAATGGACTAAGTGTAAAACCAATAACTGTGAGAAGGAAAAAAATTAGATGAGTTATGCGTTTGTAATTGCTTAAATAAATGACTTTTTAATTACTTACAAAAAATATGCATGTGACTTTGTCTGTAATTATAATAACAGAGTCTGAAGGGGTTGTAATAAGGTCGCATTTCATTAGAAAAATATGACAAAGACAAGATGGACATAACACTGGCCATTATCTCACCCCTTCATCCTGGGACAGAGGATTGTTGACCCCCAGGTCCTGCTGGCCTGCAGCCTTCCGCGGGTTCGTGATGTGCTGCAACACAAAACAACGCACACTAATCAAAATGCTGCCTTTGGCAAAAAGGGTGAGCATATTTTTGACATCTGTAACCTTTAAGTCAAAACCTCAAGGGCTAAACTGTGCAACTGAATCACAACATGTGTCCGTTCAACTATAACAGTCACATGATCTACTTTCTGAGTGGGCACTAAAGTACTGTGTCAATCGACTAAAGTTTGGCTGTATATAGACACACCGACTGGATACTTTATTAGGAACTCTTGTAATACATAATAAGGTGACCAATGAAAGAAAAAGAAAGAAAACAACCACTTCAGCCAGATCAACATGTTACTATATATAATCTAAATCTCCTCCCAGAATATATAGATTTTCTGTAAAAAAGGAGGAGTGAGTGCCTCTTTAAAGATCACAGGTTTTGCTTCTTCTTCGTGGCAAAAAAAGCCCAAAAATCACAACATCATCAGTCTGAGTTTATAAATGCTGCTGTACACAACAGCCGGCCGGAAAAATTACAGGAACAATGGTTTTCATCTGTCCTGGATTTTTCCTCTTGACTTTTTATTTTCCTCAAACACAATTATGAAATCTTAAATGTTCAGGTTGACCTTAACACCAGCCAAATATATATTTCCACCCACTCTGTGGTGCCTTTTCTGGTTAAATAGGACTGAATTGACTTGATTAGGAACTGGCTGAATCGGCACAGGAACCGGTTTGGGTGAAACGCAGCCCTTGTAACGACTTCCTCACACAAAACTGAAGAAAAGGCCACCGAGGATCGCCCTCACCATCTCTTTGATCTTCTCATACTGGGCCCGCAGCTCCTTGGTCTTGTTGATCCACTGGCCCTTATCTTCTGGCAAAGCCTCCAGGTACAACTGCAGACACGACACACAGATTAAGTCCTTTTTATCTCAACAAGACGTCCTCTTTCAGAAGTTACTACAATTACCACACCCTGTGCTTCCATTTCATTTAAACAGACAAGGGCTCATACTACATTGAAAAAGATGTGCATTTCAGTGTATGGTATAACACTCTGGAACAATCTTGATGAAAGTGTGAAGGTCTGCAAGAACATCAGGCTATTCAAACGCTGTTATAAGCAGATTCTCATACTGAACTACCAACAATTGATGTTATAATGACCATGATTTTTATTTTATTATTTTTTCATTGTCTTTTTTTCTTCTGTGCATGATGCTTTTCTTTCTTTTTTTAGCTACTTTTATTATGGTGATTGTTTTTGTTTTTTTTCATTTACTTTTTTGCCTTCTCTACTGTGCTTGATGCCTTTCGTTTTAGCTACTTTTATTATTGATTCACATGTCTTTTTATTACTTTTATATTGACATACTTTTATATGTCAAGAAGAAGGGTATACACTGTATATATTTATTATTATTATTATTATTATTATTATTATTATTATTATTGTTATTGCTACTATTATTCTTTTATATATCGGATACTCTTATATTGCAAGAAGGGGCCGGACTAGATAAGCATTTGCTTCTTCCTGTCCCTTCTTGAACAAAACTGGTTGTGCTTTATCATTATTGTTGATGTATGTGTTTTAAATTGTTTTGTTCAAGATGAATAAAGATCAAATCAAATCAAATCAAACCAAGTTGAAGAACTGCACTCTTCTGTGACAGGGAACTAGCCAAAAACCCTTCAAATCAAATCCAACAGCCCTGCTTGATCAATTTGGCAGTTACCTTCCAACAAACGCTCCGAAAGCGGCTGCTTCTCAGCCGACCGTTGATGCCTGCCTGCCGGATCCTGGCCAGATAATTACTGTTGAGGAACAAGTCATCCCATTCTTTCCTGCACAGGGGAGGGGAGCCGGAGGATGAGGAGATGAGGAGATTTATGAGCTTCTCATCCCAAATTGGGCACGGTTTTCCCAACCGTCGTTCAGCAGTAAACTGAGAAGTTGAAGCAGTGAGCTGGGCCAAGAGCTCATATTCCCACTGGAGAAACTCCGCAGGAACTTACCTGTATGTGAAGAAGGTTGACTGCGGCTGTGGGAAAGGGCTGCTGTCCAGAGATCCTCCTGATTACAACACACACAACCACAAGGGGGAGATGTTAGCACAAGGACGGGAGGGTTTGTCTTAAAACTCCTGAGACTATTAATAAAACTGTAATCCTTATTGAGAACCAACAAACAAAAAAAATACGCCTTTTTAACTCCCTTGAAAAGACCCATCAGTTATTTTTGTGCTTCTTTTACAAGCCGTGCAGTGGGGCAGAAAGGGCCAGAAGCAAAGAAAGTGATGACAGAAAGCAAAGCGCCACACTGTTCATCCTCTTTATTGCTGGTAATACGTCTAATTTGGCCTGCAGGTGAACATGCAGTCAAGTCAAAGAGCTGTCTATC
The DNA here is from genome assembly GCF_033807715.1 of Cololabis saira. NCBI lineage: Eukaryota > Metazoa > Chordata > Actinopteri > Beloniformes > Belonidae > Cololabis > Cololabis saira. The sequence goes on along the minus strand of NC_084601.1, from coordinate 14,996,956 downwards.
AACATTAGTTACAGGAGCAGATCACTCCACAGGGACAATCAGGATGAATATTCATCAGTTCCACAACATGCCAGCCCACAGTCTTTTCTTTTACTCACACGTAAACATAAAAACACACTTAACTTGGCTTTTCTTGCCACGTCTGTGACTCACATCGCAGTCAATTCTTATTTTTTTAACTTATTTTTTGGCTTCATTTTCAAGTTATAAAGACTCCACAACTTGTCTGTTGGTGTTATTTCCTATTAAATGCCCATAAAGACAAGAGGTCTATTCACTAACTTTAAATCTTCAGGCCTACAAAATGTGTTTAATGTAAAAAGAAGCAGCAAGGAGAAAATAGCTTTAAAATAAAAAGGAAAAGAGGAGCAATGTGTTAAAAATTGCAAAGCAGAAGAACTTGGGAGAAAATGTAAAATGCAAATTTAAACAACAAAATAAAAAAAAATATATAACAAAAAGGTAATTAGCATTGAGATTTACTTTGACTTTTTGACAAAGATAGAAGATATTTTATGTCTTTATTTTTGTGTTTTCTCTCGTCAACTTCATTTAATTTGTTAATACACAAATTAAAGGAGCTGTATGTAAGAGCAATAATAAAACGAATCATAAAATGACCCCGATATGTCAACAGACATTTAAAAATCATGTTCATTTCAAATACTTATGTCACTGACAACAGCACTCAAGCCAGGATATTCCAGTTTAAAAAGAGGAGTTGCAGCCCTCACCTGATGTTTATGTTGTCATTTTTTGTTTTGGCCTGAAGCTCCACCCTCCACCTATCTCCCAATCACCAAGTCAGTATTGTTTCTGAAGCTCCACCCTCCACCTATCTCCCAATCACCAAGTCAGTATTGTTTCTGAAGCTCCACCCTCCACCTATCTCCCAATCACCAAGTCAGTATTGTTTCTGAAGCTCCACCCTCCACCTATCTCCCAATCACCAAGTCAGTATTGTTTCGGCATCCGGGTTGCCAGCTCGGCTCTAATTATCGCAGCCATGGCAGCCTACGTTCCTGCTGCATTCTGCAGCCTACCTGGCAACCTCTGGTCGGGGGGAGGAGGGGGAGGGTACACGCCGCTCAACAATATTTTGAAAGTGACTGCAGTACCAGTTTTGGCCATTTCTTACAGACGGCTCCTTTAAGTTTTTGGGCATCACTGTTATGTCCATCCTTCATACAAAACATTGCTCTGGCACTGAGGAGCAATGAAAATGCTACAGTACTGGCTTGTTGCCGGTGCTTTTGTTTTTTTGTATTTATTTTGAAAATTCGGACAGTTCAGGGCTGCAGGCTGGCCAAAGTACTCGTTCCTTCTTTCTTCCTCAGCCACGCCTTCATTATATGTGCAGAAAATGGTTTTGCATCATATTACCGAAAAATGCATAGACGTCCCTGCAAAAGACGCCTTCTTGATCAAGCATATGTTCATCTGACATCACACTACAGTTTTTTGCAGTAATGTTGCCATCACAGAAGTGTAAATGGCCTTGGCCAAGTATACTGAATCAACCCTATGCCATCCCAGACTTTGGCTTTTGGACTTGCAACAGTCTGGATGGTCCTTTGGTCCACAGCACATGGTGCCTATTACTTCTCCCCAAAAATGTGAAATGCTTATTAGTCAGATCACAAGAGACATTTTCTATTGTGTGATGGTGTTTCCCAGATGCATCCCAGCCCTCCTCTGGACAAAGCACAACATAAGGGGTGAATATAGCACAGTTAGGTTTTAAGTGGCGTTTCTAAATGTAGTTCCATATCACCGTGGTGGATAAAGGTTTCCCAAGTTAATTATACGTCTTTGATGAATGATGCAATATACATGTATGCTGCCGCTTAGGCTTCTGGCCATTCACACACTGAAATTCTTCCAGAGTCCTTAAATTGTTTAATATTGTATACTGCACAGGGGAACTATACAGATCTCTCCCAATCCTTCTCTAAGTATCATTGCTTTAAAAAGAAATGCTTTGATTTTCTCATCAATTCTTTGACACACTACTCATCTTTAAATTGTAACAAACTGCCACTAATTGATATCGCCTAGTATAAAAATGTTTTTTTGGTTTTTCTTTTTTCTTTTTTTTTTTTTACTTCCCACCTCCTTATAAATCAATAAGTAGACTGTTGTGCAGGGCTAAAATGCAAAAACTAATTAATTTTAAGAAATTACATGATATTCACAAGAAAACTGAATGAAATTGCTTGCGTTCATACTGTCTACAGTTAAGAAAAAATGTCAATGTGAATGTAACAATGACTGCATTTTTCACATTATCCCAACACTGTCTGGTGTGGGGTTGTATGATATGGGTGCATTTCAAAGATGCCTAATGTCTTATTCATGCGACGGGTCTGGAAGCTGTCTGTGAGAGCTGACGTACTGCTGCGATTCTTGTTGAAATTGTGGAGCGGATCAAAGCCGGTCTCCTGCTGCTCATCAGTCTGGAGCGGGTGACGAGTCTCAAAATTGGGGTGCTGCATGACTGTGACCCAGCTGGATCTGAAGAGACTGCGGAGCAGAGGATTCAGAGAAAAACACATGAATGAAAGCAGCAAAAACAGGCATATAAAACCTAATAGATGATACTGTAAGTATGATTAAATACTCTGAACTACAAACCAGTGTTTTTGTATTTTATGTAATAATTTTAATGGGTTTTTGACCCTTAAAAAGTCTTGTCCCACACATCTAAATGATCCTCCTTCAGACATTCTGCTCACTGGCATCTTCTTTCTCAGTTTACTTCACATCTATTTACATAATAGAATGGGTAAAACCTGAATACTATAATCAGAAAACTGTATCTGCTTCTAACTAGGTACATTTGAACATTTTGGTCTTCGTACTTACTGTCACAGCCTTGTGATCCTCCTCAGTTGAGTCCCAGAAGAAAAGGATATTTCTACAAGAGGAAAAGTTCACAACATTGGTATGAAACATCTTCAGCAAAAGGGGAGATGGAAAAAACACACTTCTTCTAAAAGGGCATATTTTAAATGTAATTAGTGCACTGTATTTACTGCACTACCATCCAATGGATGATAGTTACTTCACATGTCTTTCAGCATAAAGCAGCTGTGGAGTCAAGAGGGTGATACATTAAATTTACAAGCAGCTAGCAATAAAGGTTGATAAACATAAGAAAACATGAAAAAAAAAAAAAAAAAAAAGATTAACATTGCCGAAAACAAGTTAGGTTATACTCTCTTTGCACCAAAGTGATCAAACAGATAGCTACACCTTACTTTCATTTTGCATTGATCACAACTTTGCAGCATGAAATAAAGACACAGACACTGATTACAGTCAGTGAAGAGTGGAGGAAATTAGCAGAGTGCTTAGACTGCCTGATGTTTTACTGTATTCATTGTGATATATTGACTATAACCAGCGAAGCTAATGAAGTCATTAGGGGGGAAAATTAATGCATCAATTAAATATTCTGATGTTAACAGACAGCACATAAACTGCAGTGTTACTCAGATGGTAGAGGAAAATATAGTCTAGAAAATCTGTTTTTCTTCTCTGATATGGTACATGCTGTCCTATTGGTACTGAGCATATTTCTGATTAACACTGACACTGATTGTGAGAGCTCACTACACTTCTGCCAGGAAAAGAGCCAGTCGAGATGGTTCTTGCATCTATTTAGGATGTAGCCACCGCAGCACCAAGCTGAGGTGTGCTAGTAAAGTCTTAACACAAGGAGATGCTGATGCTGATCAAGTCGTTTCTATACGGGTTTGGAAGATATTTGTGATTTGGCAGGTGAGACGAGAGTCTGATTAACTTGTTGTCACCACAACCTCCACATAGAAGAAAGATTATAGCTAGATAACCTCAAAATTACAGAGACAACAATTTCAATCAGATTAGTTAAATATCTAAGAACTACAATTGACAAATCACAAAATGTTATGGTAAATTTTTAAAATGTATAAAAGAGAATATATGTTCATATAGATAAGGACTAAATGCCCCTCCAGCAATACACCAAATAAAGAGATTCTGCCTCATTCAAGCCTCATTCTGTTTTCAGTACAATTTCCAAACAAAAAACAAAAGAGGATATCCCACATTAACCTTTGCTGTTCTAAGTGATCCTCAAAACCAACTGTTGCATCAAGTCTTCAAGGTTTCAAACTGCTGCTGCTCTCTTGTGTTGACCAAACTGACCCTGGACACTTATTTCAAAGCCAATTCCATTAATTGAATGGGGAAGCAGTTCAATTTGATTTTAAGAACACAAGGGTTTTTGTTTTGCTTCCCACTTTACAGCCATTGGAGAGAGGGTAGGTTTTAACAACATTTTGCAGAATTGAACTTTCGGTTTATTAGAAAGTTCAATTTCAAGAAGCACTGAAGAGTTTTGTTATTTAGGGGGAATAAAGCACTTTTGGAAGAAATATGCTTTCTTCCTTGTGTCCAGGATGCAAAAAGTGTCCACGACAAAGGTTTTTATTTCTACAACAAATTCAGTAGTTTCAAATGTGTGTTATGGGACTAAAACCCAGGAGAGGCCCAAAATAAATAGATATATAGAGAAGAAAGACACCGATCAACACTTATTCTTAAGTATCTTCTCCCATACTCTGCTGTCCCTATACAGTAGATGACACAGTTCTGATTTTTAACCAAAAAAATTATAAAAACTTTGAGCTGTGAAAAACAAACTGGCTTAAAAGAATAATTGTTGAAGCCTTAACACTAACACATCCACTGCTGTGAGAGGTCAATGTGGCCGTTTATATTGATTAAACTCATGCACTCTGATTTAAGAGTGCACCAAGAAGCAGGGATTTACAAAACACATGTATTGGAACTTTGCAAGAGAAAATCTAATGAAGATCCCAAAGCTCCAACTCCTCTCTGCAAACTTCTAAGAAGAGTTTAACCAGCTCGGTCTCCAATCTTCATCCGACTTGAGATAATTCCATGTTTAGGAATATGGTTAGCAGATAAGCCAGCAGAAAAGGATGCATCCTCAGAGCATTGTTTCCTTTCATTTTATTAATTGCTGAAATAACACAACACAGGCATCTGTTAAACCTATTAACCATGTGAATGTGATGAATTAGGTACACAAACCACAAAAATAGAAGTTATTTTGTATGAATAATGCATGTGCCTGTGTTCTTGTGAAACATCTGTTCTACTCAAAAGACTAATGCTCTCCTTAAATTGGTGGGTTTTTTCCTCACTGCTCTCATGAATATGACATGATCCCAGAAAATAATCAGAACTAATCCACAACTATGGAAAAACAAAGGAATACTGTGAATAGGTAGCACCGATAATAGCCTGTTCGCTTGGTTTTACTCAAAAAGATCAGCATGAAAGATTTAAAGCCTCCAGAGTGTCTTCAAATAAAAACCGCTATTCATCTGGCACAGAATATTAATTCATAGTGTAACTACGTGACAAAGATATTTTGAGGAGCATTTTTCCCCACAGGCCGACAGACATACAGCGCTTTGTCTCTTCCTTCCAAAAATAAAAAAAGTCATCCAAAGTTTTAAAGAGGCCTTTATAGATCGCTCATCACTGCTTGTACTTTGAAGAGGAACCTCTTGTGTGTGTGTGTGTGTGTGTGTGTGTGTGTGTGTGTGTGTGTGTGTGTGTGTGTACGCGGCTTTAGGAGTAGGTGCGAGATGATATTTAGAAAGCTTGGGGCCTCGCCTCGTTCACACAATTCCTTCCTAAAGAAAGACTTCTCCAAGCCTCTCGCCATTTCCATCGCTTTTACCATTCGTTGAAAGTAAAATGACACCCTAACTTCACTACATAATAATTAAAGCAAATTAGCTTCTGCATTATTGAAAGACCTGTAGACACCTCAATAATTCAAAACACAAATCTTTCATGAAATAATCAAATCAATACGTAATGAAACACATAAATAAATTAACAGAGAAATCAGTGAGTCCATCTGTTCTGAGGCAGATCTGTTCCTGGGATTTATTAATAAAATCTTAGGATGTTAAATCCAAACTGTGACCATTACATCCATTTATTACAGTCTTCTTAAGACTTAATGACAGTATCCTTTTTTCAAAGTTATCACTTCCCACGAGATTTCAAAGGATATACAGATGCTTTAGTGAGGAGTAGTGAAAGTCCCACAACCTCATTGTAAACTGCTTCCTCTAATAATTCTCACTATTTTGCACCACCAAACATTTCCTATTCCTCAAACCTACAATCATTCTGAAATAGACCATGAATATCACAGCCTAAAATGTCCCTCCACTCCTTGGATTTTCCGCTTGAGCAAAGTCATGCACCATCACATTCTTTCATGTCATGAGAATATTCCAGCACCACAGCTGAATCAGTACGAGGGGGATGGGAGCTCACCTAAACACAGTAGTCATTCTGATTAATTTAAAGAACCTTCATCACGAACCATGGGGCAGAAATAAATGCTACAAGATCCTACGTTCAGGTAGAGCTGACATTAAAAGCACAAAAACTCCAAACTCAATGTCCTGGGGAGACAAAGGCTGAATTGTTATGAAGTGAAACCCAGATTAGTCAATTCTGCTAAGTGTTTTGCGTAAGTGCCTGCAGAAGATACACTGAAAGAACGGACTACATTAAATCTGTAGACAGGTTTTCAACTTGCAAATCAATTGTATGTGTTTGCATACAAGTCCAAATGTTCAAGAAGCCCACTTATCTCCATCATCGATCCACATTTTCCAGAGTATTCTAAAATAAGACGAATTAGAAAAAAAAAAAAAAAAAAGAAAAACAGTGGGTTCTTGTGCAGAATACCCTTTGATACTCAAAGGGTACTCTGTGAACGGTGATGAGAAAAGCCGTTACTGGCAGCTGCAAACTGTAGTTAAACAAACTCACATGCATCTACTTCAGCACACAGCAAGTGCTCAGGAGCCTTTACAGTCACATGCACAGCAAGAATCTGAAATGTTTAGAGCCATAAGCTTTGCAAAATACCGTGAACTTTCTGGGCCTTGACTGATTCAATTACCACTAATCCGTCTGTATAGAAGAACTGGAGAAATGGTTGGAAAACGGGGATGGACGCCCGCAAGAAGTCATATGACAATTCTTGAAGAGAACCGTCTTTATTATGATCTTAGGGTCTTTATTTTTTATTGTGACCTACGGGATAATTTCATCTAATTGGGCCTCTGGACTTTTTCGACAAAACGAATGGGACAAAAAAAGAAGAAGAAGATTATTTCGTTGAATTGTTCAAAATGCGCTGTGATTGAGGGGTTGGAAAAGGCTTAGAGACGTGACCAAAGAACAAAAACAGTATATAAAAATGACTAAAAATACCTATTTCAAACAGGACAACTGCAGCACAAGCAGAGCTGTCAGGATTACATTTTTTTAGATGATTGCTATTGCTGCCGTTCATTTTATATTAATATAAAAATATATAAATTATTTGGTTTGTTTTTGGCTTTATAACATTATAAACTGTCTGTTAGAAGATATTTAACTCTTCTCTTTCATTTCACTTGAAACTTGCATGATGACAGTTTAGTCGTGTTATGACCAGCTATTCCCATTCAGGTCATAAAATTTGCTCTCTTGGGGTCGTGTGCTCCTCCCATTCACACTGGTACAGAATCTACCGAGCCTATAGCAGCAGGGCAGGGGTATGCTTTACAAACTCATGCAGAAACTTCAAAGAGCTACTATTTCAAACAGACAAGATGAATTGCTAATGACACTTTGGATCAACAAAATTTACTCCAAACTGACAACAACCACTTATCTGCATCCCCGTTCCACTCCATGCCATTTCTTTTTGGTCTTTTGTTGATACTACTCTGGTTCTCACTCTGCCTAATGTCACATGTTTAATATATTTTCTCGGTATGCTTATCCAATAATGTTGAAATTCTCCTGTGGCCGGTCATAGATTGTGCTTCCTAGAAACCAAATCCAAATCCAGAGGAACCTCTTTGTATCAAAAGGGGGACATTTATTTATAACGGCTGGCTGAGCAAGTGCTGTGTGACTTTATAGTCAAAAATGTGCAGCTGAACATCATTAGATGTTCATCAAAATATGGCACGTTACCCATTAGAAATGAAATACCTCAATCTTGGGAACATTAAACTACAGCAAAGGGAGGTGACACAAAAAGAAATAAATGAAATAACCATTGCTATCGATTTTACCATGTGAATGGAAATGATTCACAATTTATGCAAAGGTATCTTGGTGAGGTAATCCAATTTCTATCACTGTGGAAAAACTATTGTGAGAGTAGAAGTGGGAAGAAACACTTGTGGGCAGAGGTGTCAAGTAACGAAGTACAAATACTTCGTTACCTTACTTAAGTAGAAATTTTGGTTATCTATACTTCCCTGGAGTAATTATTTTTCAGACGACTTTTTACTTTTACTCCTTACATTTTCACACAATTATCTGTACTTTTTACTCCTTACATTTTAAAAACAGCCTCGTTACTCTATTTCATTTCGGCCTTTAAAAAAAACTATCCAGTTAAATTGCTCCATCCGGATAGAGTGAATTTGGTTGTGGTTGTTTCAGATGTTCTTGTCCAGTTTTGTTCTTACATCTGTTCCATCAGATTCCTGCAACTAAACTTGGATGTACATTCCAATAAAGGTTAGGATAAATGATAACATGCCTCTGAAGTTTGACTTTTTGCACCATTACAATACTTATAGGCAACTAGTCATCATATCTTCTGCTCTCTGAAACACATGTTAATGCTCAATAGTACACATATATGGTCCTTTAATATACATTACATTACATCCTTCCATTACTTTTACTTTAATACTTTAAGTAGTTTTGAAACCAGGACTTTTATACTTTTACTTGAGTAAAAAACTTGAGTTGATACTTCAACAGGAGTATTTTTAAACTCTAGTATCTATACTTCTACCTGAGTAATGAATGTGAATACTTTTGACACCTCTGGTATTTTCCCACCAGCTATTTTGCTCTTACCATACACATGGCCATACCAAAGTACATAATAAAAGCATCCCCACACTGGGGCAGAATCCCTTCTTTTTAACCAGGATCAACCCCAAAGCTACATGTTCATATTCTGCTCCAATGACCAAACCCTGAGTGTTTTACGTGAACAGATCTCTGCCCTGCTTGAATATTCTCTGCAACAGTGACCAATCACATTCATGTGCACACAAAGTTCAGTTTGAAAGGCTGCTGTTTTCCGTGCAGGGGTGGGGGGCAAAACGCCAAATAACACGCACGCTGGCGTGTATTGTTTCGGGTAAGACCAGCAAGCGAAGTCTATCACGTATAAAAAGAGGTTTAGTGAGTCCAAAAGCAGCTGTGAGTGGCCGCTAGCCTGCGGACGGGCCTGGCGCTACTTCCGACACACACACATCTGCTCCAACACGACCAAGTTGCAGCTCAAGATCACGCTCACGCAGAAGGACGAGACTGTGAAACGCAGCGCGGAACAATGTTTTAGTCGTCAGTCGCTGTCAGTGTTTGTGTAGATACCTGTCTAGTTCATGAAAGAGTCCTCATTGTGCTGTCGGACGTCTGCAGGTTTGTAAACAGTAGCGGATCAGGCGGATATGCGGAAGGACAGCTGACTGGTCACGTGACCGGTCATGTGACCAGGGGAAGGCGGTTCATGGTGTCGCGTTACGTTGCCGTGTTTACGTTTTGTCCAAAATACATTTTACCTCTGCGTGTTTTTTTTTCTGTGCTAAAGAGTTTAATACGTTGCATTTAATGGCTGGTGTAAAATATATCAGCTTTATTATTATAATATTTCCCATATATATATATATATATATATATATATATATATATATATATATATATATATATATATATATATATATATGTGTGTGTGTAGAGACACAACGACAAATATATGTGTGTGTGTGTGTGTTTGTGTAAACATTTGTAAGGAAGGTGTTTGCTGTAAACTTGCATTTGGCAGCTGGAATGTGCCTACAGATGTTGCTCTGCGGGTTGATTTTACTTTGTGAGAGGTGATCAACCTGAGAGGTGATCAACCTGGTTATTTGTCGGATGAGCAGCAGAGCTGAAGATGTGGGTTGTGCCCTTAAAAGAATTACCAAATTTCCTCTGCCAAACAACTTATTTTGTCATTGACTTTTGTCTGGTGGATGATTGAAATTTGAAGAAATAACACATATTAACAATTTAATAATAGATCTATGTAACAAACTGGAGCCTCAGTATATTGTGGAAGAACACATACAGCCACAACAGCTTGGCACCACCTCATGCTGATCACCAGCCTGGTCACACACTGCTGTGGGATGGATCCCGTTCTTCAACCAGCATTTGTCCTACGTCAGCAAGCGTGATTGTGTTGGTCACTTTGGCATGAACAGGAAGCCCCACACCATCACAATGCCTGCACAAAAAGATGTGACTCTATCAGTGCAGCAATCACCATCACGTTCTCCGTGTCTTCTCTACACTTTGACCCTTTTATCCAACTGCCATAGGCAGAATCTGGACTCCTCACTGAACATAATGCTCCTCCACATGTTCAGGTTTCTGTGCATGTGTTGCCAACACCAGTCCAAACAGGACTGATGTTGAAGGGCAGTCATTGCAGGCATTGTTACAAGAATTGTAACAACTAAATCATCTACCAAGCTCAAATGTCCTTACTTTTTGTGTTTACATATATCATATATAATATGATATATGTAAACACAACCCCTTTTATTTCTCATTTATGTAAATGACCTGGCTACTGTATCTTCATCCTTTACACCAATCTTATTTGCTGATGATACCAATTTGATACTAACTCACAGAAATTTTGATTCACTTATTGAGCAAGCTAATTCTGGTATAGCAATGCTTTCAAAATGGTTCCTTGCAAATAAGTTGTCGTTAAATGTTAACAAATCTAATTTTATTGTATTTGCAAGTAAAAACAAAAAATATTGTCCGCAAAAAGCTAAGATTTCTATTGGTGGTATTGAAATCAATCAGGTTTCATCCACCAAATTTCTAGGTGTCTTAGTGGATGAGAATTTGTCCTGGAAAGAGCATATACATTCTGTAACTAACAAAATCTCTAGATCCCTTGGTATCATCAGAAGAATCAGAGGTTTGGTCCATCAGGCTTGTCTCGGTACTCTTTATTACAGTTTAATTTATCCTTATCTCATTTATGGCAACATTGTTTGGGCAAGTACATATTCATCAAATTTACACAAATTACTCATTACTCAAAAGAAGTTTGTAAGAATAGCTACTTCTGCTTCCTATTTGGCCCCATCTGCCCCTTTGTTTAAAAAAATAAATTTATTATCCATCTATGTTACTCCAATCATGTGCTTTCATTTACAAATGCACTTATCTTGCAAATATGCTTCCAAGTACTTTCAAAGATTTTTTTAAGACCAATTCACAAATTCATAACTATAATACCAGACAATTTGAGGATCTCCATTCTTCATTCAGTCGTACCAATAGCAGTCAGTTCTACAGCAAAGACAGAGGTTCCTCACTCTGGAATTCTCATATACTTATTGCTAAATCTTCACTGTCTATTAGTATTTTTAAACAGAGATTGAAGACCAGCCTTATTGATCAAGCGTATAGAATTGCTTCCACTTAATGTGGACTCACTTCTGCACGTGCACATACACACGCACACACACACACACACAAACACACATGTGCATGCTCACATGCAAGCACACGCACTCACTCAACCGAGAAATTGTCTGTTTATATCCATCTTTTTGGAACGCTGTTTTTTTGTTTTTTGGTTTTTTGTTCTTGCTATTATTTCAATACAATGTATTTTCTTGGTGAGAACTTTGAATAAGCCCATTTAGGGCTTCCTTTCTCACCTGCACATATTTTCATGCTTTTATGTTCATTTCAACTTTTGTACCGTTTTTTATGTTGTGCAAATAAACAAATCAAATCAAATCAAATCACATATGTAGATGGGATGAATGGCTGAATTCATGAGGTTCAAGGACTCTACCGCTCTAAGTGCTGCTATCATCTTTGACACTACATTTTGTTCATAATTTATCATAGGTCCGTATCTGTTTAATGATGCCCAGGCAAGACTCAAAGAGTACATTGGCAAAGAACAAAGAAACAAGAGAACTCATCAGAGACAAAGACTGCTTATTTGTGTCCAAATAAATCATCACTTTTTTCAATGTATTTTAACCAACTGTTTTTTCAATCTTCATGAAAGCATTCTGAAAGTGAATCCCCCCCAAAAATACTTTAGCTTATTATCACCCTCTTTTTATAGTCACACTTATATGCATGCTTCTGGATTTTGTAACGGTTTTAGGTTTATGTCATGGTTTTGTAATGGTTTTTGTATTTAGGTTCTGTTTTATTTTAAAAACATACAACTTTGTGTCAGGTTTAGGCTTTTGTGTTTTGATTTATTTTGCAATCCTGCTCAACAGCACTTTGGTTTTTTAGTAATAAGTTTCTCATTTTTCTTGGTAGAATCATTAATTCTCAACCTGGTTGAAGTGTCATTGCAGAGCTGTTTCAGGTTTCTATAGAAACGCTCCACAGCATTTGGCTCCAGACTCATTCCTCACAGTTTTCCTGATCTCTCTCTTTGTCATATTCTTGTTGAAAGTGAAACTTGGCCCCTTTGCACTGTATTTTTCTGCATCCATTTATTGCTAAGTCCTGCGTCATCTCTCAATCATTTGCCAATGCCATTAAAAAACAAATCCCCTCACAGCACGATCCTGCCACCACCATGTTTAGAGATGATGTTAATGAGGAGACACTCATGCCTACTTTCCAAGCTTGAGACAAGACGGATTAAAAATGTTTTCTTAGATGACAGAAATTTGCTTCTCATTATCTGCCTTTGAGTGAGGAAGTGTGTCCATATCATCATCCAGGCCTGATTGGTCGAGTTCTGCACCATCCACCCCTCCGTTCTTGCTTCTCCACATATTTGTGGTCTGATGGTTACCAAGGCCCTTAGTCGCAATGTTTTAGTTTGACTGGGCAACAGGATTTAGGAAGTCAAATGATGGTTCTAAATTTCTTGAAAAGATTAAAGTTAAAATACTCATGAGCACCATAAAGGTGTTCTTACATCAGTGAGTATGACAACTGAAAAAGTATTAAATACACTGTATTCTAATCCTAATAAATAGATCTGGAATATTATATCGAAATTGCTTTGGATTCGTCCAAATATTTTAGACTCTGAAAATTATAACATTTACCAGTGCGTAAATGCCTGGATAAGATCATCCTTCATTTCCTATGCAATAATAAAATTGCATAGGAAATTGCCAATTAATTAACAAATTAATCAGTACACAGACTTAGGCTGTCTATTTTCTTAATTCTATCAGAGAAGAAGGAGCATATATCTGTATTGAAAAAAATGTATTGCTGTTAAGATTATTAATAAAGAAATAAAGAAGAAGAATCCCAAAGAAGGCTGAGAGAGGACAAAGAGAATATTGCAATTTTTCACGGGTAAATGGCCAAATACTGTGGTGTAACCTCACCAATGAAGTAAAGAAACTAAAAACACTGAGGGGGCTGTGCAGTCTGATAACTAATCTAAACATTTTTTATGTCATGTTAGTTACAGCAATTTCTGAGTCCAGATGAATCCATTTGATTGATTGAGTAAAATGGTAATAATAGTAACACACAGTGGTCCCTGTGATGATATACACAGATAGAGACATTATTTGACATTATTGACTTAAATGTTTGTCTAGTTTTGTGTGTGCGTGCGCGCGCATGCATGTGTGTGTGTTTGTCTGCCTTTCAGGGGTTAACACAAAGCAGGAATAATGACCACCGTTGCTATTACCATCATTATCACAGGCATGGCATTTCAGGAACACCATTATCATCATTATTATAGGTAATATTACTGATGGTGAGGCTTTCATGGCCTCTCGGTGATCCCGACTAAATTATTGTCATGGAAACAGATGACAGTAAAGAGCTTAGCTTTACTGAACTTCTCTGTGAAGCTATTCTGGCCAAATGGGGCTTGAATGTCGCATGCTCTCTGTAAAGTATGAGAGCTGCAACGGGAAAAGTCTTATGGAGAGACATATGACGGTCAGGGGCAGGAATGGTGAGATGCTAACATAGATGAAAATGGCAGAATAATACAAGAAAGAAGAGGCAGAGGATAGAAAACACTGGAAGCACTAAGGGGCACATGATTGCAGGGAGTCATATATCCACTGATGCACTGGGGATCCACACAAAGGAATATTGTTTGATGGCTGGAAACAATGATACCAATTCAACCGAGCAGTTGCAGATGGGCAAAGGAAAAAAAAATCTGCTGTGCTGCTTAGACAGAAGGCATCCAATCCATCAGATATTTGGAACCAAGTTCCCTGATAAAAGAGCTTTATGTCAATTTTAATTATTAGTTGGTGTATCTAGGTTGGTTTATCTCCTAGGTGGACTTACATTTTTTTATGGTTTCATGGTGAAAAACCCCAAATGTTCTTTTTTTAAAAACAGTACATTGTTGATTTTTATATGCAACGGTTGGTGTACCAGTGCCTTGTGAGGTACCCAGGAGGGTTGGACAGTCCTTATATTCATGGAGAACATTGTGCCGTTCAGGTATGATGTCACACTGCTGCAGCACATTCGTGCATCCAGAGCCAGACAGCCTCACTATTCCCAACCGTACTACACCGCTCCAAACTGAGCCTTTCTGCTCGGTGGACATGTGAATTATCTCAGGGTGTCAGGGTCTGGAACATTTCCACTTTCTGTTTTAATGCAGTGAAATAGATCTGCCATACATAACTATCAAAATTAAATTATATAAACTAGTTAGAATAGAATGGTCCAAGCTTATATTGTTTATTTGATTTCTTTTTGTTGTTTCTTTTACTCACATTGTGGAAAAAAAAAGATTTACTACTGGAAGTTCAGATGACTGAAGCAGATTAAAGAAGCAATATTTTTTTTTGTCCACAACCTTGCTTTTGTGAAGAGACATTTAATCACCATGCACTCAGCTTTGAGGATAGCCTGTGGGAACCATGAAATCAGAACAACTGAATGTAAAAGTAAACTTTAAAAGGAATCCTTTACAATAACTACAGTAAGTTTTGAGTTTAAAAATTCATGCATACATACATAAACATTGTATGTGACAACAATGTCTCCAGAAGCAAATTTATTGTTTAATAAGCTTAAAAGATTTTCAAAAGAAACAAAGAAAAAGAAAAAAAACTTGTATAATGTGGATAAACTGAACAAAAGGAATAAGCCACTGCCTCATTTTCAGTAAGAGTTATGTCTTTAATATTTATTAACTCATTAAGCGCTGCAGTAAAATTGTGTAGGATGCAATGCATTATTCCTACAGTATGTTGATCCATCATTGTTTTAAATGATGGTGCTTCAATTTTATAAGCGACAGCGGCTATTGTGTTAGATATATAAACGTAAACAGTTGGGTTTTGAGGAAATCGGATTTCAAGAGTGGAAAAAAAATTTAGCCAACTATCAAAACACTAATAAACTTAATGAAAATGAAAATATTTGAGATATTAACCGTAAAAAACAGTCTGGCAGTGCCATTTTCTACAAGGCATATCTGGTACAAAGATTTTCTCAAAAACCAATTGAATGTACTAATCTTAAACAAAGATATTCAATTGTAATTGTATAGATTTCTATCAATACAGACATGTTTCTACATACAGGAAATAGGTTTTAATACCATACTTTTAATCACAGTTGTCTCCAGTGCATTTAAGATCCTTCAGTCAGCTTTCTAAATGAATACATAATATCAGAGTTGTTTTCACACATGCACTCAGCTCTAAAACTGTTCTGGAGGGACGATGTGCGAAAAAATGTCAACAATGAAATGTCAGGTTTGAAAACATAACTTGATGAGGTACTTATCACTCCAGACAACGACAGAGAGAGAGAGTTCATGTGTGAATACAGCAGGTAATCCTCCGGAGCATTCTCAACATGCTGTTCAAAAAAAAAAAAAAAAAGAAGAAGAAGTTGCAGTTTCCACAGCAAACTTATTAAATCATGTCTTGCACACCGTGCACTCTACCCAAGAGCAGTCTGGAGTATTTCCTGTTGTGAGAACACATGCTTGTGCGATGCAGGTGGGAATGAGCAATGGCAGAGGATGGACAGCCCTAATCCTGTACCAAAGTTACTCAAGTCTCTTGTTTAAAAGCTGTGTTATCATCAGTAACACATACTCTTTTCCTAATGTATAGTGGTACATGCTTATTACTAGTTCAATGCCAAAACACTGAATATGTACTGAAAGTATAAGCAAATGGCCTGGAGTTAGATTTTTTCCAAGATTGAAGTGCATTAGCTAGGATCCGTTAGTGGCTCACAAAGTACAAGTTGCTTCTTCAAGCTGTGTCCATGATTTAGGGTTAGATGAAACTCTCCTCCTCCTCCTTCACAGGGGGAAGGGTTTGAGTGCTGACATCTGATTCCTTTACCGGAGTTACCTGATTTATGTCTTTAGTACCAGTTTGTTCCACCTCCTTTTGCTCTTTTTCTGTCTGTCCACCAGCACCTTCCCTTTCCAGTTCCTGTGGATTTAACTCAGCATGTGAGAGGTCCAGGTCAATACAGCTTTGCTTGTTGTCATAGCTGTGTATTGGACTTTGACAGTAGTCTTGGTTTTGCCCATGGTCCTGGCTGTTGAAGAAGCTGCGGATCGTGTGCTTGGGTAAGCCCAGTTGGGCAGAGAGAGTGTGCACAGCCTCCTCATCCGGATTGAGTCCCACATCGTGCATGAAGCTCTGTAAAATTCCAAGGGCCTCACTAGACACTTTTAACCCATCAACTTGGACCTCATCTTCAGCTTTTGCCTTATTATCCGTCTCAGAACAAACCGAAACCCCACCTGTGTCTTCACTCTTAATACTGGGCCACTTCATACTCTCCGTAATCTTTCCATTTTCGTTGTCTCCAGAGATCTCATCGTTACCTTCTTTGCACATGTTTCCATCACTCTCCTGTTCGTTGTCTTCTTTAAATGTATTCCTCAATGCTCCCGCACCGCTCCAGTCCCCACCCAGACAATCGATGTCTTCTGGTCCCCCCACAAGCCAGTCTTTAACGTCTTCTCTTTCACCATTGCAACCACCTCTCCCTTGCAAACGTACTCTCAGCTGGCCCCAGGTGCCCCCGGCCTCAGACTCGGCTGGTGAGGCAGCACATGGTTGTCGTGGAGGCAGGTGAGGTCCTGCTTCTGGCTGCAGGGGTTGATGGGGTTGGAGATGGTGTTGCTGGGGCATCGGAGAGTTGCGTTGGTACTGTTAAGAGAAATAGGTGATGAGAACATTTCAGCACATGCTGGTTTTTGAATATTAACAAGGATATGTGTTAAACTATAACTATCTGGAATTCTACTCAGTGATGCCAGCAAGGATAAAATATTTTTGGATAATATAATTGTCTTGAAAATATGTCAATGTTGTCTTTTACCTTGATAGGGAAACGGTATGCCATACAAGTGAGATTCACAAAAGCATTTAACCTTTAGATATTCACAAGGAGTCTATGGTCTATTCAAACCCTCAATCCACTAAGATACAATAAAAAAACTAATCATGGCTCATACATCATTGCTTATTGTGTGATTATGTTTTTTCTGACAATCTCGGTATCCAGTTGTCACCACTGTGCTTCTTTTCTACCGCATCCCCAGCAGATGTACTGGGATTCTTCACTTTTTTTTATACATTGTGTGCATATACTTTTTCTCAAGCATTATCAACCAGAGTCTTATTTAGAACAAACCGTTATCCTCTTTGTGTAGTCTTACCAGTGTGGTGTCATTGCTTAGCAGTGTGAGTCTGTCCGTGCATTGCTGCTGTGCAGTCATATTGTTGCACTCCTGCTCATAGATGGAATCTCGCTCAGTCTGGGAGAGGCTGAGGAATCGGCGAATCATGCACAGGTTCTCCCAGAGGGTGCGGTTTTCTGGGCAGGGATCCTCCTTCCAGCGCAAAAGCTCACACAACCAACCCTGCAGAAGGTACAGTGCAAGTCATTAAGGGCATTGGCATGGACAACAATACTCTGATATTAATCAGATTAAGGTAATACTCAACATTACAGCAGGCCCAAAAACTAAACACAACAATGGACACAACACCGGGAACTGAGCTGGCAACTTGAAAAGTGCCTGAATAGAGGACAATCCTATTATATATATAAGTGTTTCCCCATTAGTTGATTGAGCAGAATGCTGCCTTATTTAGATTAATGGCAGTACTTAGATTATTCCCCTGCATGTAAATGTAGTCACTGATAATCTAATCCACTTTGGAGCCATTTTTCTTTTTTTTTTGGTGATTTGTGTCTAGTTTTGGTCCCTTGTTTTGTTTAGTTTGGGCCTTAGTTTTCTTGTGCATTGTGCCTTTTGTTATACTTGTCTTTTTTGTTGCAGTTTACTTTAATTCTTTTTGTTATTTTGAAAGTGTATTTCCATTAAAAGGATCAGTTTCCTTTATCTTAATTATCCCAACCTGTTTCTTGTTAACACCTGTCCATATGCTGCACATGAACCGTAGCCCTGCAGATTGCTTGTTGTGTTGTCTTATTTGCCCTGCCTTCATTTTCTGAGTTCCTGGCGTCTGTGAGGGTTTTTTAAATTGTATTTTAACTTATTTAAAAAAAAAACAATTAAAAAAAAGAATAAAATACAATCAAATTGTAAATTCACTATAGTATGAATGCCGACTCAGCATTCAGACACACACATAAAAAAAAGACTCAAGTAAAGTAGTTTTTCCATACAGGAAGATATCACGAGTTACCTGGCTCCTGTCTTCTGTGTTTGGGTCCTAGACAAGCAACACATCATGACAAGACTGAGCAAACAAAGATGGTTCCTGGATATCAGTGTGTGTGTGTGTGGGTTGAGAACAAGATCCAGCAAGTTCACCCCCGGGTTCATAACATACTTATTATTATGTTGGCATACGTATTATTACCATCCTTATTTATTCATACTTACAGCTCTTGCAACACTCTGAAAATTTGCAAAAAGCTCAAGAGCTACTGTACATGTCAGACTCAGCCGACCTTAGTTAAGGTGTTTAATTATGATGTTTGTAACAATCAATAAGTGCAACTTCTTTGAAAAGGTTGCAAGGAAAAAGGGTCCTCTTGCAAAAAAAAATGTTGGTAGCACAAGTTTGTAAAGGTGCTTTTGAACAAACCACAGGACTAATGAGACCAAAATCTATATATTTGACTAATACTGTTTCATATTGATCACCAAAAATTTTTTTTTTTTAATTTGCTGCAGAATAGTAGATAAAAAAAAGTTAAAAGGGAGTCTCCCATTTGCTTTGACCAAATCAAATCCCATCCCACGCTTGTTCGCTTGGATCAGAGCTATTCCAATTTACGGCCTTGATTAGCTATAGATAACATTTGGACACTTCATACAGCTACATACACATTTCACTTTAACACATTAGCTCAGAATTTGGTCATGGCCACTCTCAAATGTGTAAAAAAAAAATATCATTAATGAAATTAATGATGCTTTACCAGTTAATCTAATGAGATTTTCTTATCAGCTAAGACATTTTCAGCGTCAGAGGAGAAGAAACTGGTGAGTGGCAGATGGGGAACGTAAAATCAAGCTATATTCATGAACGGCAACATGACGGCAACCAGGCTGATCTGCTCACACCTGGCTGGAGCCCAACTTTAGCACACAATGCCATCCAGATGCACGGTGAAGATAGAGCTGACAGATCCAGTGGGGTTCTGCCTGCCAAATAACTCAGTAATGCAGAGAAAGAGGGAGTAGGGGAGGGATAGAGACAGAGAGCGTGTGAGAAGAGGTGAAAAAGAAGGGGGGGTTGAGTGAAGGATGTGAAAAATATAGAGAAAGTAAGGAGAAATTGAGCCCAGTGAACAGAAAAAGAACCTCAGGGGCTTTGGACCACCTGGCATGACCACCGAATGACCTCTGAGTGTCTTAATGATGAGTAGAGAGTTGCTGAGAAATATAAGTTCAACACTGCAGATATTCTTGAGAGGAAGAGAAAATGAGACCGCTAAAATCTCTCCTTTCCGTGAAGGGAAATTATCCCCAAAACAAAAGGCAATAACAAGCTTATGGGGCTGCCATAAAAATGAGAACAATGAACACTAAAATTGTGCTTGTGTGTGTGTTTTTATATTAGTGAATTTGTGTGTGTTTATGTTTGTGTAATTGTACAGTACGCGCGTGTGTATAAGTAAGCAGTGAGCATGTGTGTGTGTGTGTGTGTGTGTGTGTGTGTGTGTGTGTGTGTGTGTGTGTGTGTGTGTGTGTGTGTGTGTGTGTGTGTGTGTGTGTGTGTGTGTGTATGGCAACTATTAAAGTGATCATTTAGAAGACAATAGCAGTCTGATGCTCTGATGATAGTCCTCAGCAGAGTGCAGCTGCTGGCTGATTATCTGGGATTTTCTTCACACACAATAACCATCCCTGTTTCAAATGGTGAGATGGAGTTATCAAAAAAAAGTGTAGAATCTTAACTTTAAATTGAGCGATAAAACGGTTGTGTGCATTATGTACAAGTCAGGAATTAGGCACCTTCATCAGATTTAGGTAACAGTTTAAGAGAACGTGTACCTGACTCTTGGAGGCAGCAACCTTCGCAAACAGAGCTTGCGACACCTTGGCCCTCTTCATCTCGTGCTGAATCTCCTCGTAGATTGAGGCGTTGACATTGAGAACACAACTGTCGGTCCTCAGCCTTCTGTCACATGTAACTGGGGACAGCCTTGCCTGAAAAGAAAGAAAGAAAGACAGAGTTAATGAAGCCTGTTCTGGGGTTTTAAACTCCAGACTTATAAATGGTAGTTTACCACACACAAAAAAAGCAGACATTCAAACCTAAAACAGAGTTTGGACTAAAGTTGTTAGGAATGTTACGCAAAATCTTTATTTAAATCAGCAGAGGGATGTAGAAGACTACCAAGCAGGTCCTCATAGAGACATAGGAAGATAACTGCTTTTGCAGATCTCAAATAATCTTTACTGCAGCGCTGGAGAATTACATTTACAATTTTATTTAAGTTGGCATCTGGGTGTTTTTTCCTTACATTCAGCCTGTTATGCAGATTTTTACTCAGTGTAAAAGTGACAACGCTTTAGCACAACAGGAACCGGCTTCTGATGGAGTGGAAATTTTCCAGGAAAGGATCACGCCATTCGGGAATTACCTGCGCACTGCAATTACTCTGATCCACAGTGATGCACACTGTGTTCTGTTGGGTATGGCTCCTAAAATGTACAGTCTTCTCAGACTGGTCACAGGGGGGTGAGTTTCAAAGAGACAACAGCCGTGTTTACACCCCAGGACTGATGCACCCCTGCTGCTCCTCAGAGCCCTGTGAGTTTCCTCTGTTTGCTCTGTGTGAACTAAAAGTGCAGACTAATGTGAGCATCGTTTTTCTGAAAATGTGGAAGGCTGATGGGAGTTAACTTGTGGTCCATAGAGCATAAACCTCTTCTACTAGATCCCTGAAACCAAACTACAAAAGCTGTAAATCAGCAATAATGCCCTAGCGGTTCTAACTTTAGATTTCACATCTAGCCATCTCCGTGCTGGCAGACCTGTGTGGACATCGGTGGTGTGTTGCTGCAGCTGGGTGTGAACCCAGTCAGACTCCTCTCCTTCTCCTCTTGATAGATGCGCTCCCTCTCCGCCTCGGGGAACTGCAGGAAGCTGTGCATGGCCCGCAGGTTGACCAGCAGAGACTGAGACGCATGTTTGGGATCCTCCTCCTTTCGCAAGATCTCTGAGAGCAGACCCTGACAAACACATGCAAGATGATACACACTTTGATTATTCTCATGTGTTTATCAGTTAATACACAACGATTCATTTTTCCTTTTTTTTACACTGGAATTTATTAATAATATGCACATAAAACTTTGATTATTGAGATTTAGGATTGATAGTGACTCTATTTGCCTTTGACAAAGCTTGATTCTTACTGCTGTAATACGACACAAAGTACACAGGTTCATATTTAGTCAGGACATCTAAAACATTTGGGGGAAAAAAATCTAGTGGAATCAAACTGAAAATGGAAATGTTTTTTATGTTTATTATTTACATTAAGAGATAGAGAAAAAATTGGCCTCTCATATTTCTGAAGCCCAGACAATCAGCCGGGTATCACAAACACATGGGGAAATTCTGATACACAAAATCATAATGCTTTCAGTGTTCTTGATATATGTCACAGTTCTATTGTGATTTGAGGAATTTATTAGCAAAATCTTGCAGCCGTTCATAGTTGGTGCTCAGCATGCAACGTGCCTGTGCAGCTGGTCTTATTGGACTTCTATCTATATGAGAATGAAAGCTTTCTAAAGCCCACTTGCAAATGCAGCGCTTCCTTCCCAGGAAGAAATCCGATTTCACGCTAGCGAAGAAATGGCATGAGTGCAAACAACCTTCTTATTCAAATCATGGATCACCACTGGATTCCCCTGGCAAATAGATGGAGGCTTTGTGTGAGTCGTCAAACGTTAAATGCGTCTTTGACATCTAAATGATGTGCTGGCATCATGCCCACGCTTGTATGGCTGGCAACACATCACCTTTAACTTAGAAAACGGGATAAAATAGGGTGGATAATAACCATCTCAGCACATAATAATAATAGTAATAGTAATATTAGTAATAACGGCCTGAGCCGTTGGTGCCCATTTCTGTTGGTGCTGTTATGGATAATTACATGGATACAAAAGGAAGGAGACCAATAAATGGTGAAAGGGAAAGATGAAAAAATGGGCGTGACCATCGGAGTTAGAGATTAAGTGAATAGAAAAAATGCCAGAGTGAAACGTGCCAATATGGAAAGACGGTGGAATAAAGCAAGAGAGAGAGGAAGAGGGAAACAACATTTCTCCAAGGGCTTGTGATTAGTTGGCCTAGCAGCTGCTTCAGTGCTGGCACTAGCTTGTGTTGCAGAGAGCTGGCACAAACACACGCACACACACAGGCACACACACCAACACACATGCACAGAGGGAGGGGGCACTGCGGCATAGGCCATGCCTGTGTGCCTGCCAATGCACTGTACCTACCACCAGAACAGCAGGAAACAGATGCAAGAAAAAACATCAAACACTAGAGAGCCCTTTATGAATTTCGACATCTCTCATTCTGTGCCCTCCTCCACACCTGGAAGAGAACCAGAGCAGTACCATTACCTGGGTCCTGTTAAAGGCCACACGAGCAAAGATGGCTTGAGAGATGCCGGCACGCTTCAGCTCCTCTCTCACACACTGGTAGATCTCGAATGGCACGTCTGTCGGCCCTGCAGTAGACCCCGCCACTGTCTGATTCTGCAGCCCTGTGGTCATAGCTCCCCCTGGGCCACACTGTGCCTGCTGCGAGGGTGGAGGATCGGGCGCTTTAGAGAAAACCTTGGCAGGAGCCCTTCCCACAGGGGGGTGGTTGAGATACTGCTGAGGTGACGAAGGGAGGCCTTGGCCAGCCAGCATGCGGCTGACGGCGTACTGCTGGTTGAGGAATTGGGCCATCACCAGCTGCTGGTTGGCCATTTGGGGGCTGAGAGGCTGAGTTACCAGCCCAGGAGGGTGCAAACCAAGGGCTGATCGTCCACAAATAGTCGCTACTGCTCCATGAGGGAAAAGGAGGGCTGAGGCTGGATCAGTGGGGCTACCTGTGACGGGCTGCTGAGTGAGAGAGATTGGGGTCTGCTCAGAAAAGCTCTCGGGCTCTGCTAAAGGAAAACAAAAGAGAAAATAGACAAAGAGTTGTTAATTCAATAAGTATTGTGATAGATATTGGCCAGGAATATGAAACATCTTGGTCAATTAAATAATGTAATGCAAGAAAAAACACATGATTTATCTTTAAATGCCAAACACACTCCGAACATTCAAAACTAGTGTGCACAAATTACAAGATGCTCTGCAGTGACTGATCAATTGGTCATAAAATCTTATTTGATCATCTTCCAAGTCACATGTAGAGACAGCTGCAAATCACTTAGACCCGTAACCTCCTTGGAGTATCTCTTCACGTTAGAGACCATTTCCATGGGAAGTGGAAATTTACCATCATTATAGTTTTGAAAAAAAAAATAAGTATCTGTTCCCTTTTAGCTGTTTTATAGATGTTTGCCTGCAAAAATTCAATGGAATCCATGTTTCCCTTTGCTGGTGAAATATGAACCGTCCCACTGGCTGCAACACAAGTCCCAAGCATGATCGATCCACCCCCATGTTCAACATCTAGAGGTCATCTCTTGTCCTGAAATGTGCTTTTTTTTTCTCTTTCTCTCTGAAGACGCTTTTGTTTGTTTGGCTGATAAATGCTTTTTTCACTTGATGGGACTTCATTGTAGAAATTCACTTGGCCAATTTATTGGAAAGATATGAGAATAAAGGTGCAGGAAAAGTTTTCCTCAGATCCACAAAGGTCTCAATTGTGAAAGTGGCACTGCAACATCATCCTCCATTAATCTTCCTGGACATCGCCCAATGTGTTGCAGTCATTGCAGGGTCTCGAGTACAAGCTGCTTTTTCTAGTTTAGTCTTCTAGACAGGAGCATAACCTCCACTGTCACAGTACAAACAGAGGAAGAGACTGCCTCATAATTATCATCCATGTGCTAACAGCCTTCTCATGTTCTGCAAGCATCAGTTATCTTAATCTTTGAGAGCTGTGGCAACCGCCCAGAGAAGACTGCCTATTGTTAGTTGGACTATTCAAGATTACGTTTAGCTCTGAAAATTGCCTCACCTGTACTTTGCTAATTATAATTCTGAAAACAAAACTTTCACATAATGTAAAAGTTACAGATAAACTGGGGTATATCTTAATTGTTTTAGTTTATAGCTCCTTTGTGTCACATAGACTCTTTAATATCAATAACTTTTCTGTTTTATTATCTGAACTGCAGGCTTGCTTATTAAGTCTTTTACATAATTCTTCTAACCTTATGTTGTTTGTGTGGACAAGAGCAATAGAGTGATTTTTATTGTTGGGTTAATATCGATTGACCCTTCAAGGGTCAAGATCTGACCAAAGTTGCACACTGCATCGCATCCTGTCCAGATAAATAAAGTAGCATGTGGCCTTTGTTTATATTTACTATAGTTAGAAAACTATGACACATTATTGCATGAAGCTTGTGTGTAGAATGGATGTGGTACATGCTGTTAAATGCAGTGATGATCACAGGAGTGAGTGAGTGAAAGCCCTCACCCGTGAAGCATTTGGCCTTCTTGAAGTGCTTGTACCATCGACCAAACTCGTGACACTTGGTGGCTGAGACATTTGCATAGTAAGTGCTATTTACAATGGAGGATATCATGCTCTGAAACACAGGGGAAAAGACAATAGAAATTCATTACATTTTCCGTGCTCCCGCTACGGGCAGCCAGGGTGTCTCAGCTGTTCACACATCTGATGTTAATGAACTCAGATCTGTGTTATTAAAAAGACCCCCAGGTAAATAGGATAATAAAGACAGATGAGTGTGTCAGCATCTGAGCTGTGTGTGCATGCGCGCATCCATACCAGTATGTGTGCCATAAAAAAGAAAACACTAGAGGTCATCAGAGACTATGCCTGTCTCTCACTCACTGACACACACACACACACACACACACACACACACACACACACACACAGCTTTTCCCTGAAGACCATCATGTGCAATCTTTACATTTGATTACACCTTTCATTTTCTCATATTTATTTTAATCTACATCCCACAAACAAGGGCGGGCGGGGGCTTGGATAAGGGAGTGATAGGAGAGGTGGGGGAAGAGGACCTGGCTGGTATCAGATCTTAACACTGCAGAGAAGGACTGAATTTAAAGGAGAAAGATGCAAGGAGCAGTTTCCCCTTTCCAAGCCGTAGATCCCTTACGCTCCCTCTAGCAAAATAACACACGGGCCAAGATGATAATGATGATTATTCATAAAGAAGCCTTTCGCAATAGCTGCATGATTAATGAAAATTATATCTGCAATTGTGTCTGTGTTTGCTTGATTAAATGCATAAATTCCCTAAAACAGGCAGATGAAACAAAATAACAGCGGCGAGTAGATGTTAGGAGACACGGCTGGTGAGGTTGACAGACAGATGACATACAGACGGACAGATGGCAAGTCAACAGTCTCAGACAGGCAGCGGCCAAGGCAGCGTGGCTTTTTAAGAGATAGCCATCTCTGTTCATCTGTTTCTCCCGCTCTCTGCCCCCACACCTTATCTAGCTCAGCATCTGCTCTTCCTGTATCACTGTTGGGCCACGTACTTAATCACAAACACTATCAAACAAACACACGGCGCATAGAAGGGCAAACGCAATACAAGCAATCTTCCCTCCATATTCATCTTTTCTCTCTCTTTTTTTTTTAAAGGGCCTGCTGTGTGTGTGTGTTTACCTTATATGTGCGTGTTATACCTGTGATAGCGGGCACTCTTTAGCCAGCGAGCTCTGGTTCATTTCCTTCAGAAGCTCCTTCAGAGCATTTCTCACTGTGGAGTGACTCCACTGTTCTGCTGGCAAGTCCTCCAGTTTGGGACAACTGGATCAAAGAAGAAAAGAAGAAAAGAAACCCAACAAACTGTATTTTTTTTTACGTTTTGAAAGCTTATTCAAGCATGTTACTCTTTTTTTACCCACACACACACACACACACACACACACACACACACACACATATACACACACACACACACACACACACACACACACACATATACACACACACATATATATATATATATATACATATATATATATATATATATATATATATATATATATATATATATATATATATATATATATATATATTACTGAAAACTCCATCAGAGCACAACATTGTTGTTTTTGCTTTTGTGCCACTTAGGTCTGAAATATTCAGTGTTCGTTTGCAGGACACTTTTACATCACAGGCCAAAATCAGAGTTGAATCATCCTTATCTCAACACAACTTTACATCAAGTGATACCTTAGAAGGCACACCAGGTGAAAGAGGGATTGGAGTGGTGTGTTTGACTCTAGCGAAAAAGAAAAAAACTAGCTGCTTTGAACAGAGACGTCAACACATGGTTGAAAACAGTGCTTTAGTTCTATATATCTGTAATATACTTTGACCACATAGCTTAACATAAAATCTATTCATACTTCAAAAAACTGTTGTTTAAGATTATTTTCACAGGTTTCAGAAATCTACTCAGTCATTGGAGGACATTAAACTCCCAATTGATATTACTAGCACTTTTTTTTGTTTGTTTGTTTTACTTCATTTAATTACTGATTGTGTACCCAGTGATTATCTGGTACAAATTAAAGCTGGCTTGCCCACAGCATTTCCTCCCTGTCTAAATACTGAGCCACATGCATACATTGTCTCGTGCATTAAAGACACAGTGCACACATATAGTGTGAATCTAATCAAATTCTGAGCTGTAAGAGAAAATGTACAGCTTTTTAATTAACTCCTATTTCATACAAATGAGAAAACAGTCACATTCCAGTTTCACTGTTCTTGACATTCTCACAGAAGAAAACAGTTAACATTGTATTGCACGGTTGGCATTTCCACATTTCTCTAATAAAATCTACTGTTCCTTCATCAACTCTATTCAGTCTCTCTTTTATGTTGTTACCAACAGAGCAGGTCAGAAGAAAAATTGGGCTTGCTACAGTAACTACAACATCAGCGGGAGTGTAAAGGGGTATGGCATGTTACAAATGGTTAAATTACTTCTTGCTGCTTTGGTTTTTTGGGTTCTGAGATTTGTAATTTGTAATTTATTTATTTATTTCAAAACAGGGACAGTGCACAATAAGATATTAATCTTTTGCAAGAGAATATGCATTGTGTATATTCTGCTTGCTGGCACTCTGCCAAGTGGTTGCTGTCGGTTGTTTGATTAGAAAAAAGATGTAGTTAATACAATTACTAACACCTGCTGGAAGTCGTGTTTTTTTTTTGTTTGTTTGTTTTGTTTTTTTTTCCTGTAAAAATTACATAAATCTTAAGATAGGGAGTGGGTGTACATACATGTAATTCAGTGTTTCTGGAACAGAGGCTGACTTTAATTGTAGACCGTAGCAGGTAATGTCTGTTGTCTACCTGTGCAGCTGTATTTTAAGGGTGACAACATGGTGAACATCCTGCAGCATGTCGGCCACTGTGGCGTCTGGAGCATCAGTAACGGAGGACAGAGGCACTGGATTCCACCTGCCTACCTGGATCAGACCTGAGCACACACACAGCAGAAAGTGAAAGCAGAAAGAGCATAAAGTTACGTACGAGAAGTGTCCACATATGCCTGTGGCCTCTGGGCACCGTGTGACGTTTACCTTTAGCCTGTGCTGCAGAGCTGTGAGAATATCCCAGCGTCAGCAGGGCCATCTCTATCAGCTGGTTAAAGAGCAGGTCTCGTTTGACCAACACAAACTCGGCATGTTCCTCTCTTCTCTCCACCTCTGAAGGGTTTTCCCGATGCTCGACCACACAGAACACTGGCAGCAGGCTTCCTGAAACAGATTTATTGACATTTGGGAATGTCTTCTTCTGTTGTTCATCGACTTTCAACTAAATTTCTATTTTCATTATCATGCAAAATGTACTTTCTTTGTCCTGAATAAATCATTTCAGTTTGTTGTTTGAATTTTCAAACTTGTCAAATAATAACAATATATTCAGTGAAGTTATGACACAACATCCTCCTTTTAATCGGATATCACATAAAAGTTGTAATGACTGCACTGTGGATTCAGTGTACAATGTTTTATTGAGCAACTAACCAAATGTTTTGGAATAAAACTTGTCTGTGTATATTCCCTGAACCCTCTACTGGGAAAGTGTGTGTACCTTTGCCGTGCCAGCTCTTGCTGAGTTGCTTCACTGTGGTGGACTTCTGGGCCTGGCAGGGGTTTCTGGCCACTGGACTCCCTTGCCCGCTCCTCTCTGGTGTGGAGGGTCCCATATCGTTTTGTTCCAGTCTAGCCAGTTTAGCAGGAGGGGGCCGAGGGTCAACAACTACATCGCTGCCCTCAGCTGTCTTGATTCCATTACACAGGAGATCCATATGTGGTTTTACACTTATATAGAGACAAAGATAATTAAAACTGTTTTGTCATTTCTTTCGAGAAAATGTTACTTATATCTAAAAGTAACTTTTGCAATATAACAAGCACATGTGGTCCCTATTGTGAGAAAACAATTAAAACATTGCACACTAATAAGATACTTCAGTGACCTATATCTGAATGCAGAGGCTTGATTATCTTGAAGGCTTGAAAGAAAGCATGGGAATAAATCGTATAAATACACCTACACGCACTCGGATAGGAAGGATATCCATTTCAGTAATGGGTATGACCTTCATCCTGATGCAGCGATTAGGATAACCCTCTAAATCCAGTTAATGTCCTGTGAACGCTACAGTCCGTTTCCCACAATAAACCAGCTGTCATCACCATGCGCGCCGCTGTATAAGCGAAAGTAATTCACTGCATTTTTAGCACCTTGATGAGCACTAATCGTCCCACGTCTGGCTGTTTTTTGAAGTTTGATCGAGGTGAAACCAACCTGTTCGTCCACGCCCCGACGTGCTATCATAAATCAGCAGCCTATTCCTGCAGACGGCGGCTGCATCCATGTGTTTTGCGAGCTGATCCGCTGATCTTCAGCTGAGGGAGCAGATCCCCCTCCTCCTCCCCAGCCGTCGGTGTGTGTCGGAGCTGCACGCTCCTGCCCCTCTTCCTTTCTTTTTTAGTCGCTGGTCTAATAACACCGAAACGATGCCCTGTTCACTTCCCTGTCCTTCCTTGATCTCTGAGGGCGCTTTGCTTTCCGGTATAGACCGACAAACGTGGCCTCAGCGCAAGTTCTGCGCGACCTCCCATCCTCTCATCCGGAGCGCCGGTGCGAGCTGCATCTGCCGACCGGGCTGCGAGGGGAACAATGCGCGATCTGCTCCTCCCCGGGGCTTTATTTCCTTATATGCGAGCGGAGGCTCCGCCGCCGACTCCGGGACAGCAGTTGTGGTTACACGGGGAAAGACAGAAGGCTGATTTATGGCTCTGCGTTACACCAACGCAGAGACTACGGCGTATGGTACCAGCGCCGCGCACCGTACGGCGCGCGTCTCTGGTACCATACGTCGTAGGCTACGCCGCCGATTTAACGCGGAACCATAAATCAGGCTGGAGAGGGAGAGACCTCCTCCTCCTCCTCCTCTCTCCTCCTCCCACTCCACCTCGCCCCCCCTCCCCACTCCATCTCACACACTCACACTAACACACACAAAGCATCAGAAATACACGGAGCCAGCTGCATTTAACATATGGTGCAATAATGTATTCAGCGGCGCGCTCCGTAAATGTATTAAATCTGACAATTGCGCATAAATCTATTTATTATGTTCTGGTGCATGCTGTGCGGGCGCTTATTATTGTCTTTAGGGTATTGGAGCTCTCCATGGTAACAAAGTGGAGCAGCACGAGGTGAGTGGTTGTGGTTGACTTGATATTAACTTTTGATGCGCTGACTATACGTTGCCTCAAGATTATCCGTGCATGGCCACATATTGGAAAAGTCGAAATTGCGTAATATTAAAATAATAAAAGTAGTAATATAGTACAAATGTGATGGTAAACTGTACTGTAACCAGCCAAGCCTATAGCAGTGCATATACTTCTTCAATATTTTCTTATTAATTTAAAAATATTATTATCTCTGGGAAGATCACAGAAAAGGCTAGAAAACAATAGTCTATAGGCTACAGTATTGCAAAACGTGATATAAGCAGCAAATATTTGAACATTTAGAAACATAGTACTGAACTCAGAAACTTATAAAAATACATCACTATAAAGATTAAAACAAAGACCTGGAAGTCTAACTTTACTGTACCTGATGGAGGAAGGATAGAAAACCATGTGTTCCCTGTGCGGTTTGCACAAACCATAAATTGCAGCCATACATCAGCAGATCTCCCCCATGCGGCTCTCTGAAGCCGAGATCAATGCTTCCTGGGATGTCTGCAAAGGTGCCACAAAGCCAACAGCGTATACGTGTGTGCTGTGCTGTGTGTGAGAGGAAAGAGAGGAGGAAGAGTCCGATCCTTTCGCAAATGGGTATTGAAGGATTCACCTAGCACCTGAAATGCTCAGGTCTGTGTCTGCTATACAGACATGTGGACGGATGGATGCAGAGAAATGAGAGTGTGGGGAGAGGGAGCAGCCTCTGCTCTACTACTTTTGACTAATTAAACAAAGTGAATTAACTATCTCCCAAGCCAGAGCGAGTCACAGCTGGTTACACATCACTCATCGTGACTAATTCAGAGAGAGAGAGAGGGAGAGAGAGAGGGAGAGAGAGAGAGAGAGAGAGAGAGAGAGAGAGAGAGAGAGAGAGAGAGAGAGAGAGAGAGAGAGATGTCGCTCAACTGAATGGAAATGTGTGTGTGTGTGTGTGTGTGTGTGTGTGTGTGTGTGTGTGTGTGTGTGTGTGTGTGTGTGTGTGTGTGTGTGTGTGTGTGTGTGTGTGTTTTTGCATCATCCCACTTGCACCTCTGGGTATGCTGCTGCTATAAGTTCAGTCTCTTTTAAAGTTATCTCAGCGCGCCTTCAGTTGTTTTGCGATCACATGCGTCCCCCCCTCCCCCCATCTACTATTTTATCGCTGGTTCAATACGTCGTCAATGAGGCTGGCATGCTAAATGATAATTAAGACCATTACACGCTCACGGAGCATGCTCCCAGCGCAGCGCGCCGCTCCTTCAAATCCCAGCCCCATCTCTGGGGACACCCTACTACTTACACAGTCGTGTATCTCCCCAAATTAGGTTAGATTTTCATTCCACCTCATTCGCAGTGGATGTGATATGGTTATTATAAACTCATGATATGGTTAGTGAGTCTGCTGCCGCCGGATGGGTGGAGGCATCATATGCTGGCGCGTTAGAGGGGAAATTATAGTTGCCAGCGTTTACGATTGACGATTGCGCGTTTCTGTTTCTCTTGCTCCACATGCAACTTGTGATCCGATGCATGTTTGCACACAAACGTTAACTGATACAAGATGATGCAAAATGCATAAAAAGGATTTGCATTTATGAAAATAAGTATTTTTTGCAGGTTTATGTGCACAAGATGTAAACACAATATCACCATCATGGTGTGATGAAAAAAATGTGAGAATTTCAAAAGGAATGTCTTTAAATACAAATCTGGGATGCTTCTGATTTTTTTTTTTTTGTACAGTATTTCCATTTGATACTACTCTAGAAAGCACCACCCATCCACTATCTATACCCTCTTGTTCATGTTTAAGGGTCACAGGGGTCTGCTGGAGCATATTCCAGCTATGTTGGGTCAAAAGGCAGGTTTACACCAGAACATACATTTTATTTGAATACAGGAGATGCAATCAAAGAGAAAAACCTGAACAGCTTGAACTTCTTTCTTTCACCAGCTGCCACAACAGAGCCTCACTTGCTTGCTGATTTATCAGCCTGATAATTTGACATAATCACAGAAACAGGTCACAAGCATTAATCTGAATGCAGGACTTTTACTTTTATGAATCTGGACTTTAACGTAATGGTGCATTTATGTGCATGTTCGTTCACCACTGATCTTATTATAATTGTAATTGGAGACATCTTAAGCCTGAAACTTCTGTCTGCACGCATATTGAATGTCATGTTGGAGCTTGGCTGCTGAAGCCAGGTGTGCACAGGTACGTCCAATGTTTAATGCTTTAAGAAAGCCTATCAAATACTGTCAGAGCAAAATATAGCCCGAGGTTGAAGTGGGTTTGATGTTTGTGTATATAAGAAATCTTTGACCAAAGAGGTTTAAGTTTAAAATCCCCCAGATATCAGATGAGACCATAAGCTCAAGATCAGATGCAAGATGATGCCTCTGCTTGACTGGAAAACGGTTATGTTTGACGTGAAGAATGAAATGATCTTTCAGATTATGAGAATAAAGATTTAACAATGACTCAAGACTTTATTATTTATGTTTTCATTCCAAAATTGTGAAAAAGGAAACAAAAATCCCTCTTTAATTAATTTCACATCAGGGATTAGTAAAGTAGTTTTGAAAAAGACTGGGAAAACATGTATAATGTCTGAAAAATGCACAATGGCACTTCAATCCATCCATCCATCCATCCATCCATCCATCCATCCATCCATCCATCCATCCATCCATCCATCCATCCATCCATCCATCCATCCATCCATGCATTTCTGTACCAGCTAATGGGGGTCTGCTACGGCCAATTCCTTTTTTTTTTCAGAGGAAATACCCCCTTAACATATCACGATCCATTGCCACATACAGACAAACAACCACACTCACATTCACAATGACACATTTGACAGCTGATTCGGTGAATTGACAACAGGTCGGTCACATATTGAGCATAAAAAGAACATCCCAGGCAGAACATGCCTTTAAGCCACGAAAGGACTTAGCCAGTATTTAAAGTACCATGGTGTAATGGTTTAAGATTACTGTTTAAAATTCAGTAGCAAATGATTAGTAAGATTTCATCATTTATAGAGACGACGATAGAAGCCTGTCTGTAGTGCTACATGAGCTAATAACATATAACAGTAAGGGTACTGGATGCCACTGGCTCTTCAGGCTGCACTGCATGAAAGACAGACCTGATTCTGCAGTTGGAATCATTGAATTGGCTCAGGAGCAATTCTGAAAACCATTTTCAGTGTAAACAGTTTGTTGATTAATCCATGAATGCAAATTAAAACTCTGCCAAGTAACAATAGAGACAAGCTGCTGTCTTCTCCATGCCCGAGCCCATTTCAGATGTAATGAGGCAAAGTGTAAAATCATGCTTTCGCTGAATTCAATGGAACATTCCTTTGAAAATGTGTTGATTTGTGGGCCAAAAAGGAAACAACCTTGTATAAAAGGGCATAGCTTCTTATCAGCACACAAATGGTAAGGTTAGTACGGTAGGATTCAAATCTGAGAAGGCAACATTTATTCTGAATGATATGCAGGTTTCATAGCAACATATCTTTTTTTTGTTTTGTTATTGCCGCAGGACAATGGCAAATACATCCTGCACATATTACATTACATTGGGAGGTAAATTGTTCCTCCTGGACTCCAGATGCCACACCCACTCATTATAAACAAATTCACAAAACAAAAGAAAGCACATCAATGGAAACCCTCAACTGTTGAACTGCTGAAATCTAATATCAAGTAATAATGCAAAACTACTTTACCCTTAAAATTAAAGCAAATAGTCATTAGGAGTGTTGTTAAAAGAGGAGAAGATGTAACACAGAGGAAAACATTCCTCAATTATAATTTTCAAAAACTGTTTTTCTGGCATAAACAAGGACATCACAAAATCCAGAAGTGAAATGCTGGTAAAGTGTTGCTTTTAAAACAACCTTAAGGGGGATACATGTGCAACAGCATGGTGCTCTGTCATAAGGTCAGATCTGATTAGAGTTAGTTTATACTATAATGAAACTAGAGAATGCAGACAGGACTGCGGCTAAAATGACAGTAGGCTACCACGCATTACTCAGTTGGATACAAATTTCAGGTAAAATGGTAATCTTTGCAGTTATTATAGCCGTGCACTAGTCAAACTGCATTGGTGGAAACTCAAAAAATAGTAAATAGCTTACAAATACATTAACATGTTTTTAAGGCATGTATCATCTACACTTTAACATGTACTTTTATAGATTAAACAACAATGTGATGACCTCTACTAACACTCTTACAAAACATCACCTAAAACTAGGAAACTAGTTTCTTTTTTCTCAGAAACAATACCAGACATTTTTTAACCAAACTGACCCAATATTTCCAGTACCATATTTTTGACTTAACCATCTCTTTGCTATAAACTTAACTATTGGACGCACATACATGTAACGTGTCTGGATCAGTGATCAGGAGTAAATGATGCATCAAGCATTTAATTACTCAGGTGAAGCATCCCTGTGTGCTGCCTGTCTGTTTTAATTATATTAGCTGACACACTTCATGGAAGTGCGTCTGTGTGCTTAACTACTCCATGCTGCCTCACCTCAGGGACATGAGTCACATACGCCTTACTGTGTATCCTGAATGTGTTTGTTTGAGCATGGGTACCCTGTACTGTGCCTTTGCCTGCAATCGCTGAGGTGATATATGATTCACAGCAGTGAGCCTTGGAGCACCTGATGACTACACTTTGTCCAAATGACACAACCATCATAGCGGTTGCTTTCTGTTGAGGGTCTGAGTAGGAGGCAATGCTTTTGGTTTTCAGTAATGGGATTAACCTAGAACTAAATGTGGTTGCGCTTGTCATGTTATACATGCACATGTGCATGAAATAACAAGTTTCTTCAGAGCTTTCTCATTCCTGTAAATGAGACTCGTAACTGAAAATACATTTGGAGAAATCCTGCTTCTTGATTTGCAGAAGAACGGTTTTATTATTAATTGAGGCAGAAATTTAAAATACTCCTGCTTCATACATCAATGTGGCTTTTGAGTAACACACACACACACACACACACACACACACACACACACACACACACACACACACACACACACACACACACACACACACACACACAGCGGACACCCCAGAAGCCCCACAGCTCCACAGATACCGGGACACGCGCCCCCAGCGCAGGCAGCCGCCCCCCACCCAGGCAGAGGTTAACCCCTAAACTCAGAAGCTCCAGGCCCAAACCTCAGCCCACACATGTCAACTGCTCTGGTCCTTGTGACCTAAACAAGCTTTCAGTAGTGTCATAAAATGCATTTTGCAGAAGTTTTCTTGGTGAGACAAAAGTGTGCATGTCATTGCATGTTCAAAGACACAGTTGTGAAAAAAAAATTTTTTAGAACTGGACTAACCTTTTGGTGACTACCCATATGTTTCTGAAGGGTAGCTTTGAAGGCCAATTGTGAAAGTTCTTGTCATTGCTTTCTTGGCTGATTCAGCCCAACCCTCGGTTAATCCAAAAATCAGATGAGATGCAGGTGAGTCGGACAAATAAGCCTGGAATGTGGTTGAAAAACAGCCATTACAGCAAGCTTAAGCTTTGCTCCTGTCAACCTGTGATGCTTAATTCTGTAAAATCCTTCATTCATCCTTATTTCAGTGGTTGCTACCAAAACAACATCTGAAACGAGGACTGCAGAAGCTAAACCAGGACTGGTGGCTCCAGGCGGTCCTCATTCCAGCTCTGATAGCCCATATTTCAAATGTTGTTACCAAAACTTCATGATCTGGAACAAGGATTGATGAAGTAATGCTAGCGAGCAACACACTGTAGGCTAGCGCTCTACTGAACTGTTATTTATTGTTAAAATATAATGTTGAGAAAAAGTATATGTGCCCCTTCAAATCAACTGGCTTTCTGCATTTATTTGCACTATAATGTGATTCGCTCTTTATCTAAGTCACAATAAATAATTTAAAAAAAATTTGAACACAAAAAAACTGCTATGTTTTTAACCTGCCATGACAGTCTCAGATATGCGTCAAAATAAATATGAATAAAGTCTTGAGAAATTATATATTTTTTGTGCTTTAAGCTAAAGTACACAGTGCTTGTCCATGATTGTAGCTTAAATGAAGATCATATCAAATTTGACATCTTTTTATTTCAGTAAAACAGTTAATTCCAAAAGTTCTCAGATTTTTTTTCTGGTTACCAGAACAGCATACACAGCTGATGCAAGCGTTGAATATTTAATTAAAGTGAAATGACTGACCCTGCACTATCAACTGAGACCTGGCCCAGCTATTCAGACAATATTAGGCCCAACATCTGATATAAATGGTGAATCAATGCTTCCCTTTCATTTAAATAGGTGAAAAACAGAAGGGATGGGTCTCACAGAAAAAAAAGTATAACCCATAAAGTCTCACATATAACACAGGAGTTAGTAAAATATTAGTTACCAATGCTCAAACACTCCTTACAGAGGGACTTGTGGACTCCAGTTTTATTCAACCCTGTTTGATTTATGACAATTATTTTTATATGTATGTGACATCATCATGCTAAAAAAACATAACAGAATGAATGTTACAGAACTTAAATTGATTTCCAGTTCAATTGAAATAAATCATTCCTCTGTGACTGTTTGCGAAAAGAAACTTCCAGGAAGCTCAAACCTTCATCGGGTGACTCTTATTGATCTACTCTGCTGTTAAAGTGTTTGTGTCTACTTCAAGGAAATTACATTGACCAACATCTGCAGAAACCTGCTGAAACAATGGACGTATGGAAATACAGGGAGAAACAAGACCTTTCTGAATAACATGCTTCAAAAGTTGTCTGGTCACATTACAATAAACACGATTCCCAAAGACTAAAAATACATTTTCAGTAGAATAATGTCATACTGTGAAGCATGGTGATTGATGAAACTTAGGTTTGGGGTAGCTGTGCTGCTTAGGGACTAAGCAGATTTCAGTAACAGATTCATCTATGATTTCTTCAGCAAGTCAAAGAATGTGTGAATATATGTGAGCTCATCTTCCTGAAAGATGCATTTTCACTTACATAAGACCCTTTTTTCACTTTGTAAATGATACTAAACAATCTCCACAAAAAATGTTCAAAAAGAAGACGTTGGGCGTTAAGGAGATGGAAACACCACTCAAAAACTATGAATCTGAAAAAGATTCGACTGATATGTAATAAAATCATCTACATCATTAGATTAAACAAATTAGTAAATATATCTGTTTTCAAGTTTCACTACCATATCTTCTAGCACCTTTCAAATCAGAATAAAAACATTTTGTTTATACAAACCTTTAATTGAAGTATTTTAAAACAATTACTTTTGTAATCAGAATTACTCAGCGTTTGTACCTGTCAATGATTTTTTCTGTTATTTACAGTTAATCACAGATACTCAGTATTGTTTTCATTTTTGAACGAGCCACACAGTCAACATCCCCCTCCACATGAGAGCGGTAGAGTGCAACTTGTTAGTCCATGTCAGAGATCCCCTTCTTTCATGTTGTGTCACACCCGAACCACGAGATGGCGCTAAAACTCTCTTTACGTGTCTCTCATCAGTACCGTGGCTGCTGGGAGGGAGCATCGTCTAGAGAACAATGGCATTAAGGGTGATTTATGGTTCCGCGTTACACCAACGCAGAGCCTACGCCGTAGGCTACTCCGTCGATTTAACGCGGAACCATATTTCAGCCTTCAGTCCACAAATGCGTTTGTTTGTATTTTAATCACATATTTTCCAAGTATCCTACAAGGACATGTTCTCTGTCCGGATGTTATCCGTATTTCCTTTTTCGTTCCTCCCACCTCATTCTCTTTTCAGGGTGTCTTAAAAACCCCTCCCCTCTTTGTTTTATTTCCTTGACTTTATCACTTTATTACTCAATTTATATAAAAGACAAATCCACGAATCCGTCTAATGCCGCAATGGAAAGAAAGATAGAGCTTATCTAGAAGAAACTTCAGGAAAGAGAAGAAAAAATGGAAATGAAAGTCCTGTTTCTCTCTAGTTCCTCCTTATTGATAAACTCCCTGTTTGCTCTTTTGTTCACAGTTGTTATGATAGTGATTGATGCCTCCTACCATTGTGTGCTCTGGGCGAGGTGGTCACTTAATAATGGCATAATAATTGCGTCGCTGACAGAGAGTCTCATTGTGTCACGCTCGGCTGTACCTGGGCTGCACCTGTGGGCTTCAGTTTCTCCTGTCATTTACACACGCAACAGACGCACGTCTGAGCGCATCACGTGCATTCTTCCCCAGCCAGGGCTCTAGTGCTGACTTGACTGGATAGCTGCTGCTTTCATTGAGCGTCAGCGCCTTTAAAGTGGAGCATCTCACGCGTTTGGACGACTTGGACCTTCTTTCCACTAACTTTGATGGGGACTTCGACAATAAACAGTGAAAATGCCTGTGATGAAGGGATTATTAGCGCCGCAGAACACGTTTCTGGACACTATAGCTACGCGGTTTGATGGCACTCGTAAGTTTACTTTAATCACTCTTTAATTCCTCTAATGTTATTGGCTCCAGTAAATTTAGCAGCTTTATTGTATTGCGTGGGATGTGAAAAACCTAAGGGGAGGAAAAGAGATTGCAGCTTTATCCCTGAGCTCACAGTCTTCTAAAATATAGAAAATTTGGTTACTAGTGCCTTTTTTTGCACACTCAGATGGAATTTACTTTTTGATGTGCTCTTGTAGGTAAGTGACAATAAGTGCCAGGTATTTTTTTGACCAATTGCTTTGTCCGACCCATCGATATCATTTCTACAGTAACGCATTTGATTTTCTACCTAATTTAGTAAAGGAAAGCAGGAGATATCCAGCAGTAAGACTTCTGAAGCTGTCGCTGTCTGTGGTGCTGATGTTTCAGGACGAGGTTTCAGCACCACGGACAGCGACATATGCTCCCTGGGTCTCACCTGAGATTTGAAAAACTTGATCACGAGTTTCAGCCTGTGTAAAATACACATTTCACATACCTATTAAGACATTTCAATAACTTTTCCACGAGTGTTCGATTTCTATATTAAATCTCACCTTTATTATATTTCCTTTTGCCCTGCAAATTCCGTCTAGAGTATCACATGTCCAGCCGCAACCCGTCCAAAATCAGCAGTCACATATCAAATGTAACTGGTCGGAGGCGGTATTGCAGCAAATCCTTTGTCAGAACTTTCAACGGTCTTTCTTTTTTTCATGTTGTTTCAGATGTCCTTTTTTTCTCTGAAGAAGAGATTCATTCAGCTAAATGCTATTGAACTATAGTGTAATTGTGACGTTTGCTAATATACACATAAACAGTTCACTTTGTG
Source organism: Cololabis saira (assembly GCF_033807715.1). Lineage (NCBI taxonomy): Eukaryota > Metazoa > Chordata > Actinopteri > Beloniformes > Belonidae > Cololabis > Cololabis saira. Next base: position 14,957,058 of record NC_084601.1, on the reverse strand, counting down.
GCTTTATTTGAAATTCAGAATGTGTTGCAATTAAGAACGTAAATCTTGTTGGACTCTTGTTCCCTCTGCTTGTGTCAAATAAGTATTCAGATTTGATTGCTTATTTAACCTCTAAATGACCACCTGATCCTTTGATACATAATGTGATGATAACCAGGTATGTCCATTCAGGCATCACCTCGATATCCGCTGATTAAGCACCACTGCATATGTAATAGGAAACTATACATCAAGTGGCAAAAAACCCAAAACATTAAAATAAAACAGAATTAAAATAAAGAGAAAAAAGAAAGAAAATGTGACTACATCAGCAGAGTTCTGTTTTAACTCAGCAGTATCGCAGTAGTTTGTACAATATTTTGCCTAGCTACAAATAACATACTGCTGTCCTTGAGGTGGTGAGGTAGAGGAAATTAAGGTTGGACTTCCAGTGCAAGATGGAATGGTCTAGAGGCAGTAGAGCCTGATGGGATAAATGAGGTCTGATAGCCTGTTCAAGACCAAATATAAGGGAAAGTGTTTACCCTGTAGCATCCTTTTCAACATCATCCAAAACCAGATCAGACCTGGAGACAGTGATAAATGGTTGAAAGTAGTAAGCAACTCTTTAACATGATCTGATTTCACTCAGATAAAAATCAAAAGCCTAAAATAACAAACAACAAATGCCTAAATAGCTCCATTATGGGTAGATGCATGTATGTCTGAGGCTTCAAATCATTTTCTGCATTTTTATGAAGCCACATCTTTGCAATCATTCAAAATTTGTTGAAGAGATTTGTATAATTAGACTATATTGTCCAGTGATTTATTATCCTGCAGCTCCTACTGATGTTTTCTTTACTTTTGATCATACTGGACTCAATAATGTGTGTATTTCATGATGTACTTTGTTCACATAATTGGATGAGAAACATAAATAATTCTGATCAACCTTGTCATAACTGGAGTTCTTGGTTTTTTGTTTGTTTGTTTGTTGTTGTTTTTTTTACCATAATATATCAAATAAATCAAGACAGAATGCATCTGTAGCAGGTCTTTATATCATCATACATGTTACTATGCTGGTCATAGTCATGTATCCTCACCAGGTCATAATATGGTAATTTGAAGAGTATCTATAATTAAGCCTCCAAATAAGAATAACAATTCAACAAAACAACATTCTACACACAAGTAGACTTCATTATTTTTAACTAGTATAAATGTAACTACGGTATATAAATTAAGACTGTCTTTGGATGAAGGACAGGGTTACACCCCAGACAGGTCACCAGTTCTACTTCTAGTGCTGATAATGCAAAACCTGAATTAGAAAAACTGATTATGTTTGAACCTTAAATTAGGGAATGCAAAAATAAATATGAATGGCAATTTAAACTTGTATAAAACATGCAGGAAATTACCACATTCTGGGACTCAAAGCCAGACTTGCTGGAATAAGGACCTTTTCCCTCCTGCACATGGCTTAACCAGTTGAGTGACATGAAACCATTAAACTGAACTTGTGACAGGAGACTTGCTATGGCCAGAAAATACTTGCTGAGTTGACTTTTATGTCAAGTAGGGATGTCTCTCACTGGGGGGAGAAGGATACCATCTTGCAATGTCCTTTTGCCAAATTAAGCAGACAGTTTGGTGATACAGTTTTAACAGAGGGCTGTGTTAAATCTCCCAGCCTTTCTCCACGTTCTGCACTATTCATCCTGACTGTCATTTCCTATCTCTCAACACACGGAAGTTCCACCTCCACTAACTACATAATTACTGCCTACTACAATAATCAATGGCAAGATTTGGAGTAGCTGTGTGTTGAACTAGAACTAAATGGCAGCTGCAATTTCATATGCAAATAAAAGAGTGTTAGTGTATGTAAAAGAAAAAGTAAGAGAAAACAGGAAAAGACTTAAGCAAAGAGATCAATATATGAATGAGTGCGTGATATTCTGTGTGCACTCAGTTGTCGGAGAAGACCGGGAGGCCTTTTACAGAAGTTTCCTCTGCAGATTTGACTTTAAATCCTAATTAAGTAGTAAAAATGACGGTGGCATTTGTTATTACCATTTGCTGCCATGTGAACATTTAAGAAAACAAACTTTCAGATAATAAAGGATCTGTATTCTGTGACATAATAGGGAGAGCATGCAGTCCCTGTAGCTTAGTCTAGCCAGAAACATTTTGACCGGCTATAAGACTAAGGGAGCTAATGACTAATTATGAAAAATCCCAAACCACATGATTATGAGCATATGTTCATTAAAGTGTATCTAATATCGATTCATCTGCCGCAACTCTCCAGTCTCCCTAAATAGACTCTCAGTGACATGCTGTATGTCAGTATAATTACGTGAAAGTTGTGAAAAGGCAGGTCTGGTGTTGTTCTCAGTCTGAAACTGACTCCGAAAGAAATAATGAGTGCAGTTATGAGTCTCTGACAGAGTAATCAATCATCATTGACTGTAGCGCTGCAGTGAGCAGACAGTCGCTCATTTACTGGCAGCGGATTGCCTCTACTGTTCCAATTTTGTCCGAAGTCCAATTAATATTTAAACTGTTTAATATTAGAACAAAAAACAAACAAGTAATGCTGCTGGGCTCTATATTGCTCTTGCTACTTTATGGTGTTTTCGGTCAGTACTACAGTGCATATCATCAAGTTTGCTAAATATAGCATTTTTTTCTTCACATCATTGTGTCATAGTACTGCTTCAACTAAGAATAATAAAGCAGCAAAAATTCCTCATAATGTGCTGGAAGGTTGGTGATGTCGTGACTAGTTGCAGGGCGACTGTCCAACTCTTGGCTGGCGAGGTAAACGTACTGTACATCATGTTTGCTATTGTTGTACACCTCATCAAACTGGCTGGTTTGCTACTACTAACTGGTTAAAAAACTCTAGTTACTAAACAGCCACGTTGCAGGAGCAGGAAAAAATGGAGAGCTAAGAAACAAGTTTTTAACTTTAAAAATAAATAATTAAGGATGGGTCATAGAGAGTGTGAGATGCCTAAGATGCGGGATGGATGCGCTTGCTGCAATGACCAGAGTCAGTGAGAATATTGTGTTTTTCAAGACGTGACTGGATAATTGTGCTCTGGACTCCATCTTCTCTTTCAATGGAATCCAACTGATTGAAGCAAATATTCCCTTCACTGAAGTCTCCCACCCTGTGCAAGCAGAAGGTGACAGGGAAGACAACAACAAAAAAACATAAATAATAATTTACAGGGTTTAAACAAAGGCCTATAGTCCGGACCCTGTGGAACACCAATATCAGTGCTGGTGTACGGGGAAGACTCCATGTTCCCATAAACAAACTGGAATCTATCAGGTAAATGTGACTGAAACCAGGCTAATGGAGTTCCTTTAATCCCAATAATACTTTCAAGCCTCTGTAATAAAATGTTGTGATCAGTCGTAGAAAATGTAGCACTGACACAGGACGAGTATAGACACAAGTCCATTGTCTGAGACCATTAGTCTGTTTCTTTAGTATGATGTGACTTAAATCCTGAATGAATGGGTTGGGATGATGTCTATATTGATGGTTTATGATGGTTATGTTTATGTTTATTGATGGTTTCCCTGCTTCAACAATCCCTGATACAAGTTAATGCGTCATTTACAGTCTTGTGCAGACCTTAATGAAAATCTGATAATCCATTGATTTAAACCAGGTGCTTTGATGCAAGACTACCGGTACACGTAAAACATGCAGCACAGTGGCCCTCAAGTACTGGAAATGGACACCCCCGGTTTAGTGGGACGAAGGAACTGTTACTGCCCGCACAGAGAGCTCAACAAGGCGGATGTCCAGTCCAGATACAAATCACCTTCAGTTAAACGCCAGTCACATGATTCAACTATTCAGTAAGAAAACTTTGTGCCATGCATTTCCATACAGGTAGAGGACAGCTTATCTGATCCGCATTACTTGTTTTAAAGGTAATAATCAGAAATTATATCTGGTTACACCATTGATTGTGGAACATCTTTGGAAAAATAGCAACGTGGTACCAATGATTGACCTTGTCAAAGCTCTGATGAACTATTCACTTAAGAGGAAACATGCAGCATCACGAAAACAGTCGACCCTCAGTATAAGGTCACTTGACTTGTTTATTGCTGCTAATTTAAAGGGGTTTTGGGATCTCCTTTGTTCCAGCAAAATTGTTGGACTTATCAATGAGGGCCTCTGTGCCACCAAGGATGTTCTGCCTTGTTAAATCTCCTAATTAACAAGATTAATCTCCCATTGGTGTCTAATGGACTGTCCAAAACCTTGGACAAACTGTGGTTCACAAGAGGAAGTCTCAGTAAAATTAATCCAATTTTAGACTCAATTAATTATGTGTGATCTTGTGAGAAAGTGGAGGAAACCAAGCAAAAGTACATCATGCAAATTACAGGAATTTAGTGACAAGTATAATACTTTATTTAGAGACTGTATGATGACAATCCAGAGTTGTGTAATGATTTTTTTTTCAGTTACTGTATATGGTGTGAAAGGATTACTACGGTTGATCAATTGGGTTTGTGTGTGAAGAGATTCTGTGTGCATGCTTATGAAACGTGTGTGCAATGACATCACTACAAAAAACAAACAAATTGTTAGACGAACCTCAGTTTGTTGATGCATGGCAGAGAGGTGTGGCATCAACCTCTCAATTCCACATGCTGATTTGAGTCTGTATCCAAAAGAAAACTTCCTTTGCAACCTTGGTTGCTATGGTGTGTGTCACTGGTTACTGTGGCAACTGCAGAGGGGGCTTTTATTGTGGTTATGCAAGTGCTCTGTAGCAGTTTCTTGGAGGCCTACATGAATTTAGGCAAAAAGGTCTTTCCCCTCATCTCCCCACTTCCAAACCAATTTTTACCTCACTCCATCTTTCATCATTCTAGCTCTCATCTGTCCATCTCACCATCTCTCTTGCTCTCAGATTTTTACGTCACCCTCTCACCTTTTGCCCCCCCTGTCCCCTTCGTCTGTCTCGGTCTGTTACTATATATATGTACAGTATATATATATATATATATATATATATATATATATATATATATATATATATATATATATATATATATATATATATATATATATATATATATATATATATATATATATATATGTACAGTATATATATATATATATATATATATATATATATATATATATATATATATATATATATGTATATATATATATATATATATATATAAATATATATATATATACAGTATATGTTTTTCATTCACACTTTTTTCCTCTCTGTACCCGTCCACATAGCCCACATCGCTCGCTCTTTCATAGGTTTTGCCATCCATCTCCTTCTTCTCCTGCCCTATAGTTCTGCTGGTTTATGTTCCCTACCAGCCTTTTCACCCCTCCCGTGTGTCTGCTCCTTGTTCATGCCTGGTCATAAGAATTGTTACTATGCCTTAAATAACCCTGAGAGGTACCAAATGTGGTACTAAAGCTCTTGACGAGCTGACGACTGTTGTGTCAGAGAGCATCTTTTTTTGTGCCACTGACATGTTTAGGAGGGGGATAAGTAGATCAAAAGTTGAAAGGAGGCTCCTGCACACTGCCTAACTTGCAAAAAGGGTGCAAGGCTTTCATCAAGGAAAAAGCTTGTGACAAAGAAAAGCTGTGCTTTGTCAAACATCCCTGTAAGAACAGACACCAAAGAATAACCCTGACACATCAGCCTCAAGCATCATTAAAGTAAAAATGTTACAAACAAAAAATATAAAGGACATATCGAGACGCATCAAATGTAACGGATCTGGTAAGCTAAAAGAAACATACATTTGCATCATTATTTAATGTGATCATAAGATAATATGGAGAAATGTGTGCAACATTATAATTCAAATAGAACTTGGCAAAGTAAATTTGAGACATGGTACAACAAACACGCACACCTGGTATCTGTTTAAAAGAGTGATGTGAGGGCAAATGGCCCATGCAGCCTTCTTTATTTGTCTTTGTTGGTACAGCAATGATCTGTCAAAAACATACTTCTTCAGTGTGTATGTGGAGTAATGCACATTGTTTCTTGTAACTCACGTGAGCATGTCATTAAAGGAATTGTATGTGTCTCCCAGACGTCGATGAAGACTGTTGTGAAATGCTTTTGGTCTAGGTTTGCTTCGCTGCGGACAGGATGACTGAAGTTTGAACTTAGAGAAAGAATTAAAATGTCTACACGTCACCATACTGTTTACCCCAAGTAAAACGGCATACATTTCAGTATCTCACACGTTTTCTAAAATATTTTTGACCAGAACCAAAGCACTACATTTGAATTTTATCGCATTAAATGCTATGTAAGAACTTGTTTTCTTTTTGTCATTTTTGCTTTGTTCTTCTCCCCTTTTACTCTTCATATTTCCTACTCTCTTTCTTTAAATTGACCTCCCCTCCCTTTATCTTCAGTGTGCCTGTGGGATTTCTTCAGTAGCTGTCATGCCGTGGCGTGAGCACAAGTTTAGATGATCTATGGGCTTCTACAATGAAGCAATTAGCCAAAAGAAATTTCGAATGGAGGAAATAGAAGAAAAATGGGGGTCGATAAGATGGACAGTGAAGAAAAGTGAAGACCAATGAATTGAAAAGAGAGACAGAAGACGGAGAGGCAAGCGGGCTCGAATCTAAAACCTCAACAAAATGTTTTTTGTAGCAGTAGTTCAGGGTTCAAATGAAAGATACTAGAAAGCACGTGTGCTGATGGTTTTACAGGAGAGATAGGTGAAGATGAAGCATGCAAAGAGTGAAGGAAATAAATGGATCTTGGAACAGGAAAAGTCTGGGTTCGGTCCAGCAGTAGAAAGAGATGAAGAGTAATTAGACAGAGAGATCCAAAACAGTGGGAGGGATATGATGAACAGCTTGGGGGAAAGACAGGCAGGAGTGAAGGTTGATAAGCTTGGGAAATAAGGTAGAAAGGTAGAAGTAAGATGTGGGGTGGTAAGGGGAGACAATGATGGTCCCATAGCAGAGGAAAGAGAGGAAGAGGAAAGAAAAAGTAGGACATCGGTAGGAAGATTGCTGGGTGAAAATGGATTAGGAAATAGAATCAAGGTTGATAAAATCTTACCGTATCATTTACAACTCTTTATAGTCGCAGTGATGCACCGCATTTTTTCTCGAAATATTGTTTTTGAAAATTGATTCAATGTATTATCCAGATATCTAAATATACACAATTTTGAGCATATTTGTGCTATTCTGAGAACTCGATCAGGCTGTGAGTGAAAAAGCGTATATGAACAAATGATGTAAGAGTAGGGGACACTAAACCACATATTAGATGCTATATTAATGCTATGCTATGCTATATAACACATTTTCAAATAAAGATTATTATTATGTGCCCATTTTGCCCTGGAACACGGATGATTCAAACCAATCACTGACTGATTTGAATAATATGGTATCTAATGTAGATTATGTACTTAAGCTGAGGGCCAGGGGCAGGACCTCCAATAGTCCATTTCTGTCATATTTCTACAGTATATAATTCTTTTTTCTCATCTTTTTCTTCCAAACCTAAAAAGAATTAAATAAAATAATATTGCCAGCATCCAGCCCGATCCGCTGTCTCTCCATCGAATGGGACCAGCTCCCCAACTTCACCCCCATCGGTTGATTGGCTTTACCTGCATCTAATTACACCTGAGGCCTCATCTGAGCTGCCACGTACAGTCCAGACTGGCTCTGTGTGGCTGCCGGTTGATTACTACCTTTAATGGTAAAGCCAGGTCTATCACCATTTCACCATTTTTGTGCTCAGTTCTTGACTAGTTTATTTTTCCCTTTGACTCAGACCGTGACTAACCATTTCTCCTTGGTTCTTCCCGAGCCATCAGCTGCCGAGAACGCCCACGTGGCCTCCCAGGGGAAGTCATCCTGCTTTCACCAGTGCTGCCTTCAAGCAAGGCAGACCTCAATCAGACCCTATATAGCCTTTAGATGCAATAAACACTCTCCTAGCTCCATCACAACCCACTGCATTTCTGAGATCTCATTGTTTCCTACAATTCCCTACAATATAAAATGACTTCATTGAAATTGTATTATTAAAAATAAATGAACTTCACATATGAAAATTGTGTTCTGGTGTTGAGTGTAGTGTTTTTCTTACTTCTAGTGTAACTTAAAACTATTACAACGATTCTGTTTTATGTGGCCCTGTCTCCATTAATAAACAAATTAAAAGTTCCATCTCTTTGTTTTGTCTCACCTTGGTACAGGCTGAGTCATTCTGACTTCAAGCAGCCGTATCCGTCAGTTCTGTGTAACTGACGTAATCCAAAGTCAAACACAAAACTGAATGTATTTCTCTGTAAACATTAGTTTCCCTTTGACACCACTCTCTCATGCTCTGGAGCTGCAGGGTTTTGCTTGGGGTCACAGGGACTCCGGCAAACCTCTCTGCCACTCTTTCTTTTGCTCCCCTCAAACCATGTGGGTTTTACATCTGACAGACCGTCCCAATCCCGAGAACTGCTCCGACCATCTGTTTAGTCTATTTAGTTGCAGCAATACAGCTGACATTACATGCTTTCTTCTATATACTTTACGTGTATTTCCATGTATGGTGCATACAAACACACCATGAAGATATCTGATTTCCTTTTTGTTTTTTCCCCGACTCTTTTGGCAAAAGTAGCACCGACTAAGCTGTTGGACTTCTAGAGATGTTGAGGTGATGGTAGCGTAACTGTAGCTGTGGCTATAGCTTCAATAGGAAATAGAGGCTGACTCCAAAGAGAATAATTGAACACAGCTTTGATTTATTATGATTTATGACAAGAGATCTACATTTACATTTTAAAAGCTTGCTTTTGAAATGTTTTGCTTATGTAGTCCTCATTTGTCCAAAGGTGTGGACAAATCCTCATTTGTCAAAAAGTGTTGGCTGCAACAGATTAATATTCTCAAAAATCTGCATAATGTCTTTTATGTGGCTTATTCAGAGCAATAACAACTTTTTTTTTTAACCTAAGGTGATTATTTTTTCTCTTTTTCTCTCTTGGCCACCCCTAAAGTATTTGTATTATCATAATTATTTCTATGCAATGGAATTACTTTCTGCCTCATGCAAAGGAAGACAACAGTGCTTGTGGGGCCGACGCCAACATTAAACTTTTAAAGAAAATGATTCAATTACATATATATATATATATATATATATATATATATATATATATATATATATATATATATATATACATATATATATATATATATATATATATATATATATATATATATATATATATATATATATATATATATATATATATATATATATATTTGTTTTTGAGTGTTGGTGGCTCTAGCGGTCTTTATTAACAGTGTTTGGACAGGAAATTGGGGTAGGTGAAGACACAGAGTAAAGCAACACGAGCCGGGTCATCTGTATATGGGGCGCCTACTTTTTACGGCAAGCTTAACAGTTCCCGAAACAAGAGTCTCTTGATCATTTTACCAGGTAATGGTGTTGAATGTGCGCATCTTAGCAAACATTTGGCTGAGCATATGCAATAAAAAACATCAGAATGGCAAGCTCAAAAGCTGAGCAAAAACAGAACTCTGGATTTTCTGCATCATAATCAGAGAAAAGTGATGCAAATGACAACTTTCAGCGAGTGCACAGAACAAACACAACTGCTGACTGTTGAATAAGATTATGAAAAGAAACATGCTCATTCCTCCTGACACACTTACAAGATTTTTAATCTATCGTGTTGTATTCGCAATTCAAATCTAAGGTGGTTTCATTCAACAGAGCTTCACATGCAACACTGCACAATCAAACATCAGGTTTGCTGGAAAAAATAATCGGAGGAGAAAATTGGATTTTGTAATGGAGAGTTATTGAAACAAGTTGCTTTTAGGGGGATTGAAACATTTTCAAATAAGATCACGTAACTTTGTGTGTTTGTGCACGTGGATGTCTCGTGACGTGTAAGTGTGACTTTTTTATTTACTGTAATTACAAAAATGTCCTGAAATAGATTGTCTAATTTCTCCGAGCTGGATCTTCTTATGTACTCATATAATTCATGGGCTGGTGTGGGCTGTTTGACTGCTTGTCAAATGAAAGTAGGATACGGATACACACACCTACATCCACACACACTCACGCACAGAGTATCTGTCAAATCACCATTGTCCACGGTCTTGTATAATGGCCATTGTACTGGAAACATTAGCTGTCCATTAGTGCAGCCCAACATCACTCTGCTCGTATAGAGGGTGTGTGTGTGTGTGTGTGTGTGTGTGTGTGTGTGTGTGTGTGTGTGTGTGTGTGTGTGTGTGTGTGTGTGTGTGTGTGTGTGTGTGTGTGTGTGTGTGTGTGTGTGTGTGTGTGTGTGTGTGTGTGTGTGTGTGTGTGTGTGTGCGTGTGCCATACTAGACAGATTCAGGTATAAACAGCTGGTCCCTTTTAACCAAAAAAGCTACACGCAAAAAGGCTAATAATTGTGATTGACATCAACACTTATCTTATTGTTTTGTGTCATCACACAAGCTATTTTGCACTTGTTCAGTTTTTCACACACACACACACACACACACACACACACACACACACACACACACACACACACACACACACGATCTCTTTGTTGCAACTGTTCCTACAACTGTTATGAATATAGGGTCAGTTTGTTGACACTAGAGAATGAGTTTCAAGGGTAGGATTCTGTTACTCTTTGGTGTACGAATAAATCAGTTGCTCATCGAGGTAAACGGCCTCCATTCATTCAGCCCACACAGGCCTTCATCTGCCAGAGCTGAAGATCCCATTACCCTTTGTATCGTTGCGTTAAAAGTCACATTATCACTCCAGAGGCCACTGACAATGAGTCATTGAAACAACTAGAGAGGCACTGCTTTACAGGTTGAATTGGCTTCAGTTTTTGTTCTATCTAGTTTCAAAAGCTCGTGGTGACGGTAGTTTTGCAGTAAAAGCTTAGTCTCACAACCAGAGCGTTGGCAGCGCAGGTTCCAAAGATGAGCTGGCTAAGTGTCAGCTTAGGACCTGTGTTAATGCTGCGCAGCTTCAGTGTTGAAGACCAAACTTTCTCTCCCAAGTGTAGATCCAGTAGTGCTGGAGTGCAGTGAGGTCAGCAACCTGCATTTTATCTCTTTAGGTGTAAAGAGCACACATCATATTTTTATTTTTTTTCTTTTTTAATGAACAGGCTGCAACTTGAATGTTTTGGTTCATCAGACTTAATTTAAGAGGCCACTGTTTTAAATAAAACCCTCTCAATGCTCACAAGAGACTGAAATGCTCTCTAAATTGTACTAAGCCCTTATGGCTGTAAAATAAAGGTACTAAAGGAGAGCAGGTGAGTTTCTTTACTGCAGAAATTAAAGTGTTTACAGACTATTTTTGGTATTATTATAACTTTTTTAATAGTCAGACATTTAAATTTTAGCAAAACCCATAAGTGAGAATCATCTTAGGTTATGCATTACCATATCCTTTATTAACATGTCACTGAGTGCAAAAAGGCCAAGAAGGCCAAGCCTCAAAATTAAATGACAATCCACCAACCAATGAATAACACCAAGCTGGGTGTCTCCAGCTTTTGTAATTAATCTATAGCACTCATCTAGTGGTGAGATAAAGTCTGTTAAAGTCAGATGAGAAAGCAAGCTGGGTTAACAAAAGGCCCATATAGGTTAGGACTTTGAATATGTGAATTGATTAAATAGTAGACTAAAAAAATGTACTGTACATGACTTAATAACAAAAGAGATATTTGAATGTTTAACAATTGAGCTAAAAAGGGAGGGCAGATCATGCATTTGTCACGGTTGTGAGTTCGTCACAGTTTTTTTTTTTTACAGTTTTGGTGTTTAGGCTCCTGTTTTATTTTGAAATCCCATGTTCTTGTGTTTAAGTTATATCTTGACTTCCCTGGCTTGTTCCCATCTGCCCTGATCATTTGCACCCGTGTGTCGTCAAGCCCCTGTGTAGATCTTTTATTGTCCTTCCCTTGCTCCCGGCTGATCTGTACTGTTTCAACCCTCCATGTACCATGTGAGGTTTTTGTGTTTTTTGTCATGGTTAAGCGCTTGGGTTTTTTTTTCTCGAAATCCTGCTCTGCAGTGTTTTTTGTTTTTTTATAAAGTTAAAATAATTCCTGTATTCTGGAACTCCTGCTTCCCTGTCTGTCCTGTATCTGGGTCCTATTCAGCCTCATTGTGACAGTGGAGAATCATATTTTGGCATAATATTGAAAGGAATGGTGTGGATGATAACCCAGATGGGACATGAGAGCATACCTTTTTTTTATTACCAAGTAGGTTTGCTCTTCAGTAACTTAAGGGGAAAATTAGTTACACAAAAGTAAACCTCAGAGCCTTCACATTACACTGCCCCACCCCCCCAAAAAACACCCAAAATCAGTGTTTTGATTACATTTGTGAATAGCTAGGAATCAATGATTGCTATAGGATTGGTACAACATTTTCAATTGAGCAGGAAAACAAATTATGTATAAATGTTGATTGTTCAAGCTATCTCTTGCAACAAAAAAAATAATCTTTTACATTTCCAGGGATGCAGTGTGAACATACTTAATTGGTCTTTGATAAAGTGTAAGTGAATAGTAGATTACCTTTAGGTTGAAATGTGTTGGAAATTGAGATCAGCTAACCTCTCCAGTTATTTGTTACTTACATCGAAAACACTGTTTCCTCAAATGAGGTTGCCCCTTCAGCTCTTTCACTTCACTTCTTTCTCATCTTTTTCCTGCAGATAGTAATTTCATACTGGCCAATGCTCAGGTGTCCAAGGGCTTTCCGATTGTCTACTGCTCCGATGGCTTCTGTGAGCTTGCAGGCTTCTCTCGAACCGAAGTCATGCAGAAGAGCTGTGCCTGCAAGTTCCTGTACGGGCCCGAGACCAGCGAAAGCATCATCCTCAGCATTGATGAGGCTTTGGAGGAGCGCAAAGAGTTTAAAGATGAAATCATGTTCTACACAAAGACAGGTAAAAAAAAGTGACATTTTATTTTGTTTATTGTTTCTGAATGTTGGTTGTATCCTGACTTCATCTTAGTTTTCTTTTTTTTTTTACGTTATCATGTGTAGCTGCTCTATTGTGTGACAGAGAATCTTTACATTTTATTTCTGTTGTCCAGGGGATAGATGGCCACAAGACCAACTGAGAATTATATGCAGATAATGTGATTACCATGTGGGATTTTATCTTTTATAATGTCATAAATGCTGTTCACTTTGGCTATTTTGGGGAAAGTTCCATCTGGATCAGCACACATGAGCCAATGGATTGATGAAATAATGATCAGAGGAATAGATATAAATTTTATTTAGCTGATTCATGCTCATTAAAAGGCGATTAAACAAATCCATCAGTGAGAAATGTCCTTTACTTATTATTTAACTCCCAGACTCATTAAAGTTTAATAGCTGTCAGCTATAACTGCTTAACCCTGTCTTTATTAGTTAGACTGAGCCCAATAGCTTGCAGTGGTAACGCATGGATTGGTATGGGCCTTGCTGATTAGCCAGCTGGCTGAAGAAAAAAAGGGGGGGGATGAAAATGAGCATATCAAGGCATCAGCGGATATCTTACTGGCATGGATATGGATATGTAATATGGTTTGATATATCCTTTTGCTTTAGTTGCAGTATGCTTAGATGTGTGTTTGAGCAAAGCAAAAGGAGGCAAAGAAGTTTAACATTCACATTCTCTAAGAAACATGAACTTGTCACAATAGCATTATAGCCAGGGGTCCACACAAGCCGGTACTCGAGGGCCAGTCTACTGCACGTTTTAGATGTTTCCCTGCCTCAACACAACCCTGATAGACAAGGCTGTGTCACCAACAGAGTTGTGTAAACCTTGATGACATGTTGATGACGACCAGTGATTAGAATCAGGTGTGTTGAAGACAGGGAAACATCTAAAACATGCAGTAGCCCTGGAGTACCGGCTTGTGTGCACCCCTGATTATAGCTGGTTCAGAGAAATGTCATTAATGAAATGTTTCTGGAAGTGGTCATATGTTTTAAATAAACAAACAGCTATAGTACAAAAGCTGCAAAAAAGATGGTGTGTCTGCTTTAACCTGCACTATGTGATGATGAATGGACTATAAAGTTGTTTTTTTTCTGTTGGTCTTTCATTTAGAGGTAAAACCCTACATAAGCCTGGATGGGTGTAAATATTAACAAAATAAATGTGTAGGGTGAGTCTTGGGTTGCCACCCGTCCCGTAAAATACGGAATTGTCCTTTATTTGAGAAAAAAATGTTGCGTCCCGTATTGAACTAATACGGGACGCGATTTGTACCGTATTTTCATTAACTTTTACACCATATTCTAGTTGAATTATTGAATTAAATTAACTTTTACACCATATTCTAGTTGAATTATTGAAATAAATTAACTTTTACACCATATTCTAGTTGAATTATTGAAATAAGTTAACTTTTACACCATATTCTAGTTGAATTATTGAAATAAGTTAACTTTTACACCATATTCTAGTTGAATTATTGAAATAAGTTAACTTTTACACCATATTCTAGTTGAATTATTGAAATAAGTTAACTTTTACACCATATTCTAGTTGAATTATTGAAATAAGTTAACTTTTACACCATATTCTAGTTGAATTATTGAAATAAATTAACTTTTACACCATATTCTTCACCTGTAGCTATATTATACATCTGGGCTGATGTGGACATACGCAGCATAGGAGGATATTTCAGTTGCTAGTATGGTTGGCTGTCTGTACAGTCATGACAGTTCAATGCTATTAAAGCACTTTAAACTTTAAATCAAAGCATTTTGTTTTTTCATATAAAATAAACACATTTTTATGCAGTTTAGAAGTTTTGGGGCTTTTTTTTTTGGCTCCTGCGCTGCTGAAATCAGGGCGTCCCTTATTTCTATGGTGGCAACCCTAGGTGAGTCACATGTCTGTTTGTGCTGAAGAAATTACTTAGACTTAAGCAAACCTCAGGCACACGAAACCACAATGACAGCTCTAGTGGTTACATTTTTGAGGACATTGCAACTAAGCTAAAGCTAACTTTCAGCTGCATATTAAAGTGCAGTGGAGTTTAAGAGGTCATGTGACTTTCTTATGTCAAGTACAGTAGGAGCTGAATGCTTGGTGAAACTCTAAACCAGGGCTCTTCAAGTCTCGTCCTCAAGGGCAGCTGTCCATGCTTCAACACACCCTGGTACAAATTACAGTGTCCTTAACAGACTTACCTTGATGGTAAGCTGGTGATCCATTAATTCGAATCAGGTGTGTTGATGCAAGGAGACGTCTTAGACATGAAGGACTGATGATCGCAAAGACTGGCCTTGCTTTTTCGATTATCTACCTCCCCTTCGGCACTGCTTATTTTTCTCCCACGTTTGATGATCTCCTCATAGCTCTGTAGAAGCCACATTGTCTTTGTAGGCTTCATCCCTGCCTCTTCATTGTATTCCCCCTATCTATCTGTCTGTAACAGCAGAGTTCTGAAAGTAAATGAAGCTGATTGTTTTTCTCTCAGTCTGTTATTCTCAGAAAAGGGAACCCTGCATGCTTGCAATCAGAAACACTCCTTGTCACACTGCGAGCTTGATATTGGCAACTTGTAGGCGTGCAGATATCCGCTCACACATACGCACATGCACAGACAAAAACACTGTGATTGAGTTTTAAATATTTAGCAAGTGGGAGTGAAGGGAGGAACGTCTGTGGGAAATCCCTCTTCTTCTGCATTTTATAACTAGCTGAAATGAAAAGTGTAAAAACTATAGGTGGATCAACATTTCTAATGTATAAGTTCAGCATAAATTCCTCCATGAAGAAAAATACTAGGTAACAATATTATCAACCTGCAAATAAGAAATAATGACTTTTTCCAGTGGAAAGGATGAAAAATTACTGAATTCATTGTTGTTAAAAACTACAAGGGTGTTGAGAGAGTTCATCCCCTGACAGTCAATACCATATTTCATTATTTTAAACATTAATATTAGTTAATCCCCACCGACAGTTAATTGGTTGTTACTATATGGCCATGATCCACATACTCCCCAAAATTGTGACAAAATTTGTTTCAACAGAGCCACATAATATTTTGATCTCTAAAATTGAAACAACAACTTTATTCAAGGTATCATGGGGTGAAATATGGTGATAACTCTTTACATAGTGTCATTTTTTATTTTAAACTCCAGCTACATTTTATAAAGATAAAAAAACTACTTCCTACAACAACATAAAAAAACAAAGCATGCACGTATATATAGAGATGCTAAAAGTACATTCCTCTAAGGTGCAGGGTACAGGACCTTAGAGACGGGTTTGTCTCTTGCTGTGCCTGGATAACAGTGGCTCGGTCTATTTCAGGGCTCTGCCTCTCCCAAACGGCTCTGTAGATAGGCTCACTAAAATGTCTAAGAAACTGTAAAACTGTTGCTCCCTGCACAGTAAAACACACACAGATATACACACAGAGTGGAAAGCCATTCAGAAACCAACCAGAGATGGTGTTTAATGGTGTTAATAAGAGTGTTCTTCCTTTCAGCTGTGCTGTTCTGGTGCCTGCTGGACATCGTGCCAATTAAAAATGAAAAGGGTGACGTGGTGCTCTTTCTGGCTTCATTTAAAAACATCACTGACACTAAGACCAAAACCTTCCAAGACGACAAGAAAGATGGTAAGCATACGTGTGTATTTTAGTCTTGTTGTATAGATTTTAACAGTTCCCACACATAAGGAGGAAGATATCCTAAAAGCCCCACTAAATACAAAAATTTTCATTCAGTCATTCAGAAAGAATATGGTGCATTGTGCAATGTTCAAACCTACAGTAATTTTTACACGAATTTTCTATCTGCTTTTGAGACAGCCGCCTTAAATCAGACTGAAATGTGAAATTTCACAGTTTCACATGGATGGCAGAGGGCTGACCAGAGGTTGTAGTAATATGGGGGAGGCATTACATGCACCATGGAGCTTCATGAACAAGAAAATGCCTTCAAGGTGCCTTTTTTTGTTGCATTTCCTCTTTAGGTAGCAATGTTAAAGTGTTGTGACAACAAGCCAGCAGGTGAAATTGTCAGTTTATTCCTCTGTCTATGAGCTATGTTTTAGCAATGCCTCCTTTTCTTTTATAATGACTCCACTACTGCTGCATTCATGGCTGTGGCCAATACTCTACACATCACATGTGGTTCCTCTTGTGTTGGCAATGCTGCAAGTATGAAGGATGGAGAAAATAAAAAAGACTATATCTATGAATGAACAACTGCAACTGGGCATGAAGAAAAAAAAATAGAATTCTTCATTCTTAATAATAAGTAAACTATAAAAAAAAATATTTTGGTCAAAAAAACAACTTATAACATCGATTGAGTGTTTTCCACCAAGACCTTGGTTGTAACCCACTTAGCTTTATTTTTGGACATTGTGAGCAGTGCGTAAAGAGGGAAACCGAGCTTCTAGAGTCAACAATCTTTTCCTTCACCCACTGGCTCTTGGTTGTTTCCTTTTCCATCATAATTTTTCACCTTTGATGAGACCTGCATTCTCTATGTTTCTCCCTGCTTACTGGGGTCCTTTCTTCACTTCTCTGCTCCTCCAGCACCTCTATTTCTCATATGTTCCAACTGTTTTTACAATACCAGTCCATTTTCACCTCCTCCGTCTATCCGACATGCGTTTGACCTCACAGTCACACCACAGACAACAGTCCTTCCCTACACACCAACTCTCTCTCTCCCACCCCCCCAGAACGGCCAAAAAACAAAGGCAGGAAAAATTCATTAGATTTAGAAAATAAGCATGTGCTCCTGCTATGTTGCATCCCCCGTACCGGGTTATGGATGTGCCTTCCCTGTTCAACTCATCTGGGGTCTGTACACACACACACATACGCACTCACACAAAGCACACACAAAATACATACTTTTTTCTGAAAGACACCATCAAGCAGTTCTCACTCCTGGCCTTAGTCTTTTTCATAAGCAATAAAGAGCCTCTCATTACCCATCTATTAGGTCTGAACTCATCACATCTGAACAATTTATTTCATCTGCTACTACAATACGCTGGAAAGAAGCACACACAAAGGCTCATGCTTGCAAGCAGCATATGCACACGTGTAACAATCAACTGCAGTACATAATCTAAATTATATATTTAAATGCATCTTTTCCCAAAGCAGAAATTTCTACTTTTCTGCCAATGCTTAACACAATCATCATCGTCAGCAGCACTTATGTTTGGCAGAATTATCATAACAGGCAACAAATGGTCATGCAAAACTCAAATATGTCTTTTTACCTGTTTGAGGAAATTGCACAATTTGCACAGCAATCACATATTACAGCTGTTGCATATTCATGTTTTCCTATCCAGGACAGAATTTTATGTATTTCATTAAGCACAATGATCGATTCAACCAGCAGGAGTTAACCTCAGGGGGTTACATGTTGTAGATGGTGAAGGTGTGCAATGACTTTTTGTGTTTGTGCATGATTACAGAGAGACGACACGGCAGGCTGAAAACAGGCTCTCCATTCAGCTCGGCTCGTCTGCGGAGTAACACTGTGCTCTACCACATCTCTGGTCACCTATACGGCAGGAAAAAGAGCAAGATTAAACTCAACAAGGTATTGTCTATTCAAACAATGGAGAGAGATGTAACATGTTATATCAAATGTGGGTGAAGGCAATGGTATGATATGGTAAAAGAGAAAGTAACTGACTGTATAAAGAGCTCTCAAAAAAACAGATGAATGGACAAGTATATAAATAAACTGGAGTACTGGGAAACCACTGGAGTAACTTTTAACTTTTAAATCCAGCCTCCCATAACCCAGAGCCCTGACTTGAGTATAAAATTGGATGGCACTGATGCACACAAGGGAAGACAAACTGAGTTATGGCACAGCCAACATTTTACAAATACAGCTGACCTCATGAAAAATTCCCCTTAGATCAGCTATATCAGATATTCACTCTGCAGCCTGCACTACTATGTAGTTAATGGGAGAGCTGTGCAGAAAGTTTAAGAACTATTTTAACAACATGATGGCTGAAATCTCTGAAAGGTAAAGTTAAGTTTTGTTTTTTTTAGTCATCCTTGAGTCTTAAAGAAAAAAAACACGAGTACCGGTAATGTCTGTTGACAAATTGATGCATCTAAAGATGCATATCAGTGTCTTCATGAAGTTCCTAGGTAACCACACGTAACTACTTTTCAAATACTAGATTAAAACAGTAATATCAGTCTGATTTGCCCTTTTAACTCGTGCTTTTGTTTAGAAAATGGTCTTTAACACAATAATCTGTAATGTTTATCCACCTTTGTGCTGCCTATACTTTAAGTTACATGTAGGTTAGTTGCCTCCGAAAGTCGTTTACCTCTTTTGAAATCTGTTACAGCTCTGTGCTTCCAACTTGAAGGTGCAAAAATGCAGCATGAGATGAGGGTTAGGTGGAAATAAAATAAGTAAACTGTAATTTCACACTGATATAGATATAGATATCCAGGATACACCTCTGTCTTTCAACTGATGACAAGTGGTATACTGTAGGCTGGCTATAGGGATGGATCCCTAACTGCTCTAGCTGAATGACATACACAGACTGAGGTGACAAAGGAACACGTTTGTGTTATGGATGAGTTTTTGAGTGTGTAGTTACTTCAGATACCTGCTGTCATAGACAGAAAAAAATAAAAATTTAGCTTATTTTTTTTTTCTTAAACAAACTTCATGTAACAACCTGTTTTATTTTGTCGTTCAGTGAATGATTAGTGAATGGGGGTAGGACTAAATAAGTTTACACTTCTTCCTACTCCTTTTTTGGCACATGCAAATTAAGATAGCAAGTGTTAAAGGATGATAACTCTTGTTGTTTTGTTTTCTTAAACTTTTCATGAAGTGTTTTTTTTTTTTTTTTTACATGTACAAAAATAAAATAAATCAAATCAAATCAAATCGTTGGTTAACAGTCTGCCCAAAGTTGGTTTTTCGTTTACTCCGTTAGTTAACAATAGTCAAAGTTAGCAATTTTTAATACGGTGAAATCCTTTAAAAATAAGACAGGCTGCTAAGTTTCAACAACTGTTAAATATGAACGAAAATATGTGGGTATGTACATTATGTTTCCTACTGTAACTTACTGCTTATTGACGAGCATCATTTTACATTTATTAAACATTTAAGTCCTTTAGGTCCATAAGCCCACTTTATGAGATTTATAATGATTTTACATGTTCTTTCACAACTTAAATAGTTAATTTTAATGTAATATTTCTACAGTTTTAAACCGCCGTTTTGACAGTTGCCACTAGGGTTGCCATGCCAACCGTCCCGTATGGAGCTGAAAAGGGACGCACTTTGTCCTGTATTACTGTGAGAGTCAAAAAAGAATCATAAAATGCCAATGGAAAATGGCATTGAGCTGTTGAGTTCATAAGTTTTACTACAACTGTAGCCTACAGTCATGGCTTTTGTGGCACAAATATGTTTACAAGTTTTCTACAGACTTTCTGATTGCACTTTTGTTGTTGCAATAAAAATGTTCACTATTACAGAATGGATGTTCTGCTTTATTTCAATTGTTTTATATTAATTTATACAATTTTAAGTTAAGCAGGACAGGTTTCTGTTCATAAAGATACTTATTTTATTCAGTTCATTTTGTTATTTTGTATTCAAGTGAATTACTGGATAATAATTTGTTTTCCATGTGTTCATGGCATTCAAAAATATGCATCTAGTTCAATTCAGGTTCGAGTCAAATAGTTAAAAAATCGTTTCACTCACAAAAAAAGGGGCTAAAAAAATTCAACACGCCAGGAAGGGTGAAGGAAATCGAGTTGGCCGTCCCTGTTGATGAGGTGCCCATTATTTATTTTACAGGGAGTTGGCAATCCTAGTTGCCACTCACCTAAATTTTGTTAGATGTCAAAAACTAACCCTACATATAAGAACTAGGATTAACATTACTAAATGATTGTGTTTTGATGATTTCAATGTTTCTTATGAGATTGTTGGGCCAAAACTTGCTCATGGTCCCTATGATCGCTGGACTCCATTAGAGCAAACTTCAAACACACCTGTGTCCCCAAACACTTAAACATCAGTAGTGAGAGGGTTGTTTTATGACCATCAAGTTGATTTTATGTACATTTTTACTCCAAGAGGTTTTTATTGTATCTTGTCGATTTTATTATTTTTTTGCATTTATTGTATTGTGTTTATTCTTTTGTTAAGCACCGTGTGACATTCTCCTGTCTGTGAAAGGTGCTATAGAAATACACTTTACTTACTCACTTACTCTTAAAAACTGAACTGATGTGTATTTTTTCCCTAATTAAGGGGTTCTGTGTTAGTGTGAGCATTTTTATCTATTACTCTGTGATAGTGTAATCTGAACCCTAAATAGAAATAAAAAGGTATAGAAAATGGATGGAGTGACAAAAAGAAGCATAACTTGTATTTTCTTATCTCTTGTCAAGAATGTGTTTGGAAATACGCCTGCTCTCCCAGAGTATAAGGTTGCAGATGCCAAGAAGTCCAAATGTATCCTACTTCACTACAGCACGTTCAAAGCAGGATGGGACTTGCTGATCCTGCTCGCCACGTTCTACGTTGCTGTGACGGTGCCCTACATGGTCTGCTTTATCGATGATGTCCATGACGCTATTCGCGGCACAATTGTGAGCGATATCGTTGTGGAGATACTTTTCATTACAGGTTGGTTGCCATTTCAAGAAAATTCATCTATATTTTTTTTAAACTGAAACTGTATGTGAAGCTGCATTCACAATACCTAACTTTTTGTCATTTTTTCTTTTTACTGCCAGATATCATCTTTAATTTTCGCACCTCTTACGTCAGCAAATCTGGCCAGGTAATTTTTGATGCTCGGCAGATATGCATCCATTACCTGACTACATGGTTCATCATTGACCTGATCGCCGCATTGCCTTTTGACCTGATCTATGCCTATAGAATCAACGTGGTAAGTAGCCAAGTTACTGCTTATTGCTTAGAACCAGATATATTAATTCATAGTGTTTTTGAACTTTATCTAAAGTGTTGTAATGAGGAATTCTTACTTAGACATCATTTTAAGTAAAAAAAAAAAAAGGTGTTTTTCAGAACTTTAACTAATATAAAATACTGTATATATTGGGAATAACTTACAGTGGTTAGATCTTACCATAGACTAAAGAAAGAATGAGAAACTTTTTCTTTGTGCACATGCTTTTCTTTTTGTTTTCATAATGGCTTGGAAGAAATGTGTGTCTACGTGTAGTCTTTGTTGTTGCGGTTAAACCGGTTGAGGATTTTCTCAACCCCCAACAAACACAGCCCACACAGCAGTTGTGCAGGTTCATGAGGCTCCCCACCCCCTCATGGAAAACTCGCAGGAAATTGACCAGTCAGAAGACGTAAAGAACCTCCAGGCGTTAGACCAACCAGAAACTCCTCGTTGGTGTTGTATACTTTTTAGATTTTTCTTAATTATTCTAAAGCATTATTATTTTGAGGCATGATGGCTGCAAAGCTTATGTAAAAGTACCCCAGATTAGACAAAAATAGATGGAGATGGCAGTCTGATGTCCATTTTAAAAATCTAATTGTTGTAATGAATGAACTGTGTTGTTCTTGAAAAAGCACAGTTTCAGAACAATAATCAGCTGGGCTGTTTTCCACAACTGCTCCAGTATCTCTTTTATTTCAAACATTGATTCAACATTGTGTACAAGTGCTTCCTAAACACCTAAACCCACAAACATAAAAACCAACATTTTTTTTGTTTGTTTGAGTCAGATACAAGAGTCCCTCAAGAATAGTCGTGTGGAGGAAGAAACACAGATCTGGAGCCATTAGGAGCACTATCTTGTCTCATTCCTGGTTGAATGCTATCACCCATTGGTAAAAGTGGAATACAGCGAGGTTTTGATTGTTTTCTTATGAAAGTTTTTAGCTTTCTTGTCCCTGAGCTTAGAAACAGATATTCAGTTAAAGTATCTGGTATTGTTTACTGACTGTTGTGTGACTAAAAAGGTCAAATACACATATTAAGAAGGATGCACACAATTTATAAAATGCATTCAACCCTGGTTCCCGATGAGGTGTGTAAACTCCTGATAGAAACATCCATCCATCCATTTTCTATACCCGTTTTAATCCTGTACAGGGTCACAGGGGTCTGCTGGAGCGTATCACAGGTTATTACAGGCGAAGGCAGGGGTTCACCCTGGACAGGTCGCCAGTCTATCAGAGCGCCACATATACAGACAAACAACCATACACGCACTTACTCACACCTGCGGGCAATTTAGAATCATCTGTCAACCTAACATTCATGTTTTTGGGCTGTGGCAGGAAGCCGGAGTACCCGGACCCACACAAACACGGGGAGAACATGCAAACTGCACACAGAAAGACTCTAAGAAACAATGATTTGAAAATGTATTTAATACCATGCTGAAAATAGTACAAAAAAGGCATTAGAATTAAAAATATCAAAACAAAAGCAACGAAAACATGACAACAGAAAGGCTGAGTTTTTCAGAAGTGAAGCTGAAAGGGGTTCAGCAGTCTGAAATATTGTTGAAAGCTAGTTTTAATTAGTAAAATTAGTACCTGCTTATTTCTAATCAGGAGTCTGCTGGAGCCTAATCCAGCTCGCTGCAGACAAAAGGCGAAGGTACACCCTGGACAGGTCGCCAGTGCGTTGCACAGCCACACATAGGCCAACAACCACACATAAGCAATTAAGAATCACCAATATACATATATACATGTTTTTGGACTGTGGGAGGTAGTCTGAGTACACGGAGAAAAAAACCCACACAAGCACAGAGAACATGAAAGAAGAAGTTCAGATGGACTGGGCTGAAGCTTTCTGCTTTTTCTCCGATCTCATGTATTCAATCATATGGCGTTCTTTAAACTCGAAAGAAGACAGGACAGTTGCCATGTTGTCAACATACAGTCAACTTGAGTTTTCTTATGAACACATAGCATTAGCATATTTTTGCACATTAAGTTACTATTAATGCAAACAAGTAAAGTTATGCAGACTTTATGCATTATGGAACCACTTTCCAATAAACATCTTTAAATAAACTGAAAATTATCGCATGGATTGTTTGAGAGTCAGGCTGAAAACTAGGGTCAGACTTGCAGTGCTAATTTGGACTGTGAGTAAGAACATACTGTAAGAAACAAATCCATTATGGCATTTCAACTAAATTCCAGGTAAAATGTTGGTTTTTTTCTGAATTAATAAATTAAAAAAAGCAACAATGATATGTCTTTACTCTGAAAGGAGGGGAGGGGGAGGGGTAAAAGCAGTGACAGGTTGCTCCAGGCAAAGGTACCAGTTTGGGTCCAGACTCTATTAATGGAAATACCACAAACTCCCAGTGGATTGGGATTTGGATGTAGAGCTACTGGGCTATAATATCCTCTAGTCTCGCTGGGGAGAGCAAGAATGGGTGGTGTAATTGCTGAACGTTCTACGTGATGTCTCCTTTGAGATTGGATCACTCAGAATGTCCCCTTTGAGGACAAATATTCTTTCACCAAAATGAGTCACAATGCCACACCAGTGGCCCTGCTCAGTGTTGTGCAGTCTTTTCTTCGGTCATATATCTCTGTCATTTCTACCTTTTTGGCCCGTTTTATGATCTATCAAGTGATCCCGTGTCACCTTGACTTTTCTTTTTTTCTCTTTTCCTTGTCAAAACTACACCCAATTTGCAAATTTTTATCATTTTTAGTCTTTCGCCTGTAGATATTTGCAATGATCACCCTGTATTTGTTTAAACTGTCAGTTGATTCTGAGAGTTGCTTTGTATGTTAAAATGATTGAAATTAGCATTTTAATCCAGCTATTCTCCATACTCAGTTATAATATATTTGAGAAAACAAACAATATTTTCACCTTTTTTTTCAAATACCAAATTTCAATATCTAAATGTCTAAAATGTAAATTTTACCTTTTATATTTGAATAATTTTGTTAGGTTATGAAAGATGTTGCAGACACAAGCCTCCAGTGGTATTAAGACCTCACAGTTGTGATAGAGCTCCCATGATCAAGTCTACTGAGCTTGGATGCCTTGTTGGTAAACTGCACAGCAGCATTATTCATGCTTATTAAGCCAATACCCCTGCACCAGTAAAAGGAATAAATATAAACTTGACCCGTCATGCTATTGTGATACACTTGTAGGCCTAAAGTTATGGCTGCAGGGGTAGAAATAATGAGCATCTCTGTAAAGGTATAGTCTCACAGACATAAGTGGCAGCCTTACCAAGTGGGAAAGGAAGCAACCAGGAGGCTAAATGTAAATTTCACACCCGATAAGGCAAGGAAATGAAAAGGCGAATGACAGGTGTGAGATGGAAGTGGCAGAGGGAGAAGTTGAAGTAGAAAGTGGCAGGAGGCGCATGTGGTTTTATTTGGTTTGTTTAGCACATGTTGCTTACTGTTGGTGTTGTGGATGAGAACGGGATGTGGCACATCCTGCTTTCTCCATAGGAAGCATGTAGGGTGGTGATAGATTGTGGAGAGGAGATAGAGCTTTCTCCCTAGGGCTTGATAGTAGCATTCATTACCCCTCGTGCTGCAGTACTTCTTTTATTCCTCACAGCAAGAGTGTGCAAAAACTGCCATAAAGGATACTGGAGACATAGAGTATGAAGGAGCATCTTTGTATGAAGGAGCATCTTTGATAATGTCTATCCATGCATCGGCTCATCTTTTTACAAACACTTCATCTTTTTTTATCTCTTCTTCACTCACATAATGCATTTTCTAACCATGGGTTTCCTTTTCATGTATATTTTTCTATACATTTTCCACCCCACTTTTCTATCCACTCAAACACTCTCATCAGCTACTTTCCTTACTTGATGTGAACAAGTATTTATGCACATGTTTGTAACTCCAAATAATCAAATCATACACGTGGCAGTGTAAATTGCTTAAGGAGCATATGGTATGTATGCTAAATCACATTACCATGGTTATAAAAACGGGGTGAAAAGAAACTTACTTGTTTGCATGTAAATTAAAA
The DNA here is from genome assembly GCF_033807715.1 of Cololabis saira. Classification (NCBI taxonomy): domain Eukaryota; kingdom Metazoa; phylum Chordata; class Actinopteri; order Beloniformes; family Belonidae; genus Cololabis; species Cololabis saira. Next base: position 14,930,938 of record NC_084601.1, on the reverse strand, counting down.
GAGGACTGCAGAGAGCTTTGGCCAAAACAGCCTGATTAATGAGAAGACAAGCAGAAGACGAAGACGAAGTATAAAGAAAAATATGCTGGTGTGGAAGTTAGAAATCACCAAGACAAAGACAAGCAAATATCAGATTGCTCTAATTGGTTTTATTTATTTATTCATTTTCAAAACATTTTCAAACAATCCAGGTACACAATAATCTGAACAATTACCCCTTTCATCCCACCCCCTCCCCCAAAACAGGCTAGGGAAGAAAGAAAAAAAAAAGACAAAAAAAGACAAAAAAAACAAACAGAGAAAGCTGAAACTCTACAACAGTTTCTGTGGCAATCTGCAACTATTTAAAATTTCACTTTGAGAAATTACAGACAGATGAGTATTCAGATAAGGTCATGAAATCGAGGTGTCGTGAGGGTCCTCTCCGCTGTATAATATGATCGAGGAATGGTTGCCATATCTGATGGAACCTCTCTAATTGGTATTTTTTTTATAGCTGAGTTTCTTTCTTCACTAAATCTGCATTTAGATCATACTGCAGAAGTGCTTCCTAACATTTGTCAAGTTCTAGCTTTCGAACCTGAATGCTCTTAAGAAGCCTCTAATAGAAGAGAAGCCATGTTTAAGCCTTTTGTCACTTCTCTCATTAATACAATACACATACATCTTTATTAAGTTATTTCTCATTGTATTTACCATCTTTTGCAGTACTGTATTATCTTTAAAATGTAGACTATTAAACTTTCCATTAGTTTGTTTCACAGTCTGTATGACTTTTCTCAGCAGATCGTGAGGTAATCCGTAAGAACTAAGTTTTGATCCCTGCATCAAGATAGCAATGAAACATTTTGTTGGCAAGGGCCAAACCCTTTGTACTGTTGTTTTGTGGCGACCAGCAGCATCTCATGTCTAAGCAGTAGGTGTCCTGTACAAATCGCATTATTCCGGTGTTTTTCCTTCTCAACGATGGAATGCTAGATGGAGAACAAACTTGCATGAGTTTGAACACAGGAAGTTGTTGGAATTATGTCTAGAGACCAGACTAAATATTTTTTCACTTGTTCTCCTTTCACTTATACCTGAGATAAAATAAATCTGTCTCTGACAATGACTTGCTGAAATTTTTGGCAACTATTCTGCACAGAACATTTTATGCAACTACTTTCTTGCAAGTACAACCAGAAAACCCCGGATTAATGCAGGTGGGATGGTTAAAAGAAAAAATGGCATTGGCTGTCCTGGCTGTTTGAGGGGGTTTTCAGACTACAATCTTTCGCCTGGAAGCCTCCCCCGCTCTCAATGTGTGAATGGATATGACGAGTCAGAGCATGGTAGGCAACTTGGACTAAAGAGTGTCTGGCAAATTCTGCAGGAAAAAGTTGGCAGGAGATTCAAAAGAGAGAAACACTGAACAATATACATGGAGGTACTAGGAATTCAAGCTCTTTTTTGTTATAGAACAATGTAAAAGATGAGACATGTTGCAAAGGAGTGAGATAGAGATCCGGTTTAAGTGTTTAAAGAGGCTGCAGAGGAAGTGGTACAGAAGTGGTATAGCTATGATATGTCCTTCCTGTTTTTTCCCTCTGTTTGTGAAAAAGTGACCAGAAGTGGCATTTCTAACGTACTTTATGGAAACATCCTAAATGATATGTAACAACTCCAAGAACAGGATCATTTGGTTATATGGAATTTAAAAAAAGAAAATAAAAAGTTTGTCGTTCTTTTTCACCAGGTGTCCCTCGTGCACCTCTTAAAAACTGTGCGTCTGCTTCGTTTGCTGAGGCTCCTGCAGAAGATGGACCGCTACTCGCAGCACAGCACAGTGGTCCTGTCTTTGCTCATGTCTGTGTTTGCTCTTCTGGGCCACTGGCTGGCCTGCATTTGGTATATTATTGGCAAGGTGGAGATGACAAACAACCCCGAAGACTGGGAGGTCGGTGAGTATTAGCACTTGTTATCCCAAATCCAAGGAAACCCGCACCTACCTTGATAATAAAACAAATGAGATAGGTTTGTTGTTACCCCATGCTGTTTCCTCTTAGCACAGACGGCATCTTTTTTAGGGAGTTGAACCATAAATGGCAGGAAGTTGTTGGTTCTTGAATGTCTTTTTTACTCTAGTGTCTTAGTTCAGAGCTTGATTTTGTGTTTTACAATCAAAATTGCTGATTGGCAACAAGACTTTGTAAAGTAGATGATAGGACAAATAAAATCCTAAATGAAGTATTACTAGACAAATGTCTTACAAACGAGGGCAGTCCATGCTAAAGGCTGACGACGAAGAGAGTTGACAGGTGTATCCAAGTGGAGGCAAATGTAGAAAACAGGGATGGACGTAATGAATCATCAAAACCACATAAAGAACTTGATAAAATGGCTACAAGCCTTGATTGCAACTTAATGCTGAAAACAACGACTACTGTACACTGAAAAAAATAAGTTTGAATGGATTTTTCTCATAAATAATGAAGGCTCTCCAGGTCTCGACATTACCCTGTAGGTCAGCTGTATAATGAGGCCCTCTGCGTTGATATCTGATCAGTATTGATCAGCTGCAATGCTTGTGACTCATGTGTCTTCTAATTCATTGTAGGACAGCATTGACTGCCTCATGAGAGCAAGGAAGATTTGTCTTTACCAATTACTGCCTTTCAATTTCAGAAACTGGCTGGCCAGTACACAAGGCAGGATTAATGTGTCCTATTGTAATAATTCATTTCTGATGCTGAAATGAGTGTTGAAGTTGAGCAGTCGTGAGGTATTTCCACCCAATTGCAATTAATCAGCGTGTGCAAGAAACTCCTGTTATCTGCCGCGTGTCTCTGTACTGTATTGACTGTGGATAAGCTCTGTCTCCCAAGCATTTGCATCACTTCAAGCATTGAATCTTTTGCTCTGGATGTAGTATGGAGGAGTGCTAAAAGCTGTTTCTTAACTTAAAGACTAAGTTAAAGGGGGCCTATTATGAAAAACACCTTTTTTTCTTGCTTTAACATATATAAAGTGGTCTCCCCTCAGCCTGCCAACTCAGAGAAGGAGGAAAGCAACCAAATTCTGCAGTGTCTGTACAGCCGCCCGGATGAGCCATCCAGTCTGATGTGACTTCTACGAGCCGTTCAGATTCTGCTCCTGTCGTGACGTCACGACAGGAGCGATGCATGAAACCACGCCCACAACTAACTCCGCCGGCCGGAGCTTCCGCCATTTTTTCGTGGCGGTGTATCACGTCATTCAGGCAGCCAATCAGCACAGAGCCTCATTATCATTCACTCAGAATCCCACATAGAGAAGGAGGTTAGAAACAGGGAAGATAAAGAAATGGCTTAGAGACTGAATTTCTAATTTATTTAGCAAAAAAAATCAAAAGCTTGTTTTTAAGACATTCAAGGCCTGTTTAAAATAGGTATTAGATGCCATAATAGCCCCCCTTTAAAGACCTAACCTTAAAATGGTACCTGCAAAAAGGCACGTTTTGTTCTTTTAGGAATGGAAGTGAATTAGTCACTCTGTTTCAGTTTTTGTATACCTCTTTATCTAAACTTCTGTTTGTCCTTCTTTATTTATATTTACATCATCTTCATTACAGGGTGGCTCCATGAGTTGGCGAGACGTCTGGAGTCGCCGTACCATATCAAGGAAGCTGTTAATGGGACTAGCAATGGCCCCCCAATTCACAGTGTGTACATCGCTTCCCTCTACTTTACCCTGAGCAGTCTCACCAGTGTGGGCTTCGGCAACGTGTCTCCCAACACTGATGCTGAGAAGATCTTCTCCATTATTGTCATGCTCATAGGAGGTACACAACATACATCATAACCAAGTATATTTAAAATACACTTTTTGGAAATGACTCCCATTGGTGTTTTTTTCGCACAGACTAAGATAATAAGATGAATTATGAACAAAAACTGTAGTAATCTATACCACTAATTAATCTCACAATACTTTAATGGGTTCAGTTGAGCATAACTCGATTTTACTTCTGTGGCCCTTTACTCGATTCATTATAATGCAATATAATGTAGTGGAAAACCTTTACGGTATGTTTTAATCCTATTTGAACTGGATCGTTGGAATAGGTTTGGTTTCTCTGGTTGAAGAAAAGTCCCTTGGCAGGCCTTTCCCTGCTGACTCTTCCCAATGTGGTTTAGCCGAATCTAAATGTCCTCGGCTGCCTGAGGGCAGCAGCAGCAGCAGCAGCAGCAGCAGCAGCAGCAGCAGCAGCAGCAGCAGCAGCAGCAGCAGCAGCAGCAGCAGCAGCAGCAGAAGTCACAATACAGACACAGCACAGACAGACCACACGTGCACACGCATGCATCAGTTGTAAATTAACAGATAATGAAAAAAGAAGTCAAAGCACCCGTTCATATTCATTGTAACGCGTAAGTCAAGTGAAATGAGTCCACATTGGTGCTTACTGCTTAACTTATTTTACTTCAGTGTACAGTTCAAAACTGGGAACGCAGAAGACCTAAAGAGTAGCAGTTTTACTTCAAATCCTGGATTCATTATCATATCTTGACTAAATAAAAAAAAAACACAACTCCCTGTCAATGCTGTGGCTAAAAAGTATTTTTTATTCTTTCCTTTTTTTTAAAATCGATTAAACATGCAGTAAACAGTAATAAATGGCCCAGCAGTCACTTCTTCATGCAGCACACCAGTGAACATGAAAGATTTTCAGCAGGTATTATTAGGTAAAGAGATTGTGTCTGGTTTTAGGGGAGACGGGTTTCTGTCATGCTAACAAAATGAGGTCGTGCTGATGTCTGTGGTCGAGCAGAGGTACATGACACAAATGTAAACATATTATCTTTGTTGACATGAGAGATCATAAGATATCATTTATTATAATTTGCTGAGGTTGTATTGGTGTGAAGCAGATTTATGAAAAATAGCATTGCAATCATTACTTTTCGATGAAATCCTGCGTCCTGATCATGCATTGGGTGGTGGGTGAGATCAGATAGGAAAAACCTTCTCTCTCTTTTAACAGGAAAAGACCTCCAGCAGAGTCGGACTCGGTCAGAGTTACAATCTGCCCCAGCCAGAGAAACAAACACACACAAAAAAAGTAGTTCAGGGATCTCGTCAGTGGGATAGAGAAAGAAAAACGCACAGTTAACGACAGCCATAAAGGCATATACATATGGATGAGGTGGTTAATATCAGCCTCTATTGTTCCCCTTCCTCCACCTCCACCCCCTCCTCCATCATTTCCTGTCTAACTTTCCATCATCCCTCTCTCATCTCTCCTATCTCTCTTCTTGCCTGCAGCACTGATGCATGCCTTGGTCTTTGGCAATGTGACAGCCATTATCCAGAGGATGTATTCCCGCTGGTCCCAGTACCATAGCAGGACTAAAGACCTCAACGACTTCAGTCATGTCCATCGCTTGCCTCAGAGCCTTACGCAGCGAATGATTGAGTACTTTCAGACAACCTGGTCGGTCAACAATGGCATTGACTGTAATGAGGTACTAAACAGTAACAATGTGATGACATATATGGCAGAACAAAGTTGGGAGCGTTTTTGCATTTCATCTGTTCATGCTAACAAAGCATCACCATCACACACAGTGTTCTCTCAAGTGTTCTTCCTTATGTAGTTGCTTGATCTGGAGATAGGTTTCATAAATTTCAACAGTTACTGAGCCAATTCCCACTCAATTACACTCTCTCAAGACAAAATGAAAGGAAGAAAGACCCACAAACAAGGAATAACCTAAGAAACCTGCAAGGCAAGGCAAGGCAAGTTTATTTATATAGCACAATTCAACACAAGGTAATTCAAAGTGCTTTACATTGACATTAAAAGCGGCAAGACATAATTAGACAGTAAATAACAAATAAGATTGAATAAAATTATGAATAAGATGATAAGAAAATAAGTAAAATAATAAAAAGCACAAGATGTTAAAAATAAGGGCAGTAGAGTCCAGCAGGTAAGTATTTAATTTAAGAGTACGCTTCAGTAAACAGTAATGTTTTTAGGCCCGATTTGAAGGAGCTGCAGTACAGCAAGTGGGAATAGCATTTTAATCAGTCCCTTAATGCAAAGGATTCTTGAGCATTTAAAAGTAAAAGAAATTAAAATATTATGTGTAGCAAAAAAAGTTTGCAAATGTGTTATTTGGACAGCTTTGTGAAAACACCAGCAAAAACATATGAACAACACCTTTCACTGACAAGTTCAGCGAAACCTTTCACTTGTGTGGGAACTCATCCCTTTGGGGCGTGCAGGCCTGAGAGACAGCTGTCAGAACCCAGAGCAGGACGGAGAATGAGTGATGATCATGAATCCCAGACGGATGAATTATAGATGGGCCTGTTGATTAAAGTCAGCCTGGCTATGATGAATCTCTGATCAACTCTTACGTGACGGCGAACTACAGATTTTTGTCCCAACAAGAAAATTAATAGTAATATAACATACAATGGATAAGATGATACACAATACAATGCCTTTTTTTCCAACAGTGAAAACTTAACTGTGGTGTGTCCACTGGCTAGGAATCAAAACAGAGACAGTGAAAGCTAGAAATGTAACTACAGGGTTACAGAATGGTGTTTTCACAGCTTTTATGTGTTCCACATTCCTGACCCTCCTTTCCTAACACACACACACCACATTCATCTCCCCAGCTGCTGAAGGACTTCCCAGATGAGCTGCGATCCGATATCACCATGCATCTCAATAAGGAGATCCTGCATCTGTCACTATTCGCCTCTGCCAGTCGGGGCTGCCTGCGCTCTCTGTCAAGGCACATTAAGACCTCCTTTTGCACCCCTGGAGAGTACCTCCTCCGACAGGGCGATGCTCTGCAGGCCATCTTCTTTGTCTGCTCAGGGTCCATGGAAGTGCTGAAAGACGACATGGTTTTGGCTATTATTGGTAAGTTAAAGGGTTGAAGAGGGGGTTGGTGGTGACAAGCCATTGTAAAATCTCTTTGTGTCATTATTATAGTTTAACAAAGAAGCTCCTAGCAGCAGATTTCATAGAAAATCTATAACTACTTAAAGTTGTAGCTCATTCTCAAGTGCCGGGGTGTCCGAAGTCGGTCCTCAAGGCTCGATGTCTTGCATGTTTTAGATGTTTCCCTACGTCAACACACATGATTGGAATTTATGGTTGTCATCAGCTTATCAAGGTCAAGGTCACTTTAAGTTTTTAATATGTTTGGATTCCTTAGAGAAACCGCCAAGCAGAGTCCTTTACAAGCTGATCTGTCTGGCAAGTAAAAACAAAAATGGGTCGGATAGAAACTGATCGGCAAAAACTGCAATTAATTTGAAACCTCATATGTGATATATATGAACGTGCACAAGGGTATATATATATATATATATATATATATATATATATATATATATATATATATATATATATAATTAAAATATGTTATAAATATAATGATAATAACAATTAAAGCTGAAAGCAGCGATGAACGGGCCCAACCCACCCTTGTGCACGTTCAGGCGTGCTGCAGTGGAAGCTTGTATGACTTGCATGTAGATGTCTTCAGGCCTGGACATTTAGCGGATGACACCACCCACGACTCTCTATGTCAAACCATTCAAAAGTTATGGCAGAAAGTAGGAACTATCAGATATCGACCAATCAGATGAAGGGGCGGGGCTAATTTGCAGCATTTATGTTCAAGGACTCAAAACTAAGTCCGATGACACCACTCACGAGTCTTTACATCAAACCATTCAGAAGTTATTTCAGAAAATCGGAAGTATCACATATCGACCAATCAGAAGAAAGGGCGGGTCTAATTTGCACCAATTAAAGTGAAGGAGTCAAAACCGAGTCCGATGACACCACCCACGACTCTGTCATACCAATTAAAAGTTATGGCAGAAAATAGGATCTATCAAATATCGACCAATCAGAAGAAGGGGCGAGGCTAATTCATGCCAATGAAGGTCAAGTACTCAATACCGAGTCCGATGACACCACCCACAACTCTTTATGTCAAACCATTCAAAAGTTATGCCAGAAAATAGGGACTATCAAAACTTGACCAATCAGAAGAAGGGGCGGGGCTAATTCAGGCCAATGAAGGTCAAGTACTCAATACCGAGTCCTATGACACCACCCACATGTCTTTATCACAACCTGTTCAAAAGTTATGGCAGAGAAAAGTTTTCTAGGGGGCGCTGTTGAGCCATTAGACCACGCCCATTAATGCAAACCATGAAATATCAAATATATTGCCCGGCCTGGCTTGCGTGCAAGATTTGGTGACTTTTGGAGAACTATCAAATATGGACCAATCAGATGAAGGGGGGGGCGCGCTTTTTGGCGTCTCTGAGAAAAGTAATGCTCGTCGCAGGATGGAGACGCACATTTTGATGTATAACACACCTGGGTGCACGTTACGGTTCGGGCTCTGCAGCGGCTGAAGGAATGGCATAAACTTCGCCAAAATGACACGATTAATTCAAAATGGCCGACTTCCTGTTTGGTTTCGGACATGACGCCAAGAGACTTTTCTTTAAATTTGGTGACTTTTGGGGCACGTTTAGGGGCGCAAAAAGGCCCTCCTTTTGTCAGAAGAAAGAAAGAATAATAATAAAAAATAATAATAATTCCTACAGATACAATAGGGCCTTCGCACTGTAAGTGCTCGGGCCCTAATAATAATATAATATATATAAATATAAAAAATATATTATATTGCAGCAAGGTACAACGCAAGCTGTATGCAACATACTTAAAGAACTTTTAATACTTCAGTTGAAGTTAAAGGCTACTTAATATTGCTAAAGTTGATGCAGCTGATGATTAGGGGGAGATGTGAGACAAGCCAAATTCAGGCAGCAATCACAAAGGGGATTAAAAGCAACAACATGGAAACCAGAGCAAAGTAAAACATCCATCCATCCATCCATTTTCTCTACCGGCTTCACACTTTTCAAAGGCAGGCAAGGGCTTTATCCAGGGACGATGTGGTGTCATGAGTCAAGAGGCGAGGTATACCCTGCACAGGCAAAACAGTCAATCACAGATTTTATTCCCAAACTACTACTCTAGACATTCAATTTAATATAGGCATTAAATGTTATTATGTTCTTATGTTATATAAAGAATGTAAAACGACTCAAAATGATGAAATGATGTGAGTAGATCAGACAGCTTTCAGATCATAGCAGAGATAAAAGTTGGCAGTAAACTAATCTTGCAATAAATGGAAAAACTGACATTTCACAATCTTTTTTTTTCCATCAGATTTCTTGGGTAAGGACTTGGTTGGGGAAAATAAAGTTATTTAATTTATGTCCTGTTATCTTCATAGCCTTTTTTATTTCAATGTAGTTCTGGATCTATGTTTTTAATTATACAATAATCATCAAGCTTTTGCATTTTTATTCATAATTTTTGGATAAAGTTTCTTTGTTTAAAAATGGTAATCATTATTATTTTTCTATGAATAAATCATGTACAAAATGCACATGAAAGACATACAGTTACCCGAAGAACCAGTGGTCCATGGACATTAATATTTGGCCACGAATCGAGTTTCCTGATATTTATATGTACTTAATTTTCTATGCCAGGGAAATACACAAAGCAAAGCTTGAAGGCATGCAAAAGTCTTCACGCTTGGTCCGACTTCAAGGCAGGATTTGTTGTAGAAATTAAAGTAAAGAGGACACCGAACTTTATGATTTGACCGTTTAACGTTAGCTACCCAAAAATCCAACATTACCTGATACAAAATGCGAACCACAAATCCACATTTCGGTGCCTGGAATCCAGTTGTTTCTGTGAATTGCAGCGATCCATTTGTCTTTCTTAAGCGTATTTTTTGGCAGTCTGTAAAACAATAACACATAGCACAACAGCTCTTTCCCATTTTAGATGTTTTTGAGTGCTCAAACTGAAAGTTTACGCTGCCACTCAGTCTTTCTGCCACTCAGTCTTTCTGCCACTCAGTCTTTCTGCCACTCAGTCTTTCTGCCACTCAGTCTTTCTGCCACTCAGTCTTTCTGCCACTCAGTGGGCGTAACCCGCTGTGAAGTCGCATCTGTGACGTCATGCACATTCCCTCTATTAGCTTTTGAACTTTGCCATGATAACAGTCTGGATGTTTCTTTTCCTCTTTAGACCAAAGAGCACAAAATCCATGATTTCCATAAACAATTTAAAATGAGCACCCACACTTTTACACTTTGTGTCAGTCCATTTGAAGGCACCAATTCAAAATGACTTTGTTTGTTAAAAAAACAATACATTTTATCAGTCTGAACATTAAATATCTTGTGTTTATAGGATATTCAAATGAATATAGAATGAAAAGCAAATCATATTCTGTTTGTAGTTAGTGAGTTGTGGCATTGTGAGGAAATGTTTAATTTTTCTCCACTTTTTGGCCCTGGACACTAATTACAAGTGACAAAAGAGTTTTTAATTACACCTGAGAGGTAAGCGTTGCACAACTTGCTCAGTATGTTCTGTTTGGTTTCATTTGCTTTTATCAAAAGTTAGAGTGAAATTATCATTGCATTTCTTTGACCTTTTTACTAGTGATTAAATTAAACTTGATTTGAACAAAAAAAAACTATTCTTTCTTTACTTGAACATTTTTTTTATTTCAGTGAGTATAGGAAGTTAATCACAATGCTTATCATACCTATTCAAACATCAGTATCCCAGACAGTTCTTTAACACCCAGTATCTTCTACAAACAAACTGGAAACAGACCCCCTGCTATAGATTACCAACCTGACAAGGGTGTGCCTCACCTCTCACCTCATGACAGCTGCTACAAGCAGACCCCTGTGACCCTAAGTAGACTTGAAGTGGGTATAAAGGATGAATGGATGAATGGAAACATGCAAACAATGTTTGGACCTTTGCTGCAGGTCATCCCTCCTCTCTTTTAACATATGCTGTCTATATCAACAGCCAATGAAAGCTCAACTTTCCAAAAATATGCTTTTTTCCCCATTTGAACAATTAGTTGTTTTGTTTTAATGATTTTCTTTATACACCATAGTTGATGTGAAATGAAACATTGAGATGTGATCAACGTGTAAACTTTTAGCTTTAATTTAAGATGTTTCATTAAAAAACAATTGTATTTATCATTTAGGAATTACACCCATTTTAAGCAAACTACCTTAATGTTTTAAGGGCTCAAAAACATTTGAACAGTTGACTGAAAATAAGTTAATTTGGCATTTGTGGTCCATTTCCTTATTACTTCAAGACAGATGACACAGATAAAAGGTCTGTAGATGATATCAGGTAATGAGTTGGCATTTGGCAGCTGTTTGACTGAAGCGACCAAAGTGAAATCCAGCTAGATCAAAAGTGAAGGAATACATCATTTGCCTGCTACAAAAAAAAAACAAAAAAAACAAACATGAATTTACAAGAAAGACAGCAAAACCTCCAGTTGTTCCCAAATCAACAATTTGGTACATTCTTAAAATGAAAGAAAATACCGGTCTGCTCAACAACATCAATAGAAGAGGAAGATCCCAGTAGACAAAGTGGATGATCATCCTTTTCCTTGGTAAAGAAAGATACCGTCACAAGATCAACACAAGTCAGAAGGAGACAGACTAGACTATAAAAACAGAGGATTTATTACAGGATGCAAACCACCGTAACATTAAAGAACAGGAAACTACTAAATGGTGAATGTCATATTCTTGTGAAACCATTCAAATTAAAGCTAACGGTCTACATATTGATCACATCCTGATTGTATTATTCCAAATCACTTGCAGTGATGCATAAAGGCAAAAATCATGAAAAAAATGTCATAGTCCAAATTCTGGAGCTAACCTTGTATACTGTATGTATTTAAATGATAAGTAAACAGAATTAAGGATCACATGATCTGCTCAAGCAGCTCATAAGCTTACTGTTTAACAAATGATGGCGATGTGGATGTATGTGCACACAGCTGGTTGTCCTGAGTGATAGTAATGCCTTTTGTTCTCTGACGTTCACAGACCTTGATAGAGTTACAGTCCGTCATCACTAGCGTGTGTGCCAGACCTAAAAATCACACTTTATCCACCTCTCTTGGCTGGTTATTTCTTTGTGTTTGTTGTGTGTTAACCTGTTTTTGTTTATTTTTTTCTCAGTACTTGCATGCATGAGCTCCTGTCAGAAAGAAAAAATATTTAGCTTTTTCTGACTTTTTTTCCTGCAGTGTATTTTGTGTGAATCGAGTAGGTGGAATTGATTATTGTTTTAGAGAATGGCTTTTGTTTATGTGTGTGGGTGGACTCGTGTGTGTGTGTGTGTGTGTGTGTGTGTGTGTGTGTGTGTGTGTGTGTGTGTGTGTGTGTGTGTGTGTGTGTGTGTGTGTGCGTGTGTGGGCTTGATAGACTGACAACATTGTCTGTCTGTTTGCTTGCTGACTGTGCAGAAGCTGGGATGGACATTGAGAATTTCCCTGAAGTAAAACATTTTGCAGTGTCTTAGTTTGGTTGGTTATGTGCGTGTTTCTTTTTATCCTCCTCTTCTGTATTGAACACGACTTCACGACCGCAGATCAGTAGTACCTAATAGAGAGAGGATGACAGCAGGAGTGGATATGGCAGTAACAGGAAGAGCTGAGAGAAAGAGCAGGGCTCCCAGAAAGACACAATGTGTGTGGTGAAAATAAAAAAGTTGATGGGTGGACTGAAGAGAAACAGAAAAGAGACAAGACTATGAAACTGTATGATATATAGTTCAGGTATCACAGAAAAATGACTATTCCACAAAGGAAAGAAAGGAACTCTTGGAAAAACAAAGTTGAAAGAAATCAATATGTGGTTGAAAGAGGGGAAGCTCGAACAAACAAACTAATGAACAAATGAATCAACATTTGGAAGAAAGAATAAAGGGAGAGCAAGGTATTAAAGAGAATTGTAAAGAGAAAAAAGTACAATTGTTAGTGAGAAAAGGAACATATGTAGGCACAAGCAAAGAACAACTTGAAAAATATGGAAAAGAAAAAACAGGTTGAACAGGAACAGGTTGAAGAAAAATATATAAAAAGAATGGAAGATGGCAAAAAAAGAAAACAGGATGAGGGAAATGTAAAATATGAAGAAGTTAAAAGTTTAAAAAATATATTTATAGTGAATGAAACAAATCAGAAGAAGAAAAGATAAGTAAAAGACAAGAATGTTGTAAATGAACGGCGAAGAAATGATGGAAAAGGGAACAAAGGGAAGGAGGAGGAAGTAGAAATGCAAGAGATGATAAAAACTATTAAGCAATCATCAAAATGAAGAGTCTGTTATGTAAGAAACAAAAAAAGAAAAGACGAAGAAGTCTGAAACATCCACATAGATGTGAGCACAGAAAGACGGCAACAAAACGTGGACGGATAAACTCAAATTCTGCTCCATCAGCAGTCGTGTAAATTAGACGCGTTCTCAATGAGCGTGATCAACAGTTAATCACTGTTTATGGGACATTAACACCAAATGGGGTAATAAGCTTCTTCCTGTATGTACAGGAACAGATTTCAGAGCCTGTCACGTCATTCAGTTATAAAATATACCAAAATCAGTCGGAACGAGAGTGCTCTGTGAATAATAATGACTGAAAACAGCAGGACAGCAATATTCTCTCAGCTATTGGTGACTGCTTTTTAAAATAGCTTCTCAAGCTTTACCTGCTACACTCAGTCAAGTACTGACTCTGCAGTCTAAGTAGTTGATTTCATTGCAGATTTACTTAACAGTTAACTAGCAGAAAACATGAACGTTAATGCAAGAAATAACATTTCCGTTGTCATGCTGCTTTTAGCTGTGATTTGTGGGGGAAAGAGGCTGCAACAAATGGATAGAATAGAGGCTATAGATGACAAGAGCCTAATCTTTTAAATAAGGGGGTTTTAATACCATTTTTTTCTGCATTGGTGTTATTTGTAGCTGCCTTGTACCAGTTTATAGAGATGCAACATTGTGTTAAACCTCACTTTTATTTACTGAGGTTCAGTTTGAAATTAAATATGTACTAGTATCTTATTTAAAAAATAATCCTTAATAAATTGACCTTTATTTATAATGAATTGTCTTAAGGATAAAATCATGACCTCTTTTTTTAACCCAGCTTTTCTCTCTGAGCAGGTAAAGGGGACCTGATCGGAGCAAACTTATCCTTAGAAAATCGGGTGATAAAAACCAACGCTGATGTGAAAGCCCTGACCTACTGTGACCTGCAGTGTATCAGCATGAAAGGGCTGTACGAGGTGTTGGACCTTTACCCTGAGTACGCTCACCGTTTTGTCCAGGACATTCAACAAGACCTCACCTACAACCTGAGGGAGGGACACGAGGCACACGTAAGTTCATTCAAATAGTCTTGATACCTAAATATAAAATCATGCAAAGAATTCACCCAGAGGAAAACTTATTTTATGGGGGAATTCATTGCCCAGCCAACATTTTGTGAGGCCTACGTGAGTTGTTAATAGCGCACAGGTGCCGTATTGCCCCAATCTTAACAAGTAAGGCTACAGGGTTCTTAGAGGGACCTGCAGGTGTCCCGATTCTTTTTTTTAAAACCCAAATGGATGGCTTTTTGTGACCTGCTTTTAGGCCATGCAGACATGTCTCAACAATGATCCAAGTCGAACCCTAATAGGGACATGTGTGGACAAATAAAGGCCATTTTCTGCCCATTTATCTGAGCATAACCAATATGGCCCAACTGAAACTGTTCCAAAATGAATCCTGCCTCACATTAGATTATTTTCAAACCCACTTATTATCTAAATGGGTGAAATAATTTGCATGTCGACTGGATAGGTTTAAACTGATTTTCATCAATAGTTAATGTTTCATTTTAATGTTTTGGGGGGAGGGTCATTAAGTAACTGGATAAAAGATATTGTATGAAGGCCAGTTATAAAAGAAGGAAAAAATACCAATAACTTCCCTAGCTTGAGGTGTTAATTCTTACAGTAACATTTGAGCAATTTTCATAAGTGTTCTTAATAATCCCTTCAAATTCTTGATGGATTTTATTCTCATTACAGACATTGAAATGAATAAATCTTTGGTACAATCCACATCAGTACAGTTCAGAAGTGCAATTAATGTGCCTTTGCCAATTTCTCTTAATCATGAGTAATGATACCATAATAATGTCTGAACGTAACTGATGACTTAAGGGCCTCTGAGGCTAAGCAGGTAGAGTAGTGGTCCCTCAAGCAGAAGGTTGTTGGATGATCCCCAATTTACTAATTTCATGTGTGTTAGTGTCCTAGGGCGAGAAACTGAACTTTAGATTGCAGTCCCTCTGTGTGAGTCACTTTGGTTACAAGCAACCGCTAAATGAAGGTAATGAACCAGTTGCAAGAAAAGACAGACAAAAATTTTAAAGGTTAAAGAAAAAAATAGACACTTGAGGTGGCTAAAGAAAGTCAAGAGAAAAAAAGCTTTGCAAAGAAACTGTTATTGTGCGTATTGGTACTTTTTTTTTTTTTCTTTTACCTCAGTGGGACTTTTTTTTCGGTATGAACATCAATAGTATGTATGTGTGGGTGTGTCACACCCAGAGTACTGCTACGGTAATTACAGTTAAGTGTTTTGTTCTTTTTCTCGCTCTCTCTCTTTAAGAAATACACCTGACATTCATACACACGTGCAGGCACTAACACAGGCACACAGTGGGACTTATGGGAAGTTTGTGTGCAGAAGGTTAGCCAAAATCTCAGTAGAGTTTGATCTAAGAGCGGTAAAGGAGTTGAGGATAGAAGAGAGCTTTGTGCTGAGATGTTCACTTTGCTCCTTGGCTGCCACGATGCTGTTTGTAAAAACAACGTCATGACACCAACCTAAAGTTAATACTTTTCTATTACGGCCTCACTGTGAGCAATGCAGTTATTTTACACATTCCTGCACGTATTTACAGCACGGCTTTGCTAAATGTTGTTTTTCTGTAAAATGAAGCTGAGAAAAGAAGGACCACATGTTGATTGCTCCTTTACTCTGTCTTCCAGGTTAAGGCCAAGCTCTCGACGACAACTTTCGAGACGCAGGTATCATATTACAACCTAAATACTTATAATTTAAAGCCAACGCCCCCAGCTTTTAGAGAGGCCCCAGTCATTTAAAAGACTTGTGACTTCATTTGTTGATACACATCCATTATTGACTGTCAGCTCACCATAAAAAAAAGATACAAATCAATTTACCTTTAAAGTACAGACCAATGTTTCTATCCTTTGAAAGGTCTGGTGGGGTGCCTTGCAGCAGATGTCTATCACTAATAAAGAATGCAGTCACTCTTGGACTTGATGATTTTGGTTTGAAGTTAAGAGAAGAAATTAAAGCTGCAAGCAGCGATGAACGGGCCCTCGCACCCTTGTGCACGTTCAGGCGTGCTGCAGTGGAAGCGCTTGTATGACTTGCATGTAGATTCTTCAGACCTGGACATTTAGCGGATGACACCACCCACGACTCTCTATGTCAAACCATTCAAAAGTTATGGCAGAAAGTAGCAACTATCAAATATGGACCAATCAGGTAAAGGGGGGGGCGCGTTTTTTTGGCGTCTATCGGTGCCACGGTAACGCTTTTGACTGAGAAAACTCATGCGCATCGTCGCAGGATGGAGACGCACATTTTGACGTATAACACACCTGGGTGCACGTTACGGTTCGGGCAAAGAAGCGGCCGAAGAAATGGCATAAATTGCGCCAAAATTACACGATTAATTCAAAATGGCCGACTTCCTGTTCGGTTTCGGCCATGGCGCCAAGAGACTTTTCTTTAAGTTACGCCATGATACAGGTGTGTACCGATTTTCGTGCATGTACGTCAAACCGTATTGTTGTCAGGGTTTGACACTTCCCCCGAGTTTGAGTTTCAGTTCTGTCCCTCCTGTTTCCTATTTGCCCTGATTGTGTCTGCACCTGTGTCTCGTCGTGTCTCGTTATCCCCTGTGTATATCTGGTCTTGTCATTCCTTTGTTCCCTGTCGGTCCGTACTGTTTGTTCCCTCCATGTTTCCCCTAGTTTTTTGGATTCCTGTTTTTGTTGAGTTTAGATCCTGCCAAGCAGTGCTTTTGTTTTTACCAGTTGTGGAATAAATCCTTTTGTTTTTGAGAACTCCTGCCTCCGGCCTCCCTCTCTCTCCTGCGTTTGGGTCCACATCTTACCCCCACACCTGACAATTGTGGGGCTTGAGGCACGAAGTTTTCTAGGAGGCGCTGTTGAGCCATTTTGCCACGCCCATTAATGCAAACCATGAAATATCACATTTTTCGCCAGGCCTGACTTGCGTGCAAAATTTGGTGACTTTTGGGGCACGTTTAGGGGGGCAAAAAGGCCCTCATTTTGTCGGAAGAAAAATAAAAAAAGGAACTCCTACAGATACAATAGGGCCTTCGCACTGTAAGTGCTCGGGCCCTAAATATCAGTTTCTTCAAAAAAAGGTTACAGTTACTAAATCCTGTCAGCAGCAGAATGAAGTACAAGAAGAGGCTCGACATGCTGCCAGGATGCTCAGATGCTCAGTTCACCAGCCTGAGTCATTAGGCTCACCCTGGTCGTACCTTTGTGACCATAGTCCAGGGGTCACTGGTCCACAGTTCAATGCAGATCTTCTAGCTGTTATGAATTTTAGGAACCAAAGAGGAATCAAATCCATCCATTTAAAATGAACTGGTCTAAAGCCATTTGTCCAACATTCACATGATATGATCCCGAACTGTTGTTAAAACAATTTTGTTAAGATCATCTGTGTTGAAAAGCTGAAAACAGCTGAACCACCAGATCTGTACAACTCCAACAGGTTTGCATATTCACACCTTACTATGCTGTTTTATTGTTGAAGAGCTGAAGACATGAGAGGAAGTGCCTGCATGTACACTCAACACCACTTTAAGGCTCTTTTATTTTATTACGTTTTTGTGTCTGATCTTGTTAACAAAACCAGGAAACCCATATCTTTATCCATTTATCTTTCTGGGTTATACGTTTCTTTTTGACATCTGTTCTAAAACCAGCTCTGATTTTGAACCATCTTTACTCAGCTGCTCTTTTTGTGGTTATACTTCTGACACGAGAGTCGAATCAGTGCCAGGTCAATCTACAGCGGGGAAGGGGGACATATGTGATCTAGTACAGTGATTCTTAACCATAGGGCCGCGGCCCACACTTGGGCCGCGAGCGCCATCTAGTGGGCCGCAAAAAGAATTCAGTTTTGTACGTGTGGGCCGCGAGGGCCGCGGGACTGCATAGCAACTCCCGACCAAATGAGGAGAAGACCCTCAGCTAGCTGTACGTGTAATAGTAAGAGAAATGGTGTGTATTTACAGAGTAAATCCTTCATTTTGCACAGAGTAGGTTTAGATCCGCCAGGATCGGGGATCGATTACTACGCGAGCGAGCGCGGCGTGATCATTTCGCGTCCCCGCGGCCGGGGAGGTCGGCTGAGGCTGCCGCTCGGGCGGTGGCTCCGTCGTTACTGGTGAAAGATGGTAGATGTAGATGCGTGGGCTGACGTGTCTGCTGGAATGGACTGTTGGTCGGGCTTTCGAAAAAGCATCAGAAAGACTCGGCTGGTCCGCAGCCAGAGAGCTGCGGTGCGGGCTGTGCCCGTCGCAGCTGATCAGGCTCGGATGAAACCCGAGACACCGAGTCCTGACAACTTATTAATGTAAATAACTTAAAGTAAAATCAAACTAAGTTTTGTCCTCGCTCTATTTTTAAATATGCAACCGGAATGGACAGATTAATCCTGGTTCAGTCTTCCCACTGGGACAAAACCAGTGTATCATACGTTCAGAGACCGTGGCGTTCAAAGTGCAAAAGTGAAACGCCACTGAAACAAAACACAAAGTTTTTCATCAAACATATCCACTCAAGTCTGAACTGAAGTCACAGAAAAATAAACTGACCATCTTAAAACATCCATGTTTGGGTCCAGATACAGCTGTGAGGCAGCTTTCTCCACAATGAACATAATTAAAACTAAATATCGTTCCAGGTTCATCAATGAGCACCTCCACATGCATATGAGAACCTGACACCATCCAGCCCAGATTTAAAGTCTTGACAGGAGAAATTAGAGCTCAGTTCTCTCACTGAACGACAGAAAGTGGGGGCATAAGATTAAAAGAGGGGAAGAAAGAGAAACTGCAAAACTGTTCAATTGTTAAGATGTGTTTATATTCATTTATTATAAAAATGTGTTGAGACAATTAACAAAGAAAAGGGGAAATTCAAACTGCTGGTAGATAAATAAAATAAGATAGCATTTGAAAAATAAAATAAAATCTATTTTATTTTTAAGAAAAAAAATATGTTTAATTCAAGTTACACATGTTAAGTGGCAAATATGTACTTTTTTAATATAACAGTCAGATGCAGATGTTGATACAACTATGAGGCTACTTGAATATATATATATATATATATATATATATATATATATATATATATATATATATATATATATATATATATATATATATACATACATATTATGATGTTCTGGACCTTCGCTTGAGTAAATTTTCTCTAAATGGACCTCTCAATGTTTTAGTTGAATACCCCTGCTATACAGTGTTTATATTTAATGGGCCCCGTGCCACTCTGTACTGAAAAAATTGGGCCCCAAGGTCAGAAAGGTTAAGAACCCCTGATCTAGTAGCACCTTGCATCAAGGTCATTAATGGCATAAACACTTTTATCAGTGATATTACCAACATTATCATATATGATAAAGTAAGGATAGACATTACTGCCGCTTGCTGTTTCTACATCACCGTGACAAACACGTTTTTGGGGCTCTGACGTCGACGTAAAGCACTGTGTCATTCATCAGTTGAGTTGGTCCATAAACAAACTCGAATCAGAGCCAGCTCTTTGGCGTAATTTACTTTCACTCAATTAGCTATTCCTCACAGGATTTATCAAGCTCCTCCTCCAGAAATTCCTTCTGCCACTTCAGCATTCAAGGGAGCTGAAGTCGCAGAGAGATCCTGTCATAATCTGCCTTAAATATTAATTGCCCTGTCAGTATTCATTTTGTGATGAGATCGGACAGCGTCTCATTTTCATTTCCTTTTTCCTTGCTAAAATTAAAATGAAAAAAAAAAAAGAAATGAAATCCAAGTGTAAATAGTTATTTCAGCCATTTAGCCCCATTCACTCCATTTAACTGAGTACTACCAGCATGTGAGCAGCCCCTTGGTGAGTTGCACACTGGCATTAATAGGCAGTGTCCAGGTTATCCTTAAAGCAGCACTATGTAACTTTTCCACCTTAATATCATATTTCCAGAGTCATTGTGATGGTACATCAACTTCCAACAGGTTTAATGACACCTCTGTCATGGTCTGAGGGGTCTGTATCTCCTTCACTGGCACTATGTAACTTTGAGGAGCATGGTAGGAACCCTTCCACAATACTGGTAAAGCACTACCGCTTTTGTCCAAAGGAGCCGCCAAACTCAACAAAAGCTGAAAGTTACATTGTGCTGCTTATAGGCTCTTATGGATCTCATTACTAGCGTGGGTATGTCCGTTCGCTTGGCGCTGCCGTGGATCTGGTGGCCATTTTAAGAGGGTGTATCTGTGAGCTTGTTTATAATGACAAATGTAAAAAAAAAAAAAAAAAAAATTAGATTTAGATTTTGCTCATACCTTAGGAATTATAGATTGAGTGAGAAATTCCTCTTTATTAATTCCTCTTATTTCTTGAAGCCATTCAATCATGGGCTGCTATTGTTGGAAAACTGCTTGGACCCGACTCATCCCCACTTGCGGACATATTTCTTATTACTTTTTAATTTCTCTTCCAGTCAGGGATGGGAAGGACTGGACAAGAGATTTAGGGCCACAGACCCATCGTTGAAGCTCAGGGGGAGGATGTGGAAGAGCAGGATAATGATGGGGCCGTGTTTGTATCTCTGTTGTTGGAGCAGAATGAAGCAACAAACCTCAGGGACGCTGGTGGCCAGAAGACAGCACAGAATTGCAGCTGGTCTCAGAAGAAGATCCAGGAAATCACCCTAACCCCTTTAGACCCGCACAACCTCAGCCCGAGGTGAGTTAACTCACCACTAAATTGTCTGTCTGTCTGTCTGTGTCTTTGTGAATCCTTGCTGTGTATGTTTTCATTATTCTGAAGAGCAGCACATGTGGCACAAACTACGGCAGAATCAGAGGTTTGAAAAATGAGAAACCTATTGAGATCTGAGCATTTCAGCTGTCTGCAACAATATTATTCTACTGCATTGAGTCCATTTAAATGTGAATGTGTTAAGAGATGTTCCCCCTGAAATGCATATGGTTTGTTTATGTATTTATTTATTTATCAAATTTTTGGTCAACACAGTTCTCTACCCAATGGAATAGGAGAACACATTCTTATTTTTTTTAATCCAATTTTGAAAACAAACAAGCAAATGTTCAGACTTTTCAAGTAATGCAAATGAATAATCATATGTTTGGCCCTACATCTTCATATGTAAGTTCGTCCCGTTGTTATAGATGTGATTAGTTCTACTGATTTCAGGTTCAAACTCTAGTTGTGTCACTCCAAGATCTGAAAGTAAACGTCAGGTCGTCATCTTGTTGAAATATGAACCTTTAACCCAGTCTGATATCTTTTTATGATTGTTTAGTGTTTTTCTGCACACATCTATTCCCCTGTCAAGGCTGTTTTTATGATCTTTATCTTTCTAGTAGAAAAAGATATCCATAGTTAAGGTGCTATCACCATGTCCATCATTAAGAATAATTTAAAGGTGCATGAGGCAGGATTGAGGCAGGATTTATGAAAAAAATTTGTATACGTTTTAAGTTTTCTAGTAATAATGTCAGATGAAGCTTTCCAAACCAAAAAGAATGAGCCCTCTACCGTATCTCTCCGTTGCCTTGAACAGGCTGTGTGCTGCAAAATGTGCTGCAATTCGGGGCCCGAATTTCCCGAGCTGTCCTGCGGATGTGACGTCACATGACCCTGCATGCGCGTTCTCCCTGTTCTCCCATGCCGGCTTCGCTGTTGGCTGCAGTACCCCCGACGACCGTCGTGGCGAAGGGTGGCGCTATAGAGTCTCATTTCTTAAAAGGAGCCTCATGCTCCTTTTGCGTATGGGAGTATATTACTAAATTCTGAGTTGAGAGCAGGGTTGCTTATGTTCTCTTTAGCTATGTATTTATGTACTGTCAGATGAACCCTCAACAACCCTCAACAGGGTTGCTGAGGGTTTTACACCATCAACAACCCTGTCCTCAGTTCTAGTTGATGACCTCGTTAACAGTTTCAGTTCCAATGTTATGGCTGTTATTGATTCTATCGCCCCAATTAAGACCAAAGTTCTGTCCGGGAGGAAAAAGTCACCCTGGAGAAACGCCACACTGGTTAAAGAACAGAGAAGGAAATGTAGACAAGCAGAACGCAAGTGGCGCAAAAACAAACTTCAGGTATATTACAATATTTATAAAGGGAGTCTTCGCAACTATAACCAGAAACTGAAGAATGCAAGGCAATCGTATTTTTCAGAGATTATCAATAGAAACAGTAATAATACTCGTGCATTGTTTTCTGTGGTAGAAAGACTGACAAACCCTGCAGCCTCAATCCCACTTGAACTGATATCAAAAAAGACCTGTAACGACTTTGCTGACTTTTTCACAAATAAAATATTACAGATAAGACAAACAATGTGCTCCACCTCAGGAATGATAACACTCTGGCCTTCCTATCTTGTAGTAAAGCTTGGACAGTTCAGCATATTAGATAATACAACCCTAACGGAAACAGTTTCAAAATTAAAGCCCACAACATGCTGTCTTGATATTCTGCCTTCAAACTTTTTTAAAACAGTTTTTAACTGCATAGCCCCGGATGTATTGCAGATAATAAATACTTCTCTTCAAACAGGCCAGTTTCCCCAGGCCTTGAAAACTGCAGTAATAAAACCTCTTCTAAACAAATCAAATCTGGATGCTACAACACTTAGTAACTATAGGCCAATATCAAATCTGCCATTTTTAGGGAAAATCATTGAAAAGGTGGTCTTCCAGCAAATTCATGCTTTTATGATGCAAAACAATCTTTTTAACGCATTTCAGTCTGGATTTCGGCCACACCACAGCACTGAGACTGTACTCATCAAAGTCTTAAATGATATTCATCTGAATAATGATGCAGGCAAATCCTCTGTTCTGGTATTATTGGATCTGAGTGCTGCATTCGACACAGTTGATCATAACATTCTTCTCAGCAGATTGGAAAAGTGGGTGGGACTTACCGGCACTGTTCTTCAATGGTTTAAATCTTACTTACAAGATAGGGCCTTTTTTGTGTCAATAGGAAACCATGAGTCTAAGAGAACCAAGATCACATGTGGGGTTCCTCAAGGGTCTATACTCGGACCGCTTCTATTCAACATCTATATGCTACCCCTAGCTCAGATTATGGAACATCACAACATTTCCTACCATACTTATGCCGATGACACACAACTCTATATTTCAGTGTCACCACGTGACTACAGTCCCCTACTCTCATTGAGTAACTGTATTCACCAAATCAATGAGTGGATGTGCCAGAATTTTCTCCAGCTAAGTGCAGAAAAGACAGAGGTGATAATTTTTGGCCCTAAAAATGAAAGGGAAAAGATCAGCGCTCACCTTGGCTCCATGTCATTGACGGCTACAAATCAAGCCAGAAATCTGGGTGTAATTATTGACTCAGACCTGAACTTCAACAGCCATCTAAAGTTTATCACCAAATCTGCCTATTACCACCTAAAAAACATTGCTAGAATTAAGGGTATTCTGTCTAAACAAGACATGGAAAAACTTATTCATGCATTCATTTTCAGTAGGTTGGATTATTGCAATGGCATCTTTACAGGCCTTAACAAGAAATCTATCAGGCAGCTGCAGCTGATCCAGAACGCTGCCGCCAGAGTCCTTACAAACACCAGGAAACTGGACCGTATTACACCGGTCATGAAATCACTACACTGGCTTCCAGTGAGACAAAGGAGAGAGTTTAAAATCTTACTGCTGGTCTACAAAGCACTGAATGGTCTTGGACCAGAATACATGGTTGATCTGTTAGTTCCCTATGAAGATCCCAGACCCCTGAGGTTCATCTGGATCTGGTTTGTTGTGGTTCCCAAGAACCAGAACCAAGCAAGGTGAGGCAGCGTTCAGTTATTCTGCTCCTCACCGGTGGAACAAACTTCCTGTACACCTGAGGTCTGCTCCAACTGTCAGCTCCTTCAAATCAGGGTTAAAAACATTACTGTTTAATGAAGTGTACTCTTAAATTAAACCTGCTGTACTCTACTGCCCTTATTTATTTATTTTTTTTTAACAGCTTGTGCTTTTTATTATTTTACTTATTTTCTTATTCTTACCTATTTGTTATTATGTCTTGCCGCTTTTAATGTCAATGTAAAGCACTTTGAATTACCTTGTGTTGAATTGTGCTATATAAATAAATTTGCCTTGCCTTGCCTTACTGTATCTCTCCTCTTTGAATCTGGACGTCCCTGCTTGGGTGAAAATCCTTTGTGATACGAGCGCCAAGACAAATGAGCTTGTTTCTGTTCAGTAAACACACAGATGTTTGTTTCTCCAGGATAGTGGATGGTACTGAAGACACTGATGCGCAGAAGGAAATATCCCGGACCTTCTCCTTCTCTACCAGCAGAGTTTGTCCTGTCAAGGAACCATCCATCGTCTCTGCCCCTACTACAGGTCCTCTCATCATCGTATACCATTTAAAATGTTTTTTAAATATATTAACATCTGAAACCGTGCACTACTTTAATGAAGCTGATGAAACTTTACTGCTCACAGTATTAGTAATATAACCTGGTCAGTCATAACCACTCATAACCCCCAAAATATCTCTTGTGAAATGGCTCTGGTACCCCTCTAATTCACAGCCGTTTCCACCGGTTCAGAATGTGCTGAACCAATCACAAGTCGGCAGGGGTAGGCTTTATTTAATCACTCATGCAGAAGCATCCAAGAGTCACTATTCAGAACAATCAAGGTTTTTGCAGAATTGCTCATTCTTATTCACTGGTGTTTAGCTTTACTTCATGCCATTTTGAATATATTTTGCTGATATTAGTCTGGTATGTCACTCGCTTCATCTCTGATTAGTTGTGTGCCTTTCCAAGGGCATCCAGACGCACTTCCTCCTGCATTTGTCGCTACTGGCCCCTGAAAATCAAAGTGGAATCCAGAGGAACCAGGCTAATTCTTTTTATTGAAGAGGAACAGAGAGGATGGCTGGCCAGGCTATTTGCAGTCAACCTTCATGTAGTTACTTTGATGTTGTTTGAAGTCATTTATCACTTATCATTCTGCCACAGACATGCTGCACATCAACATAGCAGAATTAGCAGCTGAAGCAGAGGAGACTAGAGGACAACTGCGACACCTCGACCAGCAGGTAGGATTTGATGTGACTTTATGTGTGTGTGGCTTCTCTTCTTTATTTTTTAACCTCAAAAAGCCAATTTTAGTATAATAACTAACCTTGTAGGGACCAAAGCTTTGTCCTGGTTAGAGTTAGTGTTAACAACTGAATTAAGGTTGTATTAAGGGTTGTACTGGTAAAGATTAAGGTTAGGGAAATGGATTGTGTTCAAATGAGACTTACCTTCCTTAGGGGATAAAAAGCAAAACCCCATGACGTTAAACTGAAAGTTGAAAATTGAGGATGATGACTTGGTTTAAGGTAAGGATTAAGATTAAGTGTGAAATAGTTGGAAAGGAATGCAGTAAGTCTTCTGTAAATAAATGTAAGCCAACCTAAAATATTCAGAAGTGATAAAAACACAGTTTGCTGAGCCGATTGATTTGCGTGTGTGTGGTGAGACCGGTGGGCTCAGGAAACCACAAGCCATATGTTGCATCAGTCGGGCTCGAGACGGATGAAGATACTGAGAAAAGTAATGAACCAAAAAACAGACAACGGAGGAATAAAATCAGCTCATTATTTCTTGACCTACAGAGAGGCTTCTTTAGTTTTGTTGGCATCAGCCACGGTATTTTCCATCACTTCATACAGAATCATATGCAACAGACAGATGCTGCCAGCCGTTTGACTGACAGGCGGCCACTTTGACGTTCCACTTCTGGCAGGTGAGGAGGACTCAGTGTCACAAGATGACCTAACTGTTCCAAAGGCGAAAAGAGACACAGGAAAAAAACAGAAGACATAAAGTAATTTTCCTTTTATTCTCTTGAAATTAGGAGCAAGATAAACAAACTAAATGACAGGAAACTGAAAGATAATGGTGCAATGCTCCACTCTTAAACACATTTGATGCTTTATGTTCTCTGTCTCTGTGGGCTACTGATGTTTGACAGGAAGTCCCTCAGCATGGCCTTTCGCTTGTTAATCCCCATGTGGATCCAACTATACTGAACAACACAGGAGATGAAAACGAGTGTTTGATATCCAGAATAGTGTTCAAGTATCGTGCAGACTGCCAACAAGTCCTCCCAAGCAACAGACAAAATAATGAACTACATGTTATTGGTTGTTCATTTGCAGCAGCAACTCTGAATAGTTAATCACAAGTTTTAATTTTCAGTTTGATATGCAATCAAATGAGCCAGAAACTGACTTTGTCGATATGTTTTCTGTTCTTACTGAAACACGCGCAATGTCGTAAATCTAGTGAGGCCTTGCTCTGTTTTATCCTCTGACTTGAAGCAGACTCAGCGCACGTGAGGGGATTATTACCACATGCAGAAACTTATAAAAGAGCTGAAGAGAAGTTTGAACTTAATATGCCAAGAATATAATAATGATGACGAAGCCGCACAGGAGAGTCAGGACAACGAGAGCAGCGCCTCAGCACCTGTCGCACTTTTAATTACAAGAAGAGGAAACACACTTCCATGCTCAGCAGGAGTGACCCACTTTTGTTCATCAACAATATAGCTTACAAAAGCACCTAGAACACTTGAAGGATTATTCTCATTTCAATTCAGTAAGAAGGGAACAGTGGATCTCATTTATGGTAATGGAAAACATTTCAATAATGAAAGTTACATTTTCCATCAAACTCTGTGATACATCTAGTCAAGGAAATTGGTTAAATTGAAAATCCTTTAAAAAATCCTTTTATATTTAATTGAAGATGGAACAGGCAACACATTGAACTTTGAAACCAAGAAAGTGTTTGTTCTTTTAAAAATACAGGTTATAATTATCTTATACGTGATGCCAACAATACAGTTCTAAAACATTGAGAGATGAAACAATCACAACGCATGCTGGTGTGGTTGGGTGTTTGTGCATCTATTTATGGCCTCATGCAATATTTAATGAGAAATATCATTCAGTTCTTTAATTTTCCAAATCTTTTTTTTAATGTATTCTCTGCATTCAATTCAAAGCAAGCATTTACTGTATCTAAAAAGGAAAACAATCTCAATATATCTTCCTTTCAGGATTCAATGCTCAAAAACATTGAATTGGAACAATTGAATCCAAACTGTGCTCATCACAGTTGAATAGGGATTTGAAGATCTTTGTATATACTTTTTTTTCCATTCATCCATTTCATTTATTTATTTATTTTGATTGGAAATTGTTTGGGACAAAGACAATTTGGCAATGTACTCTATACACTTGGGATCTTGTTTTTTTGTCTGTTTGTTTATAAGTCTCACTAGGTAATTAGCATCAGTTTGGTCAGTTCAGAGAGTCTGTAGGTGTTTACAGGAGGCCCTCACATGTAGCTGCAGTTGTTTCTGCTGCTGCTGGTGTCTGTCAGCGACCACAGATGCTCGTCTCAGACGTAGAAATCCATATTGACAGCGTGTCAGATTGGACTGTCCTGCCACTCGCAGCTATTTATATCGTAACCAGAATTTAGAGCAAGGCGTACGTGAACAACATGCAGGGGAAAGAAACAGGAGAACTCTGATAGTAAAGGAATCCATTATTTTTTAAACAAAAAAAAAACAAGATAAGAGATGTTAAAAAAAGACTTTGCGTGACATAAGCGTACGTGCACATCCACTTGTAGTATACATACAGCAAAATGAGCATTCATAAAACTGAGTGAGGAAATTGGCGCTGCCAGCCGGATTTGGTCATATGCAATGGCAGTATAATTGTGCACTCGATCCCCTCTTCACGTATTCACATAGTGACTTGAGCACTTCCCCACTGGAGTTGTGTGCCCTGCTGACGGCTGATGTGCATCCAGTTGCCTTGATGAACATCACCAGCCAGAGGAACGAGTGCTCTGACTAGCAGAACCAGATGGCACGTTGGCAAGGCTTCACGGTCGTGCCCTCAGAGCGTATGTCATGCGCAGAGAGCAGCTAAACACCAGCCGCCTCTTCGGTGTTATAGGCAATTATAGCAGCTTGATGCTACTCACAAAACAGCCACTACTTTGACCCAAAATGACTCCGCTGACGGTGCCAAATTCACCAAAATGTTCTGCAAATCCTACCGCCTTTCTGCTCCTGATAAAAGTTTGACTTTTAATACATAACTAGAAGAGTCAGCTGCATGGCAGTGTTTTGGATATGAGCGTTTCAAGACTAAAGGTCATAGGTCAAATTCCCCAAGGCACAGAGATGGATCGGATCTGTAATTTCACAACCACAAGCCACAAGCTTGAGTTCTTTGTAAAATCTGTGTTCAATACTAATGCATATGTGCAAAACTAGTCTCTTTTTTTAAATGCTCAAACAAATGTTATTTTGGTATAAAATAAAATATTCTTTGAAATTATAACTATATAAAACATAACGCATGCTTCCATGCTGACATTGTCCTGATCCCAACACATCTACATGAACTTAACCCTTTAAGGCCTCCAGTGTTGTAAGGTGTCCTTTTCCACTAGTAATAATCAATAATTTATCCTTAATTATCAATCCTATAAATCTTTATGGCAGGTAGCCAGTGGAGGAATGAAAAAGCATAAGAATTAGTCAAATTAAAACATGAAAAATAGGCTCTGAAAAGAACAATGTTTACTAGAAATATTACCACTAATATTAACTAAGATATATTTCAAATAAGAATATTATTTTTTTTATTTTTTTTACATACTTTATGTCCTCTGTTTGAAATGCATATTTTCTTTTCTTTAAATGATATATTTGTGTTTTTCCATTTCCTTGTAGCATCTTGTCCATATGAAAGTCCACCTTAGGGAGAAGTGTTGAATCCTGACGGAGACACTGCTCCCAAACTGTCTAAACACCTCAGTCGTCTCTCACTTCATTTTGTATGAAGCTGTTATACATTATTGTACAACATATTTGCATAATGCCTGTCTTGTACTTAGTTAATGGGTGCAAAACATCAGAAGATGACAGTTTGGTGCTGCAGAAGTGTAGTGTATAAGAAGAATGACCTGGTTTTTAAAGACTCGAGTGTGTAAACTTATTCAAGTGGACCGACTGTAAATGAGTTTAATGTGGTTTCTTCAGAGATTATTTGTGTTCGTGTCTGCAGGTGAGCACCCTCCAGAGAGTAGTGTCTGACCTCCGGCAGGACACGAGGAGGATTCTCCAGCTCATGGAGATGGGATCAGGGCTGCAGCCTGCAGGAGTCTGTCCCTGTACCTTACTCCCCGACACGGCGCGCAGAGCTCCACCGTCCTGCCCATGCTCCGTATCACCCATCATCCCCCCCCTCTAACACTGCTTCCATCTGGACAGACCCACCCATGCCTTCGCCTACTTCCTCCCTCACTATTTCCAAGCAGCATAGTTGGATGTGCCACACAGACTCCGTAATGAACAGACCGCAGACCCTCCAGGTAGAATACGCCGATGTCCTCAGCTCAGCTTCAACCCCAACTCCTGACACATCAGCTCTTCAGCTACAATCATCCTCTGTTAGCGCCGAGTCTTCGTCATCATTCAGATTGCAAGTTTTTTCATGCAATGAGGAAGGCTTCTAACCCGTCTAGGATACGCAGTCCATCTCTGCAGGACAGGGAGGATGAGGACCTTCATCAGAGCTCTGGACTCTCTCCTCACACTTCACTCCGGAGCGTCTACCACAATCCAGGCAAGAATTTGTAGCAGACGTCCATCTGAACTTTCCTGGAGTCTGAATGACTTTTTCCAGCACATTTTTTGGAATATATTCCTGAACTAGAGATAATATTTATCAGCTGGGGTCTGCAATATCGCTTCAGGACCTTTACAGGGATGCAACTAACATTGGTGTTTGTTTGGAAGGCACGCTTTTAAACTTCCAGTTGCATGAAAACAAGTACGATGGGATTAGGTGTATTAGCTTTACCTTTTCAGAATGTAGTGTTATTAAGTGGTATGTAGAGTTTTGGGTCAGTCATGGAGCTTTGTAGTGGTAGCTCTGCAGGTGTGGCTCATCTCCAAACCCCTTCCTCCTTCCTTAAGACTTGAATAAGACTGCCATAATAAAGGACAATGCACAAAAACACGCTCTACTCCTTCACTTCTCTATAACTCCATCCTGTACCATTTACACCCTCCTCCCATGCCCATCCAACCCACTGTGCGAGCACAGGACAGTGTGAGCAGAGGGATGGGACGTATTGTGCTCTTTACCGCCAGCCTGAGGGGAAAAGGGGTGATGGATGGAGGAAGCTGGCTGTGGTTGTGGTGGTGGCGAAGCACATTAAGCCTTGGGCAACACAACCCCTGCTGTCGTCTGTCACACTGCACACAGGGATTCTTTTTCTCTCTCTCTATGTCTCTTTTTTTCCAGTCTTTCTTTCCATGCTCTTCTCCCTCCTCCTCCTCCTCTTCCATGCATGCCTTTCCAAGCCTTTTGAGTAGTGCCTGCAGACACACATTAACATACTGCATGTCACCCTGTGGAAATCCAGCTTGCCACCTACCTGCCTATTTAAAGGAAACATGGTTCGATATTTTAATACCTGAACCTGGAATTACCCGATGCATATTTATCAAATGTAAGCTCAGTTCAAGCGAAAATGTTAATTTAAGCTCAAGGGAGTCACTCCTGGATGGAAGTTGATCCACGTTGTAAACTGTTTCTCCTAGGGTCATCTGCTCTGAGAACGTTTTCTCAGCTGTTCAGAATTACTTGTAGTTCAACGAATGTATCAATACTAAAGATGTATGTTTTGGGGTGGGGGGGTTGTCTTCTCAAAAGAATGCAGTAGTGTTTTGTAGGTCGTAAAAAATGCAGCTGTAAGAAAGTTGTGACAAGCTGGTATCAGCCAATGCAATCTTAATCCAGGGAGCAGCTCAGTACTCCCATCCAACAGATCTACTCTTCTGTTTTGAAATCCTGTATTTTTGACTGGGTTCTTCAAAGGGAATGTACTGTAATAAAACATCTCTTTCCCCTTTTGATATTCATTAGATACAAAATTGGATACCCTAATAAACGGCAAATGTGACTCTTGGTGCCCTTTTGTTTTCGTCTTGTACACACACAAATATTCAGAGATGGAAAGAACATGTTAGAGATTATCAAACCCATAAAATCCACCTTTTTCCTACTTTTCAAAAATAAAAAGTAAAGTAAACTACATTCTTTACATCCCGCATGTAAACTACGACCCTGTTTCCAAAAAGACGTTAGGACACCCTGTTATGATCCTGTGTTTTTGTTTAGAAACAGATTTGACTTTAAGAATCAGGCAAATATGACCTCGTACAAAAAACAATGTAAAACTTATTTTTTTCGCTATATTTTTAACAAAAATGAAGCCAAACAAATAAAAAGAAAATGATACGCTAAATGCTAAGTATCCTGTTGATTCGTCAGCTTGCATCTTCAGCAGCGGTAACCTGGAGTTGTCATTTCCTGTGTGGCGTTACTAGTCTCACAAATCATAGTGGAGGAGTTTTCAATTTCAATTTCAGTTCTGTTGTTGGTTTTGATAGTTTGCTTCAGATTATTGTCCTTGCACATCACCCAGTTTTCGGACGAGTGTTTCATGAACCAAAGTGAAACTCACTGGTTGAGTGTTTACTTTCTGGTTTCACTCTTCTGTGACGGAGGGCGATCTGAGGCAAATGTTGAAATGCAAACAAAGAGAAGTCATGCAAGGAGGTGGACTGTACGCTCTTTGAAAGAATCTAGCAGAAGGGACAAAGCGGAAAAACTAAGTATCAGTCATAGTCTCCGTAGTCTGTGTGGCATTTACACGTAGTCAGGAAATGTGGGAGGTGCACGCCAGCTGATGCTGAGGTCTGCGAAGGTGGGTTTACGTCAACGGAGAAGCTCTGGGTCGCAACGCCGTTGAATCAATGGAAAAGCATAAATCAGGCTTCATCTGTCAGACAGATGGTCTCAGACTGACCTTTACAATACTCCGGTATCTGCAGCATAACCTCATACATCCTAAGTAAGCTGTAAAGGGGTACTTAGTATTTCCCTCATGATTTTTTTTTTTTTTTTTTTTACTCTTGGCTTTTGTTACATAAATAATGACTCGGCCGAAAAAGGTTGTTCATCTGAGACTGCATTAGTTTACTGTATCTTGGTAAAACAGAACTTTCTTCACCACAATGGTGATGCTATAATTTATTGTAATGCCTTAGCCGTGATATAAATAAATACATAAAAATACGTCCCACAGCTGGAACCCTCACCCACTGAATCCAAAGACGTACTGCACTGAAATGGGCACAGATAAATGGCTGTTATAAAGCACAGTTAGGACGGGGCCAGCAAAAGACCGACAAGAATATTGTGTGTGAACCTCTGAAATTCTTGCAACATGACGACAATATTAAGAAGCAGGTGTTTGTCAGCTGTCACTGTGATGAGGAGATTATCATTCATTATTCATTTGTACTGGATGAAATAATTGTTCGAAAGGCTAGAGATCCGCATCATGAATGAGAGCAGATGTTGAGGGGCGGCTGAATGTGGTCCTTCTCAAATCTGACTTTTCTATCACTCAAAAAACTTGCAAAAAGCAGCTCACTTGAACCAGGGGAGCTAAAATGACACCAAAGGTGTTTATTTTGTTAGATAAAGCACGAATAAATAAGGATTTTTTTTACATTTATCATGCATACCAGCCTCTTAGGGAATAGGAAATATAATGTAGTGTGTTTAGAAAACATATTCATGTTGTGAAAATGAATTTCCTACGATTTTTTTTAGTAGAGAAAGTTTTGGAAATTGCACACATGCACAAGCTTTTCCTGGTCAGGCCTCTATCCTGCAACCTGACTGCTGCTTTGTTCTGTTTATAATAGTCCTGTATATTTGTTTTGTGCAACGGTGTGTGTCTGCATTTTGTTGGCTGCAGGTATGGTTCAATTGAGTTGAAAGTGCAGCAACCACCATGTCCTGGGGTGACGTAAAAGGGGACTGAAACCTGACTAGTCTGTGTGCTGAGGATAGCACACCTGCTGCAGCTCCAGCTGCTATCTAGAAAATATATAAGGGAATATATCAAATATATATGGATACTTTAGAGGTCAATATCTGTGTGTGTACGTGAATGTAAATTGAAGTCTTTCACATAAAACTCCTCATCTAGAGGTTTTTAGTGTGTATTTCTCTAAGAATGGACTTGCACGTAGATATGGACGTGTTTGCATTGGGAATGAGGATTTGTCTATTTTGCAGGACATTTGTGGGAATGTTGTCATCCAGTTTGGCATCTTGAGGTCCATACATATTTAATGTTCTACAGACAATCCAATCCAAACTGCCAATGCATCAATTTATTCACATCCTAGCTAACTCATCTTTTATTCACTGCCTTCCCACTTTACCTGCCATTAGCAAACTGAACCCCATCTGGCCTCCGGGTTTGCAACCTTCTTCTTATTTTTTCCCTTCCACTTGTGAGTTTACAAAAGAGCTGGGTCTGATGCAGACACGGTGCAAGGATTAGGAAAACAAACTTTTATTTTTAAACCATTCTTTTCATTTTCCTTCAGTTCCTGTTTATATTTGTTGGTTTCTGTGTAGCCTATTATGCCTTTCTTTTTTGTCCTGATTTCGATTTCCCTCGTCTGGGTCTCATCCACTTCTGTCTGCTCTCCAGCTGCTACAGTGGGGTTGCAGCCACAGACTCCACAATACTGCATTCAATCTTTTCATGCGTATTATGTTGAAGTTCTTCGCTTCTTCGTTGGTGTAGCCTCTCATCCAGGTCATGGTGACTCTCAAAGCCCCGATTGAAGGCAGTTGGATTTGTTTCTGCTGGCATCAAAAACTACGCTTGTTTCAGGAAGCATCAGCATCAGTTCATGAACTGTGTGGAAGGTGAAGCACCTGAAAATCCAGACGTGCTGATTCAAGCCTTTGAGAGTTCAAGTACAATTCAGATTTCAGAGTAAGTGATGTAGAAATGCACGAGCTGACGTTAGCGTTACAGTAACAACCATAGTACAGTTATTGTGAAATAACATTGTTAAATACAGTGAAATCAGAGTAACAATCAACAGTTTGAAATCCCATGGACTGCAACAGGAGTATGTGTAGGATCTTTAATCCACCTGATTCAACATACTCGCTGGACTCCTTGACCCAAATACGGCAGCATTTCCTCCTTGTCTGTTTTCTATCTGAATACATCCAGAAATATAAAGTCCACACAAACATTCATTCCTTCTGGTGAAAGGAGCCGCTTCACTTTTTGCCCCAGATTTTGCCACTGAAGAGCAACATTGCCATGCAGGACACGAGGGCATCTGTCTCAGGTAACACAAACAGTCCTTTCATCTCAGCGGACATCATATATATGAAATATGTAAAAAAAAAAACACACACAAAAAAAACTTGGCAGCTATGGTGTAGTCTTTATTATCAAATTGGGCTCTGCCCGCCCTCTAAGAAAGCACACAATGCATGAGTTATGTTTCCGTGTTTGCGGGCTGACTCATGTACCTGAGTGTGGTTCTGGCTGCCATATAAACAAAAGGCCTCTACATTCATCTGCTTCCCTCTGGGTGAGACGGCAGCTGCTATTTGCATTGGTGCAAAGCAGGAACCGAGAGGAGGAGGCAGCTTGGAGGACATCGTGTGTGTTTTGATAAATGAGTCTGAGCTGCTTCTGTGGGTACGAGCGGTGGAAGAGGTGGCAAAACGACGCACATGTCTGCGGCTCGTCAGATGTGAAGATTAATGGCTGCTTTTCTTCCTCAGAGGTCCAAGTCTGGCTACACCCATCAACCAAGGATGCAGGGATAGATTGCCTCTTTGCTTGTTTGCATGTCATAATATTGTTCATTTAAACAGAAGAATGAAAGAATGGAAGTTTATCCTTCCACTCCGTTGTGTTTTTTTTTCTCCTTTTAAACATTTTAACAAAGTTAGATAATCAGTATGTGTTTTTGTCTGTTGTATCCGGGCTCAGTTGTAACCCACACACACACACATGCATCAGTGTTGTGTTCAAGGTCTTCTTTCTTTCCACAGCTGGATTTTTTTATTGCTTTTTATGACGCTTGTTATTATAATGCCTTGTGAAATCCAGACTCCAGATATGCTACGGATGCTACAGAAACCAGGGAAGCTTTTCTTCTTTTTTTTTTTCAGAGTATTTGTTAAGTAAAAAAAAAAAGGGGGCACAGATCACTGAAACCACCTTCCTGCTTAATTGCTGCTGCAGGCCAAGTTTTTGTCACATTTCTACTGAACCATGTCTCCTCTTAAAGTCAGCTTCGCTTCTAAGACTCTGCCGCGAAGACCTAATTGTGCTCTATATCTCAGGAAAGAGGAGTGTGTTTTATATATATATATATATATATATATATATATATATATATATATATATGACTGAGATTTGCACAGTAAGTACAACAAACCCCCTCCTGCAAGAAATGGACCCATGGATCTTCATCAAGAGGCCAGCGCTTCCTCTCAGCTGCAGCAGCTGATGTCGATCTGAGTCGGTCAGGTTATCTGGAGGATGTATGCTGAATCTGCTAAGAGTTGAGCAGTTTAACATCCCCAACAGACATCTGATGTTGGCGTTCATTGTATTTATCAAACGCACCTCAGGAGAAGATGCTGTTTAGGGAAGACGGAGGACAGCGGAGAGCAGGCAAAAGGTCATACACAGCATCACAGCATCAGAGCGGGAGGAGGACAGTTTCAGGACCACGGGGAGCCCAGCAGAGGGAGAAGCTGACGTATGATATTTGCTTTAAAAAGGAGGAAACACTCTGCACAAGTGTGCATCAACAAAGAAATGTCATTGTTACTGTAGAACATGTATAACTTCCTGCACCAGCAGACTGTGTGAGATGCTGCTTTCCTGCTGCGAGACACTTCAGGGACCACTTGTAGAGCCCTCTGCAGGGAGGTGGTTTTTCTTATTTTTGGCGTACCTTATCCTCCTCTGCAGCAGTTCCTTTTTTACTAATCTCACCTCAGAAAAACACGAGCATATTGGTGTAGCTATTAATAATCACTGAATGTGTGCATACTGTTATCAGACATTGTTTAACATTATATACGTTATTCATTATTTCATTTGTTTTGATATTATTTTAAATCATTTATGCATGTGAAAACAAACAACTTTGATGATGTGATTAAATTAGAGTATTATGTCAGCAGTATCGTCTTTTATATGATGCAGAATTCATATTTGCTTTTTACTCCACAAGGCAGCCAAACTTTCAAACCATGATATCCCCACCTCTGTGCTTCAGAGATG
The DNA here is from genome assembly GCF_033807715.1 of Cololabis saira. Taxonomy (NCBI): domain Eukaryota; kingdom Metazoa; phylum Chordata; class Actinopteri; order Beloniformes; family Belonidae; genus Cololabis; species Cololabis saira. The sequence continues at coordinate 14,894,335 of NC_084601.1, read as the reverse complement.
CTATGAACACCTGATTTGAACCACAGGAATGGCTAGTTTCAAAAGTAAACTGAGAGAAGCTGTGTTTCGACATAATATTCTGTTACAATAGTCTATTAGAAAACTACGTTAAAGGAATCCATGCATGTTCATTTTTCAATGTAATGAAATTTATGTTAATATTTTCAGGTTAATTGATCTATGTAATTCTTTGTATAAATGCTGTATTGTTGATTAATTGTATGATTTATGAATTTATGAATTTATGAATGTGGACCCCAGGAAGAATAGTCTTCATATTTATGCGGACTAATGGGGATCCAATAAATAATAAATAAATAAATAAATAAATAAAATAAATAAATAAATGAACCTATGAACATTTGCGTGTTTACCGACACTAAATGTGTTTATTTTTACTGCTCCCCGTCAGCTGTACTTATGAGTCATCTGTCTTGAGTATATCATAGAAAAGAAACGTATCATTGCTTATATGTTTACTGGTATGCTTGGTAACATAAACTACAAGCTCCTCCTCCGCAGCTTTGTGGTTTGTGATGTTTATGAGCTCGTCAACACAATCTTAACTGTAAAAACCCCAGTGGTGACCTGGGGGTCCTGAAAACCTCTTTGTGCGTCAATCAGTGCACTCGAGCTGAATTTGCTGGAGTGTCCTCTCCAAGATAAATAGGAGCCTGATTGAAATACAGTAATTCATCTCAAAATATCTAGAAATCCCTTGCCAGACTTATAAGTAGTCGTCACCTTTTTATTTTGGAAGGTCTTGGAGAGCTCTTTAGATCCTGGCATCACAACATACAGCAGGTCTTTGTTGTCAAGAGATTCCATCTGTCCCTCCTCAAGCGTTTTTAATCATGCGCTATCACAGCCAACACAATACCAGCCTTATGTGCAATCTTTTTTACTGTATTTCAGTTGTTAATGACCACTGTTTCATTAAAAAAAAGCAAAAAGGATGCATTGTTTTATTTTCAGTTTGGCTGCATTATTACTGACTGCATGATGTTTCAGTTTGTGCTGAAGTTTCAGTGCTACTTGTTCATATTCTTGTGAAACTATTCACAAACATCGTTGATCTGACTCTGCAGTACATGCATCTCTAAATGGCACCTTTAAAAACACATGTCACCTAAATTTCAAGCATCAAAAGTCATTTCTGACCACTTTAAATTTCATTCCCTAATAGTTATTCTGGGTTTGTGATAGATTGGTGTGTACATCTCATGCTCAGTGATAGTTAGTCTCAATTTTGCCGTTTTATTCTGATGAGGATAAAACAGTTATGACACATGAAAGAATAAATGAATTGATGAATAAGTGAAAGAATGAAAAATGTGCAAAGGATGGGATGCTAGAGATATGTGGGTGTTTTCATTCTTGTTTTCTTTCAAATTAATATGCTGACATGAAATTTTCAGATCTATAAAACACTTTGCTTTAAGTGTTTGATTTAACATGATGATAGTGAAAAATAATGTGGGTACAATAAAACTACAATCGATGTATTGTTATCCCTCTCTTCAGACATATGTTTATGGTTTCCGCAGGAATTTTCCAACATTATTGATCTGTGATCTTTTACCCTTGTCTGAGACTCCACATCAGAGATGCAGAGCCTGTTTTACAGCAACTCAGTATCTCCTTCAGGAGTTGCGCAGCTGAAGACATTACACAAACCGAACATTGTCTGACTTATTGCCTCCAAGCTGCAAACATGCCATCCCTCCGATTTGTGTGGAAAAGCTGCCGTGTACGAGTGTGTACTTGGCTGGGTGAAGTGCACTATGGGTTAAGAGGAGCATCACTCCCTGGCAGGTCATTACTGTGAGATCGAGTGTAAGGACTCACCGCCTGGGGGCCAAGGTCAGGGTGAGGGAGGACCAGCGCAGAGTCGCTCCTGCCTGCCAGTTACTATCCTAACCTTAGTCTCCAGGGCTTAAATAACTCCACAACAGATTTATTGGACTGTGGTAAATACTTGGACAGATGTGCAGCCAGTCACGCCAAAAAACAATACACCATCTTTCTATTCTAAAGTTTTCTATATCAAGATATGAGAGAAAAAGACAAATCCGGCCTTTATCAGATATTAAAATTAGGTTAATACAACTTTTAATTAACAGCAGCACACAAGACATCATTATTTAGTTAACAAGACCTAAGCAAAACGCCCTGCAACAGCAACAACATGAAGTCATTTTCTGTTTGACATTTTCAGTCTCTTGCATCAGTGTGGATGATCAAAGATTTAGTTATCAAACAGACGGTCTCATATTTGACTCTAGATTAGTTTTAACGGAGGAAAACTCATTTAGGTGTCGGGATCCAGTAGCTGCAAGATGAGCATGGCCCTGAATCACGAGCCGTCCGCTGCCACGCTGGACAGTTGCTTTGAGGTGTTTGTGCCGATGTGCTGTATTTTCCACGTTCATGACGGTGTGCATCAAAAATGGTCAAACATCTCTGAAACATCTCCATGATGTGGACCTCCTGGGATGTCCAGTGGATAAAGTTGGCTGATCCCCAACTGGAAGGTCAGTGGGTCAGTCTCTGACCGTATCAAGTGTTAAACCTGCTTTAAAACAGGCATTAAGAGTATACCAACATCTCCAGGGACCACTACATCCCTGCCCCAATGTGTTCATCACGCTATGGTTGTAAAATTCATTCCTTGTCATAGATTGAATATATAATATATGGCAGAAGAACGGAGGTGTGAGTGTGTTTGTATGAAGAGAAACACAATATAAAGCTCTTTGTAGAAACTGAAAAAGATTTAAAAGGTGCTACATAAGTGCATACTCTTATTTATTTAAAATAAAGGACTCCAAATTGTTTTAGAATTACTGTATAAACCTTCCCAGATGGATGGAGTGTGAAAATTACTGTTTTAAGATCATTGATGTCCAGTAAATAACCAAAACTTCTACTTTAGAAGTGTTCACACCTGCTGACGCTCAATGAAGTGTGTTCTAGTTTGTGACACACTGCTTTTCCATTTTAGCTAAGTTTTTGCTCAATAAATCAGGTCTGAATTACTTAAATTTAAGACTAGAATATCTTTTTAATCATGACCTATGATTCTACTTGTTTGCACGGTCAATATGGCTGTATTTGGTGTCTGTTGAAGCTCCGTTTCTCCAAGCCAGGTGATACTACAGTGAGACCTGTATTTTCTGAACACGAGGTAATTTATGTGAGAACCATCTATGAGTAAACACCAGTAACCTCGTGTGGCTTAAAGCAACGTCAATGAAACAAGTTGTGCTGGAAAAGCTGTTTGAAGGCCAATGGCGCCCTCTGCTGGTGGAAAAGAATAACGATGACAACGCCCACCTACCTTTGTTACAGCTCTGTTTGGCTTTTTTATCTTTCTTCTTTTTGTGATGAGGTGTTTCTTTTTCAGATTTGCGTGCTGTTTTTCTGCCACAAGCTTCATTGAGAAACATACATAGAGGTATCACTAATCCTGCCACCATATTTATAGGTTTTAGTGCACCTGGCCTACTTTACTGTCCAAAGTAGGCCAGCAGGAAAGTGCTGCAGCGAGCAGAGAAGACACAGCAAAAGGCCACAGGCTGCTTCTCACAGCTGAAGCCAGCCTGAACCCCGTTTACATGGGATGGGCTCAGCCAGTCGAGCTATCTGGACCCTATAAAAAACACATCTGTAGTATCTGTGAAAGAAACACCTCTGTAAGGGCTTGATCCATCGCATGACTGAATGTCAGCCAATATGCTATCTGTCAGGTTAAATTAAAGTACGTTTATTACCTCCGGCCATGTACCCCGATAAGTGTGGCGTGGAATCATGGACAGAAATGTGGACAAAGATCAGATCTGTTGTTGAAGTCGCTTCATTTTAGTCTGAGCTGATGTGAAGGACGATGTTGAAACCTCAACAGCAGAAAAAGTCATTCAACTCCTTTCAGCTAATAGTTTCTCAACCAGTATTTAACAGATGTGAGCAAACTGCAAATGGATAACTGAATGCATTTCCTTTCATGAGTGATTTTTAGACAATTTCAGAACGTGTTTTTACTATAAATAAATACAATTCAACAACTGATTGAATAAATCAAACTCCTTCTGGATAAATCGATTTTTATAAGTAAACATTTAACTGTAATTAATCATATCTACAATCCTTAAAACAGGAAAAATGTGGCAAAGTCAAGGACACACACACACACACACACATACACACACACACACACACACACACACACACACACACACACACACACACACACACACACACACATATTATACAGTGTACAGTATATGAGAAGGTTGTGAGCGGGGCTTCAGGGATCAGGCACCTTTAGGAGCAACGAGCTGCTCGAAGTGCCACTGCTGTCGTGGGAGATGTGTACACTGGCGCAGGAACAGCCCTCCTGCGCTGGGGTTGCTGTTTTTGCTCCCTGAACCACTTTGCAGGAGCCCTCCTTCTTTCACGGCCTCCACACATAACTGGGACTGCTGGTGAACCAGCTGGCCGCTCAGCTGACGGGGGCAGGACAAATTAAACCAGTGTTAGAAGACAGAGCAGATTGTTTGCGGATATTGAACAGGGATAAGCTAAATTTTTCTGCCTTGCCTTTATGAAGTTCCACTGGAGTCTGCTGCTGGTGGGCCGGTGTGTGGGGCACCGGGAGAGGACCACCCTGTCTTCTTCAACATCCAAACACAGAGCCCCCGCGGAGCCCCAACGCACTTCACCCTCAGAGTTTAGATCACAGTGCTGCAGCGGGAGGGGAGATCACGTGTCACATGACTCTCTCTCCTAGACCAGCATCAGCGAAGAATGTGTCTGCATAGTTACCTGGCTGCCTGTCCCACTACAAGGTGCTATATTCATGGGCCCGCCTTGGAGTCCCGGCCCACTGGGGTAGTCTGCACATCTGCCGGTGCCCACACTGTAAAGCTTCAATCAGGTACATTTACCGTGGGACGCGTCACAGTCTGAAGTATTCATTTCATTTTCATTCATTTTATTCTTTATTTCATTCAAAAAATAAAGCAAACAATTCAATACAAATACAAATGTTCATAAATTGTGAATGAAAAGGGAGCAGAAAGAAGAAAAATCTTATCTAATCTGCCCCTTTTTCCAAGAAATAAATTCACAAATAACATAAATTTAAAAAAACCACAACTAAGTAAATAAAAAACTGAAATAAAATAAAATTACCGCCTATGGGTATGTCAATTAAACTTAACTAACATATTTCATTATATTTACTTAACAAACAGGCTTTAATTGTTCTTTTGAATGTAATGTTTGATTTTCGTTCCATCAATTTTGTCCTGCAAGTACACATCCAGTGTGTGTGTGTGTGTGTGTGTGTGTGTGTGTGTGTGTGTGTGTGTGTGTGTGTGTGTGTGTGTGTGTGTGTGTGTGTGTGTGTGTGTGTGTGTGTGTGTGTGTGTGTGTGTGTGTGTGTGTGAGTGCATCTTACCTCTCCTGACAGTGAAGGTCTGTCCTGGGGGACGTAAAGTTGTGGGTAGACTGCAGACAGGAACCAGTGGAAGTTCCTGCAGCCCAGACTCTTCTTCAGCCGCAGCCGCTCCGTGATGTTCGGGCTCTCAGACTGCATAATCAGAGCCAGCTTCAGTTTCTAATCTGGGATACTTTTTATTTTTTTTATTTAACCTTTATTTAACCAGGTAAGTCATTTGAGAACAGTTTCTCATTTACAATGACGACCTGGGCAAGAGGCAGCACAAAGCGTTAAACACATACAATCACAGTGAAACAAACCATCAAACACGATATAGAAAAAACACACAACACATAAAAATATGAGTAAAAAGTGTTAGCGCTGGTCCGGAAGAGTTACAAACATGTGCAATGATCACAGATGAAAGTTGTGAGGGTATTTTTGAAGGAGGAGAAAGGGATAAATGTGTGAAGGAGCATAAGGCTCCTTTTAAGAAATGAGACTCATTAGCGCCACCTTCGCCACGACGGCCGTCGGGGGTACTGCAGCCAACAGCTAAGCCGGCACGGGACACATGCAGCGTCATTTGACGTCACATCCGCAGGACAGCGCGGGAAATTCGGGCCCGGAATTGCAGCACATTTTGCAGCACACAGCCTGTTCAAGGCAACGGAGAGATACACTACAGGGCTCATTAATTTTGGTTTGGAACGCTTCCTCTGACATTATTACTAGAAAACTTAAAACGTATATGAATTTTTTTCATAAATCCTGCCTCAATCCTCCTGCCTCGTGCTTCTGTTTGTTGCAGATGATTCCAATCAAAGGAGGTAATAAGTCAATGTAACTGCTTGAATGTAGGTGCTGATTACTGATGGTTTTGGATGGATACCCTCACCGGCACACACAATGCCACCAGACGTGTGATGTTACGGTCTGTTTACACGCTCACCTGCTTGATGAAGTGAGCGAGTGTGTCCCTCCTGTAGTAGATCTTCCTGTAAGCATCCATCCAGGTGTCAGCGACGCGGATCTTGTTCCTCTCCAGCAGGTCCTGGTCTGGGAAGGTGTACGGCAGATGGTGGTGACTGAGGTGGGCCACTCGTGAGCACGGGACCACCTCCATGGACCCCCCACAAGACCACACCTGCAGAGGGCAGAAACAGGTTTGCACCATGGTCCAAAGATGGAAAAAAACACGACGGCTTAAAAAATAAGAAAGAACTGTTTTTGACCTACTGACATCTGGTCGGTTTTGTACAGAAATGTACAGATATCTCATTTTTATTATTTATTATTTTATTTTTTATTGCTTTTTATGTCAAAGCTGTATATCTCATTACTGTATATTTTGTTGTTGTACTTTAATAATGTTGTTTATTTCTTTGTTTGAATACAGCCGTTTCTGTTCCATCCTCATGCCTCCAAATATTAGAAGTTAGTCTTGGGTCCACATTTGATATTATTCAACATCTTTATACCTCTTTTCAAAAATGAGATGAAATAAAATTACTATCATTGCCTCAACAACCAACCATTTTCAAACATTTATAAAAGGTTTTCTTACATAATTTAGGTAGATTTGAACAATATGTTTTATTATTAGGGTTTTATAGCCAGTTTTAGGTTATTTATTATCAATTATTTATTTCAAACACTGAACGATGTTTTCAAGCTGATGAAAGACCAAGTTGAACTGTTGTGTGTTGAGAAATGCTGTTTGGTTCCTTTTCCCATTTTTTGCTTGTTGGTTTGACATATTACTGCATTTCCTAACGTGTATTTTCTCTTTTTTTGTTCCATCTTGGAAAAAGCTGAGTTTTGTGAACTGTTTTTAGTGTTTTCTACTACCTCAATTTAAGTGCCATTCTGTTTTTTTATGAGCACGCTGTTAAACGTTGCAGTGTTTTGTGCCTCAGAGCCAGCCTACTAGTAAAAAAAACGAGAGATTTTTTTTATTATTATGACATTATTAGAAATAATGTTGTTGTTTCAGTCGCTGTCATGGGAAACCTGATAGATCCACTACATTTTTTATGTTCATTCGACAGGGGACCGAGACATTCCAGAAACACTATTAAACCTGAGCTTTCCATTTGCAAAAGACATCATCTACGGCACAACATTCCTGAGGTCCTAACAGAAGGCAATGCTGAAATACCTCACATGACTTAAGAGGGGAAGCAAGAGCTGATGTGTGTGTGTGTATGTGTGTATGGAAATGTGTGAGCTGCAGGAATAAGCAGATCAGTCATCTTTTACCCTGATTGACATCTCAATTTGTTCGGCCCCCCACAGCAACATCCCTGGGTCGTAGGCTCCCACACTTTGGAAGAAATGTCTGTCGATGGCGACGACGCCGCCTCCTAAAGCTGGGCTCCTGTCACAGTCAGAGTCGTATTACTATTAAGAGCAAACACAGGGATGTTTTTATGTCTCTTGAACAGAGTCACATGGGAACTTTACACTGTCATGACCGTCGTTTCCTCAGTTCTATAAAACCGAAAAGTGTATCTGACACAAATGTGAGCAGGTGTAAACTCACCGCACGGGTAGCACAGCCATCTGTGGGTCCTCGTGTTGCAGTTGGGGGGTTGATTCCCAAAAGAAGTCGAGTCTCCAGTCGAACACTCCCCTAACTGGCCACTGGGTGGCATTATACTGAAAGGTCTGCCAGTGTATCACATCCATGATGGGGGACACCACTCTGGTCCTGTGGAGACACCACACAGTGGAGCTTTGTGATTTTTGAAAGTTCCTTCCAGAAAAAAACGAATCTTTTTTTAAATTTCATTAGGATGATTTTCTCTCAATCAAAGTCTGCACCACAGGTCGACCTAGAAAGCAGTTATAATTGTTTTCGTGTGTTTTGCGAATGCCTGAGTATGACTGTTTGAGGCTCTGTAACAGAAACCAGGCTCCGGTTCACAGTTCACACATGTTTTCAAAGTCTTTTTTTCTTCCAAACAGCTTTGTACGATGTGATGTGATGCTCAGAGGAAATAGGATGAAAAGATTACAAAGGAGAAGAAGTAGGGGAGAGTAGTCCAATGTGTCTCAGAGAGCTGAGCCGCTGCAGATTCCAGGCCTGAGAGTTCAACCTAATCACCTAGTCTAATGAGAGGCACGCTGCAGGCAGCCAGGGATGGAGAACTGGAGCCAAATCATGAGAGGTGAGTGCGGGATACACACAAAACACATGTATCCCCCTGATTTCTGCTTTACTAATGGGCATGGACGGCTGAGAACTCTGAGCCCTTCGTTCTCTCACTTCTTACAAGTGCTCCTGTCAAATGCCAGAAGAAGCGAGAGAGACTGAACACAGCTTCTGATCTGGACTCTCCCAGACTAATGTTTATCCTGATCTGGGTTATTTCACATGACAAAATTCTGTTAATTGAATGTATTTCTTTGTGGTATTTAACCAGGGAAACTTCTGAATGATCAAAGATTGTGCAATGGGGCACCCAGGGTGTTTGAGGCTCACATAGTACCTGTCCTGAGCAACTCTCTCCAGCAGTGGTTCCAGCCAGCCCTTTTGGCATTCACAGTGGGAATCCATGAACACCAGCACCTCCCCTATTGCCTTGGCAGCTCCGAGTGTGCGGCACCCTCCGACTCCCAGGCGCCTGGTGCTGCGAATCAAACGCACCCCAGCCATCTGAGACACGTACTCGCTCAGGGCAGACTTCAGGTGACCTAAGGAGGAGACACGCATTCAGACAATGAGTGGAGCAAGTGGATGGATGGATGGATGGATGGATGGATGGATGGATGGATGGATGGATGGATGGATGGTATGGGTCGCCACCTTTCAGAAATAGAAATAAGGGACGCCCTGATTTCAGCAGCGCAGGAGCCAAAAAAAAAAAGCCCCAAAACTTCAAAACTGAATAAAAATGTGTTTATTTTATATGAAAAAACTAAATGCTTTGATTTAAAGTTTAAAGTGCTTTAATAGCATTGAACTAGCATGACTGTACAGACAGACAACCATACTAGCAGCTGAAATATCCTCCTATTCTATGTATGTCCACATCAGCCCAGATGTATAATATAGCCTACAGGTGAAGAATATGGTGTAAAAGTTAATTTATTTCAATAATTCAACTAGAATATGGTGTAAAAGTTAATTTATTTCAATAATTCAACTAGAATATGGTGTAAAGTTAATTTATTTCAATAATTCAACTAGAATATGGTGTAAAAGTTAACTTATTTAAATAATTCAACTAGAATATGGTGTAAAAGTTAACTTATTTCAATAATTCAACTAGAATATGGTGTAAAAGTTAATTTATTTCAATAATTCAACTAGAATATGGTGTAAAAGTTCATTTATTTCAATAATTCAACTAGAATATGGTGTAAAAGTTAATGAAAATACGGTACAAATCGTGTCCCGTATTAGTTCAATACGGGACGCAACATTTTTTTCTCAAATAAAGGACAATTCCGTATTTTACGAGACGGGTGGCAACCCTAATGGATGGATGGATGGATGGATGGATGATGGATGGATGGATGGATGGATGGATGGATGGATGGATGGATGGATGATGGATGGATGGATGGATGGATGGATGGATGGATGGATGGATGGATGGATGGATGGATGGATGGATGGATGGATGGATGGATGGATGGATGGGTGGATGGGTGGATGGATGGATGGATGGATGGATGGATGGATGGATGGATGGATGGATGGATGGATGGATGGGTGGATGGATCACCGTGCCGGCTTTGGTCGTCCACCAGCAGGACCTCCTGCAGGTGTTTGGGTGCAGTGCTGAGCACGCTGTGCACAGTGCGCAGCAGCGTGGACCAAGCTTCATCGTGGAAACAGATCACAACACTGGCGGACGGCAAGGACTCGCTGTAATCCTCCCCGAGACACCTGCATGGTGTTAATCAAATTTAAAAGCAGTTATAACTACATTGTTACTTTTTTTTCTTTGGTAAAAAAAAAAGATGGTACTTTGCAGGTGCGCTTTGGCCACACTCACTCCGGGTGGCGCGTATCCGGCAGGGTGCGATGCAGGGAAATCCTCTCGCTGACCACTTCGTTGAAGCCGTACTTGTGCAACGCCGCCCGCTCCATGTCGCTGTGCAGGCCGTGCATGTGCGCTCCAGATGCGGTCCCCGGCTCCCCGCGCGTCTGCGTCCTGGCGGCCGCGGTTCCCTTGGCCGCTGCGGGCAGAAGCACCTTGTAACTCCGTCTCCTCTGCGGCGCGCTCTTGGTGCCCTGAGCAGAGGGAACCAGCAGCAGCTGGTCCTCCTGCAAAGATTTGAGAGGGGCAAAGTCGACGCCGAGCTCTAAAGCGGGGTCGCGGGAGTCCAGAAAGACCTCCAGCTGCGATGGAGCTGAAAAGCGCCGGAGAGGGGCGCGGGGGGGCGCGGGTTTCTGGATGCTGCGGTCCCGTTGGAGCAGGTCGGAGAGCGCCAGCATCAGCAGGGCGAGCGTGAGCAGCAGCAGCCAGAGGCAGAGCATCCTCCTGCGGCCAGGGGTGGCCCTGCTCCGCAGCCTCATCCTGCACACGGCGGGGAGAGAATCAGCCCAGCGCCTACTCCTGCATGTTGGAGTTCCCCCCCAACACGGAGGTGTTTTTGTATCTCATCAAAGGGATGAAACCAGAGGTGGATTGTCGTGGAGATTACCTGTGGCTCTGAAGACAAGAATGGCAGGAAAAAAGTAGGTTCAAGACACGCCTCTAACTTTTGGAGGTGCGCAGAGTTTTTGTTTTTTGAGTTTCATCCAACTCTTCCCGGGGTCCTAAAGCCTGCGCAAACTCCAGCCACACTGCGTCTGAAAGATGCGCCCGATGCATCCACCTGTCCCCCACCGACCACCCCATAACCATTTATGAGAACTGGACACGTGCAAATCTCCGTCTGTGTAAATATCCTAGTATTATATCAACAAATGAGCCGAACACGTAGCTCTTGTGCATATTCTCTGGTTTGCGTGTCAGTGCTTGGCGCAGGCGTCTCCAAAATGCGTCACACATCAAAGACGCGCTCTCCTTCCAGCTGGCGGCGGCCCCGCGGTCCCATGACCGGCTGTCGGTGCCGGGAAGGGGGGCGGTCGCAGCCTCCATCTCCCCGGTGATCTTGGCAGCTGCAACAGCGTGCTGTTTTCAGCTGAATGGAGAGGAAAGTACACAAGATCTGCGTCCCTTCTGGAAGTTGGCATGCCCGTGTTTTGTTTTTCACTTCACTTTCATAAGTTTTCCGAACAGTACCAAAGAAAACTGGTTAAAATTTGTGAGGGAAAAAATGATATCCAATCCACTTTCTAAGAGGTTTTGACAGAAATGTCAAAATAAAGCCTTGTAATTTCCAGGAGTTAATAAATACCAGAAGGTCAGTCTTTTTCCCTTGTTGGTATTTTCTTGTGGAGACATTTTGCGTCACAGTTTTTTTTCGATGTGAGGGGTCACTCTTGAGATGTTTGCAGGACAGCTCCTGGAGCTCTGAAACCAGTTTGGCGTGTCTAAATGGCTGGGTGGGATCAACCATCCTCCCAAAGTGCACTTAAAAGCTCGCTTCCCCTCTGCTCACGATAACAGGGGGGGGAGAAACGCCCTTAATGGAGAGACTCTGAGAATTTAAGGAGACTTCAGAGAGCAGAAGATGAAGGTGTTTCAAAGACAATTGAAATGAAAGAGAGAACAAAAAAGAGAGGCAAGACGCCGTCTCGTGCCTCCTCCTGTGGGAATGTTTTTATAAGCTTCACAATTGAAAAGATTTTCATGTATTTCCAGTGCTGCGCAGTGAACACTCCCATATGTTCCGCCGCGCAGCCAAAACACACAGTGAATTGAAGTTTCCACAGCCAGCACATTTTCTGACTCAAGCATAAGCGGCAAAAGTTCACCAACACACGCGCGTGCGAGCGCGTACAGACAAACAGCATGCAGGTCTGGGCCACATTCTCGAGAAGGTTTCTGCATTCCTCCATCTGACTGCAGGCCAGAGCTGTAAACGAGGAGGCGAGTACGGAGCAGAGCCGGAGAGACGAAGGCGCTTCCTGGCTGCACGCAGCATTTCTGGACCCATTCATATTTTTGTATTTTATGGTGTCTGAAACATTCTGCGTGTCTGCTGAAAGAGAGGACACGCACACACTGCAGATGTGTACTGTTTTTTCAGTCATCTTTTACAACAGTCTGAATAGTTTAATGCAATGGATTTCTGAAATAGAAATCATAACATTTCATGTATTGAAAGCGTTTTCTGGCAGGCTATACTTTTTTTTTTCTCTTTTTTTTTAGATAAAGCTATATGCACTCTTGTCTGTGGTGGACTTGTGACGTCTCTAGGGTGAACCAACATCTCATCTCATATTCAACGATATGTGACACACTCCAGCACCACTATCACTCCCTAACTCAAGCGCAGGCTGATGGACAGATAAAACAAAACAAAACATGCAAAACAAAACATTTTAACAAATAACGGAGCTGGACTATTTTTGAATATTTTTGTGTGTTTGTACAGTAACGTTCAGTAATGCCTGACTGAACGTTGGGAGATAGATTATTGCAGCCAATTAAATCAGGTTGTAGTTTGATTTGAGGGAGGCGGAAATGTAATGAGCTGCTGCGTAGTGGTGCTGCCCTCTAGTGGACAGCAACGACATTGCTGTCCACTGGCATTGGCTTGTGTCGAAGAAAACCAAATCTCCGCGAACAGGATCCATTCTGGGTTTTCATCTGGAGTTTGCGGTCACTCACATCTCGTGGATATATTTGTGCCCCTTGGAGGAAATGGGGCAAAAACAATAACAACAAAAAAACAAATCATTACTTAAACTTTAGGCGTTTTGTGCCATGCACGTATTCATGAACTTATTAGACTACAAAGTCCGTCTCAAAATGTTTTTTTTAAATGCTCATCGATGAAACACAAATGTAACTGAGTCCACAGTCTATTTATAGTTCTTCGGACACTAGAATTCACTTGTAGCCAACCATATCCATCTTATAGCCCATATGGGTAAAAAAAAAGAAACAACAACAAAAGAAAATACTAGAAAAAATGTACCTAATTAACTGGCACGGCTCCAGTTTATGTTATTTTGACGGCCATAAGTGATGTAGCGGGCTATTGTCATAGGTGTGAGGGTGGGTGTGGGGGTGCGCATCCCATAGTTTTAACATGGTCTATTTGACCCAATTCACCAGTCAATCCCCAAATAAAGAAAAAAAATAAAGCATCTACTCCCCCATTTAACATCTGTACTTTATTGCTGTGTTTGTAAATGAGACATCGGGCTTGTTCATCTGGATCTACATAGTAGTTAGAAAGCACATTTTCTCTGCCATCTGAACGGACAGTCAGGATGAGTTTGCATTCCGGAGAGCCCTTTGTCACCGTTTCCAAACTTCCTTGTGACGGCGCAGGACCCGCTCATGCATTAATAATCACATGTATGGTGGCGTTGAAAACGAGCGGACACCGCTGGACGTCACTCTCGCTTCTTCTGCTTTTACTGCGCGCAGCTGTGGCGCAATTCACGCAGCTCGGAGGTCGCGGGACAGCAGCACCACCCAGCACCACCCACCCAGCCAGCCCAGCATCAATCACTCAGTCATGCGTTCACTAGTCACGCGTACAGATTTAAGGTTATCGGACGTTCATGTTGGACTATCAGAAAGACATGTCGGTAGCCTTGAAAAGTTATTGAAATATATATATATATATATATATATATATATATATATACATATATATATAGCCTATATATGACCCCTTCATTGAATATAATTATTCTTTTTATTTTTAAACCTTTTTTTTTGTAAGAAGTTTCAAAAATAAAATACCTTTCGGTTTTTCTGTGTTGTTTTATTATCAATTCGGCAAACATACTAACAACTTATTATTGAATAACCATAATGTGGACAATTAATATAGCTGGTAATCAAATACGTCATCATAGCACCTGGTTCGTAGCGCAAATAGGTGTTCATGCGAATTCGTGTAAAAAAAATAAGAATAATTCATCAGAGCTTTGATAGTTTATTTTTGAGGAAGAAAAAGAGGAAACTGAGCATGCGCTTTTGTCCGCGCGCTCCCAGAAGTTTAATGAGTGATGAGATGCGCCTTGTTAGGAAATATCACATGTTTGCGCCTCAGCGGAGGCACATTAAATTAGAGGACCCAGGACAAGCAGGAGGGAAGAGGCCACTTCACGGGGAGAGGACCACGCGAGCGCTGGCAGAGCTCACACCAACTACTACTACTGATAATTTTTAAAGCCTCTGGGTTTTTCTTTGTATTATTATAACCATTATTATTATTATTATTATTACACTGTTCTCCCCACCGAAAGGCGAATATCGAAATGCTGCGGCAGGTTTTTCTCCTGCTTTGCGCATGCTCTGTTTATCAAGCTGATGGGCGTAAAAGTAAGTGATGCTTTGAACTTAAAACGACTACTCTTATTTAAGTCCAACATAAGAATTTGAGCAAAAGGTTTTATTAAATGACAACTTATATATGAATGTTGATTTTGAAATGGCTCGTGGTTGCAATTTCAAAGCCATCGCAGTAAAAATGTTGCCCGTTTTTATTTATTATGACGAAGTTATTACAAATGAAACGAACTTTCGATTTGCGCTATTTATTACAGAGGTTTTGCAGCAAATTTCCTGTCATAAGGTCCGCAGTCAGAGTCCCATGAACTTAATTAAGGCCTGTACTGAAGCTGACTGTCTATCAAACTTGCATCCTCAGAAACAGAAAATACTCTCCATCTGTATGAAATTGAAATACACCGATTGTACTTTAACATAATATCCAGAAAATGTCGCCATACAGTTACACTGAAGGGAAACAACTTCTACATTTAAAAATCTTTTACAATATAATTAAAAGGAACAAAAAAGGAAACGTTTAATTGGAAGAGTATCCTCCGGAAGTCATGAGATGATTTGTCAGTATTCACAGATTCTCCAGATGTTTGTGTTTTTCACGTAAATAAATCGATTGAATATGTTGTTTTTTGTCCATATTTGGCAGCTTAAATAAATTGTCACTGAGTCTGAATTCAGACAGAAACTTGAAACGAACAGGTTAGAGTCGTTTACCAGAATCCTAATAATTAACTCAGATAGAGATTAATGTTAGCTATAGAACAAAATAGTCAGCATGAAAGCAGACAGGTAAACTTTATTGCCTGTCCAGAAGTGACCGAAATAGGTCTTTTAACATAGCTCAAGAATATATTTAACTCATAACCCATTTTATATGAATTTAAAGAACAAATAAATTGAATAGAGAAACCACAATCACTAAGAAGTAGGTTGGATGTTTTAAAAAAAACCTGAAGGGTGGTTATTGCTGAGGGAATAAAGGAAGTTTTGTTAATGTTTTTCTGGGCCAGTGAGACTTATAAGTCTGCATGATGACAGTTAGTCCTCTGTGACCAGGGCAGCGTTCTTGATCACAGAGCGGGCGTACAGGTCAGAGACAGAAGTCTGAGGTGAGCTGGTGACTTTAATTTCAATTAGTTTCAACTAGTCCCTTTCTGTTTGAGGATTCAATTCACTTCAGTTCAACTCAGCTTTTTATATTTATGTTGAGCCAAATCATGACAAATGTTACCTCAAGGCACTTCAAAAACATAATTCAACTCATTCCAAATAAGTTCAATTAATATGAAGCCAGTAAACATAATACTAACATTTGCATAGGTAAGGAAGCCAGCAGACCTTTCCTTTTTTTTTTCTTTTATTGTTTATTTTGGTCATCCAAAAGAAATTGTTGCATCGGTGCAACCATCATCATTATACAGCACACATGGGGAAAACAGCAAAAACCATAGAGGAACTAAATTTATGGCTCAAAAGATGTGACCAAAAAAGGTGTAGGCTGAAGCCTAAGCTTGTGATGCCTACCCTATTATCATACAATCAATACACACACACACACACCTCAATACAATGCCATTTTTTCAAATTTTTTTCCCATTTTTATGAGTTTGTTTCTAAGAATTTCTTTTTCCTCAAGATTGGAAAAAGGAAATTATAATTGTATTTGTTAAAAAAAATCCATTGAGTGTTTTAATGAAGGAATTTACTCAAAGCCAGCTTCTTTCCCTCTGTTTTATCTCCCTCTAGCATATGGTGACATGTTCCCTCACAAGCACTCACTGGTAGGGAAGTTTCCATTTCCGATCCCTCCGATTCCTGGCTGGGATCCTGACACCATCCCATGGGATGATTATCTTTATCCACCTCTAAACCCCAAGCCAAGAGAGCTCATGCATCACAGAGGTGAGTGGACTCTTTTTTCAACTTTGAAATATCTACAGGCATGCTTTCGGTCAATAACCTGTAAAAACCGCTTCTCCAAAGGCAAACCCAAGGTCCACCTGACCAGTGACGGTCCAGCTCTCAACGGCTCGTGCATCTCCTTCACTGCCAAACTGGAGTATCCTCCATGCCAGAAGGAGGATGCCAATGGGGACCTTGTCTGGGATGAGCACTGTGAGGACGGTACGGCGCTGGAGGCCTCAGGTGCTGTCAGGAAGTCAGGCCAGGCCATAAATATAACACCACACCTCCACAAAATACCTACAAGTATAACTAGTGAATTATAAATATCCCACTTAAAGCTGCACTACTTGGTTTGAAAGCCACCTGCAGGCTCTGCAACAAGCTCTAAACACAAAACGGCCAGATATAACTTTATAAAACTTCTGAAAATGTAAACATTTGCCTTTTCACACACTGAGCACACAAAGAGCAATATTTTAGGTCTTTAATTTATTTTCCTTTTTCTTCAGCAAATGGACAGGTTCGCTCCGGTTACGTGTACAACTGGACTTCCTGGATGGATGACTACGGCTATGGGAAGTGCCTGGATCCCAAAAAATGCAACGTATTCCCGGATGGGAAGCCGTTTCAGCAGAGCAATGACTGGAGACAGAAGAGTTATGTCTACGTTTGGCACACAATGGGTCAGTAAACGGGTGCACGCTGAAAAACAAAGGGGAAAAAAGAAAAAGTAAGTTTAAATTAGCAATGTTCCCTAATTTGTCTCCCTTGTTCATTACAGGCCAGTACTCTGAGACATGTGACGGCTCTTCTTCCAGCATGACCATCAACACCACCAATATCGCTCTGGGGGCAGAGGTCATTGAGGTACTGGTCTACAGGAAGCGTGAGCGCCGGAAGTACAGCCCCCTCACCACTGATAAAACTGTCTTCATCGTCACAGGTGGAGACAAACCTGCTCCGTTTATTTAATGCCATCTTTCAAAATGTTTGAAACAAACAAACCCAAGCAGAAACTATGATAATTATTAATGCATCCTTCTGCAAACTCATTCCCTCAGATAAGATCCCAGTGGCTGTCAGCATCACCCAGAAAGCTGCGGTCAACGAGTCTGCTAACGTTTTCTTCCGCGGCGAGGACGTGGTCTTCAAGGTGGACCTCCACGACCCCAGCAACTACCTAAAAACCGCATCTGCCATTGATTACATCTGGGACTTCAGAGATGGGAACCAGCTGGTAACGCACCGTGAGGTGACAACGCACAGCTACGGCACCCTGGGTACCATGACGGTGAAGCTGGTGGTGGAGGCAGCATTTCCTGTTGAGTGTCCGCCTGCCTCTGCAACCCCGACTCCAGGACACCCCACAGCTCCTCCCCACACAGGTACTGAACGGAAGCAGCTAGAGAGACACGGGGTGTGTTACTCTGATCAAACAAGCATCGTTGGCGCTTAGATTCATGTACACAAGTCACTTACTGCTCACTTACTAAATACTTTGACCTTATAAACTCCTTCCTTTACTGGACTTATACTTCATTTCCCAATTTGCATCCTTGTTTCTTCTCCTTGAGTCATAGTAATAAAAATGTAATAACATTTATCTTGGAGGAGCATCAAACATGTCTGACAACAACTCATCTAAGAGTTCATCAATTTACAACAAGAGATTAATGCGCCACACCCCTAAAATTGTTTTTAGGGGTGTGGCGCATTAATTAAAAAATTAAAGATGTATTGTTATTAATCACTTCTTTATCCTCCAAATGCATTAGCCCATTAGACACCTGTCGAAACATTTCCAGATATAAATTTCTGCTTCAAAGGACAGAGGAGACTTGAAGGCACAAATGAACAAACGAGATAAATGAGTGAATGAATGAATGAATTATAAACGCTTTTGAGGTTGCAAAGTTTTATTCAGTTGTACCCCAAAGTCGGTTGTGTTAATACTGCCGTCTCAAAAACAACAACCAGAAAGAAGAACATATGCGATTCCCTGAAAATCCAAATAAAGTGAGTTTTTTAGCGTTGGTTCGGATATCTGCTGAATTTTAGTTGTGCTACTTTCATCAGTATCTGCTGAATACCTGCTGTGTCTAAGACCAAAGAGAGGTTCGCTCAGTTTCCAGTCTCGCTGTTACCAAAGGCAAACAATAACAATAATAATAATAAAATAAGTAATAAATACATCCAACAGCAAAATGTTATAAGCAACTTTCATCTGGTCTTTTTGCTAAACACTGAATACTGTGATTTTTAAGAGGTTCTTAAATCAGATTTGTTTCCCCCTCTATAATTGCTGTCACTGGCTGTGTAATTAAGATAAAAACAGATGTTTGAATGTGGTCTGTCAAAGGAAATGAAGGCAAAATAACCAAGAAAAATCACAACACTGACTGTAAGATTGTATTCATTGCTGACGAATACTTTGTGATGTGTTTTGTTTGTAAAAACAAAAAAATGGCGTAGTTGTGTTTCAGATGTTGGTGGTTTTATTGTGCTCGCTGCTCCCACCTTGTGCTCCACAGTGAAAAAAAAAAAACAAGAGACAAAAGAAAAACTCCAGGGCAAAGGCTATTTACATAGTTAGATGGTATGGAGGTGATGACTTCATGACCACGGGGTTATTATGGGCTAGCACCAGTCTTGTGCTGCTGGCTGCTGCTGTGCTGGGTGCTGACATCACTGGTCCAGGAGGCTGCACAGGGCCAGGGTGGGAGGGACACCCTAACATCATGGCGTTCCTGCAGTAAACCCTGCTCTATCCTCTGATGGGCATCCATACAACCTGCCATCCCACTTCTGACACCACTTTGTGGGGAGAGCTTAGCACCAGCTGCCCTAAAAAGCAACCAAAATGTAGTGGTGAACCATGGATGAAGAGTTCCTGGAACTTCTTCTTGAACCCCTCTGCAGAGCTAAGGGTCATAATGAGGTTACAGTGGAGGGTGTGAGGGCAAGGGAGGAGTTGATGGACTTACATTGATGCTCCTCATTGTTGTCCTGAGCAACAATGATGAAAGATGTTGCATATGTCAACAGAAAATGGCAAACTAAAGTGTATTCCTGCACGTGTGTTGGACATTCCTGTAATCTCTGTGCACCTGTGCCGTCTCCTCCAGATGCCCCCACAGCTCCACCTCCTACTCACGCCGTTACAATCAAGATGGAGACGACACCAGGTGAGATTCCCCTGGCTCACTATTTAATTCGTTTTGTGTAAACAGAAGACAATTTTACTTGAGGAGTTTTCAAGCACCTGTGTGAATCGCAGACATTTGAATTGTGTTTGTGTCATTCGGGTACCGTTTCAGTGCCGCCCAGCACCAGCCGGCCCCTTCCCTCCTCCGTCGCTTCCGTGACGACAAGAATGCCCACGACGGAGCCCCTCCCTCCCACTGTGGCCACCGAATCCATCCCCACCCCGTTTCCCTGGCTCCACGCCAGACGTCTCAAAGGCAATGGGTGCTTCCGATACTCCTATGGCACCTTCACAGCCAACATCACCATTGTGGGTAAGTGTGAAGCTGCATATCCTAGCAACAGTGAGATGCATGAGCTCACATTTGATGGACCCTTTTTCCATGGAGTCATTGAGTAGACTGACAATGGTAACAAACATGGTGACCTCAGATGTTTATGAAAGGTCCTTTTATTTTATGTATTT
Organism: Cololabis saira; assembly: GCF_033807715.1. Lineage (NCBI taxonomy): Eukaryota > Metazoa > Chordata > Actinopteri > Beloniformes > Belonidae > Cololabis > Cololabis saira. Next base: position 14,873,937 of record NC_084601.1, on the reverse strand, counting down.
AAATATTTGGATTACTCCATTTGAATCTTAGAGTTTGTATTTTAACATAAGTAGTAAATGTTGTAGTAAAAGTATAAGATTAACCTACGAGATCCAAATAAACACGCAGTTGTCATCCTTGACAACCTCCTTTGATGCACATCATGTGACTGACTCCCCCAGCCACCCTAACAAACTCATCTTTTTTTTAATAATTTGAATTTGTATTCCACAACTTTTGCATTATAGATGGTTATGGGCCTGAAACAGACTAAACGATTATGTTCTGCAGAACCAAAAAACCCGCTGAGCAACCGGCCAAGCAGTCGCATCGTGGATGTGTCAGCCGCTAGAGAGACCAACACTGACATCAACTTCCGGGTGAAATGTCTGGGGAGGTGTGATTTTTTTTTTTTTTTTTATTGTATATGAGATCAATTCGAAGCACAATTCAAATTGTTATTATTATTGTTAATAATCCAGTTTTGAAAACTGTGGTCCATCTTTAATATTTGATCAAACTGATAAATTGTTTGGCCATTTTAATCAAGTCTTCGTCCCTCATCCTCAGCATCCCCACCTCCGCCTGCACCATCGTGTCAGACCCCAGCTGTACTCAGGTACGCAACATCATGTGCGACGACGTGCCGCCATCGTCGGAGTGTGAGGTGCACTTGAGGCGGAGGTTTCTGGAGCCCGGCACCTATTGTGTGAACATCACCCTGGAGAACTCCAGCAGCATGGCACTAGCCAGCACCACCATCACCATCGCCAAGTCCCAGGAACCACCTGGTGAGCTGCTCAATTCACAGTGTCTTTAGATCCTGGTCATGCTCTTGAACTGATCCTTCTCCTCATTGTCTTGGGCCTCATTAGTCTCCAAGTCTCCCAGCTCTGTGGGGGTGGTTCTCTCTTCAGCCGCTGTTCTGGTAGCCGTCTTTGGATTCATCGCATACCTGGTCTACAAGTGAGTAAAAGGGTCGTCCATTAATCAACTTCAGGGAGTGATGCACCCCGGTTATGTTGGGTGCTGCTCTCCTAACTCGGTCCCTGTTACTTTTCTAATCGCACATCTTTCCCTCGCTTTCTTACCCAGGCGTCAAAAAGTTTACCGCCTTATCCGGAGGTCCCGAGTGGACGATGTCTCCACCCGTGCTGGGGCTGCAGGTCACATGGTTCGCCTGAGAGAAGCCCTCTTCCCCACTAATGAGGAGAGCCGCCACCTGCTGACTGAGAGATGCCCGCTGTAGTTCTTTGAGCAACAAACTGATTCCCTTTCTAGGTCTTTTTTTGTGGGGGCGGGAAAGAGTCATGATTTTATTAAGCAAATGAAAGCAACAGCTAAATAATTACATTTACAAAGAGCATAACTATTAGTACTAATACTAATATTTTGTTTGTGTCTGCTCCAAAGGCTAACGCTACAGCAATTTATGATTCAGAAAGTAATCTACTAAAGAGGAAGTTAATTGTGTTGAAATCATGTGAAAAAAAAGCATGTCTGCTTGAAATAAATCTTTGTACATTTTTGCCAAGGAACTCAGCAGTTGTCCCTGCTGTTCCTCGCGCCATGATGAATAAAATGTCTTCAGTGAATCCATTAGAAAGGCATGCATGTTCGTTAGCTGAGTGAATTAAGATTAATCTTTAACTAAGGTCAAAAGAAAAAGAAAAAAAAAAAAAAAAAAAAAAAAAAAATTGTGGAAATTTCTAATAAAAAGGTTGTCGACTAATAGTCCCTGCACTGATTTACAGAACGTTACTTTCCATGTAAATGATTTTAATTTAATGTCAGTTTGTCTTCTTTCCTCCAACTGAGCAGGAGGACCAACTTCTTTTCAGAAGTCTTTTCAAACCACGAGCCTCTGCCAGCAGTATATATTTTGACATCCCTTTGAGAAAAAAAAAAAAAAAAAAAAAAAAATTTGTTGCTCAACGCTTCCAGGTCCTGTATCTATGCATCTCAGCTCCCGATCTCTCCCACCCACGACTGAAAGAGCCAAGATGGGAGGAAAGGAGACAAGAGCGTGCTGAAAAGCAGTCACCAACACAAGGGGTGTGGTCGTAGCGAGGGGAAAGATGAAAAACCAGATTTACAATATATATAAAAAAAAAAGGCCAAGCTTGTTTCACTGTTGCTGGGAGCTCAGATGCTCCATGTGACCACGGTCTTTGGGACAAATGTGCTCATAAAAAGTGATTTGTTTTGTTTTTTTAAAGCATGCTGCCAGTTCACATCAGTCTTGTGCCATCTGAGCGACAAGTGTAAAAACCAGCGGAATATTAAATTTGTTTTTAAAAAGTAAATACATCTCCCTGCTGCAAGGTATAACAGAAATCAACGTGGTTGGACTTCAGTCCAGTCAAGCTGCAACTGGTCCACCCAAGTAAAGGAGCTGCTCTGCCTTGTGGAAAAAGAAAAGAGGCAATGGAGTTGAAGCTTTCATGTTTTTATTTAGAGGCATTTGACAAGTGGAGCTGTGTGTGTGAGGGGTAGGTGGAGGGGCACAAGCATTGGGGGGGGGGTGGGGGTAAGCATGCCGACATTAAATCACTTTTCCATATAATTCAGTCCCTCAAATCTGTCCCGTGTCAAAAAGGATGTTCCACGTTACACAGCCAAGAAACACTAACAGAAGAAAACAGCTATCAAATCAGCATCGCGTAGCATCCAAGAAAGACGAAAAAGGAGAAAAAACTAAAACTGGATTTTATTTGGAAGTCTTACAAATGTGGAAAAAAAAGGGCAGGCCGTTTACTGTATTTTTCTTTTATCAAATGGCAAAATGAAACACATGATTTGACCTTTTATTCAAAAAAAAAAAAAAAAAAAAAACCCAAGCAAGAAGTCAAATGTGTAAACCACACCACCAAAAATAGAAAGCAGAAAGTAACATTTCAATAAAGCCAAAAGGGAATAGCCTATATACCTATATGAACATTGGCAAAATATATTTTGATCACTTTCAATTCTTTTCCTTTACGTTCTAAAGAGTTGATTAAAGTTTTAATTCTTATTCAGAGAAAAATGGGGATGTGTAAAAGTTTGTGTTTGGGGGGTGGCGGAGAGAGATCCTAACAGAAGAATGCCTCCACTTCAAATATTCGTCTAAAGAGGTAGATCAAAACAAAAAGCTGGGGAGGGGAGGGGGGGGGGTCGGCGGGAAGGACACAGGGACTTGAAGACATCTTGGGATAATTTGAAGTTATCACTTGTGCCCCTCAGTTAAGCGTGGTGTTAGGAAGGCGCGCCCAGGTAGAAGTGTTTTTGGGGGGGGGGGGGCTGAGGTATTGGTGCGCGCTGGCGCTCAGTGGGGGCGGGGTGAAGTGCTAGACCACAACCACCCCTACCCCCTCAGCTGAGGTAGACGGCGTTCTACTGTGGAAGCATGGATACACTCAAGCACTTTTACCACAATCAACATATTTACATTCGCCATGGAAACAAATGAAAACTATATATTTAGGTTTTGGATTCCTCTCTTTTTTTCTGACCCTCCAAGTCAATGTTCATTCACCATTTTGTGTGCCATTTCCGGCTCTTTTTCCCTGCATGAAAAGAAAAAAAAAAAGAAAAAAAAAAAAGAAAAAGCTTCTAGTTACATTTGTGGGTTACAGAGAATTTCATTTTTCTAAAAATAAAACGCAAAGAAAAAAAAAAGAAAAAAAAAATTGCATCCATCAGTGTGACTCCCCCTATCCTCACCATGCAGTGAATGACGTTAATGTTGACTTGACGGCCAGGCTGCGAGAGCCACTCGGCACCAGCAAAAAATGAAAATTAAACCCCAGTTGGACTCGGACCTTGCCAAAACAGCTTTGTAAAGAAGGTGGCAGATGACATGGGAATAGAACAGACCCCAAAGGGGGAGAAGAAGAAAAGAAAAAGCAGCACTGCTGACTGCACAGCTGAGGGAGGACCCAGTGGAGTCTGCGCCGCAGCACCCTGACTACAGCCCTCGAGAGGGAAGAAAGGAAATTCTCAAATTCAATCTCAAAACTAAATGGCATTGCTGAAAAGATGCATGTTGGCATTAGTTGCATGTCTAATGATTTGTACTTTTTTTTTCTCCCCCCGCTTCAAGAAGATGGTGGACCCTCAGGGGGGGGCGGGGGAACTGAGGCAATTCTGATACTCCTGTCAGCCGCCAGCTGAGGGGGCGCCAACTCTCGCTCCGGGGCCTCTATGTACAAAGACTTTATGTACAGGGTCATCTCAAGTCACACATACACATGTACAACGCCACCTAAAGCACCAGAGTTGAAGGCAAGGTCAGTTGGCAGCTGACCAAATTTTAAATTTTCTTAAAAAAATAAAAATGTTCAAAAGACTATCAGCTTTATAAAGTATACAAAATACCACAAAAGCAAAATAAAAAAGGAACATTTTCCCATATATATATAATCATTTTTCTCTTCTGAGGTACTAAATCCTGAGGTAGTTACGTAAAATGCATATTAAATTGTTTTTTTTCTGGGCAGCAGCAGTTCGGCACCATTTCTTTAAGTGTCAGCTGTAGTGCTGCCCTCTCTAAATATATTTATATATATATTTTAATCTATATAGGTCTATCTATAAAATGCATCCGAATTTTTTTTCTTTTTTTTTTTTAAAATGCCACTATCCTTACAAGGGCAGGACGCCCAATATAATCCACCCTTTCAGGGATCCCGTCCTAAAACAAGAATCTTTTCCCCAAACATGGCCCACCCAACCAGAGCCAACCCTCCCCCCCCCCCCCAAATAAACCTCTCTCCTGGTCCGACTCGGACCTGGCAATGCCTTTTCCTTTCAACAGAAAAATCAGGAGTAAGTTTTACCAATTAAACGCCAAAAACTAAAGAAAAAAAAAAAGAAAAAAAAAAAAAACAAACATCTGAAGTCAACCAAAACATCTCGTCATGTTTGAAGTACCAAGGAGGTGATAGAGGGGGTCCTTTTTTTTTCCTGTGTTTCTAGTGTTTTTTTTTTTTTTTAAAGATAAACAAAATAAAACAAAAAACAACCACACCCGTGAGGGGGGGGGGGCAGTCAAGGTGTGCATACATCTGAGGGCAGGTGATGTTGGTGGAGCCCCCAAAAGTACTTTCTCACAATGCAGAGACGTGAAGTGGGTGGCACTAGAGGTGCAAGGTCTTGTTTGCCACACTTGAAAGTTCATCGTGCAAGGAGGGGTGGATGTTTGATTTGGTTCTGATAACCACTGACCCCTGAGATGAGCATTCGGACCCACCGCCATCTTCTCCCTCCCCCTCCGACTCTGCATTCGTCCGTCTGAAGTCTTCTGACGGATTCAGTCACCATTCCTCCAGATCTACTGGATCGTTACTTCCTGCGAGGCACTGGAGATTGGCCTCCGGGTGCTGGCTTCATCTGCTGCTGCCTCCTCACCTGGGCCAGGATCTCCTGAATCTTTCTCTGGGCCAGCTAGACCACATGACAGGAGAAAGTTAATTTCAGAGAGGATGAAGAAAAGAAAAAAAAAATTCAGTCTTCAGTTTGTCATCTCAATGCAGCACAAGCTTCTCAAGATGCTGTGCATTTGTCGTGACGCACCTGGCAGGCGAAGAAGTGCCCACTAATCTTCACTATGACCTGATCGTTCTCATCAGGGGTCTGGTCCCTGGGCACCACCACTTCTGCACAAGTCAGATTCTGGAGCTCGTTCACCTTTTGCGGCAACAACAAGGAATTTTACATTTGTGTAAAAGGGTGGCTAAAATGTATGCCATTGAGCAGTGACTCCCCCCCCCATTTACCGTTTTTCCACCTTTCCCAATGACGCGTCCAGCAGCAAAGGAGGGCACCTTGATGTGAGCCTCCAACTTCACCTCCTCTTTGGGCCCAAAGAAATTCTCCTCTTTCAGCTTGCCAAAAATGCGACACTGAGCCTGCAGCCAGAAGTATAAATTACTCATGCTGCCTTTAGGAAGTTTAGCATGTCTTTACTGGAAATAAAAATAAAGGATTTGATACAAAAAGCCAACACTGTCCAAATGAACCAATCCATTTTACATCAAACACCAGGATTTTAAGCACCTTAAACTGAGCCTCTGGTGGTCCAACAATGATGACCATCCTCTGCTTGGCATCCATTCCTTCTGCAGGGGCAATCTTAAAGAAAGCACACAGGTTTAACAGAACAGCCGACATCTGACTGCAGGAAGACCTCCAGCGTGGCATCGTCATTCACGTTCTGAACCGTCGCTCACCTTGATTGAGGCTCCAGCAAAGTGCGACAGCTGTTTGATGTGTTGACCCTGTTTTCCAATGATGGCACCGACTGCAAGTGCAGGAATGAAGAGGTGAACCGTCTCAGACTCCGGCTGTCCCTGTTGGGCACAAACTTGTTAAGGACCATTGCAGCCAGGAGATGACCACACACACACACACACACACACCCCACAGGCTGTAGGTCATGAACTCAGCCGCAGCAACCAATGTGCAGATGCAGACAGTGAGTTAAGCAGAAGCCAGTAGATTGAACCACAACACCCTCTTGAAAAGTCAGACATGGTCTCATCTGTCCAGCAATAACACCATCATGAAGTCTGCTCTCAATTTCTAATGGAAGTTCAGCCTGGTTTTAAAAAACTGTTGATCATCAAAAGCCATAGACAACTGGGGGTATATTTTTAAAACCAACTCCACCACCCCCCTCCTCCAATTCAGACATCCAATTTGCAATCAAAAGTTACATGAGTTTAGACCAATTTTTCAGTCAATGTCAGTAAAAAGGCACACTTCATCAAAAACTTTACTCCAGATTTGTAGGCTGCAAAAGCTGTCAGAGAATGCCTGACTGATATTGGCAGAAACGCTGGTAACATAACTGTGAAAGTGATCTATGAACAGACACCCTCAAAATCCTTTTAGGACATGCACCACCTTCCATCAGCCTCACGACTCTGAAAAGGTTGTTGCATCCATCTTTCTAGGTCAGACGTAGTAGCTTTAAATCACTTTCAACACAGCTCAAGCCTGCACAAAGTGAGTGTTATTTTGGTACATCATCTGCCTTTCAGCACAATTCACCAAAATGCATCGTGGAAGAGCACTCAGGAGTTTTGTACTCTGTGGTTTTTTCAAGCATTAAACGCAGCACTAAAATGTGTTTTGACACCATCTACGGTCAACCTGTAACCACCTCTTTCAGCAACAAGTACAGATTCAGATGTTTGAGCGATAAACTGCTCCAATCCACTTTTGCATGTTTAAACTGCTCATGTCAAATTGATAGTTGAAAAGAGGAAAACAAACCAAGATTTTAAGAAATCGTGAATACAAATTTGACATAAGATGGATATCCAGGATGTTAACGGTTCATAAAAAGGACAAATGCATGCCTTTTCTGTCATCATACCCCATATCTGAAGCACTGAAGACAATGTGAGTGACTCATGCCAGAATAAAACAGCATTGCTTTACAAAAAGAAGATTAATGGCTTTTAACAGGCCATAAATGTTATACATCAAATGTCTGAGAAAGGTTGAAGATATCACCGCCCCTCAGGGCCTTGCATCTCCTCATTACTCCTCAGATGACTAGAAACATTAGGGAATGTCCAAGCGTTAATCCAAGTGGCAGCTAGAGAAAACTGGGAAGCGAACCCAAGCCCCTGATTCAGCAGCGAGCAGCCACAGGTCATGCACAGCACTTTGGGATAGGCCACTTACAGCAAGGGACTGGCTGCTCGCCGACAGCACAGAAGCCAAAAACGACCCCTCACCCCCATAAGGAGTGCACTAGAAAAGGGGAGAAAAAAACAAAACAAAAAAAACAAAGGAAAAAAAAAACAAAGGAAAAACTGAGTTGTTCAGCCATAAACTACTTTTTCCAGTAATCCATTTTATCTGAACAACCCCATCCATTACTTCTCCATGGTATTTTAGACCAACGGACTGGACCAGGTTACACGTCTGAGCTTCAACACAGAACAACAGCAGAGGTTTAATCAGCAGTTTAGAGATACCATCATTAATCTGAATATTTGTTTAATTAAAGCAGGCCATCAAAACGTTGCTCCATGGTTTTACTTGTGGTAAACGCAGCACAAAGTCAACATTTTATTACAATCATATTTATTAGAACTATGAGGAATTTCTCCTTGTGTCCGTGCCACAACTATGGACTGTAGATCAGTTAATACGTGCACTACGGGCATCTTAAAATCAACTGTAGAACCCACTCATTTAGCAGTTGGTTTGTCTTAATGTGTTCAACATGTGAAAGTCAGAAAGTTAGCCCACCTGAAATTACTAGTGTTGAGTGGAGCACTCAGTGTGATGCGACCATATGGTGCTGTGCAATGCAAGTCAAATGTATTTATTTAAAAATAATTATATTTATATATATATATATATATATATATATATATATATATATAAATAAAACACAGACTTCATAAGAGAGATCAACATCACTTGAGGAGCAGTAGGTGAGTTTCAAAAGGGACGTCCACCTGTACTTCCGCTCTGTCTCACCCCGTCTAGATTCAGCGACGGTACAGCAGCGAGTTAGAGCTGGACATACATTTTAATACGTCGCTTCCACATCAAGCAGTAGGGATGGGCGGTATGGACTAAAAAAAAATGTATTACAATAATTTCTGGCATTTATCCCGATAAAAATGACAATAAAAAAAATACCAATTCAACTCAACCATTTTAACTATAAATCTATCACCACATTCAGTCTTTGGAGCCCCCAAAACACTGCTCTAAAAGAATACTAAATGCTACTAAACTACACCAATTAAATTGAATTGATAAAAACCAATTAAATGAGTCCATCTGTACTGCAAAACTGGAATGACTCAGATCCGCCGTGTTTGTTACACAAAAACCTCATCAATGGGAATTTATCCTTCTTTCTTTCTCTCTCTTTCATTTTTACCGCGGGATGACAAATTCTTACCGTGGGGAATTTTTTGGACGGTTTATCGTGAACGGTAAAATATCGCCCATTCCTATCAAGCAGTATGTGCCAACCCGCTCCTGATCCAAGTGACTCACCATCCTGCATCTCTGAAACCATCAGCCGTTGAGAGAAGAAAAACTCTAGAAGTTGCCATGTCGTAAACGTTTAAGAAAAAAGCATCTCTGAATGAGCACACTCACTCCTGTTGCTAGTGTTAAATCTGTTTTACTTCACAGGACTTACTGCAAAGATATATATATATATATATATATATATATATATATATATATATAGAGGAATTCCACCCAAAATTCCCTCATCTACCATCATACTTCAGCGTTCCTGTCCAAGGTGTAAATGCATATGGATTAAGAGAGAGAAAAGGGGCATTGATGTTCGTTCTTTAAAAGAAGTTCCCAGTCTCAGTAACCCTGTGGGATTCTGCTCGAATCTACCCAGTCACTAGAAGTCAAATCTCTGACAGATTATTGAAGCCACTGCCATCACACATACCTGAAATAAAAGTAAGCAGTTTGGGTTTGTGGAGTGTAAAACGAACAGGAGGGTAAGAAGTTTAAAGTGTCACTCACTCCAAACGACGAGCATCCACCCAGAGCTCCTGGCGGTGGGACACTGGACATGGAAGGGCCCATGCCTTGTGCGCCGCTGGGAAACAAGCCCAAGGCGTTCAGATTCAGGCCCGGAATCAGGTTGGATTGGAGCTGGGGACACAATCCAACAGTCATTAATCCATTTTACTGGCATTTGTAAATTGATCAATAAACTGATTTGTTGCATTTTTCCCATCTACACTTTTTGCAACCCAGCAAAACGAATTTAAAAAGGCCAGCAACTTTATTGTTAAGTGATTTTAGAACAACATTGGCTTTGAGATTTAAGACCCACATATAGGGGGGGGGGTTAATCTAAATAAATACAATCCGGCAGAACCCCCCCCCCAAAGTCTTTGGGTTCTTTGCCCTTTAAAATCAGTCAATGGAAAATTCATACTCTAGTTAAAAAAAAAAAAAAAAAAGAAATCCCCATTTCCAGTGATGATGAAATGATGAAATTCGGTGAAGTTAGTACTGAAGATGCCTACATTCATAGCAGCCATGTCGCTCTCATATGATTCCCGTATCTTCTTCATCACCTCCTCCTCAGCCTTCGAACACACGTCGATGGTGCCCTTTACTGTGATGGTGCGCTCTGGGTTGTACAAGGTGAGGTCCTGGAGACTGAAAAGAACAAAGTAGGACTGTGGTGCCATAAGAATAGTGCATCAACAACAAACACGAAAAGACAATGAACGCAACACAAACTGCGTTGCTACAAGTTCATTGACGATTACAGACTGGACAGCAGGAGCCGTCAGCAAGCATGCCAAGCAATCTTACGGTGAGATTGTGATCTTGGTCCCCGTATCCTGCTCAATTTTCTTCAGGTTGCGACCTTCTTTCCCTATCAATCTTCCAACAAAGTTGTTGTGTGCAAGGATCTTCAATGGGATCTCCTCAGTGCTGCAGAAGATAGATGCAAGTCAAATGCAGTTGAGGGAGAAAAGAAAAAAAAGGGGGGGAAGCCTTGCCACAACAGCAATCAGATGTTTAGATAGAGTTAAGCATTAAAGTATCTGTCTGAGGCCCCTTTTTACCCACAGCTGTCATTTGGCAAGAAGAGAATTCAAAGAGCTGGTTCTCATGAAGTTGTAGAGGAGGAGTGAGGACATGAATCCCAGTCTATTTGTTGTGCTGTTCCGGATCCCTCCAGACAGGAAAGGACCCGCTAAGACGGCCCGACTAGAACCAATGAGCATGGCTCCGGACCCACAACCCCAGCTAGTATGATTAACGCCGACTCGCTATAAAACCTAATGCCTGAACTGGAGCGTTTCAGTGCACTTAGACCACATGATGCAGCAACTCAAAGTTGCTATGCAACATCACGCACAAACAGAACACCCAGGAATGCAATACATTTGCAAAAAATGATCACAGGAGATTGAAATTACCACAAACAACAAAAAACACTTTCAAAATATCTGAGCTGTTTGAGTATATATATATATATATATATATATATATATATATATTGAGAATTTCTTTAAAAAATAAAGACAATATTCTTAAATCCCTGATTTAGCACAAATGAGTGCTAGTGACTAGTGTAAATGTAATGGGGGGGGGGGTCAGTGTTGCCATTGAGAGTTTGAGCACAACTCTCCCAGTTCTCTCTCTGCATCTCATCCTGTGAGGCTACTTTCAAAAACAAAAAGATCTCATCTTTGAAGACATATTGCGATTGCCACTACCGCTGTTGCGAAAATAGTCAGCAGGAGGCGGCAGCGGATCATCAGGTTTTTGCTATATTTGGTAGTTTTTCCCCATTGTACGTTTTTCTTTGTGATATTTAGGTTTCGACTATCGACTCTTATCAAATTTAAACTTTAAAAAGGGGATTACTCTGCATCACATGAGCTCTCAGGCTAAGAACTGTGCCAGTTAAAAATTCCCATCCAGAGAGACCACGTCATAAACCTTACTCGAGTGTCTGAAGCAGAAAAGGGGTTCAAGAGGTAATTTTTAAGCATTACATGCAAGGAAGTATCCAAAAAATTACATTTGCCTTCAACAATATCTGAATGCAACAGTTGCAGGAAACATGAATCGTTTGAGGGGAGAACAACATTTGGTTTACGTCATCATGTCAAGCATAAACACTTTGTTGGTTTATACTGTAAAGCCCAGATGTCTAATATTGATGACACTATCCAATTTGTACTTTGCGAGCGTGAGACTGACAGCAGTACCCGCTTCCACTCATGTCTCCCGTATAAACAGTTGCAACGCTGCGAGAGCCCAGAGTTGGTTCAATAATGCAACTCTGTAGGCCCTCGGGTTAAAGGCTTACAGAACCCGAGTTCATGCCATCACACCCATAACCCAACATGTCAGGTCTGCCATGTAAGCAGCAGCAAGACAACGTCTTTCCTCTGCGGCGTTCGACCTCGCTTCAGCTCATCTCCACTTGCTAGTTTCTCTCAGCAAATATTTAATCATTTTAAACAAAGTCCCCGTCCGTGAACTGTTCCTTCAGCACAGATTGTCTGACCTCATCTTTCTATGACTGGAATAAAAGAAAAAAAAATATCCATTACCAGAGATGTCTTGCAGCACACAATTTATTATATTTTTAAATTTTAGTGGGACGTCAGACTATGAATTAAGGCCTCAGAAAGACGACAATGCTCAGTGTCATTGCATTTAAACCGTTATTGTTAAGATGATAAAAGAACTATTGGAAGCAGTGTGTCAGATTCTGGATCGTGTTTTCAAAGTATTTCATCCAGAACCCACTGCAAGATTGTGTAAACATCATGACTGACAGCACTAGCTATAGTCTCACTCCCCCTCCCTCCCACTTGAATTCCCCGTTACATTTAAATAACCGCATAAAAAGAATAATATAGCCCATTTTGAATTTCTACGAATGGTTAAATCAAAGTTGTGCTTTTAAAGAGTGGCCATTCCCCAATAATTAAAACCAGCAGAGAGGCAACGCGGAGAAATCCAAGGAGAAGTAGACGGTTCAGGCCGATTTTGTTTTAGCGTAGACTCACAACTTTGTGTCGACAGCTTCCTTCTGCATGATCTCCATGATCGTTCTACAAGCCTTTGAACAACCTTCAGGGGTCGAGTGAATTGTGATGGGTTTCTCAGCTGCACCAGCATTTTCTTTCCTATGGATGTCGATCCTGGAATTATGAAGAGACGTCAGAATTAGCCACTCTTGATAATCATATGCCCCCAGTGGGATAACCTGCTTATGTGTAATTCTTGACCCGGGGGTACATACTTTGAATGGGTCTGCTTGGTGATGTTACGAATAGTGGCACCTTCCTTGCCAATTATTGCGCCTACAAACTGCGTGGGAACCAACATGCGCAGTGGGATGTCTGACTGAACTTTGGGCCGCGCGCCCAAACCTGGTGAGCCTGAGCGTGGAGGTCCACGGCTGTTGAAGCCCCTCCTGCCCCCCGGCGAAGGACCTTCGGGTGCAGCCGTCTCATCTGGGATATAGGACACTTTCAAGGCATGGTTCTCCATCATTGATCCATTCAGTTTCTCCATCGCCCTGGGGAGAGCAAGGAAATGTCAAGCTCCTGATTACCACAGACGTTTTGATTGTACAGTAAAGGCTTAATGGGAAACAAACTCGGACCCTGAACACCACCATTCATGCCCAACAATTTCTGTAATGTCATTTAAGTATTCCTAACACACACATTTGCTCCCATTAGTCTTAAAGATTTCCGTTTGTTTAACAATTATGCCCCGAGACCTCAGCCACCTGTGTGGAGTGCAACACTGCAGTAAGTCTGGCGTACACTAGGGGGCACCAGATGGCCAAGTTAACCCCTTCCCTTTTCAACACAACAGTACACACTACCCCTTTTTCCCCAATCACAGCTGTATGTCAAATTTAACCCGACTGGCTTTGAGACTCAAAAAATAAAATAAATACCACAAACAAAAAAAGGAAACCCACTGATAATTACCAATATAAAGAACTGGGAAAAGTAAATGTAGGAGATCCATGTCCAAACACCACAAGATAAATGTTAAATGTGTGCACCTGCATGTGTGTACTCACAGCCTGGCTTGGTCCTTAGATGCATATCTAACATTGATTACTGCAGTCTCTGTATCAGTGTTTACTGTGGAAGAACACACAGTCAGCTCATGCACATTCAATAACACTTGAACAATTTACCAAAATCTGTATTGCGAATATTGCAGTTTTTTTGGTGTTTTTTTTAAAATTGGTACTTGGTGTTACTTAGCAACTTCTGCATTCCTAATCAAACATGGAGCATATATTCTACTTTTGCAGCAGCAGCAGGATGATGAAACCACATTTGCAGCAGCGCAGCAACAAAACCCAAGTCAACTGAATCCGTTTACCTTGTTCACAGTTCTCTACTGCACCATACTGAGCCAGCATGCTATCCAAAACCTGAGAAAACATAGAAAACTCATGATTAATCTGATTTTGACTCAAATCTGTTGATGAGCTGTAGCTTGTAAATTGGAACCAGCCCCGCTTTGCGCCAGGACTCATTCCATTCATACAGACGCCGCAGTCCAGTGCCGAGTTGAACGTACATTTGCTTCCGTCTTGCACAAGACTTTCCAACAACTCAAACAATTTCCCTTAAAGGATCCAGTCTTTTATGACCCCACCAAGGGTACTACATATTGTAAAAGGGTTTTTGGGGAAGAGAAAAAAAAAAAAAAAAAAAAAAGAAGTATATACATTTTTATTTATAGTGGGGGGAGGGGAACAAAAATGCAACTGCTCGAAAACTTAGAAATGCTGAGATTTCAATACATAGATGTGATCACATGATTGTGAGAGGAGCGAGGCTCCAGGCTAAGCTAGGACCTCTGACCATACAGAGTTGAACTAGAGGCCACACCCCCAAGAACGCAACCCCACTTTCTAGCCAACAAGAGGGCGCCCCGCACACCCACCTCACCTCCTCAGTTCCACTAAACCACCAACCAACAATACTCCCGCCTCCCTGCCATCTTCGCTCCCTGCCATTGGCTTCTCCAAGTCTCGCTTACTGCTGGCTGGCTGTTCTGCCTCTTTATCTAGCGGACCCGGCCAATGGGGATCCAGGCTATTCAGGAAAGGGTGGGGTACATTCCAGCAGGAAGCAGCAGCTGGGGGGGAGGGGCAGGAGTTCATGCTACACATTCTGTGAATCAGAGCACATGGAGGGGAAGGGGAACAAGTCTAGGCCCACCCACCCACCACAGCTTGTGAACACACCACTAAACTAGCACTCTTTCTGCAGGACTACACACCGTAACTCGCCGTCCTATCTACCTGATAGACGTATAAGGCCTTTACACCTAAAAACACCTCACTTTAGTCCGTTCCTTCATTATTCCAGCCGTTCTCCACCCCCAAACCCTCACACCCCTGAGAGGGAGAAACCTCCATGTCACCTTTTGAGAAGGGGAAATTGCTAGCTCGTTACATCTAGGAACATGGGTGGATCTGGAGCTGCAGTTAAGGGACATGCGTAGGCAAAGCATGCCCACCATTACAAAACCCTGAGCTTGTCTGTGGCCATTTTATTGAGGGAATCAAGCTGAAATAAAATAATTTTGTATCAGTGCTGCACATGCTGCAATAAAAAAAAAATAAGAACATTCTTTTTTGGCTTACTTTGTGTTTATGGAGCAGAAAAATACAACGCAACACTACACGCACATGTTATCGCAGCTAAACCTCTGCAGAAGGGGGGGATGGAGTAAAAGAGGGGAAAAAGACAGGGGGGAAAAAAAAAAAAGTCAAGTAAAGCTGCATGAAATTCCACATACATGTTAGCAGCAGGAATATGACAGATTCTTGAAAAGGGCGTTTTTAAAACTAACATTTTTGAAGTTGCCTGACACATTTGTGTCGTCAAAAAAACAAAAACTCAGGTCAAATTGAATTATAGCATTTTAAAATATACCAGATTAGATCATTTAAGTCATTTTGAGAGGGGAAAAAAGGTTGTTTTTTTAAAGTCACAACTAGAGCCTTAAGTTTCATTCCATTTGAAATTAAAACCACTGAGGTTCAAAACGCAACATTAGCTCCACAAAAAATGCATTTGAGGGATACTGCAAAAGGACTGGGTTAAATTTTCCAAAGTGTAAACTTTAAAATTTGTCCTGAATCTGGATATTTAAGCAGTGAGTGCTTCTGATAAAAAGAGTATAGATTTAAAAAAAAAAAAAAAAAAAAAACTCATTTTGACTTGAGCATGAAACCAAGCTAGAATTTAAAGCAACTAGCAAGTGTACTGACATTTACACACACGAAATGTCGAGACCACCAGAGGACTTGCACCCAACAATTGTTTTACAAGCACCTAAGACACTTTGATTGATTCCTGTCCACCAAGTCTCTTTTTTGTAGCAAATTTTTAGGTGGAAAAAAATGGCTTTTAAAGTAGCAAATATGATTAGGGTTGAAAGACGCCATGACATAATTAAGTCCAACTGTTCTCAAATACGTCAGAGTTCATGTATCAAAAAAATTAGTCAGGGGGAAAAAAGAAAAAAAAAACCTATATCTGTTTACATGTTGAGTGTGAAAGTATTCATAGCTAAAGCAACTAAAAATATTTAAAGACAAAAAACCCATGTGCAAATCATCCAAAATAAAAATCAGAACCTGTTCTGATCTTTTCCCTCTACTTATCCTAGCTTCCTAAAGTACTATTGTTACAATTATGGGTTTAAACAAAAAATGAAAGATAAAAACGTATAAACTTCCGGTCTCTAAAATGTTATACAGCGACCATTTCTAATCCTAACAGCCAACACCGTACTTGGGTTGCCTCTTACACTCATCTAAAGTCAAATCAATCAGGCGCATGCCCAGCTGAAATAAAAGGATGCAAGGTGACTTGAGAAGTCACTGAGCCCAGTGGGGCTTCCCCATGTGGCTCTGCACGCCCTGGAAGTCGTTGGTACTCACCTCCCACTGCATATGGGGCGGGATGTTCCTGATCTGCAGTTTACAGCTCCTGGCAAGGCAAGACAGCAACAGGATGGGGGGTGGATGAGGGTGGGGTAACGGGTGGTGATGGAAAAGGGGGGAGGGGGGGATAGTTAATTTAGGGAACAGATTAAAAAAAAAAAAAAATTCTTACCAGCATCTACAAAGATGAATGAAGCTTAGGACATTAGTTATTCCCAATTCAGGCAGAAATGAGGAAAAGACAAAAACTTTGGGAGAATATCAATTTGAGAGCTCAGATTTTTAAAAATCGACCTTGAGGTAGGAAGAATAAATAAATAAAACAGGACAAAGTAGTGAAGCAAACCAGTTGAGGGGGGGTTGAGGTGGACGAGTAGTAAGACATCAAGGGGAAAATTTACTAGGAGGGGGGAACAATATATCAGTTTTGTCTTCCTCTATTCCTCGACTCAAGCGTGCGCCCTACGTATAGCACTGAATCAAGGAGGCGTCAACTGCTGCAAGGCTTCAGCCACCTCTCAACTCACACTTTTGCAGGGGCATTGTCAAAATTTTGAGTTTAAAAAGAAAAAATTACCAAAAAAAAAAAAAAAGTACATAGAGAGGAAAACCCCCCACACGCTTGTTCTTGGGAGTGTAGCATACTGCAGAATCAAGTGGATGCTAGCAGTCACACTGGAGCTGCTGTGCTCCGTCACCAGAAACAAGGAAAAAAAATTCAATTCATTCCTTTAGTATGAGCGGCTCCATGTTTCATTGGTTGTGTACAAATTAATAAGTACTCAAGCAATGTGGAAGTCATGAGACAATGAAACTTGTTGATCAATGAGTCAGTCTCCAAGTGTCCGCCTGCACACGGTGGCTGTATAAAACAGCAGAAATAAAGAAAAATAAAATAAATAGTGCAGGCCACTCCAAAGTCCACTGCCTGGTAACACACACAGACACACACACACACATCTACTTAAAAAAGGAACAAAATGTGCACATGGATGGGAGCTGGAACATTCACACACTGTGGACTCGGAACCATTTCCTACAACTTTACATTTATGCACCCAATTCTGAGCTGTGAGCAACCACTTCTGACGAAAGTACAATCTTTAGGAGTCGTACTGAATTTTCTATAGTCAAGCTTCACTGAACCATTAAATGACATCTACATGCAGGTCGTCCTTTGTACCAACTCTTACTGCTAATAACTAATCTCTGCTTACAGCCAACATTCATGAAGTAACTGTTCATGACGTGGAGTAATAAATTAAGGACAAGCTAAAATATATACATTTTTCTTTTTTTAAATGTTTCACGTGAACACACCAATACAACTGTGCAACAAGGGACATCATACTTCAAATAGCTTCCCGTAACCAACTACAACCCTATTCAGACCATTACTAAGTCCATTTAATTAATTGTGAATTAACCACATGCTCAATGGGTAAATTTCTCAATAAAGAAATACATAAATAAAACAGTTTCAACCCTTTCTGGTCCACTGTGTCAATCTAGCCCCTTCTCGCCATTTATTCTGTACGATTTGCAGCAGAAACGGTATACAAAGAGTACTTCCAGTCAGATTAGTTCACGGCTCCACACACACACCAAAGAAACCGGCCCCAGTGGTGGTGGAGGGAGTGGGGGGGTTATAGATGGTATACATTCCAACTCCCAGCCTTTGATTTGGGGAGGCGTGTGTGGTATAGACGTAGGAGGGGTGTCCCTGTTTCAGGCAGGGGTAACAAGGGCTCTCTCTGCCCTGTGGGGGTGGGGTCCTGTTTCCATGGACACGGACAAGTCCACTGATAGGAACATGTAGAGCTGGGTTAAAAGTAAGGGGGAGCCTGGGAGTGACTGGCTCGTCATGTGATGTCCAGGAGAGGAGGCCGGGCTTCTTATTTACTTTCAAAACAGACCGACATTCTACACATTTGCTCCCTTTCCTCGGCAGCCAGGCTCAGACCCTAATGGCCTGCACGGTGGAGAGAGTACCTGCAAGGGTATCTACGGACATGTGAGCATCCAAATGCATTATAATAATAGAAAGAACAGGGGGAAAAAAAGCCACAGGAAGTAGCCACAAATCAAGCCATATGCACACCACCTGTATTTCTCTCCATTACCCACCTAGTGTTTGGAACAATACGTGTGCTCAACAACCATCCACAGTATGCAGAGGTTGTGAATAACTGAACTCACTTGTTTATGCCCTTTCATAGACTTTACATTACATGTGTGTGTGTTTCTAAAATGGGTGACAAACATTTCAAGAAAGATTATAATGCCATTCTTAGAGTGTAGAAGGGACCCCCCCCTCTCTGCAGTCCAAGTAAGACAAGGGGCAACATTCATAGTTCTGACACCACAAGTCAGAAATCCATGCATTCTGTGTGCAGGTGGGGCCCAAGTGACCCCATGACCCTGCATTCTCGTATTAAGAGTCGAGAGCTTTCGTATAGACAACCCTGATATGATCTATATTTTTCTTTTGAGCGCTTGCCTTAATGGAAGATATAATTACCAAAAAGCATGGCAAAAATGACTCATCTTACACCACCCATTTAAATATTTTTGCCATACGATGTGCCAAGACAAAAAGATTAAAAGTAGCTCACACACACACACACATTAGAATAGCATGTTTGCATTTCCTCTCGCTCTCACACAGAAACCACCCCCCTTTTGACCATGCCATTTACCTTCCCCTGCAGGAGTGACATGTGTGCATGGGAGGATGACCTAGCTGCCCATTTGCTGTGTTGAATTTGTCCAAGATGAATAATTTTGGAGGGGGACATTCACTCGAACAGAATGACAACACTGATAAAGTTCAAGTTTGGCAACTGCAAAATATTCAAATTGTTTATGGTGCAGATTATTCAAATTGTTTATGGTCCAGTTACACAAACAGGGACACATTTTTGTAAAAAGTTTGGCCATTTTACACCATTATGTCAAAATATAGGAAATCTTGTTGACTGGGGTCGGAGGAGAAAAGAAAAAAAAAAAAAAGTACCACCTGCTTTCTCACATTTAAATTAAATAAATACAAATCACAAGCAGTATGAGTGGGTGTCATTTCAATTAAGAGCTTTTTGTTGTTTTTTTAAAAAACAAAAACATCTTTCCGGCAACAAAAGCTTTATCAAATCGTAGATTTTTAATTCCATTAAATGTTGGTATATTTTGTTCAGGCAAACAATAGTTTAAAGTCATGGCATACGCATTTTTGGCTAAATGCGTAGAAGTCACATTCAGACTCAGAAGAATGAGGGGCCCCACCATAAACTAACTGCATTTGGCCCCAAAATGACGTATCAGACCATTTGAAGCGTTGTCCTCCTGCACCGTCCTATCTTTGTGAATCCAGAAACATAACCACCCCTTCTTGATTCTTGTCTGCTGTAACACTTCCCCTTCCTGATGAGTTCAAAGGTTAAGCCATGGTGATTGGCCAGGCCTCCAGCTCATATTTGCTGCTGGAATGCAGAGGGGGGCCCCCAGTGTACAAGTAGTGTGAGAGACTGTGTTGCCTATGCTCCATACCCTTCCCATTGACTGCTACAGTTGCATTCCATGTTGAACAGGGAGGGCACTTTTTACACACACAGGGCTGAGACTCTGCTGCCGCCATAGTCAACACAAAACCCTCCACGAAGACAAAAAAAAAAAAAAAAGCCAGCAACGTCACCAAATGCTATAATTTTACCCAAATATGCTCAATGAGCTCGTCTGATTCCTGGTTTAGAAATCCACGCCACACACACACACACAAAAACAGCAAGTAACCCATAAAGTGCAATAACCTACATTTCATACTAAAATCTGACAAATCCCCACCTAATATTCAGTTTTAATATCCAAAGCAATTCATGAATTAATTTAAACTTAAAAAAAAAATTAAATAAAAAAAAAAAAACCTACGTCTGGCGCAACTTTGATTTGAAATGCGTTCTTACTTTGCTTTAACATTTCATTCCGAACGTGAAGCCCATAATTTGCATTTTATGCAAAAATGCAATTTTATAAAATACTGACTACGTGTCTATGAAACTCAAGGCAAAAACTGATTTGACCGTCACCACCAAAAATGCGCATAAGTCTAAAACTCGCAGCAATTTTACGTCCACAGCAGATTACGTGCACCACACACACACACACACACACCCACATGTACATTTTGAAAGCAGTACGCATTTTGGAAAGCCTTGAAACACAGCCCGTCCAGAACAACGACGAGGGTCAAACTGAGGGTTTTCGTGACTTGGGGGCCCCGAACCTCCCACTCAACTCGCGTTTGGGATCCATCTCATGCAACAGCAGCACAGTGAGCTGAGGAGGGCGGAAGCAGGGCAGGCAGCAGAATGACGGGCAGATCCTCCTCAAATGGACGACTCCAAGGCCTGTGTGCCTCAAATCCACTCTCAACACAACTCTCAGCCTGCATACACGGGGGTGTTAGCAAGCTCCTTGAGTTCGGGGGGTCATAATTTTTAAAAAGGCACCATATTAGAAAAAAAAAAAAAGAAAAAAAGTGTATGAAGCAGTTTCTGCGAGCATGTGACTAAATAAACCCAAAAGCACTCCGGGTTTCGAGTACTAACAGTCATGGCGACAACAGAGTACAGTACTCGACCATACGCCCCTTTCATGACCTCAAATATCCTCAAACATTAATTGAAGAAAATCAGTAGCACCACCGGCGAACACTTCCTGCATTGTTACTTTGAGAAAATACAAATTAACACGTTACGTATGAAAAATGGCTACAATGGAAGGGGGAGGGAGAGGGGGGGAAAAAACACAGCCAAAGCCCCACTAGTTAATAAAAGTTGACCTACCTTTGGCGTTTAGGGACCGAGTGTTCCACTTCCAGAACTTTCCCGTGAAGTTCGACTTTACCTAAACAACAACAACAAAAAACAAAAACATTTTAGTTTGTTTAACCACATGACCTGTCAGAGGACTGGCCTCGTGGGGTTTTTTTTTTTTTTTAAATACATTTAAGGTTTGTGCGAGAGTCTGAACAAGATGGTTAAAACGAGAAAACATTAAAATATTTTCAACATTCGGAGCACAAATTCCTTGGGGGGGAAAAAAAATAAAATTTAAAAAGTGTACACGCCACTATTAACGACCACACAACCCTGCCTCACATTGAGCCACTTCGTAAAAAAAAAAAAAAAAAGACACACACATACGAGTTTTGATAAATGGTGACGTGCCCTGTATCAGAAGCCTTAATGACACCACAATGGGACAAAGTTTATTTAAAAATAAATAAATAAGACCAGCTAAATTGTGTTGTGGCTCAGTTTGTTGGCCTACATTTGACCAGCACAATTAAACCACCTGGTGTGTCAGCATGGGCGAAATGGCTTCACAATGCAGCGAGCTGTGGAGACGACAAGGCCCACGCTTTGCGACGTGAAAAAGTGTGGAAGTTTAAACTCTCGAGGAGGAAAAGAAAAAAAAAGGAGCAGTAACACACAGCACACGGTCGTGCCAAAGTGAGCCCACTATAAGGTTGAGTTCACGACGTCCACAGCCCGCTGCCTGTGCGCCCCACTGCCTTGAACGACACAAAGCCCCTCGTATCCTTCTGATTGTGTTTACTCGACCATTTTATCAAGCTACGCACAGTAGAATTACAAGGACAGGATTTCACTCCAACCTGAGGAGGGGGGGAAGCCATTTGTCTGAGCCCACAGTGTCAAAAGGCCAAGTAAAGGTTGTGGGAGATACACACAGCCCCACTCTACATGCATTTCTCTCAGGGGCCCTGAAAGTAATACGGCGAGCTTTACATCCCGGCAGTTCGCGTGCAATTATTTAATCAAAACCTTCCCCTCCTTTTCCTCCACATTTCCTCACCTGAAAGAACATCGATGGCCCTCATTGCAGCCTTCTCGTCCGGGCAATCCACAAACGCATAGCCAGTTTTGACAAGAAATGGACCACTGTGCGGAATCTTCCACTGCTCAAAGATAGTTTCGAAGTCCTCCTCGCTCGCCTCTGCGCTCACGTTGCCAATGTAGAGCTTATTCATGTTCTACTCCGGGGGGGAAAAATAAGACAATCTTTACGCTGAGGGAGAGGCAGTTATCTGCTTTCACGGATGTGCAGTGTTTGGAGTAGCCCAAATCGCCTTTACTACTACGGAGCCGCTGTGGCGTGCTACCCGGTCGTCCAAGCCACAGATAGATTTAAACTGGCAGCCTCACAGTGCGTTTGCGCTCCCTCGCCCGGCTGTCTCTGTCGCGCAATAAATAAATGCTCAATTATTAATCTCGTCTCTCCAAACGATGGCGGGTTGGGTAAAAAAAAAAAAGGAGGAGAAACTACTTTGTGTCTTCCTCCAAACCCTTTTGGCAAAGAGACAGAGAATGTCACACACACGACAAGGCTGGTACCCGCCTCTAAGTCTAGAGCCTAGAATAAGAATAAGAAGAAAGGGGAAGGAGGAAAAAAAAATCTTCTGCTATTCCGGCTTTTTTGAATGAGCCACGTGTTCAAACTACAAATCAGCCCACACGTGAGGAATACCCAATTGCTCAATTAAGTGTTTGGGATTGGGGAAAATTGCACGAGAATCTGGGGTGGGGACAGCAAAGGGGGAGTGGAGGGGAAAAAAGGAAGGGAAGAGTGGATTGGGGGGGGTGGGGGTGGGTGTTGTGGGGGGTGGAAAAACTCGCCAACTATGTGTGTAAAGGGAGTCCGTGAGAAACTAGTGTATCTTTACGAGAATCACATTTGTGTGCCTTTCTCTGCAAAGCCTCGACTCTCATTGGTCAGTTGAGGAATAGTAAAGCGGCAGTGCGCACACGCACGCCCGCAGCATGGAGACGCTGATATGGCCGGGGCTTGTGCGCACGGCCGTGCACAGTGCGCTATACTGATGACACAGTTGAAGGGAAAGGGGGGTGTGGCCATTCAAAAATGATGTTGCACTAACTTACATTGTTAAATTGCATATGTGGTACATATCATCACAAATACGCCGGCCACAGGCAGGGCCGCTCCTTGGGCCCCCTACGCAATGCGTGAATGACACGTAGCCTACTGCCGTCCACATGACGGCATCCATCTTTTCCAGCAAGCGTGGAGCCATGCCTTCTCTGATCCACGGCTCAAACTCCAACAGCAGGCCACATTTACTCGCCGCCGCACCAAAATAATATTTTTTGGGGTTACATTTGGGCGTTGCGGATCCTTTCCTGGTACTTTTTGAAGGAAAATATGCTCATTTGTGCCTCTGGTTTGTCACAAGGAGGAAACCATGCTGCCCGAACACACATGGCGAATCCTCTCTGCTATACCTAAGGCAGGGATTTGAATGTACTGAAGGAGGGAGGGGTCTCCCACAGCAATGTGCCCCTAGCGTCCCATGGAAAGCACAACGCAGCTCAATCACGTGTAGAATGCATGTCTGAAACATTACACAACTGTCAATAGGATCTTTTGTAAATCATAAGCAGGGTGTGGAAAGTTGAAGCGTTTAGGTCGAGCTGCAGATACGTGTTAACAGGATAAGTAGGCGCACATTTAACCTGTTGACGGTAACAGGACCACATCTAGTTCGAGGAGAGCTTTCCTGCAAAGATCCCAGGGAATGTAAACCCAGGTTATGCTCGACTCTGGCTCCAATCCTAAAGGGCAATATAGATTTCCCAAGACTGACGTGAATAAATCCCATCCCCCTGAGTTATTTGTTGTTGTGCTGGTAAATTATTACTTACTGCATCTCTTAAAATGTATATTTAAGCAATGCTGAGTCCAGTCCATTGTTATTCTGTTTACTTTAGTTAGAAAGAAATGTGTGTAATGTCTAACAAGTTATTTTGACTCGAGTATTGTATTGTTATTGTATTATTGTATTGTTCAACACAATTTTTTGGTTTTGTATGAAAAGTTAATGCTGTGTACAATGTTTTTTTGGTGTTATTTTGTGTTGCAATGACTGAATAAACTTCAAACTTCATTCATTCAGTATGAGTATAAACAGGACACTTTAACACTGATTTGTCCTCAAGTTTAAAATATAAGTATGACCTGCAGCTATAAAGTAAAAAGTTAAAATGCATTTGTTAGATAAAAGCATGATATTTGATGGCATGATCCTCCAGTTCAAATACTTTTGTCAGACTTGTAAGCCAATCAGCCTATTTGCTGTATCAGTTTTGAAAAACTGGTTTAAGAGACCTATTATTAAAAGAAAATACAAAGCTTAGATGCCTTTCATTGTCTGCAGCCCGTGCCTCTGCCTCTGCTAAAAGGGCTGTTTTGAGCTGAGATTACAGTTCTGCTCGTTCATGAACAGACCTAGGTGGGCATGTTCACGTAAGACAGGTTACAAAGGGTGCGTGGCTTTAGTGGGGCCCTTCAGCCACTGGCTCAGACTGGGGGACATGGCTGTCTCAAGCCTGAATTATGCCCCTGCGTTAAATCGACGCCGTAAGGTACGGCGTAGGTTACGCGGCCTACGGCGTAGGCTCTGCGTCACTGTAACGCGGAACCATAAATCAGCCTGCAGCGGCTCTACTCCTCTGCTGCTGAGCAAACACACCGGGCGCGCTGATTGGCCGAGCCGCTCGACCAATCAGCGCGCCGCGGCGCCGCTCAGTACTACAGCTGCTGGCTCGGGCTCGGCGCGCTCATTCATTGGCTCCCCGGCTCGACATTTCTATATGAATCAGCGCGCCAAATATGCATTTCTCTCATGTTCCTCTGCTCGGCTTTGTCATAAAGCATCAAGATGTAACGAAACACGAGCCCGCTGCCAAATCCGAGCCGCTTTTTCTAACGGTTTCTCCACTTTTTTCGGGAAGTTTACGTTTCCTTTACATTTCTGGGACACTCAGATAAAAAGAGGAACTGAAAACAGAGTAAAATGTACTCCTTAAATCATTTCTAAAACAACTTCATACCAACTTTAGTTTGTCTTATAATTTGTTTGAAGATTCAACTGCTAAAGTTTTTAAAAATGTTTTCAGTCAGTTTTTTTTTCTATATTTCCCTTCTGAAAGAAGATATAAAAGTAATTTAGGGGGCGAAGGCGCTTCCCGTTGGCCCAGTTTAGCTCATACATTTTTTTTACATAATTATCAAATAGGTATTTTATTGGGGTTTTAATGATTTCCACTGACAATCAAAGAGTGAAACAAACACTCTTGTTGGGAGCTCGATGTAAATGTCCCTTCTGCCTGTTGAATAGCATGTTACATGTGGGGCTGCTGCTGCTGCTTTGCTGAACATATAGACAGCAGCCATGTGAGCTCTCGGCTCTGTCGGCTTAAATGAACTGATGCATGGCTGCAGCCTGTGTCTTCTGCATGTGTGTGTGTGTGTGTGTGTGTGTGTGTGTGTGTGTGTGTGTGTGTCAGAGAGAGAGAGAGGGGGGAGAGGGAGTCTGCACTGGCTCTGCAGGAAGAGTGGTGAATGTATCGCTGAGCAACGTACAGAAAGTCTCCCCGCCCCGTCTCAGGACTCCTCGCTATGGACAAATTCCATAGGGGGCCAAAAAAACAACCCCAAAAAAAAAAAAAAAAAGACGGACATAAAGTTTCAGCCTTAGACTGCTTCCTATGTGGAGAGATTTGTGCGCCTCATGGCAGTGGAGGAAAATATCTGACAAAATCGATCTGTTTAAACTTAGCTGTGGATGTTTCCAAAGAGAGGAGGGAGAGGAGAGAGAGGGGGTGTAGATTGTTTAAGTAAAACGCAGCTTATAGCCCAACTTTGAGCCGTTTTTGGCCTCACTCCAAGACATAGTCTACGTCTCCAAGTGCAAGACTCTTTCACAAATCCCCATTAGGCTACCCGGGGATTCTGTTTTCCGGTGAGACTACTGTATTTTGTTATTTTGTCGCTTGGTGATTCGGATTCGTAACAATGTTTTCTCCCCACTTGAGTTGTGAGCATTAAATCGTGTGAAGTGACCGCTGCGGACAGCCAGGGCGCACGGTGGTGAACGCCATGTTGAAGAGCCTCGCACAGCACTGACTGATGCACAACCTCGACTGCTAGGGAGCTGTTTCTGCTGCAGGCTTGTGCTTTTCTGTTTTGTGAGAAGGTGCTTTCACGCAGGTTCCAAAAAGCCAAAGAAAAAGGGAGAAAAGGAGGATAAAGAGGTTATGTTTTGCTGTGAGATGACATCCTTCATCTCAGCAGAAAATGGCGGTGTGTGCCCCTCTGAAAACACCAGCCAGAGAACATTTCCCCCTTTTTTCCTCCCCAGAGAAGTCTAAACAGAGTTAATGCATGCTAGGAAAAATATTCAGTCCCCCCCAAAAACCAAAAATACTATCTTTAATTTACTTTTGCTGCATACAAACGATAACACGAGAAAAGTGTGTGAAGCGTTTCTTGCTTTCTCGTTACGTGCACTTAAACAAAAAAGACTAATGTAAAAATCTTGGAAATTGGTGTTGAAAAAGGTGAATTGAAAGAGTAAAATAGCTGCTGTAATGATAGTTTAAATGTTGGGATATTTTAAATACAAATCCTCACTTTTTCGTTATGTGAAAATTGTTTTAAATGCTGTGGAAACCAAAAACAAACCAAAAAACAACTACGGTCGTACTATTGTTTTGATTTTGTTGGCACCAGCTATCACTTTATTTTTAATATAGTATTTATTTTAGGCTTCTTTGTCTGGTTAAATCCTGCCCTCTGTATTTTTTGAATGGCGTGTGGAATTATTTAATTTCTTTTTCATTTTAATTCACTATTTTCTCTCATTTCACCCAAAAATTCCCTTTGTAATGAACATGTGTTGATATGTGTATTTTATTTGATCTTGAGCTGAAAGCTTTTTTTACCCTTGTTGAGGGTTTTAGCCTGCAAAAGTTTGATGAAAGCGTGTTTTTATGCAGTCACGTGGATTTCTGAAGTCATATATTGCAGTTACTTTGTACGGCCATGCATTAGCTGGAGTTTTGCTCCTCTCCTAGGAACATTTCTCGGCTGTTTAGGTTCCTGCTTTTACAAACTTGATTATTGGTTACACTCACTTGTGGTAAATAGTGATAATAATTCTCCCTTAACTAAAAAACATCCCATGTCTGTAGTGTTTTGTTGCCTGAAAGAAGTGAGAAACATTACTTTTTTTTAACTTCAAGGTCCTCACACTTTGTATTTATTACATTAGGTTGTGGTTATAAAATAAAAAGCATTTTTTTCTTGACTTATATGTGCATTAAGTCATTTTTCTTCTGCTAGAAATATAACCATCATTTAATGTCCGTAGCTCAAATACTGAAAAATTAAGTTTTAAAAGTATTTTTTTTATTAAATTGATGATTTTGGTAACTGAGTACTATTAAGAAATACAAATGTACATATATTTAACAGGATTTGGAAGTTTCTACATATTAAAATACAATTATGAACTGCTTTGCTGTTTTGTGGATTGTCACTTGAAATCAGTCTTATGGTGTGCATATTTGACAGAACATTTCAAGTTTTAAAAAGCTTTGAAATTGTAGATGAATAACTATTTTATATTCACACAATTTATCTCACGGTTTCAAGAGGCCAAATAAGTTCCTTTTAGTACAACAAAGCACTATTTATCTGAAAAAATGTTCTATAAACTGTCCATAAATGTAATTTTTAGAAAGCAACTTGTGTTGATTTATGTTATTAACTTAAAAAGAAAAGAAAAAACCACTCAAGTGACAACTTAAGCAGTAAAATTGGTTAGCTCAAAACTCTTTTGTACTCTTGGATTATTAACATTTCTAAAAAGTTGATAAGTGACAGCACATGGCA
The DNA here is from genome assembly GCF_033807715.1 of Cololabis saira. Taxonomy (NCBI): domain Eukaryota; kingdom Metazoa; phylum Chordata; class Actinopteri; order Beloniformes; family Belonidae; genus Cololabis; species Cololabis saira. Next base: position 14,845,717 of record NC_084601.1, on the reverse strand, counting down.
GCTGTACAGACGTAATCAGGTCAAAAGGGGGATATTTAAACATATGTTGTTCCCGGCAGTCTTCTTATGCTCCATCCACAATTCTTTAAGATGCAAATATTTGGCATTGTCCTGGTTGTTACCACTCCTCTCCCAGCTACAGGTTGCAACTGGTAGAAATCTTTGGTGTGTTGGATTCACGATGGCAAATCTTGAATCTGTCTGGAGGTAAAGTAAAACCAGTGAAAGAATGTATATCATTAGAAGAATAAAGAGGCAAGTCTTATATGAAATCAGAATTCAGGGTGCTGATTTTGTCCTTTTTTTGTTTTTAAAGGTGTAATGGACAATTTCAGTAGTTTAATTGTTGATAGTGCTCCTTTTTAATCTGAAAAAAAACTTTCTGAAAGTTGTAAGTTCTTTAGATGAGACCTCCTTTCATTAAAACCTAAAAAAAACCCACCCAAAAACATTTACCCGTGTAATACCCTGCAACCAAAATGAACAAAACATATAACCACATAATCAGGAAAAGTACCTGCATTTTCTTTCGTATGCACCTGCTCTCTCCAATAATAACTCGCGAGGATTAGCTGCACCAGGCTTCACATTTAGGGACAACAAAAACTTTAACATACTTTCAGTCCAACTTATTAAGGTTAAATGAGAATATTCAAACATGTCTAACAATTAAAACGGTCACACAAGAGTAAAAAATATACCTTCAGGCTCACAGCGTTGTATCTTATAAGGTATATTGACCCTTGTACCCGTCCAACTCGTTCTTACCTTGTAACTTAATGAATTATTTCTGTATAATCTCTATGAATGAATGCATAACCCAGAGGGGCCCCAAGACATGGCAGCAGTGATTATTGCCCCCATTTGAATGAAGTGCCTTATTATCAAGACTAAGGTATAGATAAGAAGCCTTCTGTTCTTTAGGTTAACTTCACTGATTAAGTGCTCATTGTCAATATACATGTTGCTCCCACTTTTAGAAATCCGAACTTTGAATCTATCTGGTGTCAAAGACTAATTATTCTGTGCTGATTTGATCTGGAAGGTGTTTCTGTGACAGATAACAGTCTAAAGCAGAGCAGGGTATGTTTCTCAACATTTCATAACATCACTGGGAAAGGTGACAAAGTACTATGAATAAATGAAAACAGGTAACTACAATCTACATTTTGCTTCTTAATATGTGAATTTATGGTCTTATGAGAAAGACCTAATAAAACTTGGTAAAACATACTGTAGGCATGTTTTCATATTTGTAGCCTGAATGAGGGAAAACTGAACATACAGAGTATATTGTGCTTCAAAAGTAATTACAGCTCAGTGGCATTGAAATTGTGTGAACATTTACTTATCGTGCAAAACACCTTGGCACTGGTTTTGTTTTGAGAAACTCTCGTTTTCTCACCTCACCCCCTCAACCTACAATAATAATTACTATTCATACAATGACATCTCAACTTCAATTTCATGCACATTAAGTCAGAAAAACACCCCACAATTTGCAGTTTTCATATATTTGCATTATTATTCAAAGTGACAACAGTAAGAATGTCTTACATGGAAATAAAACTCAGAACTTGAACCAGGACTTCCTTGAATAAAAACAACAATACAGAATGAGAGAGAGGAGAGATTCAACCATGGACTGCTTACATTTCATTTTAAGGCCCAATTTACTTACCAGTAAAATGAAAAATAAGTGACAATTAATAATGATTGAAAAAAAGTCTTAACTATACATAAATATTGCCATGAGTGCATTGATAGCGTCTTGATAAAGCTCATAAGACAAACTGTCAGTGTTAAGATACTCGTACTCCAATACTCTCTTCCCGTCACGAGTTAACTGAGACCAGAGCGACAACTTTGATAAACCAGTAGCAAACAGAAAAAGGCAATCCATGTTGTACAAAAAAAGAGGGAAGGAAAAATGAAAACCAAAGAATGAAGCAAGAGCTGCGTTCTTTGCTCACACTTGACATAAAAAAACCCTCTAATGTTTGTAAAGAGTTGTGTCGATGCCACTGAAACATCTTTAAGAGTCATGCAGGAGCATTTGCACAAGAGGTGCTGAACTTTGATAGAAGGAACTTAGTATCCACCTGCAAAAAGAAAATACACATGTTGTATTAAGTACATGCTTATAACAGTATTAATCAGACTGATCAGGTTCCAGGAGGGTGTAATGTACATAAATGTGTATACATAAATATCATGCATAATGCAGTGGATGCAGTTTATTATTTTTCTTAATTGTGAGGTTTTCTTCACGCTTACTTGGAGCAAGAGCAAGACTGAACAAAACTTGGGCCAACCATAGTAGCGTCATGGCGAGTGTCTGCAAGTGAATCAAGATGAGAATGTAACACATTTTCTTTCATGATAAAAGTGTAAAACTTTAAGACCACAATTTATTACTCACCTATACTACTAGTCATTTCTGTCATAATGAGATGCTCTTGCCTCCTGCTGCTTCCACAAGCATTGCTGTAGAAACACAAAGGTCGAGGCTTTCTCACTCTTCAAAAACAGAAACATATGAAAAGCAGATATAAATTGCATCAGGACTGTCAAGTGTATAACAGCCGATGACAGAAAAATGAAGTTGAGATCTGAAATTGATTTTGAACTCAGAGCTGGTCGGCTCAGGTCTATACCAAGCGTAGACTTAGGAAGTTTGATAATTAAATTGTCCTCTCGGATGGATCTTCAATCAAGCTCCATGCTGATGTCTCACCTGAGTAAGAAAAGTGATGGGGGAAGGCAAATGTGTCATCAGAATGTTTTAATTTCTTAGAAAATGCCCACCAACATTTCACAATGGAGCCTTTTGCAATCAGACAAATCACACCGCGCCTAGGAAACTTAACACAAGGTTGACATCTAGTGGCCAAGCCATGTAATCACACCTGAAGTGGTTAAAGGACAGGTGGCTCCACCTTGAAAATGCATTCGCTAATCACCATCTGGAAGCATAATACACATTAAGTTATATCCAAAGAGAACAAAAACAGCTCAATAATAAGATGACATGTTGTATTATACTATGTATATTTATACCCTGTTTAAATGCATGGAAGTAATTGTTAGTACCCTTCCATAAAAGAAAGACAAACCCACAATGATCACTGAAATAAACTGAAACTGGCAACACTAATTATAATCATTTACTGAAAATTGAATAATTAAAATCAGACACTGCCTTTGAATTGTGTTTCATCAGAATCCTCTAAAAACAAACTAAAAGCGTAATGAACCAGCTTGACAGTTTGCTCATGAGGAGTGAGCCAAGATACCTGTCTGCAAGTGCAGCAGAGATCTCAGAGATCTACACAGAGATCTACAGTTGCAATCAAAATTATTCAACCCCCACTGCAAATTATGTTTATTGGCAAAATGTACAGACTAGAAGCTGTTTGCAACAAACAAATCAAATAAGAACAATTTAAATAGCTAAACACAACTAATATTACAAGTGGTTTCTCTGAATTTAACACAAAATGCCACTTTTAATGAGCACCGCAGTTTCAAAATTCTTCAACCCCCTAAAAAAAATTCCTCTTAAGAACAAACATTTGCAAATCAGGTGTAGTCTCAAGCACACCTGATGCAACCAAGGTCTTTATTAGTTGGATCAGGTTTGCTTGAGCTAGAACACCTCAAATACCAAGTCTGTGATAGTAAAGTTGGATTGCATGTTAGAGAAATGGCTAAGTCAAGAGAATTGTCCAAAACATTCAGAGGAGAGATCATAAACAAGGAAAAGGATACAAAAACATAGCCATGGTTACTCAATGTTTCTATAGATAAAGTTGGCAGCATAGTAGCAAGTTTAAAGTTAAAGGAACAGTGGCTGCTCTATCTGGACGTGGCAGAAGGGGTAAGCTATCAACGGCTGCTACGAGAGTCCTGGGGAGGCAGGTGGTCAAAAACCCTCGACTGATAGCAAAAGACCTCCAGCAAGACCTCGTGGCAATAGGCAGTGAGTTTTCAGTTTCCACAGTAAAGCGTGCACTAAATGCTGAGGGGCTCCATGCCTGAAGTCCAAGACGAACTCCACTACTGACCCAATAGCATAAGAAGAATCGGCTCCAATTTGCTAAAAACTATATAAATAAGCCAAGGAGATTTTGGTAATCTGTTCCGTGGAGTGATGAAACAAAATTGTAACCTTTCAGGCGTGTGGATCAGCGGTCTGTCTGGAGGAGAAAAGTTGAAGCATACGCAGAAAAAAAACACCCTGCCTACAGTGAAGCATGGCGGGGGCTCAGTGATGCTCTGGGGCTGCTTTGCTTCCTCTGGCACTGGAAACCTGCAGCGTGTGGAAGGCAAGATGGATTCAGTCAAGTAGCAGGAAATCCTGAGAGGAAACGTCATGCCCTCTGTGAGAAACCTGAAGCTTGGGCATCGCTGGACCTTCCAACAGGACAATCATCCTAAGCATACCTCCACGTCCACCAAGGCTTGGTCACAAAAGAAGTCCTGGAAGATATTAGAGTCGCCATCACAGTCACCTGACCTAAACTCCATTATAAAAAAAAACTCCACCTGTAATATTAGTTGTGTTTAGCTATTTAATCTGTTCTTATTTGATTTGTTTATTGCATATATATATATAATACAGTTGAACCACAATTGAATGAATGAATGAATGAATGAATGAATGAATGAATGAATGAATGAATGAATGAATGAATGAATGAATTAATTAATTAATTAATCTTTATTTCGGCTTGTACACACTTTTTTACAAAACAAGATGAAAAGGTAAAATAAACATTTCTTTAGCCGAAAAGGTGTAGGCTGAAGCTGTAGCTTATAGTGCCTACCCCTTTTTATCTTAAGATCAGCTTAAATATGAGACAATAGCTTTACTCCGTGGAAACAAACAATGCATAAAGAAGACAAAAATAAATAAGACAAAATATAAAATTGACGTTTCACATTCTAGAATGTTTTTGATAATATGCTTTATAATTATAGTGTTTTATATTTATTTACAATATTTTCTTTAAACATTTCCTTAAACTTGAAGATAGAACTGCACATTTTTAGGTCGTTGTCACAACTATTCCATATTTCTCTAGCCTTAATTGATGTACATCTCTTTTTAATATTAGTTCTTGTTGTCGTCATCTCAAACATGAGTTTCCCCCTCAGGTCATAGCGGGTTTCTTTTATTTGGAACAGGTCCTGAATGTAGTTTGGAAGCAGATTCTGCTGGGCTTTAAAGGCAAATAGAACAGTTTTCTGCTCTGCTATATAATGGAATTTTAGAGTATTATATTTGATAAAGAGATTATTTGTTGGTTTATAATAAATCAGATCTATTAATTATCCTTAAAGCTCTTTTCTGTAATAGGAAAATAGGGTTTGTATTTGTTTTATAGGTGTTAACCATACCAGTCATGTATGTCATGTATGGAACTATGAGTGAGTTATACATCAAAAACTGTGCTCTTTGACGGAAAAAAGAATTTGTTTTACTTAATATTGCTAGGGTTTTACACATTTTTGATTTTACACTATTTATATGTGATTTCCAGCTAAGTTTATCATCAATTATTACGCCCAGGAACTTATTTTCGTATACTGTTTCTATTTCCATACCACTAATTTTAATTATTAGATTTTTTTTTCCTAGTGCCAAAAATTATGAACTTAGTTTTAGTTAGGTTTAATGATAGCTTATTGATATCAAACCATGCCTTCACATTTTTCATTTCCCCTTCCACCACATTCAGCAGCTGCTCCAAATTCTTCCCTGAACAATAAAGGTTTGTATCGTCAGCAAACAAGAAATATTTTATTATTTTAGACACTTTACAAATATCATTTATATATAATATGAACAATTTAGGACCTAGCACGGAGCCTTGTGGGACACCGAAGGTGACTCTTTCTAGTTCCGATTTAACATTATTTAATTCAACATATTGAAATCTATCAGCGAGATAACTCTTTATCAATGAATTGGCAATCCCTCTGACACCATATCTCTCTAGTTTATTTAATAAAAGTTTATGGTCTATGTTATCAAATGCTTTCTTCAGGTCAATAAACACCCCCACTGTATATTCCCCCTTCTCGATAGCAGTTTAAATGTCCTCTACAGCCATTGAGGTGGACCTATTACCTCTGAACCCATTTCTAAGGACTGTCTGATTTTCATCAATGTGCACACATTTTTAAAAAATGCACTATTCATTCATTATTTTTGTCAGTTTTTCTATGTAAATTAGGGGATACCAACAGATTTGTTCACACATGTCATCCCTAAACTCCTGACACAGTGTCATACTACTTTTCATTTTAGCCAGTATTCTGAGAATAAAATGAAAAACATACTAATGCAATTACTGATGATTAAAAACAACAACAAAATGTTGCAAGAACCAGGTCTTGGAATTTGGCATCTGACAAATAATTCAAGTCATAAATATTTTCCATACCTTTTGGGAATTATCACATTTCTTGAAGCAAACGAAAGGAAAGCCACAGGAACCACATGTGCATTGGTCATACACCACTCCGACCCCAGACAGAGCTCGATTGTGCACGGACTCAAACTGAACACCCCCAAACATGCTTGGATCAGGCGTTGTCTGCAAAGGTCAAGAATAACAAGATGTTTGTGCGGTTTACCTACCCATATACTACTTTGGACACAATCGCAAAGACACTTCTTTTGTCTAGCAGATGCTTTGAAAGTCTTACTCTGGTGGACCACAAGAAACATCTTGCACTAACTAATAAAAGATGGTGCGGCTGGAAAATGACACCAGATGTGGGACCAATGAAATCAATTTAACCCTTTGTGGTAAAAAATAAACAAAGTGCTGTTTTGTTCATTGTATCCTGTCCCATTTAAAAAAAAAAAACTAAAAACCAAAACCTCCAACTAAAAAATACAAAACAATCCTGCTTTTCAGTCAAAGACTTAAAGGTTCATTTGAAAAGTCTTTGTTTTTCTTTTTTAGTTTTAAAAGAAAAGCTTAAAAATGTGTCAGCTCATGAAGTATAAGTTAAGCATATTATTCATTAATTATTAAAACAGAGCTCTTCCAGCACAACACGGGTGAATCAAAGGAGTCTCAGCTGGAGGACAAGCGGCACATCCAAAGAGTGAAACGAGGCTGAAGCTCATCGATTCGTTTTTTTAGCCTTTAATAATGCAAAGACACTTTAAATTTGCTACCGCTGTTTTCATCAGTCAACACAGAACTGAGACATGGTATTACAGTCACTATAAGTGTCCACATCCCACAGCCCTTTAGACAAAATGAACAAAAACACTAAGTTTAAAAGATACAAGACACAAGAAATGCTTAAGTGTCAGATAAAACAATCCTTGTTGAAATATTCTCAAAAATCTCATTATCTCTTCTTACTCCCTCCTCACACTCACCCTACTACCAGTATCACACTGGTGCCAGTTTGATATGAGGAAAGTACTCGGGTTCCTCCTGTGGGGACATTTAGGGATTTAGGACCCAGAGCAAAACTTCCTCAGGTGGGGAGAGCATTGCCTGAAACAATGATAGTGCAGCCTGAGTGCCACCTAGAGTGAGATCTGAAAACAATAAAGACTTCATTTAATGGTACCACACACACACAAGAATATTTTAGACAATTAGGAATGTATCGGGCAATAAATTAAATGATTCAAAGAATACTGCAACTGAGAGAAAGCCCTGTAAGGGATGTTTCTGAGTGAGAGTGGAATCGGGACTCTGGAGCATATGGAGGCCTAGAATGAGTTTAATGAGCCTGACCTGCTCTCCAACGTGACCCGAGCTGAACCCTCAAGACCTGATTTAGAGAGGAGCGTGACTCTACTGTCAGAGCAGCATGTCAATAATTTTGTCTTGAACAAGATTATTACACAATCAAGCACACAGAAGCTAATCACGGCAGGGCAGATTTAGCACAAGTGTTAAAAACAGACAGCCTATTTACTGTTAGATAAAGGTTAGTAATCCAATTCCTACTATGCAATATGGGGAAATATTAACAATATAAAACAAATGTGGATGCCAGGTTTGACACAATCAGGGATTTTTAAGTTGTTCAAAGATAACATGGCAGAGGAAAGACTCATGTGACAGTGTATTTCCTCGTCAAGTACAAATTCAATTTTCGAGATTTTTTTTTCACTCACTCCTCAATTCTCAGGATTTTGGGGGAATTTTTGGAAATTTATTTTTTACATTTTTAATCCAACATTTGTTTCATTTCAGTTATTAGACTGCAAGTATACACTTAATATGGAATGAAATTCATCTGTAGAAACTTTTATTAATTTCTGTTTCATAGTAAAATCTATGTAGCGGTATTGTAGCATTTAAAAGTTTGCATATGCTTGTTTCTCTTAATGTGTCTTTTATTTTAAAATACATTAGATTGGTATTATATTTGATTGATATTCTGAGTTCAGATACTGTTCAGAATCTGGAGCGAAATGGATCCGTGGAGATGAGGATTTTTTTCTTTTGAATTTTATAGCAACATCAAAGGGGTATTATAGCCTTTTTTATGTGTATTTTACTCATTTTTTATTCATAAACACACACACACACACAAACACATACATTATATATAAATGTGTGTTTGAGAGATTATTTCTTTGTTTTAACAATTCTTCTTGGCGCTAAATGGAACACTTTTTAAATGGAGCCACATTTGTGAGCAACATGCATCTGTGGGATGAGAGGCAGATCTGAGGATGTGGGTTGTATCCCTGAAATATTTGCCAAATCTTCTCTGCCAATGTCAAACAGCTTATTTTGCTGTTGCTATTGACTCTTGCGCTGGTGTTGACAACACGTGCACTGGAACCTGAACATGAGGAGGAAAGTTATGTTCAGTGATGAGTCCAGATTCTGCCTACGGGAGTTGCATCGTAGGGTCAGAGTTTTGAGAAGACACGGAGAACGTGATAATGATTGCTGCACTGATAGAGTCACATCTTTTGGTGGAGGCAGTGTGATGGTGTGGGGCGGCACCTCCCTCACTGGAAAAATGAGGCTCGTTGTCATTTGAGGCAATCTCAGTGCAGAGATATTGAGATGAGATTCTGCAACCAGTGGAAATCTCATTTATCCACAGTCTGGGACCAACACTCGCCTCTACAGAGTTTATCTCCAGAATTTGGGAGCGGAGAAGGTGGACTGGCCTGCCAGCAGTCCTGATATGAACCCCATTAAACTCTCGTGGGATCCACTTGGGTGTCGTGTTCATCCCAGAGTGACCAACACGAACACGCTGGCAGAGTTGCGACGCCAGTGACCAGGCTGGTGAACATCATCAGAATCAGAATCATCTTTACTGACCAAGTTTGAACATCGTCCAACAGAGAATTTGACTCCGGTTGTTTCGCTCGCTGTACCCAGATTTAAAAATAGCAAACATGAGAAGGAGGTTCCAGGCTGTTGTGGCTGTATGCGTTTCTTCCACAAGCTACTGAGATTTCTGTTTGTAAAATTGATAAATTGTTAAATTGCCAATATGTGTTGTTTCTTCAAACTTGTTTGGCAGAGAAAATTTGACAAATTTTTCATGGGTACAACCAACAATGTACATTCCTCACAAGTGTGGCGCCATTTTAAAAGGGAAATAAACAAGCTTTCCAACGGTATAAGATTTATTGCCAAGAAACATCGTTACAACAAAGAAATAATCTTACAGAGATACAAATTTTCATATTTTGTGCACCTATACACACACATACATATATAGTACAGACCAAAAGTTTGGACACACTTCCCGATTTGTTTGAATGAGAAGGTGTGTCCAAACTTTTCTGTATGTATGTATGTATGTATGTATGTATGTATGTATGTATGTATGTATATATATATATATATATATATATATATATATATATATATATATATATATATATATATATATACACACATACACACATACACACACACACACACACAGGAATTCTTAGCTATTATTTTAACACCAGATAATAGTTAACCCTGCAATGCCAACTGTATGGAGGCACAACAAAACAAGAGTACTGCCAACACTGCTGTGCAGGTAGTGTTGTTAAATTATTTGTTAATTTTTATTCCATACATGTGTAATTCAGCAAAGTTACACCACAGTATGGTATAATGTTACGGATAAATGACACCACCAGTCAAATGTTTGGACTTCTGTGGAGGTGAGTCCTTACTTTAGACGGCCAGTGAAGGCGAATGTAGTAACAATATTCACACGTGCAGAATCAATGCACGCTGCTTCAACAGCATACTGCGGTTGGGGGAAAGAGTCTAACATCCACAAAACATGTTGCAATTTACTACTGGTTAAACTTTTGTTTCTTTTTTTTTTGTCGAAAGCAGCAGAATTTAGAGTCCTGAAAACAACAAAGCCCATGACACCGTTTGATGTGACCACTTACCCGACTGCCATAGTTTTCCTCCTCACTATTATTCGTTGTTTAATGAAGCTGCTACTTAGATTAACAAATGCGGCTGAAATAAACTGCAATGAGGTCTAATAGCAAGTTTTTTCTTTCTGCCTGGCACAGCCAAGCGTCGGCTGAAAGCCCCGCTGGGTTGCGGGGTTTGCAGCTACTACGACGGCGGTGAGAGACCGGAAGAGACGTGGCGCTGTTATTATTCATGACGCGTCGTTCCTGTTTACAAAGGTGGGATTGTTTCTACATGGTCATGTCTCATATCGGTGCGTTTCACAAGAAAATAGCTATATATAAATATATATATATATATATATATATATATATATATATATATATATATATATATATATATATATATATATATATATATATATATATATATATATATATATACAGACATACAGGACTGTCTCAGAAAATTAGAATATTGTGATTTTCTGTAATGCAATTACAAAAACAAAAATGTCATACATTCTGGATTCATTACAAATCAACTGAAATAATAAAAGGCTTGCAATATTTCAGTTGATTTGTAATGAATCCAGAATGTATGACATTTTTGTTTTTTTAATTGCATTACAGAAAATAAAGAACTTTATCACAATATTCTAATTTTCTGAGACAGTCCTGTATATACATGTGTGTGCATCTATCTATCTATCTATCTATCTATCTATCTATCTATCTATCTATCTATCTATCTATCTATCTATCTATCTATCTATCTATCCATCTATCTATTTATCTATCTACGTACGCATTGCATTGTATTTTGCATTTTCATTATAAAGTTGTTCAAAATAGATGAATGTAAGAAAAAAAAGACCCACTATTTATTGGCTATGGTGAGCTAGTGCCTCCAAAGTTCTGATTAAATTGATATTTCTTAAGGTTGGGCATACTAGATGGTCCTGGTTTATTTATTTTCATGTACTTCTCAATGCAGCACACTTTAAGTTAAAGGCAGGGTAAATCATTCTCTGCAATTCCTAACTGTACACTCACTCATACAGGATGGAAGTTTCCTGAGTATCCCCATCTGTTTACTTTAAATGCAATGATGTCAAGAATTGCTTAAAATTCAAAAACAATTTGGAAAAACCGAGGCACTCAAGAAGTTAGAAAAATTTAAAAGGCCTTTATTAAATCATGGCTTAGAAAAAGTTAAAGGAGCTTGAGGCCGGATTGTGGCAAGATTTATGAAAAAAATCCGTATACATTTTAAGTTTTCTAGTAATAATGTCAGATGAAGCGTTCCAAACCCAAAAGAATGAGCCCTCTAGTGTATCTCTCCTTTGCCTTGAACAGGCTGTGTGCTGCAAAATGTGCTGCAATTCGGTCCCGAATTTCCCGCGCTGGGCTGCGGATGTGACGTCACATGACGCTGCATGTGCGTTCTCCCCGTTCTCCCGTGCCGGCTTCACTGTTGGCTGCAGTACCCCCAACGGCCGTCGTGGTGAAGGGTGGCGCTAGAGAGTCTCATTTCTTAAAAGGAGCCTCAAGCTCCTTTAAAATGCCTAGAAAAAGTTAAAATGCCAACATGTTTCGGCCATGTAGGCCTTCCTCAAGGCAGATAGCAAAGACCCTCTTTGCCTCGGTTTTTCCAAATTGTTTTTGAATCTTTTGGATCCCCATACCGAAGAGCACCTGAAGTATACTTTTCTTACACCCAGCAGCACTCCATGCGTTTGTAGTTGCCTTGCTTAAAATGTAATTGTTGGTTTCACTAAAACATGCATCACTCCATCAAAAGTTGGGACATTTTCAACTTTTGGTGCTATTATCACCCAATCAAGTAGCGGATGTGCAGGAAGCGCTTGTGAATGAAATTGTACAAGGGGGCAGGACAGTTTCAAAGTATGCAGCTCATTTGTGTAGCAAAAACAAAGACTCTTGATTGGTTTTTCTGGAATATGAAAGCACAAACAAAGCAGCACTTGTTGAGCATGAATGCAATGCGTGAGATACTGCCTCGTTAGTACACACTAAAAAGAAGAACCCCCCCCTGCCCTGGCTCCTCAAGCTGAACAAAAATAGGGAAAGGACACAGTTGCACAGGGACCAGATTTCTGACATCTGTAGCTTCAGCGCCACGGAAAATGATTAGATCCTGAAGTGACCTGTTTTATGGTGTTTATGTACAATAATAATAACAACAGTAATAATAATAATAAAATATGTCAGGGGTACTTGTAATACTGATTCCAGGTATTCTGAGAGGATGGGGAATAGCTTTTAAGTTATTCCATTTTCTAAATCCAAACAAACAAAAAGAGTTCAATGTTTGCTTTAGCTTAAGCTGCAAGCTTAACGTCCAGAAGATTAACAAGGATGTTGACATTTCCTCAGGAGTACATCAATGCAGTCCTTTCAACCCTGCCAATGTTACCTAAAGTTATTTTAATACAATCGCTATTCAACGCAGCCATTGCCTTGGATAAGTTAGCTGCTAGCACTAATGTTCAAAAAATCTTTTTGTCCCGTCTCACCTTCTAAAAGTGTGTTATACATCACCTTATTCATTTTGGGGGATTCTATAATGAAATAGACAAAGAACATGATTTCCTCAAAAGCTTTCATGAGGTCATTTTGACCTCTATTACTCCTAATGCCAAAAATGGTACGTACACTGCATTTATGTGGCCATATATGCTAAATATCCAGTCAGACACACACTTAAAAAACACTTTACAGTGATGCCTTATTCTTTAATAGTGTGTGTGTATAAAAATAGACCATATTAAAAGGTAATTGTCCAAGTTCTCAGAATGATGCATCAGACTGTGGAAAGTCACAGCCAGAAGAAAAAGCCACAGTGCAGCAGAATATGGTGGAAGTGGATGTCCTGGACCAAATGACTGGACGGTGCTCCACAAGAGCCAGTCGGCATCTTCTACAACATCCTGGACCTGGCTGGTGTCAATCCCTGCCTTCTTTAGTGGAGCTGCAGAAAAGCAAAAAGGACTTAGGTCCAACTTCCTTCAGCAGTTAGGGATCGTGAAGCCAACACACGCAAATGAAAGAGCCAACGTTTGCCATTACCTCTTCTAACAGAGCAGTGTTCTGTCAAGGTCTTCGTCTTATTTGTGTCGGCTGTGAGAAATAAGCCGTGTGGCAAAACTTGGAAAGGAATAGGCCACGGCTCTCTCTTTCATTGTAAATATTTCTGAATTCACAATCGCTTTTAATGAGATCAAGGAACTACATTTAATTGTATCTGTTATATTCTTCCATTGACAGTTCAATTGAAGTGCATTTATACTGTTATATTTTTAAGATGAAAGAAAACTTAGTGTTAAGATATTTTGAACAAAAAAAAAAAAGAAAAATAATTCAAATTTGCATTGAAAGAACCCGCTGAGTGGATAGCTCAGTTGGTTGAGCGAGCACACCAAATTCGAGTTCATTGACCTGGGCAAGCGGCGCAGTTTCCTGTTTAGCCACTTGAGCCGCAAAAGAATCTCAAAACAAACCCTGCAGTAGTGCGAGGTCAAAATAACCTCAGGGTGGTTGTAAGGGGTTCTTCATGGTTGGTGGTTTTAGTGTTAACTTAAGGTCTACTACTTGCTATATAGTACTAGACATGTTGATCAGAAGTTATGCCTTTCCAAATTAAGACACAATGATTTTAATCTAAGCCAAGTGGATTTCAATGAGGTGGATTTATTAGTAAAGCTATCTTAAAGCAGCTGGCGGGCTCAGCATGTATCCCATTTTAGGAAGAAAACTTATTTGACAGCATAGTTCAGTGTAGACACTTCAAAGCATCACAGAGTAGCCCAATATACAACTAAGTTTCTTGCAGCAAAGTTTGCTTTAATTACATTTTTTTCTGACGACAATGGATTTGTCAAACAACTCCTAAGTCTTGTTGGTAACTGCACAGTTCATCTCTGTGGCGGGAGGAAATAACTTAATGAGCATTGTGATGAGAAAATTACAGATATTCTTCCTCTGGGTAGGATATGGTGAGGTATTTTAGCCGTTCATCAGCATTACGGACACCAAGGCAATGAGGAGCAGGATTACTGGAGGAATATTCCAGAGACTGAAGTCCACCCTCCAACCTTTAAATATCCCCAAAGACCAAGTAAGATGAACCCAGTATTTTTAGAAAATCTCTAGTCACAGTGCAACATGAACCCTGAACATGTGTAAGCAGGTCAGGCCTTCTAACAGCATTATAGGGCTAAAGACTGCGCAGTACATTCACTGTTCATTCAATTTCTAAATTAAAACATTTCCCAAGAGTACATAATAGCCAGCAGAGTTCAACTGAAAAACAGCTCTCTCTTTCTCTCCCTCTCTCTCTCTCTCACACTCACTCACGCACACACACACGCCATTCTCCACAAACCCACCAGCAAATAACATCTATATTGCCTTGTTCAAGTGCAAATTAATATTTTTTGGGCTTATATCATTCAAGCAAGCTGTACAGTTTATTTATGATTAATATCTGTAAGCGAAGCGACCGCTCTTTAAAACTGTGCCCTCTACAAACTACAATTCTTAATTATCATTAGCGTAAGCTTTAGCTCAACATTTTTGATATGTTGAAGCAATATTATAAAACTGTTTAGAGAGCAGATGGGGAGGATTTCAAGCCAAATTTAAACCAGACTACAACACTTGAAATTCTGTTTCAGCGCCAACATTTTGCTTATGCACATACTTTAACAATGACCCAACATCAGATGATTTGAAAAAAAAGAAGAAAGGAAATTAGAAGAAATTCAATAATGCAAAAATAAAAGGGTATCGCATAATCTTGATTTTATGATATGGTAAGAGAATAAAGAGCTCCTTTGTCTTCTCTGAGATGACCGATGAGCTCCTTAATGCATCCCCCCCCTTTTAAGATTCAGGATGTCGTTACATATTGCTATTGCTCTTCATGTTACATCAGTAATAAATGATGGGAAAATGGGAATTGTTCAAAAAAAAAAAAAACAGGAAACAAAGAAATCCTTTTAATGTGGTCGAAGTCTGTTCAGGATGTGCGGGTGAGCACGTGACGGCCGGGGTTGGATGCCAGGTGCCTCCTGCTTTGAAGCTTTCTGCGGCGCGACGCCAGCAGAGGCGAGGATGCCCCCTGCCGTGTGGGAGGTGTTCGTGGAGGAAGCATTGACCATCAGTTCAATTCTCCCCTCCAGTTTGACCAGACGCGTCAAAATGTCATCCAGTAACACAGCTATAGTCCTCTTCAGATCGGCTGTGATTTGTTTGATAGAGGGAGAAAGAACAAAAACAAAGAGAGCCTTAAACAAATGCCAAAGTATACTTTTTCCAGAGGTGTTACTAGGGTTGCAAAATTCCGGGAATTTTCAAAGTTGGAAACTTTCCATGGGAATTAACGGGAATATATGGGAATTAACCCTACAGGCACTGTGCATTCCTCCATCACATGCACAGGTGATTTCTTGAAGCCTGGAGGCCACACATTTGAGCTCAAAGCACAAGACTATTGAAGCCACACATTTGAGCCCACGGACTATATAAAGTCAAGTAAGTTTTGATAATATTATGGGGTAAACATATTTGATCTATAATGGTATTAATGTTTAACTTGCATTACTTTTTGATTTGGTGGGAGAGTGGGGTGAGTTAGTATTTACTCAACATTCATGTTTTTGTTGTTCATTAAAATAATTGTTCATACAAGAATAAAAACTAAAGTTCTACTCAAATAAATCTGTTGAAATGTCATGTTTTTGTATTATCTTGCATGGAAATCTGCTTATGACAAAATAAATATTTACATTTATGTTTGGATATGATACAGTTTGTTTAAATTACCCCCAATTTCCAGTTAATTCCCATAAATTCCCAATAATTCCCATAAATTCCCATAATTCCCATGAAAAGTTTCCAATTTGGAATATTTCCAAAATTCCACAGCTTAACTTCCCATGGAAAGTTTCCGGAAATTTACCGGAAATTTTCCACCCCTTTGCAACCCTAGGTGTTACGCTGCTTAGTAGTTGTGAATTGTTCTAAAAATGCTTACCATAACCTGCCATGGAGGTTCCTTGTGGGCCGCCTGGTGCGTTTTGGTTCTCCTCTGTCAGGACCTTGACATATCGCTGACTGAGCTCTAGTATTTGCTCGCGCAGCTGAGCGCTGCTTTGATGGCGAGGCTGCTGGACAGTGTAGCGCAGCAGCATGAGTCCCCATGCCAGGCCAAATGCCAGCAGCAGCACACTCAGCTTCTGCGACATGTTCTTCCGCAGCATGAGAGCGCCGAGCATCGTACTGGGGTGGTGAAGGAGAGGTGGAGGTGCCTGGTGTTAGGCTGAAGGTCTTGTGTTGGATGCGAAGACTCAACTATTTGATGAATACTTTGACAGTGTGTCAGGCCGCTGCAGGGGAGATGGTCTTTCTGCTGTATTTCTTCCACAGAGGTCAGAGATCAGCATCTGCTACATGGCAGCCGTGAAACATCCTTTAGAGGAGATGAGGAAGTGCTGAGCGGCAGCAAAAGCCAGGACGTTTAACAGGAAGGAAACTGACGGCTGCAAGCACTGGCAATTAAGGTTTTTCAAAAAGTTTCTTTGGTTGCAAGATGTCTAAAACCAAGTCACTTTTGCAGGAAGGTTCAGGCAGCAGGTCCACAGGCATTTTTAACTATTTTGTAGAAGGAAAGAAATAGAAATAATTAATAAAAAGGAAACATAAAATGAGACACAATTATACTTTTATTTTAAGAGATCTACTTTTATCTATAAGAGATTTAATCATTATTTTGTATGAATGTACCATTGCTTTGTAGTCATAATTGAGGAAAAGCTGACATGATAACATTGTACAACAAACAAACAAAACATTAAAAAACCAACAAAACACACCCACATTTTCTGATCTAATTTTTGCAGAGAGTTGTATCTTCTCGTGGATTTCATTAAGAGTGACTGTGAGGAATGAATGAATTAAATATTTTGCAACAAACACAACTGCACTGTTTGTACCAAATCCAATTTATCTTGATTAGGAGCTGGAGGCTACTTTGATGTAGCCTTCAGCTATGGACCATTTAGCTATGAATAGAGATTTCTTTGCTGTTCTGGGTCTAGGTACACAGTAGCCCACTCATTTCAAAAGTCTCTTTCAGCCCTCTTAGCCCAGAAACCCGATTAGTAGTTTAGACTTCATGGGACCCACTTTTGCAGCTCCAGATAGGAGACCAAGCAACATACACTCATACGGGGCATCCCTACTGTAATACCCCCCCCTCAAATAATGGTTACTGGACCAAGAAATAGGACTGTGAGTGCACTCAGTGCATACGGGGAAAATAAAGAGATAATTTCTCAGTTTTCTCAATTTTATCCCCAAAATCATTCTCTGCTGCTTCACTCGGTTGAGGGAGTATCACTTCCTATTGAGGTCAGGCAGGGGACAGTGAACGAGTGAATGAATAAATTATGAAAAAAAAAAGGTAATACAATCTGTGAAAGGATGCTTCCCACACAGACAAACATGTCCTTTCCCTGACCTGTGCAAAACTAGCCATTAGCAGACAAAAAGCCAGGACAAAAGACTTAATGGGAGCATGAGAGCATGAAAGCAATGGATGAGGCAAAAAAATGAAAAAAGTGGCAATATAAGCATGACGTCATGGTTGCCCTCATGTTTAAGACAAAACAATTCAAGCTAAATAAAAAGCAGACAACTGTGCAGTAAGATATACAGGGACTTTTGAAACAGTCAATGGCCCGGTTTTCCAGATCAGTTAAGTAGTTCTTAACAGCGAAAGACTTCTTTCACAGGCTCCTTAAGATGGTTTGAAAGAAGTCTTTCGCTGTTAAGAGCTACTTAACTGATCTGGGAAACCGGGCCAATGACATTTCATATTGGATGTATGGAGGTATGTTGTAGGTGCTAGATAGGAATGGGTGATATTTTACCGTTCACGATATACCGTCAAAAACATTCCCCACGGTAAGAATTTGTCATCTCGCGATAAAAACGATACATTCCTGTTGATGACGTTTTTGTGTAAAACTGATTTATGGAAGGAAGAAAGGAAGGAAGAGGAAGGAAGGAAGGAAGGAAGGAAGGAAGGAAATGAGCCTGAAAGAAAGAAAGAAAGAAAGAAATGAGCCTGAAAGAAAGAAAGAAAGAAATGAGCCTGAAAGAAAGAAAGAAAGAAATGAGCCTGAAAGAAAGAAATAAATGAGCCTGAAAGAAAGAAAGAAAGAAAGAAAGAAAGAAAGAAAGAAAGAAAGAAAGAAAGAAAGAAAGAAAGAAAGAAATGAGCCTGAAAGAAAGAAAGAAAGAAAGAAAGAAATGAGCCTGAAAGAAAGAAAGAAAGAAAGAAAGAAAGAAAGAAATGAGCCTGAAAGAAAGAAAGAAAGAAAGAAAGAAAGAAAGAAAGAAAGAAAGAAAGAAAGAAAGAAAGAAAGAAATGAGCCTGAAAGAATGAAAGAAAGAAAGAAAGAAGTTTTGCAGTACAGGTGCACTAATTTAATTGGTTTTTAGCCCAGGATTTTTATATTT
Organism: Cololabis saira; assembly: GCF_033807715.1. NCBI lineage: Eukaryota > Metazoa > Chordata > Actinopteri > Beloniformes > Belonidae > Cololabis > Cololabis saira. The sequence continues at coordinate 14,826,780 of NC_084601.1, read as the reverse complement.
AATTGGTGTAGTTTAGTTAGTTTAGGTTTTTTTATCGTCATTTTTATCGTTATCGGGATAAATGCCAGAAATGATCGTGATACATTTTTTAGTCCATACCGCCCATGCCTAGTGCTAGATCAGATCATCACATTAAGTAGCACGGGTTGTGAGCAGAAAGCAAACTTTATGGATACTTTACTAAACTTTGCATTCAATACATCTATCACTGAAGGGTCAAGCATCTCAGAAGTTATTGATTTCAGACTGTCTTACTAAGGCTTCATTGGACCTGGCTAAAAGGCAGTTGCTGAGATTAAAAAAGAAATAAAAAAAGAAAAATAATTGTATAAGTTTACCATGTCTACTGAGACTGAATACTGACTGTCAGACTGTAAAGAAAGAAAGAAATAAGTCCAAAAGTTAAATATTGACCACAACAGCTGCCAGGCGGGATTTTACAGCTGACAGGATCCGCAACAATCAACAAAAAAACTGCTGAATATAAACTCAAATGTCAATATGAGGGTGGAGGATGAAAAACACAGGAAGCCCGAGGCGGCGAGCACATGTCCCGTCAGAAGAAATGAAGGCACTGACAGCTCAGGCTACAGCCGGACACATGACGATACATTACAGCAGGGGACAAGCCTACCAACTAAATCACACATATAAACGCTTACACAGTATTTACTGAAGCCATTTCCAACTCCTCTTGCGTTTACGTTAGCTCGACATCGATAGCTCAAAACCTGCACATTCAGTAAAGGCTGATTTATGGTTCCGCGTCACCAACGCAGAGCCTATGGCGTATTTTGCGCGGGGCCGCGTAAGCTACGCCGTAACCCTACGGCGTAGGCTCTGCGTCGATTTAACGCTGAACCATAATCCAGGCTTAAAACGGGACAAAGTCACCGTTTGTCAGCCAATATATAAAATGCCCTTCAAAACACCGATATGGCATGCAAACGTGGTGGTTTAGAGACCGTACCTTGGGCCTGAGAGGGGCTTGTGGAGGCTGCAGGAGCGCTGGTGGGGAGGGATGCTGGCTGCTCGCAGCCCCGGGGCTGCGTCGCTTTCCCCCCCGGGGAGACGTCCTCAGCGCCCAGCCGCCTCATCTACACCACTAAAACAAACAGATGCCGGTGGAACTTCCTCTTGGGGTGTCTTTTAACTCTGATGGTCATCTCATCTTGTTTTGGACGCAGTTCCGCGGGACGTAAAGCGGGGCTCCGTCCTGTCCTGGTTCTGTTCTGACGAGGAAAAGTCTGCAGCTGCGAGCCAGCAAGCGGACCGTCTCAGCTCCCATGAGCGCTTGCGGCGGACGTCTACACCAAGGCATTATGGGAATTGTAGTCATAGTTCGAAAGTCTAAAAGGCGAACATTAACACGAGTTTTATGTTGTGTTGTCGTTGGCAATTTGTTGATTGTGACTGTAATATTTGGCGAAAGTGAAATTTTAGATTATATATTTATGATTTCAATATTGAATCAGTCGTATATATCACGAGTATTGTGTTTGTGGTGTTAACACGGACTAGGGTTGCCAACTCCCTGTAAAATAAATAAGGGACACCTCATCCTCAGGGCCAGCCAACCCGGTTGCCTTCACCCTTCCTGGCGTGGTGTTTTTTTTAGCCCCTTTTTTTGTGAGTGAAACGATTTTTTTAACTATTTGACTTGAACCTGAATTAGGTAAATGCATATTTTTGAATGCCATGAACACATAGAAAACAAATTATTATCCAGCAATTCACTTTTAATAGAAAATAACAAAATGAACTGAATAAAATAAGTATCTTTATAAACAGAAACCCGTCCTCCTGTTAAAATTGTATAAATTAATATAAAACAAGAAAAAGAAAGCAGAACATCTATCCTGTAATAGTGCACATGTTAGTGCAATAACAAAAGTGCAATCAGAAAGTCTGTAGAAAACTTGTAAACATATTTGTGCCTCAAAGGCCATGACTGTAGCTACAGTTGTAGTAAAACAGAAAACAATAACTTATGAACTCAGCAGCTCAATGCCATTTTCCATTGGCATTTTATGACTAACTCCCACAGTAATACGGGACAAAGTGCGTCCCTTTTCAGCTCAATACGGGACTTTAGTTTATAAATACGGGACGATTCCGCTTTTCAAGGGACGGTTGGCAACCCTAGTTGTCATTGACAATTGTGACTGTAATATTTGGCGAAAGTGAAACTTTAGATACTTTTTATTTATACATTTTTGATTTCAATACTGAATCAGTCTTAAATATCACGAGTGTTGTGTTTGGGGCGTTAATACGGATGTAATATTAGTTGTTGTATAATTATAAGTAATATGTTTTTTATTATTTATAATTTATTAGATCTAACTGGTCTTTCATTCTGTACACATCGATGTTTTTGTTTTGTCTTTTTTTGTTTTATTTTCTTGTTCTTAGAATAAATTTCCTGTGCAGTTCACGCTCACTGAAGTGTATGTTGCTAGGCAACCTCAGCTCTGGCGATAAACAAGGTGTTTGCTCTACAATCTGTGACTGTAAGTTACGAAACAAATAGATACACAGCACTCAGTTTGGGAATTCTTACAATGGCTAGAATTGGTCTCGATAAATCGGCTTTAAAAGCGGTGGATGACTACTGGGAGTACAGAAGGTATGTTTTATCACAAAATAAACAGCGTGTTTTTCTTTCATTTTGGACCAAAGTGCCTTAGTTAACAACAAAACAGTCTGGTAAGTCGAACCCATTCACAATAACTCAGAATATTGATCATCTGTAACAAATACAGAAAAATACACTCGCATTTTAAATAATTTGTCAAATAAATAGTGGAGGAGGTAGTACTCCGTCCTGTTCTCTGATTGGTTCATCGTTGCCAGGGATACCGGACACCTGAAGTTAGTGTGAGGTTGGAACAACGTTGTAGTCCAACATTTCATTATAATTGGATTATGGTATAGATTTGAAAGTTTGGTTTACGCTAAAAACCTAATGTTGGATTGACGTCTAATTAAGGTAACATATGTTGGATGATGGTTGGTTGCCAGCACTACATAATTAGTTATTTAACGCTGTCTGACGTTGTAACCAGTATTAAATCAAGGACCGACTTTAATACAACATCCCTGTCAGCTGGGTCCTACAATCAATCAAGCAGAGCAGTTTCTTCACTTATCAAAGTTGCACTAAAACATTTTGACAGATTTTTGAGCGCAGTGTACCACATGAAATTGGTTCGAGGTCAGTAAGCACAACAAAATCCATACAGAAGACGCACCTGATTATAGGGCGCACTACAGATTTTAGAGAAAAATTAAGAATTTAAAGTGTGCCTTTTAGTGCGGAATATACAGTAATCTAGTTTAACAAGCAATTGACGTAACAAATCTAAGCCAGGAACATAAAAAAAGTGTCTGAATTATTTGAATTGTCACGACAGTCTTGGATTTTTGTCTTTTTCAAGGATTGTTGGTGATGATGATGGTGGAAAACTTTTCACTCCAGAGCAATATGAGGAATACAAGAATAAGGTTATTCCTCAGCGTGTGAAAAACAGGCTGTATGTGAGCTTTGGTGTACCGGGAGGTATTGACTGCAAACTGATAGGCCCTGAGACCGAGTGCTTTTGTGCACATAGGTAAGATTGCTACACTTTAAATGAGACATTCTTCTTCCACAGCTACTTAGATATGTATTAAGGAAGGATTTGATCTCAACCAGGTACAAGCAACATAAAACCGACTGGGAGGTGGTTCCTTCGGAGAGACCCCTGGATCTACCATGCCGAGTCAGAGGATGTCACTGTTCTGCCTTCCAGTATGTTCCTAGGCTTGGATCAAACCCTGTACGCTGCAGGTGTAAGCACTTACCCCAGGATCACAGTGAAGCTCCACACCACTTGTGCAAAAAGTGTGAGTCTGAAATCACTGCATTTCAAGAAAGTTATTTTTTTGACCAAAGTAAACCTAGCATTTGACCTGATAATGTCCTCTCTCTCTTTTTTTTGTCTTTGTACAGGCAATTCCTGCTCTGGTTTCCAGAGTCCCTACACCTGTGGATGTGGCCAGGCCTGCTTTGCACACAAGACCCTGGTGGGTATTGTCAAACACTTAAGAGAGATGAACAAAAAAAAACTCAATCCTAGATATAGTTATTATTATTATTATTATTATTATTATTATTATTATTATTATTATTATTATTATTATTATTATTATTATTATTATTATTATTATTATTTATTATATTTAGGATGTTATATATCTGATCTTCACAGGTTGAAACAAAGCTTGAGCGGGAGGCACGGGGTCAGCCAGTTGGCAAGGACGTCCCCCATGCTGCCATGGGGGGACTGACAGGGTTCAGCTCCTTGTTGGATGGTTACCTCGCTTTGGAAGCCGATTTCCCTAGTAAAAGATTTGTATACTTTAATTTGCATTGGAAAGTAAAAGGAGATATCTATTTTGCATGCATGCACTTGTGTGTTTAGTGTGAGAAGTATACTATTGAATCTTAAATACTCCATGCACTTCCACTTATCTGAGGTCGGGTCGCGGGGGCAGTAGCCTTACAAGGGGAGCCCAGACTTTCCTCTCGCTACTTCGTCCAGCTCATGCAATTCTGTGTTGTTGTTTTTTGTTTTTTTTTTCTTTTCCAAGAGAGTTGATGAAAATTCCATGTGGGATCATGAGAGGGCAGCAATGAACAGCACAGAGACGGTAGTAAATGCATGATGTCTGCAGAGCAGGGATTAGTGCAGGTCAAAAGTGTAATAAATATTTTACCGCACTGATTTTTGGCTGTAATGTAATCGTAATAGGGCCGTTTCAACAAACACACACCTTTCTAATCCCTGAGATGTCAAGTCCATCCTTTCAAATAACATCAGCAGCGTACTTTAGAGATTTTATCAGACAAATAATGGCTCCCTCACACTTTATTTTTCCACTTCCTCTGAATACTAGGGCAATCAAGCAAATGATTAAATGTGGATTGTATGTGGAATTTAAAATTCTGCGTTTGTGTGTGATTCACACGTCAATCACCCCATAAACTTAAAAACGATGTTTTTACCATGAATCAAAAACAATCTTCTATCTTATTAATAGAATCAAAAAATCTTTTTTTTTTCAATTGGCATCTGCAGAAAAATGTATTCTATGATAAATAATCCTACAGTCAGTGACGTCACATGTGATATTTCTAAATATGGACTCATGAGATACACCACATATTTGTTGGTTGGGTGTCACATCCCATTTCAGTTTTCCCTGTGGTATCTTTTTCAGATCAAAACAGGGACGATGGTTCCCAACAGAGAAGCTCGGCATTGCAGATGGACCGCACATCTATTGTAGGTTCTGCGTCTGCTCTCTGTAGGAAAGAGACCAAGAAACACTGAAATGCATTTTCCTTGAGTCCATCTGTCGGCTTGTCCACTGTTTGTTGGTCCGTTAAGCTGCATCATATGAAATAAAATCATCCTTTCTGCATCACCTGATCTATAAACTTGCATCTTTACCAAAAATGAAAATAACCTTGAAGTGTGTTATGAAGAAAAATAATTATATCTCTGAGGAAAAGGTCTCTACATTTTGTAAAACTGTGGTACAATGAAGTGTTTGCTAATTGTTTGATTAACAACTATAAAGATATTAAAAGAGATTCAAGTAGGGAGAGACACTGCTCGATCATCTCTCCAGTATTTGGTATCTTGTGGTATTGATATTAAGTTCATATTCCCCTGCACCATAAACTTGTCAGTTCACTCATCTCCGGGTTGTTTGATTGATGTCCTCTTATTGTGAGAAAGACTCCCACTCAGCATATCACCAAAGTAACACCAGAATGCCGAAGCTTTGTGTCTGATGAACGCAGGATTTAATTTGTGTGCAGATGTACTGTCTGCAGTTGATTAATCCCATTCCTCACAGTAGATCAGCAGTGATGAGAGCTGATGTATTCCATACAGTATAAAGACATTGAAGTAGACGCTGTTTTCTCCACTGGCAGCCCACTTTCCAACATCTTTAACGGAGAAACACAATTAACTGGGATCTAAATGAGGATTTACGCCCACACAGATGTTCTCGCTGAGAGGATGGGAAGTCAGGCTGGATCAGGTGGGTGCTGGTCAGTGCATCTCAAGTCATCCGTGTAGTAATGTTAGCCTTACCTGGGGGGAACTTAGTGTGTGCGTGTGTTTGTGTGTGTTGGTAAGCTGAGCAGGTGGTCTTGAGGTAAAGAAAGGTCAGCGATGCCTGAACGATGCCATGGTTGCACCTGGTTCTGTTAAAGCACAGTGCTGAAAAAGAACCATAGATGCAACAACATTTGAAAGCTGTGATGTTCAAGCTATCAGGATACAACTAACCCAAATAAGGCTTTGAAAGTGACAATGGGCAGTACTTCCACACAACCAAACCCAGTGTTGCCACAATCTTAATATAAACCTTTGAGTTTACTGAATATTAATCAACTACACCGTATGTGTGAGGAAATGTTGCCCCACTGATTGCGGTATTCTACCAAATTTAAATTTAGATTATTACATCTTCAGTACTATCTATCAGTGCAATACTGCAGATTTTAGGAACACTGGAGAAGAAATGGTGTTCCACTATAATCTATTAGAATTTCACATAAAGATGAAGTGACAACCTAAAAAAACTACAACTTCATGAGAGATAAGATAAGAGAGATAATCCTTTATTTTCTCCCTCAGTGGGGAAACTTATTTTGTTGGCAGCAGTACACTTAGCACACACATGCAGGGGAGGGGTTAAAATAAGACTAAAATAAGTAAAAAATAAAAAATATATATATAATATGTATAATTACAGAAATATGAGCAGTATATACAGTAGATTGAAAGAAAAGAAACAGTGCAAAAAAAAAGCAGGTAGGGTGTGTGAGTTAGACTGGCAGATATTGCACATATGATATTGCACATCTTATGTTATTGCACAAGTTATTGTCCGTTGGCTACTGAGAGCAGGCCTGGTTGTATGAATCATATTAGTCATCATTAAGTAAAAAGAACAATCCCAGGTTTCTGTTTTTATCACTGTAGCCAGAGTGGCAGTCATAGCTCTGTTCATTCACTATTCCATAAACGCTCAGTAGTGATGACTTCATGAACATTTAAAAATGAGAAAGAGCGGGGCACGGTGGCGCAGCTGGTAGTGCAGCCGCCTCACAGTTTTGGGATGGCGAAAGGGCCTTTCTGTGTGGAGTTTGCATGTTCTCCCTGTGTTCCCTTGGGTAGTTTATGTGAGATACCCCACAAAAACATGCAGCAACCCCGGGCTATACACTGCCTCCTGTGGCCAGCGGGGCCAGCTGAGTGGGCGAGGAGGGTCTGGCTGGAATAACATGATCCTTCCACGCCCTACGGCCATGGAAGCCCCCCCATGCTCACTCCTTAGGCAAAAAAGGAGGCTTGAGCCCAGTGCATCCTTCCCACCACGGTTACAGACCATCATATGAATCCCATCAGCTTTAAAATAAATAAATAAATAAATAAAATAACAGCTGCACTATAGAATCTGATTCATCAGAGATGGATTAAAGGAGTCACTTCAGGCTGGTTTAAGTTCCATTCATGTGATGGATTTGTTTGTGTAAACTGTGTAGAAATGGCATGGAGTTGTGTAAGATTCTGTGCATGGACTGATACTTCTCCCTAAACTCTAAAACTTAATGTTGTCATTAGGTACTATGATTGGTGATCCTATAAATCACACAAAATACACATTTCCAGAGGTTCATTCTTTCACCTTTGTAGTATTGGCAAAATTGGGACTATCTTGTCACACAGTGATGCTGAAAACTGGTCCACACTTTCATTACTTCAGGACTTGACTGTTAATTCTTAAATCATGAGACACAATGTTCTGAACATTTTGCAGCTCATTTAACCTGCCATGAAAGTTCTGTTGTGAATAAGACGGAGAGATCATATTCTCCCATATTTAACATTTGTTCATTGGCCTCACATAAAAACCTGGATTGAAATCAAATAAATTATTCTCCTCACACATAAAGCCCTTTACTACCAAGCTTCGAGACATCCTCTCCCCATATTTTCCCAACAGAGCACTTGCTGTCAGAATGGAGGATTACTTGTGGTTCATAGAGTTGGGAGGCAGAGCCTTCAGCCTCTCCCTGTGTCCTCATGAGCTGCTCCAAGTACCTGGTTGGTTCACTCAAATTAGTCAGAAAACTGTGGGTGGAACGCTGTACACATTACACATTCGTGCTGTCTTCAGATGGCACAGTCAACTCTCATAAAAGAAAGGAGCGATTACACGTACGATAAGTAAAATTGGGTTAATTTACAGTTGATGAAAAGCCAAATTTTGCTGGTATCATGGCAGGAAGTCGAGTAGAGCACCCAAAGAAGAACGTTCAGCCTTGTCACTTCCAGTAAGAGCCTGATGCCGCTTTCCCTCTACACACGCTTGTACACTGGAGATTGTGTTTGAGTGTACTCACTCAGGGCTGCAATCACAGTCAAAGAGGCAGAAAAAGACATTGAGTTGGTCAACTATCTCCAGTTCCTCACAGCCTTAAAGAACATTTGAAATCTTCCCTTGTGTGGGACATTTGTCATATTCTTTTTTAGGTCAGAGCGCCTTCAATCTTTCGACTGTAACTGTACTTTTCAAAAGTAATTTGTCTCCTGCTTTGCCCCTTCTTTCTGTGTCAATGTGGTCCCTAAATAGTTTTTCTTCTTTCTTAGGAGGTCCATAAATTATTATTATTACATTTTTTTGACACTTAATCTTCACCATTTCCATTTTTGGTAACAATTTGGAAACTTATTGTTCTGGTTAGCGCCACCAAGTGCAAACAGAAATGGATATAATCTGACATGTAGTTTGATCATTAATCTCAGTACATTCAAAGACCTCAGACATATACTTAATATACCATCCTTGACAGACTTTTGCAAAGGTTTCTTCCACTTCATAAGCCTTTCATTCACAGTGTGTTACTGGGTTCATGTCCTAAAATAAATATAAGGGTAATACTACGTAACTCCTCACTGCTTGCATAGGATTTAAGAAGGTGAGTTGCTGCTAATCTTCAGCTCCTGATGATGATAATCGGGTGTGCAGACCTCTGTAAATAATAATAATAATAATAAGCTTTATTTGTATAGCACCTTTCCAAACACAGTTACAAGGTGCAGAATTAAAAGGCAGAATCCAATAAAATGACAAAAATATAAAAACATAAGAGCATAGAAATACAATAAAACATTAGAAAATAGTAACATTGGATATTATAAAATACATTTTTAGATGTTAAGTAAAAGCACATTTAAAAAAGTGTGTTTTTAAAAGAGATTTAAAAATGGACAGAGATGTGGCTCGCCTGATCTCCTCCGGCAGGTCATTCCAGAGCGACGGGGCCCTGATAGCAAAGGCCCGGTCGCCCTTAGTTTTTAGTCGAGATCTAGGAATCACTAATAGGGACCCGCCGGAGGATCTCAGGCTACACCTTGGCTCGTATGGGACTAAGCAGTCTTTGATGTACTCAGGGGCCAGTCCCATCCGGGCCTTAAAAGTGATCATTAAAATCTTAAAATCAATTCTAAAACACACAGGTAGCCAGTGTAATGAAGCTAAAATCGGGGTTATGTGTACTCTTTTATTTGAATTTGTGAGGAGTCTGGCAGCAGAATTTTGGATAAGCTGAAGTCTGGAGAGATTATGTTTACTTAGGCAGGAGTAGAGTGAGTTACAGTAATCTAAACGGGATGTGATGAATGCATGAATGACAATTTCCAGGTTCTTGGGAGACAGAAAGGACCGGATTTTGGAGATTCTGCGCAGTTGAATGAAACAAGACTGGACAGTTGCTTTAACATGCTGATTAAAGTTGAGATTACTGTCGAAGATGATACCAAGATTTCTGCAGCTGGGGGTAATACTGGTGGAGAATAAGCCAAGTTGTGGTGAGATGTGATTGTGTGTGGTGTCTGGGCCTATGATAATGACTTCGGATTTGTCCGGGTTCAATTGGAGAAAGTTATTAGACAGCCAGATTTGTACTTCATTTAGGCATACTTTGAGAGTGTGTAGTTGATGGTTGATGGTAGGGTCGAAAGAGAAATAAAGCTGTGTGTCATCTGCGTAAAAATGGAAACTAATATTGTGTCTGCGGATTATGTGACCTAGAGGTAACATGTAGAGTGAGAAGAGCAGTGGGCCAAGGACTGACCCCTGAGGTACTCCACAAGACAGAGATGCTGTGGAAGATCTGCAGTCACCAATAGCAACATTAAAAGTCCTATTGTGGAGATATGAGTAAAACCAGTCTAAAACAATGCCAGAGACGCCAACCCACTTCTTGAGACGTTCCAATAAAATCAGGTGATCTACGGTATCAAAAGCTGCAGTGAGATCTAAAAGGATTAAAATAGATGAATGGCCAGAGTCAGCTGCTAAAAGGAGATCATTGAGCACTTTGAGGAGTGCAGTCTCTGTGCTATGGCCCGTTCTAAAGCCAGACTGGAATTTTTCAAATAGGCCATTTCCGGTCATAAATGAGATCACCTGTTCTGCAACAATTTTTTCTAAAACCTTGGCCAGGAATGGAAGTTTGGAAATGGGACGAAAGTTGTTCAGGATGGTGGGGTCTAATGAGGGTTTTTTGAGCAGTGGTTGTACTAATGCAGTCTTGAAGTGGTCCGGGACTATGCCTGATGAGAGGGAGGAGTTGATTATGGTTAAAATAGAAGGACAGACTAAGTGCAGGACTTCTTTAAGGAAGCGGGTGGGGATGATATCGAGAGGACAGGATGTGGGCTTCATGTTGGAGATGATTTTGCCAAGATGTTCTATTGAGACGGGGTGAAACAAATTTAAAGAGCACAACAGATTAATAGGTGGTTCGAGTGTTACAAGAGGCAGTGGGGTGATTTGATTTCTTATTACACTGATTTTGTTAAAAAAGAAAGATAAAAATTCCTCGCATGTCTCCGTAGACGGCTCAATCACAGTGGGCGGGGCATCTGTAGCACGGCTGATAATATTAAAAAGCACTCTGGTATTATGCTGGTTTTTCTCAATAATATCGCCAAAATAGTTTGCTCGAGCATTTTTAATTTTCAAATTAAAATCTTTCATTAAGACTTTTAGACTGTCAAAGTGGACAGTTAATCGTGTGGCCTTCCATTTCCGTTCAGCTTGACGGCAGATTCTCTTTAATGAGCGGATTTCCTCATTTATCCAGGGTTGAGAGGTATTTTTAGGCTTTTTGGTTTTAAAAGGTGCAACTCTGTCTAGAATGTTTGAGCAGGTGCTGTTAAAACCATTTAAAATATCGTTAGTGTTCATTAAAGAGCAAATTTGGAACTCAGAGGAAGCAAATTCTTGACAGAATATGGAGGCAGAGGTTGAATTAAAAATGCGGGAGCGTGTCTGACTTTCATGTTGGGTTGAGGTAATGGGCAGGGTAGTGTTAAATAAAATACAATTATGATCAGTAACCCCAACATCAATACAGAGCATGTTGTTTACAGTAATTCCAGTATATAAAACAAGATCTAATGTGTGGCCTTTGATGTGAGTAGGACCAGTAGGAGCCAGAGACAAAGTAAAAGATTCCACCAGATTTAAAAACTCATTTGCTAAAAAATTCTCAGGGCAACAGATATGCACATTAAAATCACCTACAATTAGAATATTATCAAATTTAGGGATAGCAATTGACAGTAATTCTGAGAATTCTGTGATAAAACCGGTTGCAGATTTAGGTGGTCTATAAATAAGAATACAGAGGGTCCGTGTGCTACCTGAAACAGTGAAACAGAGGGATTCAAAGGTAGTGAAAGACCCAAACGTGGTGCTACAACATTTAAAACAGTTCTTATAAACAACAGCTAGACCACCCCCCCGGCCGGTTAATCTAGGTTGATTCAGGTAAGAGTAGCCAGGGGGACTCGTTTCAATTAAAGGAGCTAAATGCAGATGTTCTGGAGCATTCAGGTGGCATTAACACAAAGCCATCACAACTCGGAAAGGTTTATAAAAACAAGTTCCAAACAATTTGAAGTTAAATATTGTACAGTGCCTTAGATTATTTACAAGTAGAAAATATTCAAAACAACCATTAATCATCCCATTTCCCTAGTAAATCTAATCCAGCATCCTACCTTGTAATTCAAATTCAAATTCAAAAACAGTTTATTTATGCCGAGGGGAAATTAATTGTTGCAGTAGTCATGATTCAAGTCTCCTCAAAGAGTCATAGAAGAGGTTTATTGCTGTGGGGAGGAGGGATCTCCTGCAGCGGTCTGTGTTGCAGCGGATCTGGCTGAAGACACGGATGCTGAATCACTATTGTGAAGACGATGCTCACACACAGACAAAAACAACTCTAATACAAAAGTTAAATGTTGTTGCAAATTTGTATTAAAGCTAAGACTGTCGTGGTCTAAGGTTTTTGTTAGGGTTTGGTTTCTAGTCTTGTGTTTTCTCTGACTTCTATTTTGGTCTTGTGTTTGACTTGTTTCCTGTTTTATTTCGAAAATCTGGCTCCTCGTGTGTCATTTCTTTGGGCGACTTTACTTGGCCAATCTTCCCTTGACTGATATTACCCGTGTCTCCTCAGCCACTGAGTGTAAGTTAAATCTTGTTTTTCCTTTGACCCTCGCTGGTCCATACTGTTTCCCTCCCAGTTTCTGGCCATCCTGTTTTTTTTCTGTCCTGACTTTTCAGTTTGCTGTTGGAGCCCTTTTGTCATGTTAATTGGATTTCTGTTTCTTTGGACAATTTAAATCACATCTTAAAACTCATCTGTTCAGACTTGCCTATCCAGTCTAATTTTCTGTATTTTATTTTATTTCCTGTTGTATTTTATTCATATTTTCTATGTTTTTTACTGTAAGGTGTCCTTGGGTGCTCAGAAAGGCGCCAACAAATAAAATCTATTATTATTATTATTATTATTAACGGACTTGTGTGAGTTACTCAAACGTCCCCTTGTCCTGTATTTCGGCTCTATAAATCCCTTTCTGACAAAGACCCTCTATGATCACAAGGTTTTTATTAGGAATTTGCACAAAGAAATGTAAAATGGAAATGTAGAATTGAAAGAGGGAGTGCTAACTTTTGCATATTAATATGTGCTATCTACTAATAACTTTGTGTTTCTCTTTGTCTTTCCCATAGTAGGTATCATTTGCTTAGTGTCTATATATGCCTGTAGAGGTAGCTGGCCACCCTTCCTGACTCTGGTTCTGTTGGAGGTTTCCTTCCAGATCACTCGTCTTTAGATCAAATTGAAGATGTGATCTGTGTATTTCCCATTTTGGAAATTGTTTTACATTGTTTTGGCATCAAATTAGTATTTGACATTGAATTGGCTATGTAACTGAACTGAATGAGAGTTTATTTGAATGAAATGAAATTAAACTATTTTTGTTAAACCTGTATAGCCTGGAGTGTCTTTTGTTGTGGACTAACATGATATGCATTAAACTAAATAGACATAAATAGCTGTGCACATCTTTAAATAACAGCTTTCACCTTTGTAGTTCAGAATGTCTTTGTTGAATTTTAAAGTCAAAAATCTGTAGAAAAACAAAACGGGACAGATGATGAGAATGAGGAAAGCAAAAAAAAAAGCCAAAATAAATTAATAGGCATTGGCCTCGCACATTAGTCTGGTGCAATTACAATTTAGAGTAATTGTCTCTCCATAGCAACGCAGTACAGAAGGCTTCAGCTAATTTATTACAGCCATTGGTTAAAGAGAATAACTTCACCATGGAAACCCCGCCCAGTTTGACTGACAGCTTCAACTCTATAAATTAAGACACAAGCACAGAAGATTAATTTGGCAATTAATGCCCGAGGACACACTTAATTACCCCTGTGACAGATGTGCTAAGTAAACACTGACTTAACTGAGGACATCTTCTCCTGATTTCCCCACATACAGGGACGAACGGAAAAAGTACACAGGTTCTGACAAATTATCTGTAGCTTCACACACATTCTCAGCCAGATAACACAAATATATGATAAACACAATAAAGCAGATTTTTAAAGAATGTCAAAAAACCAAAACATAAAAGCAGATGAATATTATGAATAATTATGAATAACCATATTGTATCTGTCTGTGCTAGAGGCTTTAACAGTGACGGTAGGATGCCGATATTTTCAATGCAACACTAAGAATGGTTCCATAGAAAGGACAGTGAAATGGAAAAGAAAAAAATTAGAATATTAGATTTGTGTTGTGATATGTGTTTAATACAGCAACAGTTCTTCTCGACATAAAGTTTTTAAGCATTTTGAAGTCAGAACAGTTACCTCATGACCTGTGCTTGTTTTTGAACACCGTTCTCTATGATCTTTTGCGTCATACCTTCCTTCTCAATGATGCTGCAGTCATGGCAACCTGATGCAGTGGCTCTGGTCATGTTTTAACTTCCTTTATATCAACAGGAAATTTTTTTCTGCTGAGAGTTTTTCCATTTAAAACACACATTTTGAAACACTTTTCTGTCCCGGTTTGGATGCTGCAGGATTTCTGTCGGCGACTTGGGCTCTTTCGCACATCTGTTAAGATGAGTAACCACGTTGCTCAGATCAGATTTAAGTAACTATAACAACAATTGTGCACATGTGGGGGCAGCTGACTGAGTTTTCCAAAGCCCAAGTCATACAATAAATAAATAAATAAATGCCCAAATACATTTGGCTCGTAAAGAAAATTGTGAGGAAGTAAAGCAGAAGTCCAAGAGTGTTAGCAAGTGTTGTCGTGGAGAACTCAGACATGAAACAGAAAAGCTTGGAGCACTGATAGAGTCAAAGCAGGACCGTTGGGAATGAGGTATTACGGGCATCATTAGACATTGCTGCGCGCTGACGCCCCTCCAGCGACCCTCTACCAAGCTTTCATGTACACAAGACTGCTAGCAGAGCAGTAGGACTCAAATGAGAAGCAGTGCTTCCTAACTAAAAGCGATTTAATCTTGTACATGATACTGCATCTCTGGATGCGAGATAGCCAAGGTAACACAGGAACCTGTGTTACCTGCGTTACATCATTAGCTTCATTGTTGCCAGGCTACCAACATAACACCTCAACGCATTCAGGGTGATCCCTGGAGATTATTGAACCAAGCTCTCTCTCTGCTACACTTTCTGGGTTTTTTGATTGATCCGACCCATCACGGACACTAACCAGATCTCCTTAAGGTCCATGAGATGTGCAAGAACAAGCCAAGGCCATCAAGGCCTCACAGACGGGCCCCAAAACCCCTTCTGGCCATGCCATGTAGCATGTGCCATTTACATGCATTCATGCGCAGAAGAGTCAGAAATGTTACGGTTGCACGAGGTGGATCTATACATTATTAAACTGCTTTTAGTGATGTTGTTGACCATTGTAATGCCTTTGCATTGTGGTACAGCAAAACACTCTTTCTAAACCTTTTTGCTAACAATCAAACCTTAATGAACTACCACAGACTCAATACTCACTTAAATGTCCCTGATTAGAATACAGCTCCTCTAAATGTCTTAATTATCATCTTGCTGCTTCGGAGGGAAAGTGTTATGCGTTCTTTTTGAGAGCCATCTTTATGCACAGAAGGTCCCTCATTATGCACCCTCGCACCATCTACCTGACTGACAACATTAAATCTAGAAATGCCTTTGAGAGAAAAACCATTAAGATGCATGTGATGGCCGACTGACATCAGATGGGAAAGTGTTTTGTCGTGAATTCAGCACTCTACCGAGGATCATCGCTGTTTCCAAATTCTTTCTAATGCTTTTTCGTGCATTAGCTGGACCGGCAAAAGCGTACATTTTCCTTCCATTATCAGACTTTTCCATCATGGAGCCTTAATTCAACATGGTAAGTTGCAAATATATTCAACGTTGCTTTCCAAGTTATTCTCACATCTTTTCTTCATGCTAAGTGGATGGACGAGTGTTGAAAAAGGTTCAGCAGACTTGGTAAAAGACAAATGTTATGTCCTTCATTACTCTGACATAACTTGTGCTTAAATAGATTGATTTTCCATAAAAATATAAAAGCAGGGGGTATTTAAAGAGTGATTCAAGTTACTTTTATTGTTTTACAAATACATCTAATTGCACGAAATGTCAGAAAGTTAAAACACGACACAGATAAAATCGGTTTAATGGAATTGCAGTGACGCATTAAGACTATTGTGGCCTCAAATAGGTGACGATTTACCCAAGAAAAGTTTAGCACCGTTTGACGTAGGTGCAACTCTCATCGAGTTTCCTAATATCAAAGCTCAGGACTCTGACCTTCACACCTGAGCCAGTCCAGCCTGTCACAGCTTGGCAGTGAGACGATCTGTGAATCTGTCCATCAAAACACCTTGCATCATGTTTCTCTTGACGTGACATTTGTGATGCACTCACCCCCAAAACAGATGAGACACATTTCACAAACGCAACGCATAGAGAAAGACTCATGCTCGCACAAATTAGAAGAGACAGCAGAGAGTTCTGGGGAAGGAGGCAGAGACAGGTAAATGAATGCCGAGACTAGACGACGGATTAAGGCGGTGGGTGTTTAGAGAAACTAAAGAACGAGTGAGAAAGATGTTCATTTCTCGCTATCTCCTCATCGAGGAGTTGTCATTATTATGGTAACTCTGAGATGAACATGGAGAGATGCTTGTCTTATTCAAATTAGTTACATAGTTCGGTAAGTGCTTGCAAAGGCTGTCTGCCAGTTAATGTCAAAGGCAGAACAAAGAAGGACATCTGGAGATGTTGACAGCTCAGAGGAGTGGAGAGAAGAAAGGATTCGTCTTGCAGGCAGGAATAGTTGTGTGAAAATCAGCTGGTTATTGTTGAGGAATTTATGTAAAGTACTTTGAGGAAATAGTGACAAATATTATAATATATTTTGACCCATATCTGATCCCTCACTGGGACGACTGTGCTCCTTTATAAGACATCGGACCCCTGCATAGTCTCTGTGATTACAGACGTTGTGATCGCTTTTGCAATGATGTTTCTCTTCTCCGTATTATGTTTCTGTCATGCTCAAGGTCCTGGTATGAAGCACCTCAAGAAATGGGAACGTGTGAAGCTTTTATACCACTGCATTGTCCCAGAGTATTGTAAGTAAGAGTATTGCAGGATAAAAAAAATAAATAAAGAATAAAAATCAGCAAGGACTTGGGTGAGACGGGATATGGCTCTATGATTTTTTTCTTTTTAAACAGCACAAAGATCTAGAGAAGAGAATCCTCCCAACCTTATTCAAGGTGACTATCAATACCTCTTGCAAAATGGTCCGACTTCTACCTCTAAGAGGAAGAGCTGTCCTATTGTTAGCTGGTTTTGAAGGGCAGATTGTGGGACTTCAAAACATCATGGAGTTCCATGTCAGCTGCTTTGAATTTATGTTGAGTGTTGGAGGAAAAATTGCTGTGACACTTGTTTTGTTTAAATTCTTTTCTTTTTTTCCCACTTGAATAGGATCAATGCAAAATGCTACAATATCATATTTTGGTATGAATCAGGATTGCAATGGGTCAAATAATGTAAAACACACAAATTAGCCGTCAAAAACAAGAGATGGGTATAAAAGCTAAAATATAGTGCAAAGAGCTGGAAATAACAATGCATCATGGATACAAAGGACATAAAGTAAGCAATCAAACTGCACATACGAACACACTAATTTACCAATCACTAGAAACAAGTATTTGCAATACATATAATCAGCTGTAAAAATAGAGCCTTATTTGTACAGAAAACAGAACCCTTGCAGCAACATAAAGTCAAATCATGTAAAAAAGAGGATTATAAGTGCTCATTCTGAAAAAACCAACACATGGTAGGCTAAATACAAATAGATAAAAAAAATATGAAAGAACATTTGAATTATTTAAAATTTTCTGAACCTATATGCTGTAAATGAAATAAAATAAATGCTCATCACGTGCAGTCTCGGCCAGATGATGTTCAGGTGCAGAGAACGAGCAGGCAAAGCTAATATGTGGGGGAAGTGTTCGTTGTCCTTTTCTTTGCTCAAATGGTAGCTCCTGCCAAGCACAAGGAATACATTGTCACCATAATACGATAGTGTAGCATATTAAGTAACAATTTACATGTCAGACCTGCAAGCAAAAATGGTGAGTGTGTGTTGTTGTTGTCTTCAGCACGTGTACATCCAGCTGGGTGGTAGAGAAGATGTTCACAGCCTTTTTGTTAGTATTTCCCTTAAACTTGTTCCGACTATACATTTTAAAAGTGTGATGCACAGGGGCTGGAAATCACAGTACTTTTCATCTCCGCAAACGTTGGGGAAGACATTGTTGTTGAAAATTGAAAATTATTCTGTGCATCATTTACCAAAAATGTCCGTACCTGGAGCATCAATAAATCAATAATAATTTCGTTGTTAGAACCTTGATGCGCTCAATTAGTGCACTGAACAGTGTTGGAGGTGATCGATAGCCATCTTTGTGAGAGCATTGATATTATTAGTGCTAATGCTGATGAAAATTGATGACCATATTTCCACTCACCATATTTGCTCCGCCAGGTTGTCATTTTTCTCCCTGACTAGAAGCACTGCATCCTCTTCCTGTTGTGTTACACCGGCTGTCCTAACTGTCGTCAGATGAGAGGCAGGGTGTATGCTTGAGGGGCCAGTCCATCACAAGGCTATACATACTGTATATGGGTTGTTGTTTTTTTTAACAAATATTTTCATCCATATTTTGTGTAAATTCATGTCTAAAGCTGCAGGGTGTTGCATGTGGAACTGATTCCACATAAACTTCAGTCACGCTTTTATTGTATGCATGTGTATGTATTTGTATTATAGTACATTATGGCATATATGGCTTTATTGTAAAGGTTTGTATGTTTAATAATGAATAAAAGTTATTATTTGTATCTTGTACCATGTATGCCGGATAAATTGTCACAAATGTTTCTTCCAATGTCACTGGCTCCCAGTGGGAGTCGCCATGGCGCAGTGGGTTGAATTAGTTCCCCTCCTAACCAGAATTGGTTGCTGAATTGATCATCTAACCCCATCCTGTGCTATGAGTCAGGGCTGAACTCTTGCATTGCACCAGCAACCTCATTACCTGAGGAACTCATAGTCCCAGTCCTCTATGGGGAGGGCTGTGTCGGGTAGGGCATCCAATGTGAAATCAATAACCAAAACATAGTGATTGTCTGTGGACACCCCTACAAAGCCAAAGGAGTGTTTGCTTGCATTGGTTCCAAGACATCTTATAATACTTTAATGTCATTGTGAGTAAATCATTTCACAATTATTGGATGAATTACCGTATTTTCTGGACTATAAGCCGCACCTGCATATAAGCCGCATACGCTGTATTTTTCAAAAAATTATAAAAAAAAAAGATATACAAGCCGCACCTGCATACAAGTCGCATCCGCTCTATTTAAAAAAAAAAGATATGCAAGGCGCATGTTGTTAGATTAGATATTTACTACATGTACAGAAGGATTTTGAACTGTAAATGATGTACATGTTTGTACCTAAATAGATCCTAACAGTGTCTTTTAACACGGCAGCAACTTTGCTGATTAAAACGGGACAGAACCAAGAGAAAATAACAGGTATTTATTCATCTATTTATCTGTTTGAAATCTGCTTCTACCTACTTCTATCTGCTAAAGAAGAAGTAGCGTATTCTTCTTTGCATTTATTTTGTCTTAGTTTTGATTCTAATTCCGGTTAGAGCGCCCCGAGCGGTGGAAGAAAAATCCACAGAATAGCTGCACCTTTGTATAAGCCGCATGGTTCAAAACCTATGAAAAAAGTAAGGGCTTATAGTCCAGAAAATACGGTATTTAAATTTGAGTTTTGGAGACCTTAATGTTTCATCACATGCACGTTAAAATTCCAGTACGTATACAGTTTGATTAACTACAAGGATGAACACACTAACACACAACCGTCTGTCTGCTATAAACATTGAACATGATTCTTTAAACTGTTCACAAGATTTAAAAAAAACTAAACAAAGAAATTATAAGAAAGAAGCATTCAAGAGCTTGAACTTAGGTTAACAGTCACCACAACCGCATGCCTGCATGTTAAAGCGTGTCAGTACATGCGAGGGCCAGTCTCACAAATATGTAGAACAGTCTGAGGTGTGGGTTTGGGTGAATTTGCTCAATTTGCTTTAGCTTTTCTCTGCTATGACAAAGACAGAAGGTGGATTAATATTAGGGCGACATGTGCAGTGCACCAACGAGTGCTGTCCCAGTTTGTCATCCTGCTCTTACCCACGATGGTGGTCACTTCTTTGGCTGCGTCATCAGAGTTACCTCCAAGGGGAACCATCTGAGTGGACGAAGAGCGGAAAGTTGAGACTGAGAAGCAACATTAACAACACAAAGCATTGAACCCACAGTTCAGTTTGGCAACGTTTGATGTTACAAAATTAAAACTCAACGGACAGAAAACATGTCTGTGAGCGAGGGTGAGATTTGGCATGTGGAATGAAGTCATATGTTAAAGAGTAATGAAAGTTAACCTGAGAAGCTGCAGTCCTTGTGTCTTACTGGTACTTCTTTCCTCTTTTGTTGCCTCATCCTTTGTCATTATTTATGGCTCGAGCTATCCAACTTCAATCTCCAAAAGCCCTGTTAGTTGCTTGGAGAGCAAGCCTCCCCTGCAGTATATGTTTGGTCAAACACCTATAATCCTTCAGTGTGCGTGCTGGGGCTGAGAAGGAGATCATAAAGGACCTCACATACTTTTGTTCAACGTCTATTTTCCCTTGTATCTTAGGATAGCTGAGCTCTGAGTAAATGTCTGCAGCTACAACCACCGGACTCCTGTTCTTAATGTTAAACAAAGACAAACTGATCTCTCAGCTTTTTGTTTAACAGGTTTGCTTGGGTCAGTTGCATTATCTACAAATGACTTGTTTCACAACAACCACACACCTGTTGAAGTGAGTCTCTGAGTGGGCATGTGTCACCTGAAGAGGACCACAAGTTTTAATTCCTGCCATCATGTTTATTCGGTCATGACGTTCTGCTTCTCTTGCTTCACATTCTCTCACTTGTGTCATGTTCCCCATCTTCCTCTTTGCATCCTGTGCTACACAAAAGGTCTTTAACACATCCTCTGAAGAACTTAAAAAGCAGCACTGCTGAAAAACACTTATTTTGACAGATTCATGGCTTCGAGCTTATGTACAAAAGGATTCTGAATGGGAGATAAATGAAGCACTTGGTGAAACAGATTCATTTGAAGTGCTATTTGGGTTTTTCTTATTAAGTGGGGTCCTTGAAGATCGAGCTCTTCCTCGGCTGCCGCGTCTCGGTGTTCATATTTAGGCCCATTGTTAGGGCTGAATGTCACAGTTTCTTTTCCCAATCTAATGGAATGAGCAACAGAATGAAATTAGTGGACTAATTCAGTCACGTACATGTAGATGTGCGTCGGTTCAGGATCTTTTAATTCCAGATCAGCCCAAGCATCTTCTTGGCAGCTTCTTTTGGAGAGGAGGCTGTATAGAAGATTCATTTGAAGTTAACACACAGTGATACATCACTACAACTCTTTTGTGACTTCAGATGGAGATATTGATCTCATTATGAAGAAGAATCATTACTTGATTGTGAAATAATTTTAAACTTTCTTCCTTCCCGGTAGAACTGTCATAAACATGAAAACATTACGCTCACAGTCAATGATGTTGCTTCTTTTTTCTCCATTAAACTTAAATTATTTCAGTCATACATCAAATGCTCAGCTGGGTCTTTGTTTGAAATGATTGAAAATCTTCATCACATGGACATTAAAATGTCATACTGGGGAAATATCACTAGCAACTGGATACCTAGGCCCCTAAAAACTCATTCCTCCCGGTCTCATTGGAAACAAGGCATATAAACTGATATTGTTTTAATTGACAATGTTTTCCTAAGTCGTTCAAACTAGTGGAAACAGGTTTTAAAGAGCCCACACACACATACACTTTACACATTAGGACAGCATCAGCAGTGACGTTCACGTGAAAAAGGCATAGCCCTCAGCTGAGCGGAGCGCAGCTCTGACGCGTCTGTCCGCGGCGCGGCCGGCGCTCAGATATAAACCCCCGGCGCGCACCCTGGGCTCAGAACATCACAAGAGACGCCACACAACAGCACAATCTCACCCGAAGCCTCTGGAAAATGTAAGTACTTTCATATTCCACTCCAACAATACTTTTGAGAGGCTGCTGCTGTACTTCCAGTCAATCCAAAATACTTTTGACATTTGTGCAGTCTTTGGTCTTTTTTTGGTCTTTTTTTGGTCTGCAGTTGGTCTTTTTATAATTTTCTTAAAAGAAATATATTTACATTCTTTCAAAGCACAATTGTTGCAAACTTTTGTTGTGGAGCAATGGACAGTGATACAAAGTGACAATTAAAAATGAACTAGAGGGAAAAATTGTCTTAAACCTAAATTATGGTTCTGCGTTAAATCGACGCAGAGCCTACGCCGTAGGGTACGGCGTAGGCTCTGCGTTGGTGTAACGCGGTACCATAAATCAGCCTTTATGATGAGCGTCTGTGCTTTGCCGTGGCAGATGCATCCTAACTTGGTAGGCTGGCTGGGGACTCTGGGGGTCCTGCTGTGGGCTCTGCTCTGCCTGGGAGCCCTGACGGAGGGATACCCGGTGAAACCCGAGAACCCCGGGGAAGATGCTCCTGCAGAGGAGCTGGCCAAGTACTACTCAGCCCTGAGACATTACATCAACCTCATCACAAGACAGAGGTGGGTGATAGATCTATCTATCTAGATAGATAGATAGATAGATAGATAGATAGATAGATAGAGATAGATAGATAGATAGATAGATAGATAGAGGACTGTCTCAGAAAATTGGAATATTGTGATTTTCTGTAATGCAAAAACAAAAATGTCATACATTCTGGATTAATTACAAATCAACTGAAATATTGCAAGCCTTTTATTATTTTAATATTGCTGATCTTGGTTTACAGCTTAAGAAAACTCAAATATCCAATCTCAAAAAATCTTAATCTTAAACTGTAAACCATAATCAGCAATATTAAAATAATAAAAAGCTTGCAATATTTCAGTTGATTTGTAATGAATCCAGAATGTATGACATTTTTGTTTTTTTTAATTGCATTACAGAAAAAAAAGAACTTTATCACAATATTCTAATTTTCTGAGACAGTCCTGTAGATAGCTGTATGCTGCCCATTTACCACCAGTAAAAAAATAACTTTGAAGATACATTTGAAGAGTCAAATCGCCCACAGTTTTTTAGCTTTCCCTTGACTGTCAGAGATTGCGATGCCCCTGCAGGCGTCTAGCTTCCCAGGGGATCCTGTAGCCAGATATGACCATCTAAAGCCCATGAAAGCAATGTGACCACCTGCAGTGCAGCCCTTATCTGTGACTCCAGGATCTTGGTCTGACTTTGATCAATTTTCACTGAGGCTACAATTGGACGGCCAATGACACAACAGATGATTGGAAAAAATATTTAATCTTGACGATTTCATTTTTCCCTCACTGGACGATCAACATTCAAAGATACTGGTTTCAGCCTCTTAGATTTTATAACCATCACCATCTGTCTTATTCTCTTGTGTGTATCAGGTATGGGAAGAGGTCCAGTCCTGAGATTCTGGACACACTGGTCTCAGAGCTGCTGTTGAAGGAAAGCAGAGACACAATTCCACAGTCAAGGTTTGTGCGTGTTTGTTTTACTGAGTTAAAGAATTAGCTTCTATGTTGACATAAAACAAAGCTGATCTTGATCTTTACTTTTCTCTCTCCAGATTTGACCCATCGTTGTGGTGATGCTGTCATCAGTGTTGGCTCTCACTCACCCCCTGCCTGGCCACTGCTGATACTCTGACAGTTCAACTCCTCTGACAACCGTTAACCACTCTTCCTCTGCTCCTTTGGCCTCTTAGAGCTGCCGGCCATTCATCAGATACGGCCAACACTGCTTATAGTAGGTGCCATGAAACTGTAAATAGTTTATTCGGAGTCATTGTCTGTGAAACATGTAAGGAAACTTGAGCGGGGCATGTTGATTGCATTGTATATTTGTGCTATTAAAGGTTCACAGTTTGAAAAAAAACATTCTTTTGAAATCTGTTTGTTGGACATTTATTTTTGTAGTCCAACGAGTCAGAGGATACACACACACACACACACACACACACACACACACACACACACACACACACACACACACACACACACACACACACACACACACACACATATATATATATATATATATATATATATATAAATATATACATATATATTTATATATCAAAGATTATATTAATTATTATATTATAATATTATATATTCATCATAATGACCATATTAACAATAAAAAAAAACTATAAAAAGGCATATAGCATATTTGTAACTGTGTAACCGAAAATATCTAAATTAAGAATCAAATGAGAGACTTAAAGCATTTTATTTTTAAACCATGAGAAACAACAACTATCATTTCTCCCTAAAAAGCTCCTGTTTGGACGTGGTGTCATGGTTTGCCTGCCACACCTAGGCCTCCAGCTTAAATCTACATTCATAGCATATGTGTGGTTCTTCGAGGCTGGGTAATAAGTTATGAGACAAGAGCACAAAACATTAATAAAAATAAAATAATAAAGCATACGCCCACTTTTGAATCTCCCTCTGGGAAGCTTATGGCGCCCTCTAGTGGCTGCGAGGACACGTGACTACTCTGATACTAGATAAGAAGAGCAGTGGGATTTCTGTGACATCAGTGCAATTGAACAATAGAAATGTTGCAAAGGTAAGAACACATTAAGGGAACATGATGCTGCTTGTGTTGTGATGCAACAATTTTAAAGCGTTCATAGTTGTATTGCTTTCTTCCTTAGATTCCGTTCTCCATCGCGTTTGTGATTTGAGTACACTTTGATTACAGGAGCTCACCATTAGCCTAATCACGCCCACAGTACTTTAGTTAGCTGTGCCAAGAATGAGGCGACGGTTTAACCCTCTCTGAGTCAACACTTTAACAGAATATTATGGACGTTATTATTTCACTTAGGTACTGAAAGTGAGATTCAAGCTTAATTGTATTCTCCAAATCACTTTCATGTTATATCAAAGGTTTATCTTTACATAGTGGTTGAAGTGCTTCCTGGCATGAATAATGCAAATGTGTGTTGATAGTCATCAGGCTGGAAAATGTTACAAGTCATTCTCTAAAGAGACTCCACCCATCAATGTTCAGGTTAACTCCTCATTATCCATATATTCAAGCCATTTTTTATCACCTGAATTTTATAGGAAAGAGTCAGCACCAACTGAATCTCAAGATAAAATCATGAAGACCCTGAGAAAGAACAAGTCAATCTGTAATTTGTAATAATAAATATGAATAATTTGCCCTTTAAAAAAAAAAGTTGTATCGATCTACTTTCAGGACTTGACTTGTGTGAACATGTTATGGTGCTCTGTAAAAGTCATATTGATCAACAAATACTGAGCATTTTAAAATGTTCCCAAAACAAATTACTTAATGTTGTTTATAAGAGAGGGCAAACATGACCTCAGGGGAACAGCAATGTTTAAGACAACAACAGTAAGAACAAATACAAAGGGCAGATGTATATCCGTTTTAGGAGTAAAACTGTGGAACTCATTAGATAACGACCTTAAATTAGCAAACTCAATAAAAGCATACAAGATATTATTCAAAGCAAAGGTAATGGACACATATATAGAAGCACAATAAGCAAACAAAGAAGAATGTACACATGCATGAGATGAAATGACAACCTAAATTGGTTTTGTCAGTTTCTTTAGCATCTTTTCACTTTCTGTTTTCAGAGCTATCATTATTATTATTATCATGATTATTACTATTACAGTTATTACAGCTATTATTATTATTATTATTATTATTATTATTATTATTATTATTATTATTATTATTATTATTATTATTATTATTATTATTATTATCATCATTATTATTACTATTATTATTATTATTACAGTTATTACAGCTATTATTATTATTATTATTATTACTATTACTATTATTACAGTTATTACAGCTATTATTATTATTATTATTATTATTATTATTATTATTATTATTATTATTATTATTATTATTATTATTATTTTGTGTAACCTCATGATACTTCATTTGTTCTTTTTGTATATTCTATTAGGTTAAAAGGTGGGCAAGATAAGCTTTATGCTTCAAGCCCCAGACCATTTCGGTCAAAATAACAATGTTGACCAAAGAAAAACCTGTGGATGTCTTGTTTGTTAATTTTTATGCTTGTGATTGACCGAAATAAATACTAACTTACTAACTAACTATAAAAGTAGCTTGCTTATCCTATAACATCACCTATATATGTATTTATATGAATGGGTGGTTGCATCACAATGAGATAAAAAGAAAATACTATCCCCACTGTAGTCTCTTAGTGAGAGTTGTAATACACCGAGGCGGTGATTGGTCGGTGTGTGGTGACGTCAGCGAGTGGGCGGGGCCTGCGGCTGTGATTGGCACCGTGTTCTGTGTCAGTCTGCTGCGGGACCGGGACCGACAGCTGAGGCTCTGGAGGACCAGCCGGGACGGCCGGTGGACCATCGCCAACTCGCACACAAGGTTCACAGGTAAGTCGCGTCCCGGAACCATAAATCCGGCTTTAGACTTTGAGAGGAGGAGAGCTCGGTCCCCTGCTGTCCCGGCGAGCTGCGATCACACATCACATCCGCACGGCTCTGTGCTCTGTGTCTCCGGGCGCGTCCTGGCTGCCCCCCTTCCCCCGTTATTCCGTCTCTCCCGGGGGGAGGAAGGATGCAGCGGGCGGACGGACGGCGCTTGCCACCATGGCTCAGATGGGCAACAGGGGGAGAGAGAAAAATATATAAAAATGGCCGCACACGTGAGGCTAGATCGATGTTGAACGGGATGAGAGGGTGTGAATGAGCCGATGAGGCCGTCAGGTGGCGCCTCTGCCAGGTAAAGCCCGAATTATGGCTCCGCGTTAAATCGACGCAGAGCCGACGGCGTAGGTCCTGCGTTAACGCGGAACCAGGGGCGAAAATCCCGTTTCATAGTTGGGGGCAGTAATCGAGTTGTAAAAAAAAAAAATCAGGGGGGATGGTGGATTTTATCATATGGGGACAGATAATTTGTGCTGATTACAAATAATATAATAGGCTATATTACAAATAATAGCACTGACCAAAACACCTGCAGAAATACTGCAGGAATGACATAGCAGCAGTTAAATGCAGCCTTCTGTAAGCTTTAAATATCCACTGGGCTTACATCTAATACATCAAAACACAACAATAAAAACAGTTTTCTGAACTTATCAATATGACTCTGTCTTTCACAGGATAAATAAAATGGATCACTGCAAAAACTCAAAATCTTAACAAGAATATTTGTCTTAGTTCTAGTTAAAATGTCTCATTTTAGTATTTTAGTAAAAAAAAATCTCATTACACTTAAAACAAGACTCATCACTGGAAAAAACAACAAGTTTCACCTGTTTCAAGTAGATTTTCACTTGAAATAAGTAGAAAAATCTGCCAGTGAAATATTTTTTTGCTTGTAATGAAAATAGTAATGTAATGATAAATCTTGTCCCACTGGCAGATTTTCCTACTTATTTCAAGTGAAAATTTACCTGAAACAGAGAAAATTGTCACATTTTTCTGGTGATGACTCTAAATGTTGAAATAGCAATAAAACCACATTCATTGATGAAATGTCATAAGGGATGGAAAGGGGGGATGGCAGTTTTACAGGGGGGATGATTTTGACCGTTTTTATTTCAGGGGGGATGCCATCCCCCCTCATCCCCCCTCAACTCCAGTACTGGTTGGGGGGAACAATAAACAGTAACATTTTAGAGAATAAATCCAGGGGGGGACAAGGAATAAAAGTTTTAGCCTTCCTTTAATACAGCATTTTGACATTTTCAACTCTATCTCGCAAACAGGCAGAAGACCTTTCTTAGAGTAATACAAAACAATGGTATTAGGTGGAAGGTGGCAATAATACAGCACATCTGACATAATACACTGCAAAAACCCAAAATCTTAACAAGAATGTTTGTCTTATTTCTAGTTAAAATGTCTCATTTTTAGTTAAAAAAATCTCATTACACTTAAAACAAGACTAATCACTGGAAAAAAACAACAATTCTCACCTGTTTCAAGTAGATTTTCACTTAAAATAACTTAAATAAGTAGAAAAATCTGCCAGTGGAACAAGATTGTTTGCTTATAAGATAAATCTTGTCGCACTGGCAGATTTTTCTACTTATTTCAAGTGAAAATTTACTTGAAACAGATGAAAATGGTCAAATAAGTTATTTTTCTGGTGATGACTCTTGTTTTAAGTGTAATGAGATTTTACTGTTTATTATTATTTTCGATTTCGGTTTTGGCCACAAATTTTCATTTTGGTGCATCACTACTAAATACTACTGCATTGTTCCAAAATTATTAATTCTGTCTCAAATTATTCTAGGGGGGGACAGCTTTACTAATGGGGGGGACTTGTCCCCCCTGTCCCCCCCGGGATTTTCGCCCCTGCGCGGAACCATAAATCAGCCTTTATGATGCGACACCGTACGGAGCGCGTCGCTGCGTAACCTACGGCGTAGCTCCTGCGTTGGTGTAACGCGGAACCATAAATCAGCCTAGACACATGTTTTTTTTATTTTTTATTACTTGAACTTTATCTCTGCTGATGTATCGCCGAGTGAGAGCCAAGAATGGATCCGGTGGCTTGGCAGCACTGACCAGACGCTCGTATCGATTTGTATCTTCTATTTTTTTTTATTGTGTGTGTGTGTGTGTGTGTCTTCCACTGAAACAAATGAGCATCTCATCTAATAATAATGCGCGTACACGCTGTCAGTCCCACTTAAAAAGAAGCACTCAGTGGCCGCGGGAGCGCGCACAGCAGCCCGTAAACGTCAGATTTTCAGATTATGAAGCTCAAGAATGAGATCAAATCATATTTATACAGAAACAACTTTTCATTAACTGTATTTGGCCTTCAATCAATTTTTGGCAGGTGAAAATGCCTATTTTATGTTGTAATGGTCCTTTAAAAGAGTTCAAAGCAATCCTGTAAGCTCTAGTGTTTATATTATGAAGCTCAAGAATGAGATCAAATCATATTTAGGTAGAAACAACCTTTCATTAATTTTATTTGGCCTTCAATCAATGTTTGGCAGGTAAAAAGACCCATTTTCAGGGGAGAAATCAGATTCTGGCAGGCAATCACTTTTTGGCACAACACCGGGACTTGCTCTTCATCTTGGCCAGGTTGTTAAGCAGGTTAACTTCGCACACGTGATGGGAAAGCCAGTGGACATATGCAATATCCTCTGGATGGTCTTGTAGCATCTAGACCTAGATTGATGCGGTTGTTGACTCTAACTTCCAATTGCATTATCAGATTTACTGAACCCATTAAGGCAAACAAAAGGAGGACAGGAGGGAGAATGAATCACTCAAAGTCCCTGGATATCCAGTGAGACCTCTTAGTAATGATGCCGGGTTGACCTTTTTGTTGCTGAAGTAAGAAAAGCAAAAGCTTCCCAGGCAGCCCTCATATGCATTTTCTTTCCTGTCAGCATGGGCGAAGGAAACATGAATTTCAAGTTAGACACGTGCCCTCAAATGTTGGGGCATATGGGAGTTGTCAGAGACCCAGTCCAACACTCTGAAGCTGCTCCTCTTCTATTATTAATACGCAGCTTTGGGAGAGAGATTGCACGGGAGGAAGGACGGAGAACAAAAGAAAATGAGAAATGGACGGGAGAAAAATGGAGTGACTCAAACCTCCCAGCTATGAACAACATGTGTATGAATGAGCATGTCATCTACGGTAAAGCTGCCTTGCCCGGCAACAGGCAGCACCTCCCCACCAACAAAAAAAAGAAACTGACGCCGTGACGGCTGTCATGAGCTAATCACTCCTCAAGACGGCAGAATAAACTAAATCATCAACTTCGTGTTTCAAGAGAGCTTGGTGGGGGCGGTCCTGGTGAGTGTGGGGAGGACTGACGTCTCAGGCACCGCAGGACTCACCGCTGATTCACCAGCCATCAAGTGCAGCTGGAAAACCATCACACTTCTTCACTTCTCAGGGTTGCAGGAGGGGGGGTGCTGCTGGAGCAGATCCCAGATGACATTGAAAGAACAGTGGGGGTACATCCTGCACAGAGAGAGACACACAAACAAGATAACCACTCATGCTCACATTCTAATCTAATTTTGAGTTGATATTCCTCCGGTGCAGATCATAAACACGGTTATGTGTCATCTCCATTTGATCACAGACATATTTTTGTTCTTTCATCTCAGAAGATGATGGGGAGGATGTTGGATCCACCTCTCATCCCCTTCAGGGAGCAGACGCTCCAGCTACCCCCATCTATGTCATTAATAATAACAACTTTTTGCAGTTCTTGGTAATAATTAAAGATACGACATAGGAATGGGTGATATTTTACCGTTCACGATAAACCGTCAAAAGAATTTGTCATCTCGCGGTAGAAACGATAAATTCCCCTTGATGACGTTTTTGTGTAAAACTGATTTATGGTTCTGTGTTAAATCCACGCAGAACGGGAAGGAAGGAAGGAAGGAAGGAAGGAAGGAAGGAAGGAAGGAAGGAAGGAAGGAAGGAAGGAAGGAAGGAAGGAAGGAAGGAAGGAAGGAAGGAAGGAAGGAAGGAAGGAAGGAAGGAAGGAAGGAAGGAAGGAAGGAAGGAAGGAAGGAAGGAAGGAAGGAAGGAAGGAAGGAAGGAAGGAAGGAAGGAAGGAAGGAAGGAAGGAAGGAAGGAAGGAAGGAAGGAAGGAAGGAAGGAAGGAAGGAAGGAAGGAAGGAAGGAAGGAAGGAAGGAAGGAAGGAAGGAAGGAAGGAAGGAAGGAAGGAAGGAAGGAAGGAAGGAAGGAAGGAAGGAAGGAAGGAAGGAAGGAAGGAAGGAAGGAAGGAAGGAAGGAAGGAAGGAAGGAAGGAAGGAAGGAAGGAAGGAAGGAGAGAGAGAACAAGAGGAAGGAAGGAAGGAAATGAGCATGAAAGAAAGAAAGAAAGAAAGAAAGAAAGAAAGAAAGAAAGAAAGAAAGAAAGAAAGAAAGAAAGAAAGAAAGAAAGAAAGAAAGAAAGAAAGAAAGAAAGAAAGAAAGAAAGAAAGAAAGAAAGAAAGAAAGAAAGAAAGAAAGAAAGAAAGAAAGAAAGAAAGAAAGAAAGAAAGAAAGAAAGAAAAAGTCCCATTGGTAGTTTAGTAGCATTTAGTATCTTTTAGAGCAGTGATTTGGCTCCAAAGACTGAATGTGGTGATAGATTTATAGTTACAAATTTTTTTTTTTATCGTTATCGGGATAAATGCCAGAAATTATCGTGATACGTTTTTTAGTCCATACCGCCCATCCCTAATACGACAAGACAAAACCTCTGACTCCTCTTACCTCTTCCTTCCATTGTGTCTCAGCAATAACATCCTTTTTTTAAAATAGTTTTTTTCATTTTAAAAACAATGTTTCATCACTTTCCCTCCTGTCAAATCTACAGTTAGAGTATAGCGTTGCGTCAGTTCTCCTTACCCCATCCTCTCCCTCTCTTTGCCTCCGGACTAATGATCGGCGGGAGGCAGGATGGGGGAGAGGCTGAGAGGAAGCAGGCACGGCCATGTGGCAGGTCAGATTACGTTGGGAGGTGCTCATCGTTAAGATTTGCTGTGAGACTGTATCTGAAGCGGGTTTGATGAGCTGCGTAATGGCATCATCTCAGTCCGCGGGGCGAAGCTCACATATCTCACCCGCTGAAACGTTGCCAAGGAGGAAACTGGGAAGATTTATTTATATATTCATGTTGGTTTGATGACGCGTGGGAGGAACACCAAAGAGAAAGCTGATGGGGTTAAATAGTGGTCATTTAGATATCGATGCCGGGCAGAAGAGTGGAGGGAAGCATGAATCAGCATGGGGGACTTTGAGGAGCTGAGCGGGTTTATTACCTCTCTGTATTCAACCGCATCAGCAATGGTGGAGAAAACAGTTGTTTTTAGAGAACCATGCTTAAATGTTGTGTTGATATTCATCAGATAAGATGACCATCTTAGGGGTAGCGGTGTAATCCTCTTATGGAGCGGCTGTGTGAACCCATGCGGTGACCTATATAGTGTTTGTCTGGAGGCAGAGGGTGATGGGTGAGAGGCGGGACAGGATGGGCTGGTTGAGGGAGGGGAGTGTTGTTTCAATAACAGCCCGTCTTTTATTGTTGTTGTTATTAATATTATATGTGTGCGTTCAGGAACACTCGGCTCTTCCTTGAGTAGAGCTCCTACACTTGTGGCTCTCACGGTGGAGATGGACCGTGGGAACTCCTGCAGCTTAGGGCTCAAGTTTACAAATCTCCCTCTGAACTGACGTTGGGATTTTTGGTGGTTCCTTCATTGGGATTCTCGAGGTTTTTGAGAGTGGCAGATGCTCTCTGTCACTGAGCCTGGTGGAGAGGGTGGAGGTGGAGAGGATGGTGGTGGAGAGGATGGAGAAGATGGAGGTGGAGAGGATGGAGAGGATGGAGGTGGAGAGGATGGAGAGGATGGAGAGGATGGTGATGGAGAGGATGGTGGTGGAGAGGATGGAGAAGATGGTGGTGGAGAGGATGGAGGTGGGGAGGATGGAGAGGATGGAGGTGGGGAGGATGGAGAGGATGGAGGTGGGGAGGATGGAGAGGATGGAGGTGGGGAGGATGGAGAAGATGGAGGTGGAGAGGATGCAGAGGATGGAGAAGATGGAGGTGGAGAGGATGGAGAGGATAGAGAGGATGGTGGTGGAGAGGATGGAGAGGATAGAGAGGATGGAGGTGGAGAGGATGGAGAGGATGGAGGTGGAGAGGATGGAGGTGGAGAGGATGGAGAGGATGGAGGTGGGGAGGATGGAGAGGATGGAGGTGGAGAGGATGATGGTGGTGGAGAGGATGGTGGTGGAGAAGATGATGGAGAGGATGGTGGTGGAGAGGATGATGGTGGTGGAGAGGATGATGGTGGAGAAGATGATGGAGAGGATGGTGGTGGAGAGGATGGTGGTGGAGAAGATGATGGAGAGGATGGCGGTGGAGAGGATGTAGGTGGAGAGGATGATGGTGGTGGAGAGGATGATGGTGGAGAGGATGGAGAGGATGGTGGTGGAGAGGATTGTTAGGTTCCTAAATCATCAACATAAATTAATAACTTAGGAAAAGACACAGAGACTGTTAGAAATGATTTTCAAGGCGCTTCTGCAGAAGCTTGGAGAGAAGTCCTGAGGAGCTTCAGGGCAGCACGGCCCTCCTCTTTAGAGCTCGTCAGGCCTTCTCACAAATTCTCCCTGCAGTCGGGCCCTTTTTATTTGAGCAAGGGTGACAGGAAAAACCATATTTGGTAAACAATGGACAATTAGAAGAAGCAGATGGAGAAACAGACATGGTATCAGATGATGGTTGAAAATTCACACCTATGACTTTTCAGTTAATAAGCAACTTATCTGTGGTGTGCAGAGCAACAGACATCCTTTTAAGAAACCTCAAATGGTCAAGGGGTTTTTGTTGTCATCAGATGATCAAGTAACAATGGGATAGTTGATGGACAGCCCAAACTCAGGAAGGGCTGCCCTGTCATCTGTTAACATGTGATAACCAGCAGTCAGGGTAAAGTCTTTAAGAAACACGAAGGGTCAAAGGGGTCAAATGAGGCCCCTACTGGTCAACAGGAAGTATTTGGACAGATGTATCCAACTGCACAATAGTCAACTGGTTAACAGAGCAGACAACCCCCCTAAATACCCTCAGGGAGTGGCCTGTCCTGTGACTTATGTTAACAATGGTAAGGATGTGAAAAACGCAGCAGTGAGCTTCTCTGAGCTGACTTGATTCTGTTACTTTCATAATGACAAATTTGTTCAAAAACGTTGATTAACCTCACAAGGATGGAGAGGCTGGAGAGGATGGAGGTGGAGAGGATGGAGGTGGAGAGGAGGATGGAGGTGGAGAGGATGATGGTGGTGGAGAGGATGGTGGTGGAGAAGATGATGGAGAGGATGATGGTGGTGGAGAGGATGGTGGAGGTGGAGAGGATGGTGGTGGAGAGGATGGTGGAGGTGGAGAGGCTGGTGGTGGAGAGGATGGAGGTGGAGAGGATGGAGAGGATGGAGGTGGAGAGGATGGAGGTGGAGAGGATGGAGGTTTGAGAGGATGGAGGTGGAGAGGATGGAGGTGGAGAGGATGGAGGTTTGAGAGGATGGAGGTGGAGAGGATGGAGGTGGAGAGGATGGAGATGGAGAGGATGGAGGTGGAGAGGATGGAGGTTTGAGAGGATGGAGGTGGAGAGGATGGAGGTGGTGGAGAGGATGGAGGTGGAGAGGATGGAGATGGAGAGGATGGAGGTGGAGAGGATGGAGGTGGAGCGGATGGAGGTGGAGAGGATGAAGAGGATGGAGAGGATGATGGTGGAGAGGATGGAGGTGGAGAGGATGGAGGTGGAGAGGATGGAGGTGGAGAGGGTGGAGAGGATGGAGAGGATGGAGGTGGAGATGATGGAGATGGAGAGGATGGAGGTGGAGAGGGTGGAGAGGATGGAGAGGATGGAGGTGGAGATGATGGAGATGGAGAGGATGGAGAGGATGGAGGTGGAGATGGAGAGGATGGAGAGGATGGAGGTGGAGAGGATGGAGAGGATGGAGGTGGAGAGGATGGAGGTGGAGAGGATGGAGGTGGAGAGGATGGAGAGGATGGAGTTGGAGAGGATGGAGGTGGAGAGGATGGAGAGGATGGAGGTGGAGAGGATGGAGGTGGAGAGGATGGAGAGGATGGAGTTGGAGAGGATGGAGGTGGAGAGGATGGAGTTGGAGAGGATGGAGAGGATGGAGGTGGAGAGGATGGAGGTGGAGAGGATGGAGGTGGAGAGGATGGAGAGGATGGAGGTGGAGAGGATTGAGAGGATGGAGGTGGAGAGGATTGAGAGGATGGAGGTGGAGAGGATGGAGAGGATGGAGTTGGAGAGGATGGAGGTGGAGAGGATGGAGGTGGAGAGGATAGAGGTGGAGAGGATGGAGGTGGAGAGGATGGAGGCCGATGGGCCGGGTTTTACATGTGTCTTGGTGATTCATGCCTATAAACCGGGTATACAGTTATGAGACATATTTGAGACAAGAATCTTCCAAAAATATGCTCTGGGGTTTTACTTGGAGGTTTCCTGCCAGTGTGAATAAAAACCAAATGGCTCACTGAAGTTTGTCTTTGGCTTTTTAATAGCATGCATACGCACACATGGATGTTAGCATGTGTAAAAGGGCAGTGATGTTTTGTACAAAAACAAGCCCCCTAACCCCCCCTCCCTCCATAATCCCTTTTCCATAAACTGTCTCTCATCTGAGTGCTTGGCAACCAGGGGCGCTTGGAGGGCTTTTGTTGGCTCCTTCTTTCATGCAAACCAGGTAGGTTTGCAAAGGACCATTTTCTCTTCACATTTTTTTTTTGTAGCTGTTCTCTGTCCTGGGGGGAAGAAATAAGGATGGAGCAGTAGCCACTTTAAGTGCATGTGATCCGGTTACTGGTCCTCAAGACTATGCACACAGGTTAATGTTAAAAAGAAATAAAACAATGTCAATATTCAGCAGATTTCCTCCAACTGTGTTCGGAGAATCGATGGTGAAATATCCAAAGTTTCTGTAGTTTTCAGAAACAGATTACAAAGTTGTTCAGTGATCAGTCTTGTCACCCTTTTCTCTCTCAAGGCCCTCTCATCTCTTCCTTCTCATCCTTCCAAGTCTTTGGAGGCTTTCCCCTCAACACAGCCTTATCTTTGAGGATTGTTCTCTCCTCTTCTTCAAGACTGTCTTTTATCTATTTCTTCGCTCTTATGCTCTGAATTTCTCCCTCTCCTCCTCTAAATTCTCCCATTCTTATACACTCTCATAACATTAGTTAGCAGGTCTTTTTTTTCTTCTTTCTGCTGAGCTTTTGCTCCTCCTTCCTCACTTGGACCTTTTGATTGGTTCATCTTGGCTCCTGCTCTGTGGTGCGCATGATTTGGCAAGGAATTGCTCAGCGGCTTTGCCTCCATTAACATTCTTTCAAGGGATATCTTTCACTTCCAATGAGCATGGCGAGTAGATTGTAATCTGTGTTGCATAATGAATCAACCCCATACTCGCCTTCCTTTTTTTTTCTCCTTTTTCTTCCCGTCTCACAGCAGGGGACCAGTTAACTCTTGCAAGATGGATGCAAAGACACCAGTACAACACAAAGATGGTTAAAAACTGAAAAGATGCTGTCTGTCTTGTATCACTCTGGTAATGTTTTGGCTCTTGTGAGGGATTTGTGGTCAGGGTGTAGATGCTTTTAATCTGTACGAACGGAGGAGCCCAGCAGCCTGACTTTAAACAAGACTGTGGAAAGACAATGCGTTCTGCTTTGGGTGAAGGTCTGATTCGGTTATTTCTTACGCTTGCACTATATGCCTTCCTTCTTGCGCCATCTTTTTGCATTCGCTGGCTTGCAGTTTTTAATTTTCCATTTCACAAAGGCGAATCAGGGCAGCAAGAATGGGCTCAGTGCCACGTTCAGGGCAGTTTTATTAAACAAATGTTTTACACCGCACACAGTCTGGCAGTGGAGGTTGCAGGGGAGAAACGGTATAGCCGTGCCTGACTCAGAAATGCATAGTTTTTTGCGATTAAAGCTAATTCCGATGCTGAAAGTTAGTTGCTTCTTGTGCAACTAGTGATGGATGCAAAGCAGAGGACTCATTTTGGGGTGTTTCGTGAGATACATACTGACAAATAAACATTAATATACGTGAACACAAAATGAGTAGTAAACTGAACAAACATCATAACCACAAACATTGAAACTGCAATCCATAAAGCAGATTGCTGCTTCACAGTCATTCCAGGTCTAAAAGGGAGAGGATAATGCTCACTCATAACATTCCCGGTCATAAATTTCCATAAAGCCATTCAGCAAAACCACATCCCAAAGATTCAGAAGATTGAAAAGTTAATTTCAATTCCGGGACCAGCATATTTAAGCATCTCTTCCCCCTCAATAAAACATCTACATCAGGGTGGGAAGAATAAATCTGGGGGGTGACAAGCGCAACTTTCCAAACTTCTCAGGAGGATGCAGCTCTGACACGGGAGCAGAGCCTTATGAATAAAAGCGTGCCGGCTCAGTCTACTAAACAGCCTGAGTACGATATCCAATGGTGCACTTGTGTGTTTTATGATGGACTACTACACCAAAGCGAAGCATTTTGTGGAGGCATCCGCGTAATTAATGTCAGCGGTCCATCATGGATGTAAAAATGGTAACAAGAAGTTTTCTTTTGGCCTTGAGTAAAACAAGTGCTTAAAATGCAGCTTCAGTTTTTCAAAAGTTGCTTTATGAATAATGCAGAAAGAAAGAGAGAAGAAACCATCAATTTGTTTTCCTAAATATTTGCACCAAGATACTGATTCAGTCTCAGAGGCCCGGAAGGTGTTGATAAATGGGAGTTTTTATTTATTTATTCATTGAAAAACTCGACTGTCTTCTGACTGGCATTCAGAATAGTTTTTAAAACACAAGAGGTGCTTTGGATGATCCACAAGAGACCCATCTCTGTTATTACGTCTCTACATGATGCTCATTGAGATGTTGGGGTCAGGGATAGAAAAAAAAAGAAGAAGAAGAAGGGGAGAATCTTCCGGAGGAGGATGTGCACACTGCTTTGTCATGACTTTCAGAAAATAGCAGCCGTTCACTACGTCAGCGGCACAGAGCCAGCTGATGATGCAAGCATCCTTGAATGGCTGAGCACAATTAGTTGTCCGAGGTGACGGCGTAAAATGCGAAGGAACAAAAGCCTCCGTCTGCAGATGTGGCTCCTGTTTCATGAGGAGCAGAGTTGATTTAACAAGACACAAAGTCCACAGGGGAATATGATTCATGCCGTTTTTGTGCATGTTTGACCTTCGGTGTATCCGATATCATCTAAAAAGAGTTTGTTTGAAGGATGAGCCTCACCAACGGTTGCCTCTGCGTCTCTTTGCAGGTCTACAGAGCTGACTGATGAGCAGCCAGTAGGACGGGGCTACAGCGACGGGCACAGGTAAACACAACTTCCTGGGTGCAAACACACCGGACACTTGGGGTGGGGGGGGGGGGTGTTGGCATGCAGAGATGATTGTGTGTGTGCAGTTGGGGAAAACTGCCAACCTCCGGAGCAAGGATGAAACATGTTGGTCTAAAAATGCTCACGTTGAAAAGAGGAAACAGTTGGTTTTCCTGTGTGTGTATTTGTTCATGCGGAGTCTGATGATACTTTATCTCTGCTTGAAAGGGATGTTCTAATATTAATTAATAAATTAGAAGTTTTAGATTTTTTTGCCTTTATGCTCCGATTAACTCTGAGGTATTATATTGTTCCGACTTCATCCAGGCTCCGCTTGGTGATAAAAACTCACATCTGATAAGGGAAGGCTTCTTCCGTGTGCCTTTTTTACTTTTTATTTTATAAATATATAAGATAACTTCTGAATAACAGTCCACAAAGATCAATCAAACTTTGTGTGAGACTTGGAGCTCGTAATCAGCTCTCTAAACGTTCAGTTGTCTTCTCACGTGGCCTCGGCGTAAAAGTCACTCCCTCGCATGTCTACTTTTTAAGGATGTCTTCATTCATCGTTTTTAGAAATCATTTATGGATGTGAGACGTAAACTACATGTGAACTGTTGATTAGAGTCGTGCATTTGCATCCATGCGTGTAAGCGGATGTGATTTTTAGATGGAGCCCCTCGCTGGAGGCCATCGCAGACGCCGTATCATACTTGTAGAGACGTTTCAACGCCAGATAATGGTGCCAGAGGGAGCGGTGGATACTGTAATCCCGTGCTTTCGTGGCTGGATTAAAATCCTGCATCCTGACGTGGGGGAGGGGTTGGCTGGTAGGGTTAAGGATGGGCTGGGCGGGGTGGATTAAAGCTCCTGCACAGCTGTGTCGCTGTGGGAGGGGCTTGATGGACGCTGAAGGGGAGGAGCCCGTTTTAGATTCTTCTCGCGTTTTGCTCCTTTGATCTGGTCTTTTATTACAGTGTGATATGAATCACAAGAAAGGGATGTACAACGACTCGTCATATTTGCACTGACAGCAGGGGTCTTTGGTTGTTTTCTAGTCACGGCCGTTGAGACAAAAATATGTAAATGACTGAATTGACATGAAACTGTGCAAAAGCATTGTCCAGGATTTATTCAGTCAAAATGAAACAGGAGCTGCTGGATCGAGCATTTTTATTATACTTACAAAGGATGTAAGTAAAGTCACAGAACAAGTTAAATTATTGCACATGAAGTTATCTTGCAGCCTGAGAGAAGACACAGTAAGTGTGCTGCTGCACCAGTAGGATCTTCTGAGGAGCATCAGCGACGCCTTCTTGGTCGGTCTTTAACCCACCATGACCTGATGCTAGCCTGCAGCGACGAGCTTGTTGCATCAATCACTCAGTATGTGCTACATGCACATCCAAATCAAGCCATTGGCAACAATCTAGCTAAGGATTAAACTGGAGGTTCAGAGAAATCCAAATATACATGCACAAGAAGACGATTGAGTGAGGCGCGCTCGACTCCCCAACGCTAGGTGTGGCTACACGCACTTTTGCGTTGACGTTCTTCCTGTACAATTGGTAAACAAGCACGAAAAAATGGGCACTTATGATGCAGCAGCTCTGTAAATGTCGTACATACTAAGTCTGATCGTGTTGCAGGTAAGATGCACACAAAGTCTCCCTCTTCCTCTTCTTCTGTTACCGTGTTGTTGTGATGCCGTGACTGTTATTATTCCCGCTCCCCCGGTGTCGTCACTTCCCTTCCGGAGTCCCAGGGCGGTCAGTAGCTCGGCTAAGCGTGGGGTTGGTACACGTGCAGGAATAACTCGGATTAGGACGCATTATCTGGCACTAAAAGCTCGATATCAACAGCTTCAGTTCGGTTTGACTACAGCCCGGCTAAGGTGTAAACACGGCTGTTAAAACTTCGATATCGATCAGATTAAGGCAACAATTCGACTTTCTCTTAGTGCATGTAGTGCATGTAAACCTACTGAGTGACAATATTAATAAACATAAGTGCAAAACCAGTAACAAGCAGAAGGTGGCGGCCGCCCAAATAATTTCCACTTAACATTTCTAACTCATTTATAAATTGGTAAAAGGTTTTAGCGGATAGTTTTCATCAACATGCAGGTTGAAAGAGGCGTGTCTGTTGTAATGGGAAAACACGCCGACATGTTTTTCATTTTTTTTACCCACATCTTGAATGTATTGCCATGAAAACTGATGCACATTAGTCAGTTATACAACTAAACTGCCCTAGTTTCTTGTGGTTTTGTTGATGAGCGAGTGTAGGACACAATATCCTCTATTATCCATGTCACACACAGCACTGAGAGAACAATATTTGTTAAAGTGATGTTTCTCTGCAGCAACAGTCGTGCAGCAAGTGGCTTGGCAAGCAGAGTTTAAACTCGGGGGTAGGAGCAGCTTAAACTGCAGTCCCAGAAATGTGCGTAATTCTGTCAGCACCTCACTTCTACAGATCTAGCGGAGAAGCAGCGAGGACGAGTTAATGGGCCCAGAAAGAGAGACCAAAAGAAATAAAACAAAGAGGAAAGACTCCTATTAGCCCGAGGTGAGAGGGACTTTAAGGCGTAAACGGCTACAGAGGGAATAGGATCTGCACACACGCAGCGGGGACGTCCGAAACTTGAGCAGAATGAATATTAACTAGAAAAAGAAGAATGAAGGGTCGGGCCCCCCCTCCAGAAGCACTTATGTAAGGTTACTTACATAATGACACATTGAACTTTTGCGTGCGCCTGTGTGCGAGGCCGCTGTCTAGACAAGCGGGGTGACTTGACTTGGGGTGGAGCAGGGTGGTGTGAGAGGAGGGGTACTTGAGCAAGCCCAGCAGGAGAGGATTGTGGGATTATATGTGCATATCTCTGTGTGTTTGCGTGTGTGTTTATTTCAACAAAAAAGCGGTGGGTGGGGGGGAATGGGAAGGTATTAAAGTCGGAGTGGAGGGAGGGGACTGACGAGCGCCCAATGCATGTTCACATTTGTGTATGCCATCAGATCTCTGCTTCTCTCCGTCTCATTTCACGCTTGTCTTTCCGAACTCCTCCATACATCAGTTTGTGTTCCCCCTTTTTTCTTAAATTTCCTCATCTTTCCTCCTCCTCTTCACTTCCCTTTTACCCCCCCGGCCTCCCCCCTCCTCGTCTCTTAATATCCTCTGATCTTAATCCCATTGTTTTGTTACCGGTTTTGTGTCTCTTCTCTTATTCTCTTATTCTCCGTCCTCAATCTCTTTTTTTCTTCTCTTCTATGCTCTCTCTGTTTTGTTTTTTTTCTCTGTGTGTTTTTTTGTTTGGTAATTTAGAGACTGAGCAGTGCCAGAAAAGACAAGTTTGGAGGACAGAAGACATAGTTGCTGCTGCCGGTTGTTTACTAGTGGTTAGTCTTAGCATACTTGTGGCGGCAGGGAGGAGGAAGGAGGGCTTGGCGATGGTCACGACTATGGACAATCCCTGTCCCAATGGGGTACAGGAGGAGGAGGAGGCCATGCCCTCGGGACAACCGGGCACGGAGGGCGCCCCAGCTGTGCAGGGAGCAGAAGCATCTGGAGGTGAGGAAAAGACGGGCTGGCAGACACGGGAACATGCTGTAGTCTGTGGTGTTTAACCCGGAAGGATTTGTAGAAGATTTTCTGATGAAATATTTATAAACTAAGTCATATTTCTTGCCAAGTCTGCTCCTTACAGAGTGGTAACTTTAATTTCTCCACCATGACATGAAAAAACCTGTCAATCATTTGTAACCCGCCTCCACAGCCATTCAAGGATGATACAGCTTGTGTTTTCCAGGTTCAGTCTTTTCAGCACTAAACACTTGACTTTGTTCAGCCGTCTGTGTCCGTGTCACAGAATATTCATCATTTTAATCATTTTAATAATTAGTTATCAGTTTTATCTGATCTTTATTTTGCAAAATAATAACACCATGCAAGTCACCAGGTCTTATTTTTCTTCTCCTGTCTCTTTCTGTCTGGCATCCTTGGAATAATAGAAGTAGGGATTCATAAATAGGCAGCGCCTGCATCTGCAGTCCGTGCACACCTTGCCAGTAGGTGTTGGGTGGTGAGAGGGACTGCAGATGAATCCGAGTCAGGGGGGGGGGCTTAAAAGCAGTTAAGGAGAGGGATTCATTATCAGGATGAATAGCTCAGATGGAAAAACCACTCAAGTGTAACTATCGGTTTTATAAGCTTTCAATTCCCACAGCGTTTGAGCCCTGACAAAGACTTTTGCCCCGTGCCACATCAAACGAGATAACGGGATCCTCTCAGGGCGGGGGCTTCGTCTCATCTGGAGTCTTTCTGGACAGAGATCGTGGCGATCTCTTGTTAGTAATGTACACACACGTGTGCTGAATTGGGCTGTTTTGGGTCGAGCAAACATTCCCGTGGTAGTGTAGAGGGGCGGCACGACACGGCGACCTCGCTGAGGGTGTAAAGGTCGACACAAGGGGGCACGAAGCAGAAAAAACATCTATGTCCATAGACAGAACTAGTTGTGTGAGTGTAGTTAAGATTGCAGTTGTGGTGTGGAGGTGTGACCCTTGTGTATTCCTCTCCAACGCTGCATTACTCCCTGGACTTACTGCAAGGTCATGTTATGGTGTGTACATGTCAGAGTCTGAAGAACTGGAGAACCGTTTTTATAGGGTTGTGATGAGTCACTGAAATCAAGGTTTTGTGCATGGTTGTCCCTGCAATTACAACCCTACCCCGAGAGGCCGTGTGTGGTCTCCTCGAAAGCTCAACATCCTGTTGATGCACACAAATAGTTGCGTGTCCAATTCAAGGATCAGTGTTTCTGTCTTGTCGGGCTTTAAATATGTAATCCTGCATGCAGGAGGGAGCAGGGCAGCGCTGAACCTCACTCCCCTTTTGTGTCTTTCGTGAATGTTTAAAGTTTGTTTATTGCATCTTGAGAGACTGATCTAAAAATCAGTCATTCGTTCTTCCTGTAGCAAAGAAATATTATTTTATATCTGCACAATGAATAATTAGGAGTAAACTGGCGATACATTTTCTTGGATAAGGGACGTTCAGATTCCACCTTAAGAAGAGGAGCATGTTTGTTTACTCACCAGAGGACACTTATGCCAGCACATGCGACAGCCCCGTTTTTTTATACTTTGCTTTGCCAAAGCGGTAATTTAGGGTGTGCCAACGCCCCCTAAAGAGGAGGTTGAAGCGTGGAGCAGAGCTTCATGACTCAGAGTTAAGAGTAATAGCTGGTTACTTAAGCAAAATACTGAGAAACCTGAGAGTGAGTCAACTGTTTACAAGTGCTGACTGGACATGCTTATTACCCACACAAGTGTATAACACCGCAAACACATGCTCCGACACACACACACACACACACACACACACACACACACACACACACACACACACACACACACACACACACACACACACACACACACACACACACACACACACACACACACACACACACACACATCCCCAGGGCTTTGAGTGCCTTA
The DNA here is from genome assembly GCF_033807715.1 of Cololabis saira. Taxonomy (NCBI): domain Eukaryota; kingdom Metazoa; phylum Chordata; class Actinopteri; order Beloniformes; family Belonidae; genus Cololabis; species Cololabis saira. The sequence goes on along the minus strand of NC_084601.1, from coordinate 14,783,120 downwards.
AATGGGCTTACATGAGCTCTGAGACCCTGGCATTATGGTGCTGGCTTGCTCGTACCCACAGGCTGCATCTCTCCCTCTATCTGCTTTTGTTGACTGGATAGTTATTTTATGTTTTTTCTTCCAAACAAGTTACAGCTTCAGCATAATCTTACTGTCCATAGGCTATAGTGGGAATGAAGACCGCCCCCCCGTGTAGTGAGTATGTAGAGGGAGGGGAAGCAAACATGAAGGAAACTGTGCTGCACTGTGTGTTTTCTTAATCGTTACATCGCTTTCACGCCTGTAACCCTCTCCTTATGCACATCTCTGTCCGTGTGTGTGTGTGTGTGTGTGTGTTTGTGCCATGTCCGTGCAGCCATGCAGCAGGTGTTGGATAATCTGGGTGAGGTGCCCACCTCGACGGGAGCCAAAGACATTGACCTGCTCTTCCTGCGAGGCATCATGGAAAGTCCCACTGTACGCTCCCCAGCCGAGGTAGCACACACACAAAGCCGGGGGTGAGCGGCGGCGGGCAGAGCAGCCTCTCCGCCGCACCTCGCCCTCTGCTGCCAGCAGCGCTGGCTTCTCTTTGCTTTGCTTTGCTTTGCTTTGCTTTGGCTGAGGTGCCGAAGTAGCTACCGAAGCGCCGCAAGGCAGCAGCACGCACACACAAGACCTGATGTGAACCTATTTTCAGCCGGAGAAATGATCCGGCTTGACACGGCTGTGCATTTTTCACCAACCCTGCCAGCGATCACCTGCTCTAACACACATTTTCACTGCTGTGTGAAATCTGGTGTGCAGTGAGTTCAGTTACAGGACAGCTGTGCATTAGTTCCCGCTAGGGCTGGGCAATATGGACCAAAAGTCATATCTCGATATTTTCTAGCTGAATGGCGATACTCGATATATATCTCGATATTTTTTCTGTGCAATAATTGGGGTTTCCCCCAAAGCATTATAGCATAGCATCTCTATTAGCTTCATTTTTTTCTGAGGCAAACCCTTAAAAAAACAGTCAGTTTTAATACAAAGCCACGTGCCAAATGTCACACAGGTTCCTTTATTAACAGAGGTCTGCACAATATCAAAATGTATAAAACAAATGAAATAAAAATAAACTGCCTTCATATATAGAATAAAAAAGCTTCTTGAATAAAATAAAACGAATATTCCTTTCCTGCATAACAATTAAATTAAAATACACTGTACAATTAATACAATGTAGACAGTAACAGGCAGACTTTTCCACTGAGGTTGACAGTTGTGCAAATAACAAAACATTTGTGCAAATCTCAAATAAAACATTCAAGTCAATTTGTCACAAAATAAGCTATATCAAAATAAAAAAAAATAAATAAAAAAATAATAATAATTTTAAATCGATATAAACGATATTGTCTCGTACCATATCGCGTTTGAAAATATATCGATATATATTAAAATCTCGATATATCGCCCAGCCCTAGTTCCCGCACAGACAGGCCGTTGTCATTTTCCACTCTGCAACGTCTGCCTGAGGGGTGGGAATTTTGGGGAAATGAGGGAGAACATTTGTATTTTTTTAACAGTGTGACCCAAGGCAGACACTAGACTGCATATGGGGTGTGGTACTGTACTGTCCTCGTGCAGTGTGATACCAGTGAATGCTATCCTCACTCAGACCTCACATATCCAGATACAAACACAACACGGAGTCAGGACAGCTGTCTGTCCTTTCTCCACATCTGTGAAGAACTGGCCACACCTGAGCTTCTTGGTCTCTGACAGGCTCACGAGCAGCTGGAGGACGTGAAGCTGGAAGCGGTGCAGGACAACAATGTGGAGCTGGTGACGGAGATCCTCGGGGACATTAGCAACCTCAAGGTGAAAGACGATAGTGCGGCTGAACTGTCCAGGATCCTCCAGGAGCCACACTTCCAAGTGAGTATCTGTCTTGGTTTCTCTATTCTCTTTCATGCCTTCAACCACCGCAACTTATAACCAGTACTTGAGTTGAGGGGGGATGGCATCCCCCCTGAAATAAAAACGGTCAAAATCATCCCCCCTGTAAAACTGCCATCCCCCCCTTTCCATCCCTTATGTCATTTCATCAATGAATGTGGTTTTACTGCTATTTCAACATTTAGAGTCATAACCAGAAAAATAACACCAGAAAAATAACTTATTTGACAATTTTCACCTGTTTCAAGTAAATTTTCACTTGAAACAAGTAGGAAAATCTGCCAGTGGGACAAGATTTATCTTCTCATTACAAGCAAACAAATCTTGTTCCACTGGCAGATTTTTTCTACTTATTTCAAGTGAAAATCTACTTGAAACAAGTGAAATTGTTGTTTTTTCCAGTGATGAGTCTTGTTTTAAGTGTAATGAGATTTTTTACTAAAATGAGACATTTTAACTAGAAATAAGACAAATATTCTTGTTAAGATTTTGAGTTTTTGCAGTGATCCATTTAACTCATCCTGTGAAGGACAGAGTCATATTGATAAGTTCAGAAACTGTTTTTTATTGTTGTGTTTTGATGTATTTGATGTAAGCTCAGTGGATATTTAAAGCTTACAGAAGGCTGCATTTAACTGCTGCTATGTCATTCCTGCAGTATTTCTGCAGGTGTTTTGGTCAGTGCTATTATTTGTAATATATTATATTATTTGTAATCAGCACAAATTATCTGTCCCCATATGATAAAATCCACCATCCCCCCTGATCTTTTTTTACAACTCGAGTACTGCTTATAACACAGACATAAAACTAACACCAACACAACAGATTATGGGTATTACTTTGGCATATTTATCTAGCAGATTTTAGTTTAGTTTTTCTAAATGATGTGTCTTCCACACATCCCAGAGTTAGCTATGGTGTCCCACAGGGTACTGGACTGACACCACCTCCATTCTCCCGAGTCATACTTTTTTTGGGGGGGATAATATTATCTGGAAACATACTCATTTCTACTGTCATGTTGATGACGCCCAGGTCTATTCATTGAGAAAACCAGGGGGAGCTCATTAGATTCTGAATGTACATGCTTAGATGACCTGAAATTGTCATTGAAAAAGAGGTTGTTTTTTTTCATGATCCTAAAAACATCATTGATTTCCTGTCAACCAACATATTGTAGCTTCTCTCGGCGGTATTAATTAGGCCTTCAGTACTAATGTGAGCAATTTCATCTCAAAACGGATATTTAAAGTAATTTTTCATGCATAATATTACAAAATATCTGAAGCATCCTCTCCCGAAACAACAGTGAAAAACCAGTTAAAGTATTTGTCTCATCTAAGATGTTTGACACTATTTTAGCTGGGTGTTTAAGTAATACCATTAAATAACAGTCAGGAGACTTACAAATGCGGAACACATTGAGGGACAACGTGAGGTTCGGATTGGAGGACAGGAGAGCTGGGATAGTTTGAACGCCCAGGCCCGACCACCTGATCTGTAGCGACACATCTCTCCCCTTGCAACTTTTGACTTGATCCAAAATTCTGCGACCAGGGGACTGATCCATCAAGAGAGATTACGGTTCTCCTGTGTGAGCTTCTTTTTTTTTTTAAAGACTTATTGAACATCAAAGCCCCTTTAATGGCCAAGCTCCAAATGATTTGAAGGATCTTAATGTTTTGTATAACTTCACAATAAGTCCTGGCTGTCGGAGTCGGGCGTGTTTGTGGTTAGTCTGAAATAGCAGCTGGAGCTTTCAGGTTCCCGTGCTGTCAAACCAGCTTACCTTCTGTAAGGCTTATGTAAAACTCTTTTTTTCTTTGGTGGACTTTTAATTTTTTTGGGGGGGGGTGTGTGGATCATTTTCTGAGTTTCCTCTCTGGAGATGCTTTACCTTCGCTGCAGCAACCGTCTGCTGCTGATTGGGTTTAGTTTTTTTTTCTGCCTTCACTTTTATCCCCGGGAAGCTTCAGCTTCTGTCAGGTTCACACAAGGCCGAGGCGGCCGACGGGGCCGTTGAAGAATATTTAATTTCTTTGACTTCAAAAAGTCTGGAGTTGCTTTTCCGGTATGTCCAGGCTCATTCCCCCCCTGCGCTGTGAAGCGCTCCCCCGCCAGTTTTGTAGCTTCGGGCTGAACGTGGGCAGCGGGAACAGCCCCGGACACCTCACAACAGTTTTCAGAAGTTGCATCATCATCAATAACTCCGCTCCATCTGCAGTCAAGCGAGCCCACACCATGAAACTGCCTCCGCCATGTTTGACACATCTCTACTCGGGATTAGAAAACTGTTCCTTTCTTTATCCAAACTTCTCAGACTTTTCATTCACACCTTTGACGGAACTGAAAAATGGATATTTACACAACTCTAAGTTCGAAATATCTCTATTTTTGTCACTTTTTTCCTTTTTTGCACATCAAGTTCATTATCTGCACTGCAGTACCGAGTAACTGCTGTCGTTTGTGTGATCTAACCATGACCCGAGAGGAATTTACATCATGTCAGAGTACATACGTGTGAGTTGGGGGCTGTTTTGGATATTTTTCAGGGATCTGCCTTGTGTTCGGGTCGTAGTTACAGTAACACAGCTTTGACGGTGGTTTTTTTTGCTTCAGTAGAGACACTAACCTCCATGGACCTACCAGGGGCTTTACACGGACCCGACCAATCGGAGTTAGATTTCAGGGCCCGGTACATCTTCTGCACCAATCAGAGCTCTTTCAGCTGTAAGCTGCAGGATAAAACCCTGTTGACCTACTGAGGAAGATTGACAGGGAGGGAGGGAGGAGGGAGGGAGGGAGGGAGGGAGGGAGGCCGGGTAGGACAGAAACAAAACACATTACATCACACACTTGTGACTTGTTGTCCCCAAAAGGCGGTCGTGGCTGATTTTTCAAAAGATATTTTAAGAAGTAGTGCTGGTAGGATCAGGTTTGGATGAAATCTGCTGGCGTGAAACTCATTCAACTGAAAATCATAGGTGATTAGACCAAGACACTAATCCTCGTTCCTCTTGAGCCATTAGATGATTGTTTTCTTTTTTTAATTTTGAATATATCTTTATGCAGATCAGAAGTAGTTTTGCAAAACAGCTTCAGGGGCTTTATTTAATTATTTTTGTCTCCCCTTTAGAAAGGATGATTATTTAAGGTTTCTTATGTGAAAAATCAGGCAAAACTGAAACATGTCCCTTTTTTTTTATATAAAAGGTTCAATCCAGCCGGTTTAAAGTCGCAATATTCCTGAGTTTTTTTCATTTGAAGCGTTGCGTAACAATATTGCTGTTCTTTTTGTATTGCTATAGGCATCATCACTCCCTCTCTCTCGTCTCTTTTCTGTCTTCCAGTCTCTCTTGGAAGCTCATGACTTGGTGGCCTCAAAATGCTACGAAGTCCCTCCCCCGGCCGAGACGGCCAATGACGCGGCGGTGAACAGCGCTCTCATGCAGGCCGACGCCGTGCGCATGATTGGCATCCGAAAGAAGGCCGGAGAGCCTCTGGTGAGCCGAGACCTACGCCGGGCCGCTTAGCACGGATGTCCCGGGCAGAAGTGTCAAGTAATGAAGTACAAATACTTCGTTACCTTACTTAAGTAGAAATTTTGGTTATCTATACTTCACTGGAGTAATTATTTTTCAGACGACTTTTTACTTTTACTCCTTACATTTTCACGCAATTATCTGTACTTTTCACTCCTTACATTTTAAAAACAGCCTTGTTACTCTATTTCATTTCGGCCTTTAAAAAAAACTATCCAGTTAAATTGCTCCATCCGGATAGAGTGAATTTGGTTGTGGTTGTTTCAGATGTTCTTGTCCAGTTTTGTTCTTACATCCGTTCCCTCAGATTCCTGCAACTAAACTTGGATGTACATTCCAATAAAGGTTAGGATAAATGATAACATGCCTCTGAAGTTTGACTTTTTGCACCATTACAATACTTATAGGCAACTAGTCATCATATCTCCTGCTCTCTGAAACACATGTTAATGCTCAATAGTACACATATATGCTTCTTTAATATATTTACATTATACTAAGATGCATTCATTTTCAATGGCTTTTGTCCTTAATGGCTTTTTTCCCCCTTACATTACTTTTACTTTTATACTTTAAGTAGTTTTGAAACCAGTACTTTTATACTTTTACTTGAGTAAAAAACTTGAGTTGATACTTCAACTTCTACAGGAGTATTTTTTAACTCGAGTATCTATACTTCTACCTGAGTAATGAACGTGAATACTTTTGACACCTCTGGTCCCGGGAGAGGGGTGCTAAATGAAGGAACATCTCAGGATAAAAACCTTCCTGTCTCCAACCTGTCTCCCCCTCAGGGCGTGACCTTCCGTGTGGAGAGAGACGAGCTGGTCATCGCCAGGATCCTTCATGGCGGCATGATCGACAGACAGGGTCTGCTCCACGTCGGGGACATCATCAAGGAGGTGAATGGGAAGGATGTCGGCAACAATCCCACTGAGCTGCAGGAGATGCTGAAAGACTGCAGCGGCGGGATCACGCTGAAGATCCTCCCCAGCTACCGGGACGCTCCCGCTCCTCCACAGGTGAACGCAGCCTCCAAAAACAACACGGACGGGCTCAAAACAAGCATGTCCTCTGCATAACGAATGGCAGATGTTGCTCGGCGGAACAGACCTGGTAATGTGCCCTTCCCACAATCCCCTGCGCGTGAACGTTAACCCTGGGAGCCCTATTAATAACACTCCACATGTTATCTAGGTCACAATCGCTGTTCCTGTCTCATGCCAAATACTCACGCGTGTTAAAGGCCCGCTCACATGTAGAGCGCTGTAAGCCACGATATTCTCATTCTCTCTCACGTATGTGCCCGCAGTTCTGGGTAAAAACAATCCAGAGGATATTGAGCATCTTGGAGGAACAGACATAAATCTGAAAACGCTTTGAAGGCTGAAATTGAATGAATAGCAGTAAAAGAGAATGAGACATAATGCAAGAATCATATCCAGCTCTGTGGCTCAGGGCGCTGCACGGCATATTTTACTGGCTTGTTTTATTGCTTCCTCTGGCTGCATGTTTAATATAATACATCAGAGCACTTAGACGTCCTGGCAAATGCACTAGTTGGTGTAACTGCTGCCGCTGTTACTTGACTGTAACCAGACTTCTCTTCTAATTTAAAACGCTCTCATAACCTCAAAACTGAAACAGAGGTACAGATTCAACTGGGTTTCCGTGTCCAATCTGACCGCCACAGGTGCATGTGCGGCCGTACTTTGACTACGACCCGGCCAACGACAACCTGATCCCTTGTCGGGAGGCGGGAATGGCCTTCAAGAGGGGAGACATCCTGCAGATCGTCAACCGAGAGGATCCCAACTGGTGGCAGGTGAACTTCCCTCAACTGGCTGAACGTCGGTTAAGGTCAAAAGAGCGGCAAAAATCTGATATGCAATTTGTTGCAGGCGTGTCAGGTAGTGGGCGGAGCCACAGGACTGATTCCCAGCCAGTTCTTGGAGGAGAAGAGGAAAGCTTTTGTCCCCAGAGACTTTGATGGATCAGGTGACTCTTTAGATGTCCTTCTTGTCTTTTATACTTTATTAAGAGTCATGGACTTCGTACAAGCATGTTGTGGCGCTTATGGTTAGATCTTAAGTTACTAAGTTGTCAGACAGACCTCATTCTTCTACTACTCTCACCTAAAAGCCTCCGACACTCGGAAAGTAGTCAACTTCTGCCCCCTTGTGGTCAAATGCTGCAACGACCAATATGTACAAGTGCTTCGTTTTGTCTTCAGGAATGCTTTGTGGTACAATAGCTGGAAAAAAGAAGAAGAAGATGATGTATCTAACAGCCAAAAATGCAGGTCAGAGGACTCTTCTCTCTGCTGATTCCCAGTTTACATCTTTCTTTCTTTTTTTCTTCGCTCATCGGCTCACACTTTGTGTTTAAACAGAGTTTGACAGACACGAGTTGCAGATCTATGAGGAAGTAGCAAAGGTCCCTGCATTCCAGAGGAAGACGCTGGTTCTGATCGGCGCTCAGGGGGTGGGCCGACGCAGCCTGAAGAACCGGCTGATGGTCCTGCAGCCCACTCGCTTCGGCACCACTATACCATGTACGCCCACGCTGAGAGTTGCTCTGTGTTTGTCTAACCTGACCCGGGGCAGAGGGCAAACGTAACTGAATGGTTTCTCCTCCAGACACCTCACGGAGGCCCCGCGACGACGAGCTGGACGGCAACTCCTACCACTTCACCTCTAGGACGGAGATGGAGGCGGATGTGAAGGCCGGCCGCTTCCTGGAGCACGGAGAGTACGACGGCAACCTGTACGGCACCAAGATCGAGTCCATCCACGAGGTGGTCGGCACGGGACGCAGCTGCATCCTGGACGTCAACCCCCAGGTACGCGGCTGGGATGTCCCCGTCAGGGGTTTCTGGACCCGATCCCATCCCAGTTATTTGATTTTGAGTATCTGCCGATACTGAGTCTCGATCCGATACTTTCGTAACACATTAAAAAGACGATCAAATGCAAAACAAACAGATCTAGGTTGTCGCCTATTTTTATTTTATTATTTCATCATTTAGCATTTAAACTGCAGTTCTCTTTGAGGTAGCTTGAACAATCAAGTAAGAATAGTGTAACTATTAACTAGTAAAAATAGCGCAAATTTAAACATACATTTGAATTAAATAAAAACAGCCGCTCAACTTAAAATATCCAGCAGGCATGTAAATAAATAAGCAAGTAAAAGTGCAACAGTGTCATAAAGTAAGGCCAGTAATGTGCTTTTATACTGAATTCTATGGAGCCAAATCAAGGCCAAAAGTTTTGCTAATTTGAAAATAAAATTTGAACCTGAAAATTCTTTTTTACAGTTTTAAATATTTTTTCTTCTTCAGTATCAGATCTTTTTTTCAGTTTCAGAACTTTTTATTTCAGTTTCAAATCTTTTTTTCTTTTAAGATCAGAAAAAAAAGATGTGAAACTGAAAAAAAGATCTGATACTGAAGAAGAAAAAAAATTGAAACTATAAAAAAAATAATTTTCAGGTTCAAATTTTATTTTCAAATTAGCAAAATTTTTGGCCTTGATTTGGCTCCATAGAATTCTTACTTCTTACTGTCCTTTTCTGGCTTAAAGAATAAAATGTTTGTGTTTGAAGTGACATACAACCTTCCTGGCGGTAGCAGGGTGTCCATCACGCTGCCCTCGTGCACGCAGTCGGATAGAATTAGCAACAATGTGACGCTGATCAAAATGAGAATAAAATACATACCCAATCCCTGATCGGGATGCAACGTCCGATTTCGATCAAGTCTGAAAAGTGATCGGGCCCGATTTCCGACCATGTGATTGGATCGGGACGTCCCTACACACGGCACAGAATTTCACCTTTGTCCTGTTCAACAGTCAAGACAGGAAAACTACTGTAGTTTACATTAACAGCTGAATCAGGACAGGAGGAGATATTAAAAAACGTTTTGCTTCTCTTCAGGCTCTAAAGGTCCTGAAAACAGCAGAGTTCATGCCCTACGTGGTGTTCATTGCAGCGCCTGACTACGACACTCTCAAGTCCATGCACAAGGCCGTGGTGGACGCCGGCCTCACAACAAAGCAGCTCACGGTGCGTAAACATCCCACACCCACTCACACGCGCTGGTTTTCAGTTCTCATGTGTAAAGACGGTTTCCAATCCGTGTCCTCTGCAGGAAGTCGACCTGAGGAAGACGGTGGACGAGAGCGCCCGGATCCAAAGAGCTTACAACCACTACTTCGACTTGACCATCGTCAACGACAACCTGGACAAGGCCTTCGAGACGCTGCAGGCCGCTGTGGACAAACTGTGCAGCGAACCGCAGTGGGTCCCGGTGAACTGGGTGTACTGAGGACGACCCGGGGCTTCCACTGTCCAGCCCACGTGGGCCACGGCAGCTCACCCATGGGTGGGCGCGCGCGCGCACGTCCGCGCGCGAGTGTGTTCATGACCACAAAGGCCATAGAAGAGGAGAGATGAGGGATGCTACTGAAAGGAAAAACAACCTGACGCGCTCCCTCCGTCCCTCTTCTTGGGCCTGCACACTGTGCTACTTTTTTCTATTCAAAGGGAAAGAGTGCTTATTTATTTTATAACTTTTTATGAAAGATCTTTCTATCCAATGTGAGATTTCCTGGAGAATGAATTGAAAAAGAAATTATGTACTCTGGTCACTTTTAAATTCGTTGTAGTCACATGTCCTATTTTAGAGTGGTTTCCTTTGACTGTGAGTGATGTCGGTCGTCCGAACTGGAGACGACAAGATCAAACGGATCTTCCAAATGTCATCGGGCAACGCCATATCTCAACAACTGTGGTTTTGTTCTTCCATCCTTACATTAATGTTGGTTTTTTTATGTAACCGGGCCTAAACTCTTTAATCCGTGTCCTCCAGTGGGTCAAGTGGCCAGAATTACACAAGTTTGAAGAAGAAATTTTGTAATGTACCTTTTCAAAGATCAAATATTTCATTTTCGTCTAATTTAAAGGTTTTTTTTTTTTTTTTTTTAAATCAGTGTGGTGACTCTTAGCGTGTAGTGTTGGTTCACACGTGATCCTTGGTTTTATTTACCGATCCTTTCAGTGTATCTGGAGTGTGACTCTGGCGTCCTTAGTCTTCACAAGCGAGTTTTGTTTACTTTTGTGACTGTGGACCAGCCCCACCCTCTCGTGTGGTCCCTAAACCCGGTGAGTGTCGCAGACGCCAAAGCCCCGGCCGAGCTCCAAGCCAGGTCTGAAGACAGCAGTGACTTTGAACGGTTCCACAAACACCAAATGGTTAAAATGATGATTTTTGTCTCTAAAAGCAAGGCAAGTTCAGAGTTTTTTTTATTATCTGTTGTTCTGCAATTGTCCTGCACTTTGATTGGGAGCAAAAAGGAAAAGATCAAGTTACCCAGATTGAATATTCTTCCCAATATTTGTACCATTTTAAGATCCGGAGGTGGATCTGTGCCAGCCCTGCTGCCTGTTGAAGTGATTACACATCAACTCCATGTCTACTTATGTTTTTACATTTTTATTAGTAAAGTTATAATGAATAAAGTTTAATAAATGTCAAAGTACTTTCTTCAGTGAGCGTGGCGTCTTAAGACTCATACAAGGCTGTCAGTCTGAATACGAAAATGTGTTTCTTAAAACTCCTAAAGATGTGAACATTTTTAATGAATGGATACCATTTAACCCATCACAAAAAGGAGCCTTTAAATAAAGTTTTGTTCAACTGACCTCAATTTTTATTAGGATAGTTTTACTAAAAACTGCATTTTGTTTCAGATGTGCAATCTTTTTAAAATAGATGTACATCCTTCGATCCCAGGGTTTGGGGACATAATTTATTTATATAATTATCAGGTGTTAAGTAGGTACATAACATTAAAAGGAATAAGATTGATCACCGTATAAAAATGAAAAAAAAAATGTACATGACTATTCTGTCTTACGGTGCACATAATTGTATTAATTATCTGCATTGGAGAAAAATAAATATTTTTATTAAATAAAAACCAAAGCCAAAAAAAAGCATTGTGTGAACAATTAAGCACAACTAATTTTAAGTTTTATTTTGAAATATCTGTACCTCAGATTATTGTGGAGGTATTTTGAGCCTCTGTGGACAAGGTTGCCTCAGTTTATTTGTAAGCATTCAGATTGGTGCAGAAACGTCTCCAAACAAACCCCATTGTTCCTGTCCGTCATAAATTTCTGTCATCAATGTCTTGGACTGGATTGAGCTCTGACAAGTAACAAGCAACTAATTGTCACTCAAATGAAACACTTCATAGATCAGTCTTATATAAAAAGATATTAAAGCAATGACACCTAACAAGCTGTGAACAAATAGAAATGAAAGAATTAGAAGTTAGCAGCGTCAGGTTGAGGGTTCAAAGTCATCTCTATTGTTCTGAACTTTTTTTTTTTTAAATAAGCACATGTAGAAAAAAGAAAATGTCATTGCATAAACAGGAAGTTTTATGCAACATGCATACGTTTTACTAAGACGCTCTCAGAAGCATGTACAATTTATAAATATATTCAATATTTAATACTTCTGTCCTGTAGATGTTAGTGTAAATGATCAAATCTGTAGACTTTCACAGCTTTGATTCAACAGGATTTTATACAACTTGGGGTTGCAGTCAAATTCTTGTAATCTCAGGTTTTCACAAAAAAAAAAAAGATTAAAACAAGTGTCAAAACAGAAACTTCCTTGAGAAAAACTCAAAAGTGTGGAGAATGTTTCAATGTTCAATGAAATGAAAACGCACCAGAAATACATTTTATACATTTTTATTAACGCAACTTACAGTCAAGCCAAAGAGTGAACTATATTAAGTGATACGTATTCACATTATGTCCTAATAGGGTTTACAGCATATCTTGTGTTCTGTAAGCATATTTGTTACCAAAAATAAGGAAATGTAAAACAGAAATCAAAGCTTACAACTTTACAACAAACAAGAAGGAGCTTAGCAGTGGATGTGGAGGGAAAAAAAAATAAAATCATAATAATAATAATAGTTCAGCAACATGAAGACCCTCACCAGAACAGGAATGAGAACAAATTCAGTTTTGGCATGTTGTGGTTTAAATAAGGGGGAAAAAAAGAAAAGAGTAACGAATAAAAGGGAGGTTTGAATTCATGTAGATTTGCGGGGGCTGCCTTTGCTGAGAGACTTTGGTCACTTTGCTTCTTCATGGCTTCTGATGAAAAAAGGCCAAGATATAAAATGCAAACGAGATAGGGGGGAGGGGTTATGCCTTTTTTTTTTTTTTTTAAAGTCTACAGATGATTGTCAGTCTTCCTCAAATGAAAAAGAAAAACTACGGATTCCAACACCAGGACAGACTCTACATTCAGAGGAGGTAGATAAGGTGACGATGACGCAACACCATGTTGAACAACGTGTCTGCGCATGAAACGAGCCGCCTGTCAAGCCTGTGAAATTGTAGTGCATGTGTCATTTTTTTTTTCTTCCAAATTTTAAGGCCAAATAGGAACCTCACATATAGACATATAGAGAAACTAATGTAGTTTTAAGATATAGACGGGGCGGGGGGGGGTTGGGGCTTTGGGACAGGGATGCAGTAAACAGATACAGCCCTTTCACGGCAATACCTGAGTCAATGGCCACATTATTACACGATAACTCTGACAAATAGGCTTTAACATACAAAAAGCTGAAGAATATGTGGAAATTGGCGTATTTATTGCGTAAATGGCAGATTATGATTTGGCCACCGGGAGGAACGTGTAACAACAAAACTGTCGGGTGAAGAGTTCAGGCGTGGGTGCAGCCTGTGGTGATATTCAAACCTCCCAAGAATGGGGAGGGGAAAAACAGACACAAAAAAAAAAAAAAAGAGTTCAAATGTTATTGGGTTATATGAATCAAAGAGGAAAATAGTCAATGCAGCATATATCAGGCTTATGAGGTACTTCATGAATATATATATTTGTATAGATATATCAACATTTTTAGAAAAGCTTTTTAAAGTCATAATTTTCATCATAATTCCTATTGATAGCATAAAATACCTCGTCAGTTCTTTTTTTTTTTTTACTTTCTGCCCCACATTACAGGGGCCTTTTTTTTCCTTTTCTTTTTTCAGACTGCTTTGAAAGTGCAAAACACAAATACTGATGGTTCTCTGCAGCATGTACGCACACAGCTGCGTGACAGTTTAGGACAGAGGACTTTTATGTGGCATGGCGGATTTTGTCACAAGCCCAGCGCCTGGGCAGGTGGAGAGGTGAGATCCGACAAAAGGCACATATAAAGCAACTACAAACCCGCGGGATGTTTTCGGTTTTAACTCAATTTGTAGTTAACTGACAACCTCACATGTACCTTTCGTCAAATGATTTGCTGTCGAGCATGTTCAAACGTGTTACGTCCCTTTGTCGTCCCATGCAAAACTACATCGTATACCTTTAAAAGTGGTGCAGAGTGTAGCTACTAGTAAGAAAAAGTTGTAATAAAATGAATACTTGTTTTATTGCATTTCTGGGTTGAGGCGGCAGAAAAATGCTTCTGATCACGACTGCATCCACTACACAACTAGAATTGTCTCAACTTTGACAGAACTACAAAGGAAGAAGCTGCTTCCAAACGTAAATCGCAGTCGTTTATCCTGCCAACTATCAGACGCTTGCTAAACCAGCAGTGCTATACTGTAATAACCCCAAAGTACCAATGATCTACAGCCCACACACCAACATCGATTCCTGTCCGAGCATCTTCCTCTCAACCTTCTCGCCTGCTACCAACTTCACCACCAAGTGAACCACAATTACGATGGCACGTTTGGAAAAACCCAGTCGTGACAACTGGATGGGATTGGTTTAAATCACACATGAATGAGTAGTGAATTGTGCCGGGATGTTGCATTATTTTGGAAAAAAAAGAAGTATTTTTTACATGAAACAATGAAATTCCTCATCTTGAAAATTTGGTCCCCTAAAAATGCAACCAACCAGTAATACAGGTCTTTTATTTTTTTTGTCTTTTTTTTTTTTTAAGGTTTTTTGCATGATATTGGCTTGTATTGGTTTGGTCACTACAATGTTTGATTTTTTTTTTCCATTCTTATAAATAAGAGATATTAGTTAGCACCTGATACTGCTCTGAGGTAGTTTTTTTTTTATTTATAAAAAAAAATAAAAATAAAAAGCCAAGTGATTAGAAGCTAAAAATGCTTTGACAAGATTACAACGTTGCACGACTACATGCGTGTAGATCAGCTCAGTGGCATTGGTCTGAAGGCCGGTAACAGTTCTCCACAGTGAAGATCTGATTTTCTACATTCTGGATGCCAACCCAAGTGTCCATGAGACACGGCCGCGTTATCCTCTGGCTTTCATCCTCTCTCGTGCCTTTCGCTAGCCTGGCCAGTCATCTTAAATATTTCCTCTCTTTGATAGAAAGAATGAACCTGGTTTTGACTCGACTTTGATTTTGCGGTGGCAGGCCCGACAGACGCAGAGGACACTGCCCCTGGATAGGGATGCAACCAATCAAAGAAACAAAACATGTAACGCAACTAGTTAAATATCAACAAAAGATGTCAAAAATGACGTGCAGCAGAGTAGAAACCCTTATGAATGTTTTGCAGTAAAAAACATGTTTATAAAATATATTAGCAATTCTGCAGGTTGTTTTAAATAGTGACTCTTGGATACTTGGTCACTGCATAAAGCCCAGCCTTGCCTGGTTGCGGTTGGTTCGGTGCATTCTGTACCAGTGGAAATGGTCGTCAGTGGGAGAAACACCAGATCCATCTGACAAGGGAGAGTTTTTAAGTGAATGGCCGACCAGACTAGCTTCTCTGAGGATTCTCCATACAAAAATAATGATTTTCACTGACCACTGTTACAGCAAACCACAGAAGAGATGAGGATACAAAGCCGTCCTGTGGTTGGCGATTCAAGTGAGTAAACTTCATCTATACCAATCTATAGAGCAGAGGTCAAAAACGGTGCAGTGGTGGCTCTATAGGAAAACGTAAATGCATACTCATCAGGATCAATCCTTCTGGGGCCATCGCTGTCCAAAAACATTACTGGCAATCCATCAAACAGCTGCATGAAATATTTGGATCTGAAACAAGGGTGGCAAACTACGTATAAAGCCCTGCTCCGAGCAATTCCTAACATATAAGTTGAGATCAAACAGGTAGCCAAGACTGTCCACTTCTCAAAACAAGCCAAGTACCACTGAAACCACAAGCAAACAGCTGCATCCAGTGGAGCTGAGGGGCAACTGGTCATTCCTACGGTATACAAGTTTTCCACTTACACTTGTACTCCATGATCAGGAATCAATACAATAATGTATTGTCCTCTGGCAGTCGCCGTGACAATGTGACGTTTCAGACAAGCACGTCTAAAAATAGCAACGGGGCGACTGCTGAAGCCGTCCCTGTGCTCCACAAATCATTGAATGTTTCTTTATATATCTGGAAAGCAACAATACAATTGACAAAAGCAGGAAAACAAGAATCTGCCCTGAAGACAAAAAACTAAAAAAAAAAAAAAAAAAAAACGACTTGTGGCACTGTGCTAAAAAATGTGAAGCTAAACTGAGGGACGACACTCTGCAGGAGCTGAGGATTGAGCACGAGCTGTAGCGAACAGCAAACACCATCACGCACCTAAGTAACCCTCATATTTATATATGTACACACACGCTCAGCTGTTATTTCACCTTACATCACTACAATACTAGAGCAAAAGTTATGACTCTTCTTTTCACCAGTGTGAAGTTAGTCTCCTAAACGCCAAGAAAGAAGTGATATCAGCTGCAGTTTCCAAGGTAACAAATGTTATAGAAGGAAGAAATATAAATAAGAGAAAACGGCAAAAAAAAACTACCGGTAAAAGGCTCCAAACAAAATACAAAGGTGAGTTAATGTACTGGTCAGCTGGCTTTCACAACCCGACAAACCACACAGACGTTTTTACATTCATTATCATTTGAAGATGGGAAAACATGCTGTACTTAACAAGAGACTTCTAAAGGAAGGAAAAGTTTCTCGACAAGAATCATAAGCAGCAGGGATCAGACCCACGACCATACAGAGGGTATGGGTTTGTAATGAACTCATATTTGGACTGCTTCTTCATCCATTTAGCCTAATTTGTTATAATTTAATTTAAAAAAAACAGCCATTTGTAGGACGTGTCAGTCCAGGTTCAGCCTCTCCGAAGAGGAAAAGAAAAAAGCCCAATGAAACAAACCCAGTGTTCATTTATTTTACATGTCTAAGAGGAATAATTAAAAAAAATAAATTCATATGGAAACACTCCTAAATGACCTCACAATGAAGATTTAAAAAAAAAAAAAAGAAGCATATTCTGAGTTTTGATATGTTTGGTTTAAGGTTGAATTCTACATAAGGAGGCATTACTTGACGTAGGATCCTAGATGCGCGTTGCGGTCTTGGTCAGAGACCTTGTCAAACCTTCCAACACACTCAATCCTCAGCACTTTGGCGTTCAAGCCAACAATTAGGAATTAAAAAGAAAAGAAAAACAGCTAATCAGCTGTCAGTTTGCTTTGCATAAAACACATTTATATCCTGGACCCACACACACACGCACACACACACAGAACTAAAAGCGTCACACTCTTATTTTAAAGGCATCGGGTTATTTCTAAAAAAAAAAAAAAAAAAAAAGACATACTGAGTGCTGGCTGCCTGGAGAACCCACCAGATCAGCTGGTCCAATCATCTCTGAATGGCAAGTGAGACTCGCATGCCTGTTGCATTTTAGTTTTAAGAGCCACCAATCCTTAAGGGACAAAAAAACAAAAGAGAAGTGGCTGCAAGTCTGTCCCGTTAATGCACGAATAGCTACAAAGTCCATGCTTGTTTATTTAGTGCAAAAATAACAGTCAAAAATTTGAGCGTCACTTTCAGGAAAAGCAATGCCACTTTGATCTGGTTTCATAAGGTGCTGGTGTAGGTAATGTAAAACAAACGAGCAGTAACAACAAATGCAAAAATTCTACTCCTTAAAATACGCTATTCAAGACAGTTGGTTTTTCATGTCCGTGATGTTGCAAGGAGGAAAAAAGAAAATAAAGAAAATTACACGGTAACTGTTATTTGACACAATTCATCACAGGAATATACTGGAGGTTAAACATTAATTCATATGAGAACCACAAGCTCAATTACCTGAAGACGAGCTTGCCTACAAACAACGTCATTCACATTTACAAGCCAGAGTTTCTCCATCTGAACAAGAGTTGCGTTTAACGACTTAAATACAAGACAGTAAAAGAATAAGTCACACTTTATCTCAAATACTGATACATCTTTTTCAGCATCTATTCATAAGTATTTCAATCAGGGTTCACGTATCTTTGTTTTTTTTTAATAATAAATCCAGTTTCCTTTCACTTCTCAAGCAGAGACTATTAGTCTGACAGCACCACTGGGACCCTCCTGCTTTGTCCTGATGAAGGAGAGATTTGCATTTGTCGTTATGCTGCTACGGTGGAAAAGTGAAGTGTCAAAAAAAAGTTTACAAAAAGTGTCATTATAGTGGTGCATGGAATAAAAAGACAAAAAAAAGCAGGGAAAGCTGTGTTTAGGTAAGAAACGCAGTTCGAGAATTTGGTCGTACAGCTCAACACACTCTTAAACAAAAAGGGGAAAAAAAAGAAAATTCTGTCTCATCAGTTTAATTATCCCCAAAGAAAAAAAGAATTACAACTACATAAACTGAGAAAACGCTTTAACTGTCAAATGAACCAAGCGATTAATATCTTTACTGTCAATGCAAGACTCAAAGAATGCCAATTAGATAGCAGGGGTAATTATACAGAAATGGCCAGCAGTGTGATGTTACCATACACTTTAAACAGGTAACAAGAGGTAGAACACACAGCCATTTCCATGCAATTACACCAGTGTCACACAATATGGCCGAGCCTCCTGTTTTAATTGAGGAAAAACAAAACATCTATAGAAGTTAAACCCATGTTCTGCTATCAAAAGTGCATTCAAATTTACACGTTGTGAGACCAGCACCGATAAGAACAATATTGACATCATAACAGTAAATATCAAGTACGTAATTTTCTGAATGCCCCGCAAACACAGTCAGTCGGATTACGAGTTGGTTTACAGGTAAGTAAAAATGGGAAACGTCGAGGTTACGGAGGGAGAAAAAGATTCCGAAGCTGACGAAACATCTTTTTAGCAAACAACTAAAAAGCATGTGGACCAGTGAGGATCTAAGGTGGTTTACAGTGAAAACATCTAGCACCTAAGTTTGAAAATGTTTGTTTTTTTTGTGCTTCTGTATCTTTAGAATATTAAATCATGTAAAAGTTTGTAATCTTGTCTGGCTTGGAAAGATAAAATTGTTACAAAGGATATATCCAAATTTTTAAAAATGTAACAAATGGCCACATAAATACTTAATTTTACTAGGAAGGCATGAGGATGCTGATAAGCACTAAAACACACGACTAAATGAAATACACTTAAAAAAAACAAAGAAAAAAAAAAGAAAAAGACACAAAAAGCCCTGATTGTCTACTTCTATAAATGACTCAAATTCATGTGGGAAATCCCACTGCTAAATCTTTAAGAAAAAAAAAATGCATAGTTAGAAAATATAGCCTATTCACCCCATATCACACCACTATGTAAAAATTTGCCAGTTTTGTATGAACTAAAGTGGGGTATTATTACATATCGATCTCATTAGTACGCTTTTGACGGTTTCAGAACAGAATTCTTACATCTAAAATATGTATACAAATAGAGTTAATCTAGACAACATGGGCCTGTCTTAAAAAAACAACTGACTAAAATTTTCAGCAGCCTCCACTGAAAGCTTATTCAAAAACACACCTTATTAGCAACATTACTATATAGTAAAATGACTCAGAAAAAGTAATTTGCATAAATTATAAGCTTTTGTGCGATGACTGCTCCTGACTCCTGGAACAAACTCTAAATGAAAAAAAGAGGTTCTTTTAGGGAATATTAATCTGTTCAAATCTCAAATGTTGCAGCTTTGACTCAACTGTACCGAATATCCTGGACACCGAGAATCCACATAAATATGCCACTTGGACAAGGGTTGAAAAAGAATAAAGTCAAAAACATAATTCCGCTATATGTATATCCATATAAAAAAAATAAGGGAGAAAAAAAAAAAAAAAAAAAAAAACCTACAAAAACAAAAGGGATGCAAAAATATTTCATCGTGATTCCCTCTGTCAATTTCTACATCATGCATCTTTTTTTACGGCTCAGGACCCGTTACAAAGGCATCCTTGATGGGAACCAGTCCCACTACGCCGTCTCTCCGTGTGACGATTACTGGTGCGACTTTACCGTTTCAGACTAACGGGTGGTAAAGAGAAAGATAAACATTTGTGTTATTTCAGTTTCTTAGCGTTAACATGAAGTACACAAAATGTTGGTTTATAAAGAAATTATATATGTATATATAATCTTTTAGTCGTCACCAGATTGGACATAAAATGATTGTTGAAAGCCCAGCAGACACACACCAACCAGTTCATAGATTTTACCAGAAGTGACATAAGAGCGATGGTCTCAAATGGCACTTTCATATAATGCCCTATGTGGAATGAAGGAGGGGAGAGAAAAGTAGTAAATCAACTCATTACTATAAGTACTTTTGTCCTGATATTCTTTTTAACCCATACTGTTCAGTGCACTTTGCTGTGACTGGCTCTTGTTCGACAGAACTAAACTGCTAGGCTTACAAACAAGCCTAACAATTTAGTTATGCCGTTACGCTAACTAAGTTTGAGTTTTCTTCCTCTTTCTAGCCACAAGACCCTATCAAAACAAAAAAGTAAAAAAGGAGGATGATAGTGAGTGGCTTCTTCCAAATCATATAGACATCCCACCCATGTTAAATCTCACTAATTTAGAAATGGTAGACTTCTTTTATCAGTGTACTAACTTTACCATTTCCTTTCATACTCAACTTTTCTCGAGAATAAATGAAAATACACACTAATGTATAACACGTAAATAAAATCTCTTCCAGTTAAATGCACCTTTTTGGATCTTAGTCTAATAGCTGGCTTGATTTTGGTGGGTTTAAGGGCTGGAGTACAATTGTAGACTTATGGGTAACTGACAGGTTTGTTCGGTAGGGAGATCACAATGTGAAACCACTCTGGCGCCATCTACAGGTAACGGTGAGACAGCAAGGGAGTAGTGTGTTCCATCTGTGGGGTCTCACCCACGCCAACCTGCAGCTGTGTGCTTTTAGGCAAAGTACATAGTGCGCAGGGTGTCCTGGTGGATTTGAACAGCCTTAGCCAATGCCTGATGGTCACGCCCGTTGCTCTGGCCTGATGTATGACTGCCCTCAGCACTGTGGGGGGGGAAAAACAAGCAAAAGAGGTGTTTCTGTGTGTAGCAGAAATTAACATTTGACATAAGAACAAAAGAGAGCCATAAGAATTGTAAATAATTCAAAATAATGCGACCCAACGAGCCCACTCCTCATTAAACTTAATACCTTAAAATTTGTAGATCTAGTTGAGCTAAGGACTTCTCTTATAATGTATAAGGCACACAACAACCTACTTCCTTACTGCATTCAGGAAATGTTTTCACCCAGAGAAAGTCGGTATGAACTCAGGGGAACTTGTATGTTTAAAAAAATAAAGGTAAGGACAAACTTTAGAAGTAGATGTGTTTCTGTTAAAGGGGTAAACTTGTGGAATAGTCTCTGTGATGAGCTAAAAATGTGTAGTTTTATCCGCAAATTCAAAAAAATGTTTAAACTTGGGGCAATTGATAAATATAAACTATGACCAAGAGCAGCTTCTCCTGTAAATCCTCTATATCACATGCTTTTGTTGTAATTGATCTCTGTAATACTTTTTATCTTGATTTGTTGTGATGTATTGTAAATAAGGGTAGGCATTATATAAGCTACGGCTTCAGTCTACACCTTTTTTGGTTCATTTATTATGCATGTTTTGATTGACTAATGGACGAAAATAAAACTAACTAACTAACTAACATGTGCAGAGATAAAAGTCTACAAGGGATTAAACGACCGACTCTTTACCTGTCGTGCTCTTTGTCGACCAAGTGATAGCGAGCCCGGAAAGCCACCAAATGGGCGTAGTAGGCTGGTGCTGGGATGGAGACTGACCGCGTACAGCGGACATAGGTATGGCAAAGCTGATAGGTGAGGACCTGCAGCTCATCTGATGAAAAGTGGTTGTCGTCCCAAAGCACGTGGTAGTGAGACGGCCTGCTGGTTCCCTGCAAGGAGCGGACGACAGATGTTGAAAGTGCGTTTGTGCATAATGTGTAAAATGCAGACACATGTGAGGCCTTCATTTTGCCGCTTGAACTGCAGCTAATCCATATTCAGCTCTAACCTGAATGCCAGCATGACTGCAAAGGTAGAAATCAAACTCTGATGGGTGTGTGATCTTGGTGTCCACTGTGGTCCCTGCAGGAATGTTGCCACTCTTCCCGACCTGTAAAAATACATAGAAATGCTTTGGTGAGCTGTATAAGTGTAACCCTTTCATGAACAGCCATTCAAAATCCTTATTTTTCTAGCACATACATGGGTTTGGATAGTTTAGTCGCACATTAGCCACATTGGTGGACATCAGGGATTCATCTCACATTCTGTCACGGATCTGCACTGTGTTTATTGCGCAGATAAATACTTCAATGTGTGAACCATTATTGCATAGCGAAATAGTTAATGCATTAAAAGGTCGTTAAGGCAAACTTAATTTTGAGGAAGGCCAAAAAAAATAAAGTTAAGCAACTTCCACAGAAATTATAAAAAGTACTAATAAAATATTGATAAACTTGAGAACAGAGAGAAGACACAAAACTCTAACAACTGAATGTTACATGACCACACCCTTGATGAATGCATGCGTCACTCATAGCTGCTGCTGAAATACTGATGCATGTAGCTTTCAGTTGTCACGTTTCTGTTGTATCCTGGCTTTGTTTAGAATTAGTCATTTCTCTGGTAACAAATCTGACCTCATTACCAGCAACATGATACTGACCCTCTCGTTTCTGTCCATGCAGAACAATCTTGTGTGATGCCTCTTCTGTACGACCACAAAGGTAATGCCGGGTTGATAATCCTTTTCAAGTTTGATGCAAGCCTCACGGATTGCCAGCAGTTCATGCTGAAGAACCTGCATGTAACATAGTAAAATTATCAGAGCGACAGGTGCTGAAAGTGCACACAACTTATCCTGAAACTGAACTAATGCAAACCAATGGAAGAATAATGTCCTCTGCAAATTCTAGTTTTCCCAAAATGGTTTACTTTTTTGATCATTTTATAGTTTAGAAAGGGCTTTCACGATACCTGGTTGAATTGGCCTTCGGAGATGCCGTCTCGGTAGTAAATGATTCTGGTGGGCTTGAACCGGGTGGACTTGTAGAACTGAATAAGCAGCTCCCTCACCATGTTGGCCAGGTCCTGGATGATGTCCTGACGGTGTTGCTGCACCCGCACTGTGGCACAGTACCGACTCGGATGGGCATCCATACTACCTACCACCTGAAGTGAAATAGTCAAAGTCATATGACACACTTCCCTTTTTATTTACTTAAAGTGATAGAAGGATGACAAATATAAACCAAAGCTGACCTAAAGCAGAATTAAATAAGGTGAGGCCACTGAAACTCATTTAAATGGTAGCTTCTGGGATAACAATACAAAATACTCAAATGGGTTCCAACATAAGAGAAGGGTCTTAACTTTAACCACATTTTGGGATGACTTGTCAAATTTAGTCTTTAGTTGCACCATCTCTTGAAACAAAGAGTTCTGTTAAGGAGTCTTTAAATTAACTCTACTCTCTGGCTACTCAGTTTCTGATCTCTGCCATCCACTCTCCAATACTCTTCACCGTTCATACGACAGTTGAATTCATTATGCAACTTCCAATATTCATTTTGATTTACAAATTAACTTTTAAAATTCAAATGTAAAGAATTTTCAACCGACACACTTGCTAAGTAAAAGAAGTTCGCACTTTTAACCGAAAGTGAGATCTGGCTGTATTATCTGAACTTCTGGAAATCTAGGATGTGAGTAGAAGTGATTGCAGGACGCTTGAAAATGTACAGTCCAGATGTAAATAGATAAATAGGACCAGTTGTGATGCGACTTACAGCAGCAATGGAAGGTTTCTTCCCATCTCCTGCAGGTGGATGAGTCACGTCTGAACCAAGGAAGATCACCGGCTGCTGGAATACCAACGGCCTGGACAGAACACGCACACACAAAGCAAATGTGGATCACATACAACATACAGGGAGATGAGAAAAACACAACAAAAAATATAATGTTCTAAATGCACATTTGTGTGACAGTAGCAGTATTTCCACTCACCTGCCCTGTGGGAGGAGGATGTTGTTGACACCACCCAGTTTGACGTTGATCTTCAGACAGAGGTTGGAGAGAGTCTGAGGTGTCGTCTTTTGAACATTCTTCACCTGCACACATTGTGTGGCCATTCCAAGTACTGTATCCCCAACGCGTTTCACCTCGGCTACAAAACACAACCAAGATATAGAAACTCATCAGATCAGCTGTGATGCTTTTCACATTCCTGCTCTGGTGCATCTCATTAGATAAACCATTTTGCTTTTTTTTTTTTTTTTTTAAAAAACAGCCATTTTAGCCAAAAAGAAGAATGAAGATGAGTTGCTGCAGGATAGAAATTGTCCTGAAAGGGAGGCAGGTGGATCGGTGAGAATGCAAGGAGTAAGGGGGGGTAAGAAGGTGCAAGCGTTTAAGCCCTGGGGCTCAACTATACAGAGCAATGGCGAGTGTAGAAAATGACGAAGAAAGTGTAGATAGGATGGAACTGGTGGAGAAGGTTGTGAGGAGTCATTTCTGACCGAACAGTAGCAAGGAGAGTGAAAGGAAAGGTTTACAAGATGATCGTGAGACCAGCCCTTGTCTGTCACTTGGAGATAATACCACTGACTAAGGGGTGGCAGAGTCACAGATTTTCAGACGATTTTCCTTGGAAATCAATGAATAGATAACATTAAGCTGAGCATATCGAACTAAACGCAAAAGATAAAGTAAGAGGCACGAGTAAGATGGTTTGGATCTCAACCATTTCTCTCGTAAGCCCCTCCAATGTCACTGAATTCTGATAAATATGTGGTACAAGAACAAAGATCAAGTACGCTTCTCTTACCATTAGTGATGCACCGAATGTTCTGTAACCGAAATTGTTCGGCCGAAAATAGCAAAAAAACACTTTTGGTGTTCGGTGGAATAAGTGGGGAAAAAACCGAACAATTAATAACGGCATGTTTAGATGACGCAATCAAACAGCGAGGAGTGAGGGGCGTGCGGTGTTAAATGCAGCAAACATGTCAGCATGTCAGATTTACTTGGACGTGGGGAAAAAGCAGAGGACACGAGAAATGATCCAGGCTGAGTTGGATTTGGGAAAGCCGCTTGGTGATGGAGACGGGACACAGCGCAGGAGATCGGGGAGAACGCGCAGAGAAAAGGGCCCGTACTACCGATGCTGATATGACGAGATCCTCCAATAACCCAGGTTTTTACAATTATTATACAAGGCTTCAAATTGCGGAGATCAGCCCCGTCCCACCGCGACCCGATTAATTGGATTTGAACGGGAGAAAATGAAAAAGGATTATGAGAAAAAATACAATAAGTACAGCAAGACAAATTGATACTGGCGGGTATTTCACTGCACATTTGTTTGATTTATGCAATGGTGAAAAAATTGGCAAAAAAAAAATGAAAAACTGCAAAGAACCATTGTTCAGTATTATTCGGTATTCGGCCAAGTGTTTTATTATTTTCGGTTTTGGCCGCAAATTTTTTACTTACCATACACTGGTGTCTTCCCAGGAAGGATGACCACCACGAGCTGAAGCCCCTGGTAAGTGTATTTGAGGTGTCTGAACATGGGCTCGACGCTGTCTGCTCCCTGGGCATACTTGCAGAAGCAAGGTTGACCCTGGATGGGCATTCCCGCATCACGGGAGATCTTCCTCAGCTGATCTGTGAAAGCTCTGACAAATGAAGAGTTGACTGATTTGTAAGGTTTTACAATTTAGAACGCAAAACTCAACTGAAACTCAAGTTGTGAATGAGAATGATCTAATGAGAGGTAAATTAAGAAAGTTGGCTGTTTTTTGCTGATGGGGGGGAAGGACGGCACAGCTAGACAAAAGTTCCTAGAAATCAACAAACATTCCTTCAGGTGAAACTAAAATTGGTATTCTAGAGTGAAAAAACATTGCTGCATTAAAATCTGACAGAAGGAGAAGTACAAATGGCTTGCATTATATAACAATGACTCTAAAACCAAATTTCAGAAAGTCTTTACTTTAGCTCATTATTTATGTGTCAACTACCATCCAAGCCAAAAATGAAACACACATTTGTAAAAACTTGAAATCCATGTGAATCAGGACAATAACTGAGAAAGACTTACTTAAGCAGCAGTTCAGTGCATTGTCTCTGTGGAGCAAAGCAAGCAATGGCCCACACTTTGATCTCAATGCCAGTGTGGAATTGCTTGTTCCTCATATCCCACACTCCCTGGATGGGTGTGGCTATTGCCTTGTTCTGCAAAGTTTAATAGATACTGTGTTATTGGTACGTCACTACAGACACCCCACGTCTAAATCACACACAAACAAGTTAATGAACCTACCCTGCCGCCGTACAGTATTGAAGGTGCTTGCAGGACGCGGCCATTCACTTCTGTCATTTCATCCCTTACCATCACTCCAAATTCACGAACATAAGGGTCTGTGTTGAAGTTGGCACTTCTCATCTGGGGGAGAGACATGAAGCTGAGTTACAGGTGAATATCTAAAACATCTCATTTAAAAAAGAAAAAAAGACTTAAATTCAAAACAATATAAATTAATTACAGCCATTACTTTGCTCTGCAAGCATTGTGTGGAATCGACCCAGTGTTTATACTTTTATCGCCATCTCTATATATCAGTAAAACTGAAACTGGTCAAAACGGTACAAGTCACCCATAAACATCACCAGGCAGATCAATTGGTCTGATCATTTGCCATTCTGCTATTACATGTATCACTCAGTTTACCATTACCATGGCAACTTAAGCACATAAGGCACATATTCATTATCAGGTTTTCACTTTTCACAGCTACAGTTTGTGATCAGACAAATCCAACTGAATATCTAAAGTTTATGATACTTTAATGGAAATTAACAATACTCAAGGCCTTGACAACACATTTGGGGATTAATACCTGCAAATCATAGTAAAACAGACGCACATCCCGTGTGAATGGGCATTGACAACACTTTTTATTTAGTGAACTAAGGTCCTCATATTTTGTGATTTGAAGAAGCATAGTTTTATAGTGATTTCTTTGAATGAAGTACATGGAGTTCAGTGCAGTTGTACCATGCTGTGTACCATGACCCATCTGTGTGAGCACAGAGTCACAAGATAAAAGCTGGAGGGAAAAAAAATTAAGGTACAATCAATTATCCAACTTCTATTTTAGGAGTTCCTTTAGCAGGCTCTCTCAAAGAAAGCGTGGGCAGGTATAACCTGCATCGTAGCATCCCCCAAAGCTCAATAGACTGGCAAAAATTATTAGTTCGTAATTTTTGTTGGCAGAAAAACCTGCAGACTGTTGTCCTCTCTTTGAAAATGGTGTTGTCATGATCAGATTGTTGTGCAGTTTCTTGGTTTTCTAAGGGCCACAGATCACTGAGCAACATATCTGATTAACCTGCTGCTGGCAAAATAAAAACTGACATGCGCTTCTCGTTTCATGTTGCTGAGCAAAATACTGTGAGTCCAAAGTTTTGAAAACTGACAGTTTAAGGCAGACATCGCTTTAGACCCTTTTGCATTCCAAACAGACTCCACTGACTTACCAGTTTGCTAATCTCATCCTGACGGTCCGGTGCTGATCGGGCGGTGGCACGGATCATAGTGGAGGTTTGATTATCCGTCAGCTTTTTGATGCACCGCTGCCCTGCCACTATGTTACACACCTGGAGAGGTCATGCATGAAAAGGTTTTACAGAATATCCGTAGTAACTAAAGTTGCTTTTCTGAACTAAATAGTAAAACACTAGCATTACTTACCTCTAGAGGGAGGTAGGTGTGCTTTTGCTCTTGTCCCACCTGTAAACATGGGAGGTGGGGGTATCGCAGGATGAGCTTGTATTTGTCCTTAAAATACTGTGCTACTGTGCATTCAATGGTTTGGCCATTCTCTTGCTGTAAGGGGAACCTTGTGAGATAAAGAAAGGGGAAACAAAAACCAAAACAAATCAGCATGCCTTATGGACAATCGTTCACAGGGAATTTTTGGTTCCACTGACTTCAAAAAAGAGGCTTTTTTTTTTTAAAGCACAATGTTCACATTATTATGTCATCCTACCTCAGTATTATATCAAGCAACATTTTATTTTTGATTTGTTAACATGTATCTTTTTTCTGTAGCAACATGGTCTTGTATGTATACAGAGTAGCTACAGCTTTACCAATGTAGTAAAAGCAAACGTAATGAGCATTCTTACGTTTGGTGGCTTGCTGGTCTTCTCGTAACGTTGCACACTCTGTACTTCCTTTTCATCTGTCCACAGTGAGTAATCTCAACCTTCAGGCCTAAAAGGAATGATAAAAAGTAAATAAACAGACAACAAAAACAACTAAGAAAATAGGCTATGCTGGGTGACAGACAATTGTTTAAGTATTTATTTAAAATGTATTTCACAAAAAGAGAAATGAGTTGCCCAAAGCCAAATGAATACTGTCCCAAGAACAACTTACCTTTGATTTCTTTTGTAAATTTCACTCGTTGAGAGTCTGTTAAAGGCTTCTGTTGTTCTTCAATGCTTTTGAAATCCAAAACTTCACACATAAACTCAATCACAGGCTGGGCTTTGTAAAAAGCAGTGGCAGAAACTGCAAAAAAAAAAGGAAGAAAAATAGTCAAGACAAATGTAAAATAGAGATGTATGTATATCTGGATTATACCCTACACAACTTTTGCTAAAGCTGCATACCATCAATGTTGAGCATCATTTTCCAGAGAGATGGCCTTACAGACTGATGGAAACCAAACCACACCTCTCTGCCACCACCCAGAGGGTTAGAACATCCCTCTGAAGGAGTAAAGAAAGAGCGTCCAACTGGGGTATACCTGTTACAGACGAGAACCAGCAGTAAAACAGGATTAACACGTTTCAAGAAAGACAAGCTACAACAAACTGACCATCTGTAGCATATCAATATCCTCTCTTTAATCTGAACTATAACACCAAGCATGACCATATTGTAAAATATCATGCAGACTTGTACTGCGGGTTTGGACCTGGCTATATGTTGAGTTATTTGGAAAAGAAATATGGAAGAGCATGCCTAACTTGTGGAAAAGAAAATCCTCAAATCTAAGCACCCCAAGTCGTCACTGGCTGGCTTTAAATTACTAAAAAAAAAAAACAGCCAGACCATAATGGGTAATATCAGCTTTTAGAAACCTACCTCATGGAGGGCAAATGCCTCATGACCACGTCCAAAGCTTGAATAGTTTCAAAGGGAACGCTGGGTAGCCGCCCTGCTAGTGCCTCGTGCAGAGCCTGCAGACTTACGCAGGACACCCATTTGATGGAGACCTTGAAGCTGCGGTCTTTACCTTCACCTGGAATAGTCACCTCAAGCTCCACCTGCATGGCAAATAAGATAAAATACGTTATACAGGCATCAGAACGGCTTGTCCTAAAAAAAGAGGAAAATTCTCGACGTGGACGAGTGAGAGCGCAACGCGCCCGAATCCCCTAGGGGGGGAATTTCAAAATTTCGAAAAATAGACTCAAAATGGTGCATTCTGGTGGTCTCAAAGCTCCATAATCACATCTTTTATCAATGCAAGAATACACACAAAAAATCTGAATTTTTGCAAAGAATGATGCATTTTGATAACATAACACGCATTCATCATCATGGGTAATTCTTCATGCATGAATAAATCTTGAAATGAAGATAATTATATCTTAAACTTCTACAATGGCCAGAATCCCCCTTTCCCAACGAAAAAACTAGGGATGCACCTTAGTAATTAAGGAGTTAAAACTCACTCGCCACTTAGGGGACTCAGTAGCCAGCAGAAACGGCAGTAGGAGCATTTATTACATTTATTAACTGTAGTACCGCTATTATGAGAGGTTATTTCTCACAGTATTAGCCTAAAGGGACTTAAGTCTGATTTATGGTCCCGCGTTACACCAACGCATACCCTACGGCGTAGGGTACGCGGCCGTACGCACCGTACGGCGCGCGTCGCCGCGTAACCTACGCCGAGGCCTACGGCGCATTGGCCTGGCGCATCGCGTTTTCGAGTCCGTTGTTTGGGGGATTTTTTTTCCCCCCCCCCGTTCCGCGGAAATTTTTTGCTGAGACCAAAATCCGCGGAATTCCGCGGAAGATTCTGATGCCTGGTTATAAGAAAATAAAATACAACTGTAGCAGTCATGTTTAAGCATGTTTCACATTATTATATGTTTTTCTAAAGTTATCTTTTAGATGCGTTTCTTAAAACTGTGGATATTTGTGTGTGCAGGTTGTGATGTGAAATACAAACCTTGTCTCTGCCTATGGGCAAAGGCATGGCGGTATAAAGGTTCTTCCGTCCGTCGTACACTGGCTTTCGATCCCCAAAGATCTGTGTTTTAAAGTGCTGGACCATGTGCTCCACAATTTCACTGTGGAAAAAATTAGATGAAATCACCAAAATGTCTCAAACTTCATTCACTTCATTCATTCAGCTCATTAAAAAAATAAAATGTTTACGTACCGGTTGACTCTTCTGGGGCACTTCTCAGGCTTGATGTCTATGTCATAATGATAGACCTCCAGTTTGGGGATTTCCATCTCAAAGAAGTTGGCTTGGAGCTTGATTGTCCTGCCCATGGTGCCAAAGTCTGGCCGTGATGGCGGTTTGAAAACATATTCTGGCACTGGTGAAGATGGCGGGTCTAAAAGAGGGGAATCAAATGATGGAAAATTCACAATAAGGAAGACGCAATAAAGACATCTAAAAACTCTATGTTAGGATATACAAGTGAACTACTTTAACTTTAAAATACACATTGTTTCTAAGATGATGAAATCAAACATAAGATTTTCTACTTCACAATCATCAGAATTATTGGTTAATCATTGTAGGACATGTGAAAAAATTATATTATATTTGGTTATATTATAACCAAATGTGAAAAAGAGTAAATGTATGAGAGAGATATGTCTGAAACAGAATGTGTGAAATAATTGGCAATTAAATTCACCTTTCTTCAACCTTTTCTAATATCTAAAGTGTTTTACAATGCATTTCTTAAATATAAAAATCCTATGAAGTCTATATACAGCATTTATTGCTATGTTTTTACAGTCAAACTGTACTGAACATATCAAGGGCAGTGTGGGGGTTGAGACAGTACTACATGTGACCTGAGGATTAACTACCAGTTTTCTAGCCTCAAGTTCTTATAGTGTAGAGACCTGGAGCTCACCAAACCACACCTGATAAAGATATAGATTTTAATAGACTTATTGCATTACTGCATTGTTTGGCCCTGTTGTATGCAAACCCGCAACACTTATTCCCTCCCAGAATAAAATAAATGTTTTCCCCAACATGTGAGCTGATGATAGGTGAGTTGAATGACAACTTGATGTCTTCTCCTGCACACGCCAAATGCATCTGAGACACATATTCTACACATTTTTAATCTTTTAGTGAACTAATCTCTTTGTAATATGTTACAAAAAAACGAAATTGTTTTCTGAGAACAAAAGGATAAGAAATTAAGATTATTTTTTGTTTTGACTTTACTTGTTTACTTGCAAATACCTTATTCTGTGTAAAAAAAAAAAATCCAGCTTGCTAACATTTGTATATTTCTTCTAGTTAAAGAACTGATTTTGCACATTTACGGGAATAATTACAAATGATCAAGTATGTGCAAAAGTAAACACCAGATGGTGCAGCATCATTATCACTTACAGAGAGGATACAAGTTCTGTCAAACTAAATCTCCTACACACAATTTATGGATCGCTATACAGTGCTGTGCAAATGTGTTTAATTTTACAATTACTGTCATTCCTTTAATTATCGTAATCATTGTAGGTTGACCTCTAGATAATAAATACAAAATAAGACCACACAACGTTCAGACCAGAATGATTACAAGTATTTAGTGTGAGCTCCCCCAGAAACAAGGACACATTTAGCTACAAAAAAAACCCATACAGATGTTTGCAGTAATAGTAATGAGAATTCCACCATTTCTAGATTTACCGTATTTTCACGACCATTAGGCGCATTTAAACGTCTTATTTATTTATTTATTTTTTTTCAAAATGTGCCACACGCCCAATGCGCCCAGTGCGCCGAATGTGTGTTTTCGGTGGCTCTCACCGCGGCTCCCTCGGGAGCGCTTTGAGAAGCACCGTGCGTTCCGGAGGCAGCCGACGCGTGCCCGCGGGCGGGGAGGGCGGCGGCTCCGTCGTTTACTGTTGTGTTTGGCTGCCACGCTAGGATGGATGGACCGATGGAGACCACAGTTTCACAAAGAGTGGAAGGCAGCATCATTTCCGAGGGGCTGCACGGCACGGAAAGTGACTGACAGCAAAGAAAGTGGAACAGTTGTCAGGACTCAGCCCGCCGGGCTTCATCCACAGCCCGATCGCGCTGATCGTGCCAGAGTGGCCAGAGAGCAGCGCGCCCGGCTCGTGCCGACGCGCTGAGCAGTTCTCCAGGTCTCAGCACGATCAGGCTCCGGATGAAACCCGACGGGCTCCTGAGTCCTGACAACTGTTGCATATTTGATTTAGCGCAGCCGTTTAATTCAGAAACGGAGGATGAGGACTTGGATGGGTTTGATTAATGACGCCTGTTTTAATTTTTGATTATATATTGGTGATTTAAAAAACGTTAGTACTTTGTAATAAAGACTTAAATACAGCACAATCAACCTCAGTTTTGCTCCTGCTCTATTTTTAAATACGCACACTTGTATGCTTGTGTGTGTGTTGTTGTAAGGCGGCGCGCCATTTGTTTGTAGACGGTGCCTTTTCGTTCGGTGCGCCGTGTGTGTGTTAAATACAGAAATGACACACATAACTGAGGCTGCGCCTTTGCACACGGCGCGCCGTATGGTCACGAAAATACGGTAAGTTTATTTTCTGATTGGATATTAAAGAGAATGGTAGAAAATAAATATATAATAAAATTGATGATATAAACAAGAGCGCAAAATACTTTTGCACGGTACTCTAAAGTAGCTTAAAAGCACAGCATAAATGCATTAATATCATTTTTATCATAATTATTTAGTTATGATCCACATGTAGCTTTACCAAAGCACACTGACAGAGCAACATCACTCACACAGTTAATAAAAGCTGCACAATTCTGTTTTCTTTTCCCCTCTTCTTGGGTTGGACAAAGTCTACGTATTATAATGAGAATCCTCTCTGAAACTAAAACTCTGCAAAACTACATATTAAAACCACGTGGAACTACAAAATGATGATGGAGCTTTCACTTTGGCCAGATGCTCCGACGCTCCAGGCTAACATATGATACAGTTTTCAACTACAGTAGATTACCAATGTTACAGTCGTGTTACTTTGATCATTTTCACTGCAAATACTCCACAAATAAGTGTGACAATACCGACATGAACAACTACAATAGCCACATTTGTCACAGTTTGTCTGAACCATTTTACCTGAGAACTTCCCAGCTAGCGATGAGAGTAAACTATGTTATTCTAAACGTGTCTGTTTACAGAGTCCAAAACTCTCTATTGGTCGTACTTCTATACGACTGAAAAGCGAGCAGAATCTGCCATTGTGAGATGCAGCAGATCCTTTTAGTCGACTTAGCAGATGGTTCTTTGTTGATTTGGGGATTCTGGCCGACAGTCTTTAAAATGATAACCTCCCAACAACCTGGTGCCTCGATACCTGACAGTGTTTTTGGTGAAGCGGTTCTACATGAAAACATGACACCATATCGCGCAGAGATGCACGAGATGTTCAGGTGGAACAAATTGAATCTGAGGCTTCTGAATTATTTGTTTCTTTTGATACAGTCACCAAATTGTTCAATTAGAGCCAGTGTTCCCAACCTTCTTTCCTTGGAGCCCCCCCTACTTGTGTCTAAGACCAGCCGGGCCCGCCGACCCGTACGTACTAGCACCAATAGAGTAAAGTGATTCGTTAAAAATCTTTAATTGAAAAAAATTAACATTTATTATGTTTTTGTGATACATTTCTCTTTGGTTTACCCTGTATACATATGACTTTGTCTTTCTCACCTTCATTTTGTGTCACCAATGTATAAAATACGCACAGAAAATAATTGCAAGGACATAAAATAATTACCGAAAAATGTCTCTTAATATGAGAGCAAAATTTTTAAACATTTTTCCTTTAACAACCTGTCGGAGTAGAGGTATGATTAAATGTTGGATAATGATATAATAATAATTTATTAAGTTTTTATCCTGCTAAATCACTTAGAAATATATTTTGGTCATTTTAAAATACTACATGGGTTTATACAGACTTGGATTACAGTATTCCATTAGGTGTGTTATTATGATTTTTTATTAATTTAACATGCGCAAATATAATTTGTACAACTGCATATCCTCAAAGCAGACAAAGTTTCGCGCCCCCCCAGGGGGGGCCCGGACCCCAGGTTGGGAGACACTGAATTAGAGAACCAATTGTGAAGGAACCAAAACAAATGGCTTAACTGATATTTTCTTTTAGTTTAATTTTAACACATGGAAAACTTTACTCCCTGACTACACCTCAAATTTTCATGATTTTCCTAAATCTTTTAAAGGCCTGGAAATTGTCATTTTCCAATTACATCACTTTTCCAGGTTTTCCTTTTTCAACCTGTATGAACGCTGATGTGAGCGACCCCGAGGCAAAACAGCCGGGCATGTTCAACGAGCCTTGTTGCACCTTGAGAGGTAGTAACAAGATGAGCTCTGTATGCAAAGGTAAGGCAACATGGTGGAAAACACTGTTTGAACCAATAACACATTGATGGCAGTGCTGAGCAGCCTTTGTTCAGTCACTGAAAATGACCAAAGGAGAACAGTGGCATCTTAACTTTTGGGTGACCCACGTGTGTGTGGCGATACGTCGATGACAAAATAGGACGTTGACGATATTCTGAAGTCAATGCGTCGTCATCATCGCTACAGGCCTAATACTCAGTCAGCATAAAATGCTGGTGAATTTAGAACTGAAGCAACCGATCATAACTGCCTCCACAGGCTCGTGCAGTTACACTTGCCAAGGTGGGTGCATCACTCTGTCTGCTGTTATAACACTGATGTCCCATCACTCTGAAAAAAGTTAACATGGACTACTCAGATCACAAGATCAACTGTTCCGAGTCCTGTATTTATGCCTCAACAATAAGTGTTTTTCTTTAGGCAAAAAGGCTGTTCATTCCTGATACCTCGGTTGTCCTTGTTTTGTGAGTGGAAATGCTTTTACTTTCACATTGCAGAGAATCATTGCAATTTGTTTTTGCTGTTGGTCTTATTTCAAGACATGTCAAACATTTAAATGACCACAGATCATGATCATTAGTGATTTCTACTGACCAAATTTCTTGATGCAGTCCAATACTTTGAGACCTCTGAAACAGAGAATCATTATTTCCACAACCTCAGCACCAATGTTCTTAAAGCATCCATTAAGTTTAAAATAACCTGTCGCCATCATCAACTTATTAGACCCCGTCCACACGTAGCCGGATATCTGCGGATATCTGCTAAACCGGAGATATTTTCCTACGTTTGGACCTGTCATCCACATGAAAACGCAAATAAACGAAGGTTTAAAAAAACTCCGGGCAAAGTGAAGATTTTTGAAAACTCTGTTTATGTAGATGCGTGTAGACACACACAACCGGAGTTTTGCGTCTTCGAACGTCACATTATGCTCCAAAACAACAACAAATCTGCTCTGACGTGCGCCTTTTGTTTACTACAGAACTACAGATGATCCAGCATCTGTTCTCCAAGCTATTTATTAAATAAATGGTCTCTGGTCTTGACCACCGCTTACTGCGTTACACCGACACCGAGCCTATGCCGTAGGGTACGCGGCGACGCGCACCCTACGGCGCAGGGTACGGCGTGGGGCTGCGTCGATAACGCGGCAGCCCCGTGGCCGGGACACGGGGGGGAGAAGGAGACGCGCCTGCCGGGGAAGCGGAGCCGTGGAGGTGCAGCTTCCCCGGGAGCCGCAGATTATCTACAGGTTTGAAATGCTTATGAATGTGGTCGAAAACGCAGATCTTCGGTTACGTGTGGAAGGGGTTTTTTTTTAAAAACGATGTAATGTGGATGCAGATTTTTTTATAAGCGGAGGGGGGAAATATTCGGTTTTAAAAATACCCGGCTACGTGTGGACGGGGTCTTAGTCACTGCATTACTTTTTCAAATGGAAGTGGAAGCTTAACTATTGTTTAATTAAGTAGGGGTCTCAACTTTTAGTTTTTTGTCCAGGCAGCATATTTTAAAGATAATGGCATCTACTTTTTATGACACGTACACTTGTGAACGCTTCATTCTCTTATCTTTGTGCCCCAGCGCAGAGCAGAAAAAACAGCCATAAAGGCCCTGACATACTAACCCCACACACTGCTGTCAAAGTGTCTCATCACTGTATATTTATTTCATTTTTAAGAGATGACCCAATTGATAAGCTGGTAATTTGTATTAGCCTATTTTCTATTGACTAAATCATTTGCCTTTTTAAATATTGGTCAATATTAACCAGTAAAATAAAGATAGCTATCAGTGTGACTTGGGAGAAGAAAATACCCTTTAAAAAGTTGTAAAAAAACAAAAGATAAGAAAAAAAGCTAATATTTAAAAAGAGCATAATCCTGCTGAACATGCCCACTGCTCTGAAGTTGCCAAAGGCTAAGGGGCATAAAACCAAGATAACATACAGGTGCTGTTATCCTTCCTTTACCGGCCAATTGTTTTGCTGTATACAGTTTCATTCTTAGAAAGTAAATGGGAATTGGCAAACCAGGGGCAGTAAACAAAGTAGATATGTCTTCTCGCACTGCGTGCAGGTTGAGTTTTCATATTAACAAAGTCACATATGTGACCTGTTAGCTGCCGTTGCGCTTGCACTATAAATACTGCGTGGTAGATGATGTCCAGAAGATCGTCTCGTGCCAAAAAGGGACAGAGTGACCTGTGTGACTGGCAGTAATCCAGAGAACCAGAGTTCCCTACGCAGCTTCTGTTATCTACACTGGTTTTTGGTGTGCCGGGGCATTTAAACCTGCTTGAATTTCATGGATGTTACTGAATTCTTGTCACTGTGTGTGACAATTCAGAGCACTATTTTAACTGTGAAGCGCTCTGTGACCATGGTCTGTGAAGGGCGCTGTACAAATAAAGTTTACTTACTTACTTACACTAAGTATGAAGTTGAACTGAACATGTAGAAGCAACTTAATTAGAATTTCACCTTTATAGTCAGGTAAGACCAATTCATTATTCAGTTATGCTGTAGATAAGTTCTTCCTCTAAATGCATACTTATCATCCATTCAGAATAGGATGATACAAATAATAATAATCCTCATCTTGCCACTTGTACAACTGTTGAAACTAGTTGAATGCTTGAAAACCAAACATTGGAAAAACTTACCAGAGCTTGCAGACCCAGTAGATCGGGGTCCCTCAACCACCTCAGAAGCTACAAAGGACAACAAGTACAAATTACAAATCTTTTAAGTCTTCCTGGGCTGAAGCAGGCTGTTTTTATACACAAGAGTGGTGAAAAATGTAACATGACCATAAAACAGAAATCTAGCTCCTCTTTTAAAAATGTAAACAGTTTTATGTAGGCTGCTACAAGAGAAGGAAAAGCAGAGTGTTAATTATCATTAATTGTACATTTCCACTAAGGGCATTTTCATTTGTGCAGGCTTTGCTCTCTTATCGCTTTCAAAGCACCATCTTCCACAATCAAGGGAGCCTTATCAATATGAACACAGAAGGTATTAAACAAGCTGGCAATCTAACACAGCTGAAGCCACCCATTCTCTTGTGCATATGCTATACCGGCAGACCTCAATTAATGCTTTAGTTTTACATTGAATGGAAACATTTCAGGACAACAGAAAAAAACGAATATGGTTATTGCATTTAAGATAAATACAATATTAAGCTACAGCTGTTATTTAGGCCTTATGTAAACAGTTAATTAGAAAAGAGAAAGCAATTTATGACCTAATGGTCATAAATTGCTTTAGGTCAAGAACAATTGTGATTTGTCACACTGAAAAGTGAAAGTCAGCCAAGTTAAAAGCTCCTTTCACAAAAAGTTTGAAAAAAATGGTTAAGAATGACCTTCAAAACATTTCCCTAAGTTTCACAGAAACATTCGTTTTTTGGTTGTTTTATTTTTCCGGTTGAATGAACAGGTTGTTGTGGTCATAATGCACCTTAATCTGAAGAAACTAACGGCAAAGTCTTGAAAATGAATGTGTCCCCTTCTTGCTTCACAGGATTTAAACTGTGACACGTGATGTCCAAATATGATAAATTAAGTAAACACATCAGTCTTTTGAATAACATACAAAAACCCCAAAAGCCATCACGTATACGGTAACGAGGGGGGATAAACCCCCACGTCTAGGACTGTAAAGGGCATATTTTAACCCTTTTTAACGCTGCTTTGTTATGATCACTATCTGGTGACTTAACACATTGCGAGTTATCACTCAGCTTATTCACACGGTATGGTTTGGTATTAAAGCTTTTTTTTTTAAACGTGCTGCTGGCATCAAATTTTGATTGATTGATTGATTGAATTGTTTATTTCGAACACATAGGGAAAAAAATATAAAATTTTAAAACAAATTCAAAACATACAAAAAAAAGCAACAACAGAAACGTAATACAAACAGGGAAAAAAGTGTTTGAAAAGGAGCAGGTAGAAGTAAAACTTATTTAACCCTGCCCCTTTGTTACCTCTATTATAAATTTAACATAAATATTAATAATAAATAGCTGCTAATTTACCTATTAGGTTACCAATTTTCTCATTGGTTGTGCCTTTGCACCTAACCAGCTAACAAACACAAACTTTTCTCCTCAATCAAATAACTTCCCAGAACCTTTTTGTACCGTTTTTTAAATTGATTTATATTTGTACATTGCTTCAACCCATCACCCAACCCATTCCATAGATCCACTCCAACAACTGAGATACACATGCTTTTCCTTTTAGAATGAACACATTGTTTTTTTAAATTAAATTTGAGATAATCCTCAGGATTAAAAAAATAAATGTAATTTTACAGTTTAAAAACAACTTAAATTTCCTTTGGCGCCAACAATTCAAACCCACTCAGACTGTGTTTACGTTTATTTAGAGTCTTAACTTTTTAGGAAACGGGGGTGGATCTATACAATTACTCTACAACGACACAATGATGGTTTAAATGTGTTGTAAGGACGAAAGGAGCCCCGTGTATGCTGAACAGAACAGTTTAATATCAGTTAGATGTTCCACTAATAAGAGAGATTAGAGCATGGCCCGCTGACCAGACACCCAACATGGACAATCACTAACAACACCACCACAAACAACAGCTTTTACTACCTCTAATTGCCCATTTACTTAAGAAAACGCACATCAGCCCGTGTGAGAGGGGATTAAATTCAAATAAGTTTGGAAAACGAAGCCCCGCCGAAGCTAACGTGGCTAACGGCAGCGAGCTAAGCTCCATCTGCTCCTAAAGCTGCACTTAGGAATGAGATATACGTTACTCGTCAGGGTGATTTGTTGGGTTATAATAGTGAAACTGAAGCTGAAGGGTGGGGGTGTTTAGAGCCATGGATCGGTGCAATGCAGAAGAGGAAAACGGTGTTGTTTTCCTCCGTGTTAGCAGCATCCCTTAGCCGGGGCTAGCGCAGCTGCAGCACTTACCTCCAGAAGAATACATTTTGTAGACTTTTTAAGCGTCTGTCGTGGACATACACTCCACTCAATACAGGTCAAAATGCTACTAAACTCATACGGAGCCTACGACTATGTATACGTCCAGCAACGAGTGGGGAAACGCGAGACAGAAACGGAGATATTTGGTCAGCCGAGTGGTGAATGTTTGGAGTCTGTCCTCCTCGGCACGACCCCATCCCCCCGCCACGCAGCAGAGGAGAAGCCGCCGAGAGCGGCGAGAGCAGTCACCTCCAACTACTTCCGGCTCCGTCGTTTTCTTTATCGAGCACTGAGCATGGATGGCGCTGAGCCGTACGTCAACGACGACGCCATATTGGATGTGGCAAGACTTCCCTGTAAACTACAAGTAAATTGACTTATTTTCATAAAGGAGTAATTCATGTCATATCAGCTATAGAGAACAAGGTATTGCCGAAAAACAATATATATCCCCCCTCACAAAAATAAGAAAAATAGAGAAACATATTTTCTCATTAACAAAGCATATTTTACATAAACATATTTAAAATTTAAAATTTTTCAGATTTTTTCAGTTATTTTATTGTCTGAAAAATGGTTCAAATATGTTATTTTGTCTCACTTTTATCCTGACGAAGGCCAGTTTGGCTGAAACGCGTAGACACGCTTTTAATAGATTAGCCATGCAATAATAAAGGCATTTTATTAATCTTACCCTCATGAGTGCCTCAGTTCTCTGTCTACAACATGTTATTTTGTTATTTGAAAATCTTTTAATTTGTTTTGTTGATGAGAAAATAGAGTAACATATTATACATTGTTTTTCGGCACTACCTTGTTCTCTATAGCTGATATAACATGAATTACTCCTATGTGGGATCAATAAAGTTCTTATTTTTGCCATCCGAGAAAATTAAATATATTATATTTGGTGCCTAACTGTTTCCCAAGTATATTAGTGCGTGTGTGAGTGAATAAATGAGACGTAAAACGTAAATGACATTTACGTTAGACATTTACAAATGTTTTGTAGAAAGGCGCTTTATGAAAATAATATTTATACAAGTAAATGGCCTTATTTTCATAAAGGAGTAATTCATGTTATATCAGCTATAGAGAAAAAGATAGTGCCGAAAAACAATATATATCCCCCCTCACAAAAATAAGAAAAATAGAGAAACATATTTTCTTATCAACAAAGCATATTTTACATAAACATATTTAAAAATTTTCAAGTAACAAAATAACATATTTGAACAATTTTTCAGATTTTTTCAGTTATTTTATTGTCTGAAAAATGGTTCAAATATGTTATTTTGTTATTTGAAAAAAATTAAATTTGTTTTGTTGATGAGAAAATAGAGTAACATATTATACATTGTTTTTCGGCACTACCTTGTTCTCTATAGCTGATATAACATCAATTACTCATATGTGGGATCAATAAAGTTCTTATTTTTGCCATCTGAGAAAATTAAATATATTATATTTGGTGCCCAACTGTTTCCCAAGTATATTAGTGCGTGTGTGAGTGAATAAATGAGACGTAAAACGTAAATTTCTTTGTAGAAAGGCGCTTTATGAAAATAAGTCCATTAGTATTAGTTTACAGCGCAGTCTTGCCACATCCAATATGGCGGCGACGTTGACGTATCGCAGCAGCGGGCAAGAACACTCGATGCGCCGTCTACATATATAACTCTATGCTTTAGAGTGGCCCAACAGGTTCGTCTTTCTTTTTATCCCACAAAAAAATACATTATTCTCTTATTCACTGCACCCATGTGACTTTTAAATGATATTCGTGACGGATAAAAGTTTTTACTAATAAAGTTTAGAATGAGAAATTAATATTTAACGTACCCAAAACGCAGTTGTTTATTAGATGCGGCTTACATGAGGTAAATTAACTGCTCTGACACATATATACACACTTAATTTATTGCCCCGAAATCTACGTTGAATTGGAAATTGCTTCAACCACTCAAAACACAATCTTTCATATCTAAAACGAGGGCTATGTTTAAATCGACATCAGTGGGTGAGTTATCTTGCAAACTGAACTGTTTGGCGTTAGACGCACGCTGCGCGCTTTCGGTGTCCATCTAAATTCAAATAGCATTAGTCCCAAATGGGAAGTTTCAGTGAAGATCATGAGGGAATAATGTTTCTAAAACGTGTCTGACAGCATGTTTCAATTGTGTAGGTTTAATAAGATTACGGGGCTTAATGAAGCATAAAGCCCACCAAAAAGTTGCTCGTGGCTCACTGGGGGAAGTATTTCCGGGGTAATAAATCGGGGAAACTGTTATGCTCTGTGTATGCCACTATTTCCCAATTCAGGGCCTGGAAGGTCGCAACACTGTATGTTTTACATTTTTCTCTACTTTGATTTAAAAAAAAAAACGGGAACCAATGAGAGAAAAACAAAACAAATGTAAGCGAAGACTTTATCCCTGCACCTATTAATGGACATGGAAAGCATCAGGCTCATTGCAGATGGGCTGTGAATATGATACTGGGTCATACCTATCACACATCAAATTTAATCACATTTCATTAATACCCAAAGGGAAATTGTATCGATGTTGTATGAATGAAGAAGAAAAAAAGAAAGATGAGTCAACAAACTGTTGGCAAGTTGTAAGAATATAATGGAGAAAGACATTTTAGAAATATCCAGAGATCATATGTTAAGCTGTTTTTTGTAGGCTGGTAACAAACTGAGGTGACAATTTTGTTCAACTTTGGTTGGTAACACAGATTACTTCTCTAAGCAGCCAGCCTGGAAAGTGACAAAGTTCAATATCTATGGTGCAAACCTATTCCTTCACAGTAGAAGATGTCCCTCCTCCTTTCAGTCTCTCTCTCTCTTCTCAGGCCCTGTTTGAGAGGTGGGTAGAGCAGTTTTCATCAGCACTCCATGTGCTTCCATTTTATGTGCCTGTGATATCACATTCTCCACATCCTTCCTTGTTTTACTCCTGTGTCTACTTCTGAAGCATCTCCTCTGCAACCTGTCTGGATTTATGCTCTTATTCTGGCTATTATGTTTGAGCTCTGGACAGATCAAACAGCCTTTCCAACATGTAAACAAGTTTCCCATTGTCATGGTCACTCATCACTGCAAAGTGTCAAAAAATCTCTACCACAGCACCCAAACCAGTAGTATACGGAAAATATTGACATCACTATTTCAAAAAACACATTTATAATCTCAAGATGGTGTGACAAACAAACAAAAATAAAAACCATATGCAACATGTTACAAAGTAACCTAATGCCAGAACTTGTGTAGTGACGTTTCTATTCTCTATGATGTTGTTTGGTTTGTTTATGCATTTTAATTAAGTTTTTCTTTCCATCTTAGCATATTGTATATACTTTTAAGTCACCCTTGTCTTAAGTTGAAATACAATTAACCAGCCTTTGAAAATAAACCCTGTATATTGTATTTCTTTGTGGTTTTGCCAGACATTGGTGCCGTATCTCCATTTCCCCGCTTGTCGGCGCTGTTCACCACTAAATATAGACTGTTTCCATAATGGGTTCTGCATGCTATGTAGACTGGTTTGACTTAATATTCTGTATATATATTATATATATATTATTATTATTCAGATATGTCGAGACAGTACAGAAATATGGGATTTGAGCATGTTATGTCGGATGCGGTTTATTGCTTTTAGATTTGAGCAATGTTCCGTCGAACTTTCCATCGGGATTTGTGCCTGTTTAAATAAGAAGAAACGAGAAAAATGATCTGCCACAGTTGTGTAATTTCATTTTAATGTGGGATGACTGAAACATGCGATACCATGCCTGTATTTGTGCCTAAATAAATTAACAGAGCAACATTGGGTTTGTTTTAATAAAATGCATAAATAAAGACTAGTAAAAGGATTTCGGTCAATTCTGCAGCCGGGGCCTTAGATAATGAAGTTTTTTTTTCCCTGTCTCTCTCTCTCTCTCTCTCTCTCTCTCTCTCTCGCTGATGAATTGGCAACACATTAATTGCTCCTATTGATTGATAGTATAACAACACGAGAAGGCAGCCCGAGTGGTTTCCCCCTCATAAGAAAAAGCTGGCGAAGAGAACTGGGTGTAGCTGTGTCTGTGCGCGCCCTGGCCAATGGAACCAGATCCTCCCTGCAGTGCGTAAGAGCGCGTTTTAGGATTTAACCAAGTCTTTGCTGCGGGGCTTGCTGCAGTCTTCACCAGAGCCCGACGGCCTGAGAGCCTCTCAACACAATGATAGCATAGTCTTCACGCCGCTTTGGAGTCACGTTGTCTTGATTTATTTATTGCCATTATTATTTTATTTTGTTCTCAAATTAAAGAAACCCAAGCTTTGCTTCTCGAAGCATGACTGGGGTTTTCGATCGGAGGATCCCGAGTGTGAAAACTGCAGATTTCCAGAGCTCCTTTCAACTCTCCACCATGCACCATCCGTCTCAGGAATCTCCTACTTTACCCGAGTCCT
Organism: Cololabis saira; assembly: GCF_033807715.1. Classification (NCBI taxonomy): domain Eukaryota; kingdom Metazoa; phylum Chordata; class Actinopteri; order Beloniformes; family Belonidae; genus Cololabis; species Cololabis saira. The sequence goes on along the minus strand of NC_084601.1, from coordinate 14,739,121 downwards.
CGGCCACGGATTCTGGCTACTACAGTCCCGCCGGAGGAGTCACTCACGGCTACTGCTCGCCCAACTCCACGTCGTACGGGAAGCCTCTGAACGCGTATCAGTACCAATACCCGGGAGTAAACGGATCTGCTGGAAATTACTCGACAAAATCCTACGGTGATTACAGCTCGTACACGACGCCAGCGTACCACCAGTATTCCGGGACGTACAGCAGAGTACAAGCCCAGCCGAGTCCACAAGGTACGGGCCCGAAAGGTTTTTATTTCAGTTCATGTGCATTGAAATGCATGAGGGGAATTTCCAGCAAACTTTTATCAATTGTTATGATTTTTCCTGCACTGACGGGCATTTACTTGGTTATTTCTCCATATAATATCCAGAAATGTGTATTGTGAAAATAAAGCATTTATTAATTTAAAGTCGGTTACTTAATTCTAGGTAGCCACATTTTTGGATATTATTTAAAATAAAAAGGTGATTAAAAACAGACAAATATGCATTTATTTTAAAGTTGTCATGATGACCCCCCTCCCCCTTTCAACTGTGTAGTCTGCCATAATGACACACGCTTTTTATTTTGATCGTTTTAACAGAAAAAGAGATAAGCGAACCTGAGGTGAGGATGGTGAATGGGAAACCCAAGAAAGTGAGAAAACCCAGGACAATTTATTCCAGCTTCCAACTGGCTGCTCTGCAGAGGCGGTTTCAGAACACGCAGTACCTGGCGCTGCCGGAGAGAGCCGAGCTGGCGGCATCACTGGGGCTCACGCAAACACAGGTGAGAGTTTTCATTTGAAAAAAAAAATACATTTCTCAGATTACAGAAGGCTGGGTGTTTATTTTGTTTGTTTAGTTGTTGTTTTTTTTATAGTGATTTTCATAGTTCCCAATTGAAACATCAACGCTTTGGTTTTGTTCCGTGCGTATTTACGCAGCAAGTGTCTTTAAAATGCTGGTGTTTTCTGGGGGTAAAATAACAAACACTGACCATATTTTTTCTGCTCTATTTTTTTATTTCCTTTGCAGGTCAAAATTTGGTTTCAGAACAGACGATCAAAAATGAAGAAGATCATGAAAAACGGCGAGCTTCCCCCGGATCACAGCCCCAGCTCCAGCGACCCCATGGCCTGCAACTCCCCACAGTCTCCGGCCGTCTGGGACACGCAGGGCGCTTCCAGGTCTCACGGCCTGCAGCCGCAAAACATCAACGCGACGGCTTCTAACTTTTTGGAAAGCACGGGGTCGTGGTACACCTCAGCTGCCAGCTCCATGACCTCCCACCTGCAGACCCCTAACTCTATACAGCACTCGTTAGCTCTCGGAGCTGGGACGTTATATTGAAAAAGAAAAAAAAAAAATTAACAAAAAAAGAAAAAAAACCTCCTTGTTGTTCATTTCATTTTCTTCTCCTTCTATGGGACTCGTGTTCACATTTCAGAGGAATATGCAATGTATTTGATGACAGTCATAGGAAATGTGTAAAATGTGTAAATGTGTGCATGTAATTTATTGCATTTTGGAAGACTATTAAACGTGTAAATGGACAATGGATCTTTGAAAGCTCTCTCCTCCATTCAGCGTCTCTATTGCTACTATTTTCAGTTACTGTACTGAACTGAAAAATAATGACAGAGATTCATGGTGAAATGATGTCTTTGCGCCTTGGGTTACACTTTCACACGAGGTTGGAAATCACTGCTGAATTATTCGCTTTAATTTGGACAGCTACCAACTGTAATTACAGACACAATTCGTTGGATTATTTTTGCTTCATCTTGAATTTTAATATAAAAAAGAAAGTGATGTTTAACTTTACAACAACATGACCCAATTGCTTATATCTTCCGCACATTGGAGTATAATTTTACAGCGTTGGAATCCGAATGAAATGGAAACCGCAGAAAGACAAATTTCTGAAGTAAAGGACATTTATTAGACTAAATGTCTGATATATGTCTTTGGTAAACCTCGGCCTGACATTAAATAGGGAAAAAATCTGGTCCTTCAAATTATACTGATTTATACTGAAAGATTGAAGGGATTCCTGAATCAACAATATAATTCTCTAATATTTATGGACTCTTGCAGTTTGTGAGAGTCAGGTTACAATGAAGGTATACTGTTGTCAACGCCAAATTTATAGCTAAAATCACATTTTTACTATTATTTCTCCTCTCATCCGCACGCAGAGTGATGACGGCCTGTTTAACTATTTTATTTTATTTCAACTATACTGAGAGCATTAGTATGTTCCAGCTCGCCTGCACAAAAAAATGTCTGCTTCTCGTAGCAGACTCTCTGCAGTCGCTCTCGCCTTGCGTCCCCTACAATTAGTCGCTTTGAATGGCAGAGAGGAGGCGAAGCGGGGGGGGCGGCACGGAGATCTGAGACAATCCGCATTCCTGTGGGGGTCGGCCGGCTCCAGTGCTCTGCCACTCCCGCGGCCGCAGCCCACCTTCCGGGTAAAACGAAAAAAGAAAGAAAGAGATTTTTTTTTTCTGGGTGTGATGGTGGTGGGGGGGTTAATTTCACCGTATTATTAGCAGCCAGGAATACCAGTGCTGGCAAACAAAAAGCGCCACCGTAAAAGAGGTGTTGGAGATTTGAAAATGGCTTTAATTTAATTTTGGTTTAATTTAGAAAATGAACTTGCTGGAGTAAAAACAATATATACAGTATAAATCTCAGTAGTACTGCATCTGACCCGCACACTGACCCAAGCATGTACCAGTTCCACCTGACACAGAACCATGTTGCTTCTTGCAGCCTTAATACACTTTATTCACACACATGCACACGCACACCGAAGCAAAAACAAAAAAACAAAAAGCTGCAGACAACCTTTTTCTTAATCTAAACACCACCACCCCACCACCCCCACCCTGGTGCCTTTTGTTTGTTGTCAGCCAATTTGTGCAGCGGGGTAAACTGCAATCCCGTTATTACAATGCGAGCAGGTCATTCAACAAATTTACATCTTACGTGCACGCGTTTAAGGACGATTTGCGCTTGTGCGTGATCTCGTGCACACACCCAAGCTGCACGTCCAGCAAATACAGTCCCTCACTCACATGCACGTATAAACGCGCATACACGAACAGTGCCATTATATGGAGAGCGCCCGTTCTTTTCTTTTTTTTTTTTTTATTTCACACCGAACATTTTCCACTCAGCGAGTTTTTCCCCCGTTTTGCAAATCGAGTCTAAATAATGACAGTTAGCTTTACTGGACAGCTTCAACTGTAACACTCCACAATAATTATTCTGCAGGATTAGGGCCTCCATTATCATAATCTGGACATTGACAATTACCTATAATTTGCAAAGATGCGCTTAGTTCTTGATTGCAGAGGGCTTTTTTTTTTTCCAAGCTCGCCATCACTAAACAGTGACAGTAATAACAGCTAATTTTGCAGGCAATATATAAGAGCTTACCGGGGTGTGCAAACACTTTCCCACCTGGATTTGCTTATTCAACCACCAGCAGTAAAGCCGTGCGGGTGCATTTTTTGGTGGCTCATGTTAGAGAAGCGGAAAAAAGGTAAGGACGATTCTCCTTTTCCCATGATCACATCCATACTTATTATTACTCCTTAGGTAATAGCGCTTTCGAGATATTGACGCTTGAAAAAAAATATGATGGTGAATTTTATATTGAACGAAGGAATTCTTTTCACTGTGTGATCTTTATGGGTGAGATACACAGGTCAGTGTGTGAAATGTTCTGTTCTTGGACCATTTATGATGTGACAAGTGCGCTGTGGTGCATCAGCTGCTGACGGAGCTCAAGATGTGACACATGCTTCCTTGCAACCACACCCCCACCAACTTTCTCCATCTATCTGTATTTGTATCTATGTATCTATCTATGTATCTAGATCTATGTATCTAGATCTATGTATCTAGATCTATGTATCTAGATCTATGTATGTACCTATCTATCAATCTATCAATCTATCTATCTATCTATCTATCTATCTATCTATCTATCTATCTATCTATCTATCTATCTATCTATCTATCTATCTATCTATCTATCTATCTATCTATCTATCTATCTATCTATCTATCTATCTATCTATCTATCTATCTATCTATCTATCTATCTATCTATCTATCTATCTATCTATCTATCTATCTATCTATCTATCTATCTATCTATCTATCTACCTGGAATGCGTTTAATTTGGTGCATCAAATTCCTTGTCCGTTTTGCAAAACACGATGAAATGCTTAAATTCTTAAGTCTGGAGAACGGTGTCTTTATGAGCCCTGTTGATGTTTCCTCTGGTGCAGCGGGCTCCTTGCAGCCCGAGCCCCGACCCGGGAGCAGATCCCTCCCCCCCACCCATCACCCCCCACCAGAGACCGGTGGGGGCCCCATAGGTACAGGCTGAATGTGAGCCAGTGGGACATCCGCGACTTGACAGCTGCATGAAGCTTTTCAGCGTTGTAATTTTAGATAATATCCCGAGTGCTCACTCTTCTCTGCAATTTGTATATGAATAACCGAATAATTTCCCCTTTTGTTCCATCTGTGCTACCTCAAATCCAAATAAAGATGCCTTTTAGTATTAAAAGTGGTAGAAAATTACAGGTAATTATCTTTGACGGTAAAAACGCTGTAATCAGCGGGCTACATCAAAAAATTACCCTAATTATGCCTGCATTTATGAGAATGGGAAAAAAAGAGCTTCACTTGGATAAAAACCCACAAATTGTCCCAAATATCTCCTTCATATTGAACGCGGCTGCAGCTGGCTGCTTTGTTCAGCATCGATCCCGTAGAGCTTGGCATTTAACGGCCCGCATTAGGACGGAGAGAAGGGAGAAAACATTTTGTCAATACTCCTAATAATTGTGGGTGAAATGACAAGACAAGCTGGACCTGGAGAAAATGCGTTTCGGTGTGAATGTAGACAGCAGCGGTGGAGGGTAAGTTAATTTCCTCTGGCATTGAGTGCATTTGATAAATCTATGCAGGCTACTGTTGCGTCCTCCATAACCCACGGCGTTCATTTAAAAATGTTTGATGAAATGGGATTTTTCACGTAGCGCTGTGTCATTAAATAAATGTCAAATTCTCTGTTATAAGCTCGTGTTCACCAGTGAAGGGAAGCAGGCCTGTAAGGAGTTGATGTTGGCCCAATATGGAGTATTAAAAGGGGCCTGAAATAAAGTTTTTTCTTGTTTTCCTTTTTTCTTTTGAGAAATCATGCAACAGCAGGCATCTGTTTGAGTCACGGTTTACTCAATCTGACAAAACATAAAAAGTGTATGTACAACTAAAATAGCTGATTATATTTACAGACAGACATGTTTTGTTTGTTTTTGCATGTTGGAGGAACGACCAAAATATATATATATGTATATATATTAAAAAAAAAAAAAAAGCAGGACTGGCAGTCCCGGAGAACAGTCTTTGCCCCAAAAGTGGCAAAAATGTCACAGATATTATTTGGTATAGTGACGTTCAGATGTTGACATGGATGAAAGCTTAACAATCGCGAGCCCACTGCACAGCCATGAGCAAAAAGAAAAATGACAGGTCAGTCCCGTAGTTTTGTGTCATCATCATCACACCGAAGCTTGGCTGTGTTTTTCAGTCCCATCCTCCAGCAGAGGAGCAGCAGCGGGGTCCTCTCTCCCCTGCCCTGCGTCCGCAGACACAAATTGTAGGCTACGTTGGAAAGTTACTGCATGGCGGAGGTCCGAAGGCCCTCCACGCTGCTCACATGGTCCCTTTTCCTCGGCAGTCTATCTCTGCATTGCATCTTGATGTGGGGTGGAATACCAGTGAGAGTATCCGGGCATGTAGCTGTTGGCTGGCATGTTTACTCCTTTGGAAGAGGCCGAGACGTCCCATATCGGAGGGATGGTCGGGGAGCGCGGAGACAGGGACATGGAGCCCGGGATGGGGTCGCTGTCGTTTGGGTTGTGGCCTTGCTTGAGCAGCTTCTTGAACTTCGACCTCTTATTCTGGAACCAAATCTTAACCTGGTTGACAGAAAGGGACAGTTTGCACGCAATTAAAAAGCTTGAAAATATATACAGTCTAAAGAGAATTATGTGGATAGTTTTATTTGTGCAGCATTGTGCGTCTTAATGTTAGAAGTGGGATTATATAAAAAAGGAGGGACAAGAGATGTAGTTGTATTGCTAATAACCAAATCACTGATGAGTCATGTGAAGATGCAAAGCAGTGCATATTTCTCCTCATACCTGTGTTTGTGTCAGTCCCAGAGAGGCCGCCAGCTCGGCGCGCTCCGGTAAAGCGAGGTACTGTGTTTGCTGGAAACGGTGATTCAGTGCTTGAAGCTGCAAACTGGAATAAATAGTCCGCGGTTTGCGAATTTTCTTGCCTTTCCCATTAAAACGAATCTCCCCGTTTTCAATCACTGTCGTCTTCTGCTGCTCTGCAACAAAAAACAAATCATGTGTATTAATCAAAAGCCACAGCCGGATTGCGCTTCGCTTTGCGCAGGAAGACACCGACGTGCAGAGACATCTGTGAATAAATTCGGGGCGGTCAGACCGAGGAGAGTGGAAGAAGGAAAATTCCGACTTTTGATAAACGCTGACATAACTCACAATCTTTCTGGGCCGTGCCAGCCACAGTCCTCATACGCTGTCATATTTAGGATATTGCTGGTAATGATATGTCAATTAAATGCTAATTACAACATTCAAGTCGTGCGGGCTGCCTAATCTCCAAGAGTAGTTGCGAGGACTGCACAGGTCGAGATGATCGCACTCCGTGCGGTATAAGCTACAACAGGTTTTTTCTTGTGGAAAGGATTGCCGAGAAAGAATGAAAAAGAAAAAAAAAACAGGCACAGAAGGCTGGATCTCGAAACATCCGGTGCCATTTACGCACGCTTGTTTCCAGCGTTTGAAAAGATCATTCCCGAATTTGGAGCGACCGTGCTGTGACTCGGGCATGACACCAACATTGGCAGGGAGAAAAAAAAATCTGTGAGCCGGGGCACCGGTGCTAGAAGAAGGTATGCGCTCTTGGAGCAGCCGGGCGCCGGAGATGGACGTGACGCGGGGGAATTTTTCCGTATCGTCTGTGGGTAAAGGGGGTCTCTTACCTGCGCCGTCTAACCTTGTCTGTCCTCCCGTGTTGTTGTGATAGGATGGCAGGTATGGGCTGTGGTGCGGATGGCTCACATAAGGGTACGGTAACGACCTGTTGTAGGTGTTGGTCCCGGGATACGCGCTGTTGTCGTGCTGGTGGTGAGCGTGTGAGCCGGACTGGAGACAGTGCAGCGGGTAGTGGCCGCCGGCCATCGACGGGGAGCTCTGCTGTGAGTGCGACTGTCCGAACTCCATGAAAGCAGACTTGGACGAGTCCTGAGCGTCCAGACCGTCAGCCATCGTAGTCATGGTCATCATCGAATTTTCTGCCTTGAGAGCACTCACCCCCCTCTTTCTCTCAAGACCAAATCGGGTTTCTCTCTCTCGCTTGTGCTGTTGTCTCTCTCCCTTCTCCACCGCGGATATTGTCCTATTAACACCCGAATTTTCCAGAGGCGTCTTTATTCACCCCCCCCTTTTCTTCCTGTGATATACTCGCTCAAAGTGGCGGAAGGTAGGTATAAGTTAAGTGAGTGATTTTAAGGTGGATTCTGTTAAAATTGAGCCCTTGCTTCCAGACTTGATGCAGACACTACAAGTAAAATGGTTTGTCTCCAAAGGGCAGCGCCTCCCGATTGGTCATCCAGCCCAACGTCATCAGTGCTCTGCGCTTCACGGAGACTTGAGCTGGAGTTAACCCACCTTACCAGCTCTCACCACAACTACAGGAGGAAATAATATGTGGTGGGAAATACGCCTAATTCCTATAGACAAACTTCACGCGTAAAACCAAGTGCCGGCTCGATTTTGTTTTTTATCCCAAAGCTCCAAATTACGCACGAGTCTGATGAGACGACGTGGTTTTTTTTTTCTCCTCTCAGGCTTCAAGTCCTGCTTTCCCAAGGAACTAATTATAGGAAAGCATTACACAAACATCATATTTACGAACACTTACATTAAAATGAAAGTTGAACCGAAATTTAAAAAAATGTCAACCAAGTTGCATGTTAGTATTTGGCATAATCCCAGCTACTCTAAATGGTTTTTAAATGGTTTCTATATTTTTGGACTCCATATATTATTCTGGCAGGAGTGTTCTGCTTTATGTTAAGAAAATCCCTGAAACAGGTGAAAAAAGCGAGGCCTCCTTTATTCCCCTTCTTTATAATTTATTTAAACAAACAATAACTCATCAAACACATTTTTGCATTGCAGTCTTTGCTTTGATTTGGACTAATGAGCGGACCCTCTCTTTACACCCCTCCCTTCCCAAAAGTAACATATATTACAAACTTGGGCTCCTGACCGTATGATTAAAGATCCTCACACGATTCAAAGCGCAGCGCATGTGACACATCCCATAACAATATGCGGGAGGTACAATAGGTTATTTTGCAGATGGAAGGGTGGATACCCAGATAAACTGACAGTGTCTTTTATCCCCGTTGTAATATGAAGCCTGATAGGGTCCTCAATATATGTAAATTATACACTTTGTCTCCGAGGGTTTCGCTGTTCCATCCAAAGAAAAAATAATAATAAAATGTTATATCCACTTATAGCCTATAGTGGAGGTATTCAAATACTGTTTTCGCGACTCTCAGCATATTTTGCAGCATTTAGCAATTTAACAAAAAGAAAAGAAAAAAAGGGCTATGAAAAATAATTACGGTTGCAATCAAGTTACTACGAAAACCTATTTGATTAGCGGCCACACTTTACTCAAATTGCAGCTATAAAATTAAGAACAATTCGCCTGTAATGATTATGGACTGGATTTATTTTGGGAGGGTGGAATAAAAGTGGATATAGCATAAATTATCCCATAATTATACGCCAGTTTGGCCTCAATTATCCTCTTATCAAAAATGGTTGTCTAAATGCAGCGTTTAGTTTCAATTTTCTCTTTTTCTGAAACAAGAACTTGGTACCTTGCTATTATCGTCAGCTACGGTTGTTATTTACTTTGTGGGATTTAAAAGTGCACAACCCAGCAGGATAATCATTTTACAGCAGCGGACCCAGAGAGAAGCACCGGCAGGGAAATGGGCAGAATACACCAGACGGATTTAATTTATTATTATGATGATGAATATTATTGTTGTTATTATTATTATTAATATTATTATTTGGAGTATATGTTCTGAGAGGAGAGCTGCAGGTAAGAGCGTCCCTTCAATATCTTATGTCTCTTTTTTGTTGTTATTGTCTTTTTTTTGTCCTCACTAACCCTATTATATGATTTTTTTTTTGCTTTTGATAATCCTTTATTTGAAGCCCAAAGTGCACGGCCTTGTAGGAGTCTAGACACCTCGGTCACCCCTCAGTGATCTAACATAGCGGCCAATTCCCCTGCCCTTGTTCCACTTGGACACGCAGAAGAGAAACCAGATCCTTTACCTTTTCTAATCGCCTTTGAGTGCTACTACAAAGACATACATGCTTTGCAGATATGTCAGTTGCTTCCCTGCGGACTTCAAGCCCCCCGGCGGGGCTCGATTATATCCCAGACATCCCCAATTCCTTGGTTTTTGCTGCATCATGCGTGCGCCGCCCTGGGATTATTAGGTTGCGGGATAAGAGTGCGGGTAAATGTCAAAGTCTTTGTGTCCCGCGGGTGTGTTGGGAGGCTTTTCTCAGCACACCGAGATTAAGTGAAGTGTTGAAAGGACGGATTTGCTTGAGTACAGATGTGACACGGTGGACCCTGGTTCTGTTGGAATGCATATGATGTGTCTGTTGCATGCCTGCTGACAACCTTGACTGATCCAAAACTGCGCAAAAAAAAAACAAAAAAAAACGCTATCAGTATTATTGACAACCACATTATCAAAATGCAAATGAAATGATTAAAAATTAAGTATTATGCTTTTGCTCCATCATGCTTCACCTGCTGTATCATGGAGCCTGGTGTACTCTGCTCCATAATCTTGCATTAAAATTGTTCATAACCTCATCATGAACAGGAATTATTTTAGATTTCACGTCGTCAAAATGTCAATCGCCAAATGAACAGCGTTCAGGTGCAAATCCAGAAATCCATTCGTCCCCAAGTAGATGATTGACCTTCAGCACAATCAATGGCTGTGGTGGTTTAGCACAAGAGGTCTTTATTTCCATCTGTCTTATAAACGCTGATGAATGACTCTTTAAAATCACTCCTGTATCCAACCCGCTGGGTCTGTATACCAGGCCCGGGATTTCCCTGACATCCACTATTTGCATGGGATACATGAAAACTGAAACGATTTTCCATTGTATTAGAAGCATGCCTTCATGTTCTGGTTAACACAGTCTGTGGGGATAGGGGTCTTAACAGTCAGAACGCACATGGATAAAATGGTTAACGTGATTTATACGCACATTAAATTTGATAGATTTATGCATGCGTTCAGTTGAAAACAAGATATAAAAAGCATCGACTTGTTCCCACTCTCCTCTGTCCCCTCCTCCTTCTAAATGTGTGTTATTGGCTGTTTTCACACCGCATGTCTTTTTCGTTTCTGGCCGCGCTTGTTAATCATATCTGAACGTTAACAGAGTCCCAGCAAAGGCGCAGCTCATAATTGTAACGAGCGCTGCGTGTTTGCGGTCGCCAGCAGCTGCTGACGGCGCGCACAGAGAGCCACCTCCTCGGCTTCTCAGGGACTGGTCGGTTGGGGACACCGAGTCATGTCCCCGCAGAAAAGGGGGGGCAAAAAAGAGAGGCCGGGACGCACTTAACCAACATGTCTTCCTTCTCTGCAGCGCAAAGCAACTGGTTCACAGACAGACAGACAGGCGTCGACTGCTCTCCATCTCTGTCGTGCAAAGGGCTGGAAGTGGCGAAGGGAAGCGCAGATGCATACCACACACAGCTGTCACTGTAACATGGTTCGTTGTGGCTTCAGAGGAGAGAAATCCTCTCAGCTTCTCTCTCTCTCAGTCTCTCTCAGTCTCTCTCAGTCTCTCTCACTCTCTATCTCTCTCAGTCTTTCTCGGTCTCTCTCTCTCTCTCACGCACGCACGCACACACACACACACACACACACACACACACACACACACACACACACACACACACACACACACACACACACACACACACACACACACACACACACACACACACACACACACACAAGCATGAGCCAAAAATCGATCACTGACCATCCTTCAGTTGAATTCATCCGCACCGAAATTGCGGTGCGGCGCTTTTACGCACATAAATTACGCGCGCAGTACTAATGCAAATCCAGTTATGCAAAGCTTTGATGTGTGTGTGTGTGTGCGTGTGTGTGTGTTTTTAAGCGTGCAGCTACACCAACAAAAAAAATGTGGTTTGGCCATGAAGAAAAACCATGCTCCACACGACTGTCTACAATAAGTTTTGCATGATAAATCATGATTGCATTATCTCGTGAGTAAATAGCAAAATTGGCATATGCATGGTCCCAGGTGCAGGAGAGAGGGCCTTCAGATGGACCCAGTGTAGCGTGCTGGTAGAGGAGCTAAATGACCACAAATAAGCGGGGTCCTTCACCGCTGAATCTTCACAACCTCTCGTAGACTAATGGATTTAATTTGGCTCTGCTGAAGCTGCGCTGGCCCCTCTCTGGGTCCGCGTGCTAATTAAGACTGCTTGTTTCTCTTGTCGCCTTTCTTCATTGCATGGTTAGGTCCACCTGAGTGATTGCCCAGCTCAGGTTTTTTTTTTTTAGCTGGTCACGTGGTGTTTATGATTGGTCATTTGTTTCGGGAATAGTGCAAAGAAAATAAAGGAGACAGACGCGAGAACCTTTTGGATATAAAGTATAGGTGGATTCGTGTGGAAATGACCACAGTGCACTGGATTTGTCTTCGGGGTCTATTAAGACAAGAAGATAAATGTTTCTGTGTTTGATGCAGCTCATTAGTCAACAATAATGCACTTTTTTATTTGGTAAGACTCTTGGTTTGAATCAGAAATAGATGTAATTCGGTCTGTGATCTTGTGCACCAAGTCAATAACAAAAACAGCTATATTTAAAAATGATTTTTTTTTGTTGGTGATAAATAAGACTACTGAGAGTCGGGATGCAACATAGACCCTCTTTTCCTTCTCTCGACTTAATACGCGACATTATTAGGTCTGACAGCACAGTGGTCGGTCTTGAAGGAGAGGATTTGGTCGGTAGATGACAGACAGGAAGGCCAGCAATCATGGGCTCTTTTTCTTTTTTTTTTATCAGAATGTACTGTTCGATGCCGTTTATCCCTGATGATAGAAAATTGCTCTGTTGCCAGGACGCTGCCGCCGAAATAGAGGGCAAAAGCAACATTTCCATTTTCCAGTTTGAAAGCCACTGAAATAAATTAGCAAAAATGAAAAAAGGGGGTGAGGAAAACGAGAAAGAATCTCTTGGTAAACAAAGGGGAGCAAACCATTTTCTTTTTGCTGAGAATACATCCTCCTCATTTTTCTGTTTTTTTTTTTTTTGTGTGCCTTTTTCCAGTATCAGAGTAAAGGTTTTACTACAACAGTTGCAAATCACGTGGTTGGCTTTTCTAAGGCCCAGTTCTACTTCAAAGACAATCATGTATTTCGCAGCGTCCTGAAATAATTAGAGCGCCTTTTCATCTTTGGTGACAGAATAATAATAATTAAGAAAGGCAGAAATCATGAATACTTGACAGTAGGGAGCATTAAGTAAACTCCTGAAATATTTAACAATGAGGCACAAATGAACAGACGTCTGACACAGAGGAAATAAGGCAAATATTACAAAACCGTATTATTATCATTAAGATTATTAGCGTTGCTTCTCCAGGTGCTGCTGCCATTATTCGATAATCCTCATAATAATTTTGACATAATACATTTGTCATATTTTAATGATGCTAGCATTTCAGTTTTGGTTTTATCCTGCCTAAGAATTAAATTATATGCAAGAAAAGTACAACAATATAAAAACTCAAGTATGTCAATGTTTTGAAAACGAATTTTGCATAAAATCCTACAACTGCTTATAGCTTTTATTACTTTTCGTTAATAATATAAATTAATATATGATGTGTTTTTTCATTGGTTTTTGTTTGTTTTGTTTATTTTTAGTTGCGCTGAGTCAAAACATAAAGATCTTCGGCACCATTAGCGGGCCCCTTGTTTCAGGGAGAAGAAACCTGATTAAAATGAAACCTGACATACAGGAAATACATTGTGGACGGTCACTATCTAATTGCGCGTCTGAAGCAGCAGACCCACACACCAGGAGACACTTCGATCACAATTGAGAATAATATCTTTTGAGAATTAAATAATTTAGAAAGCTGAGCTTAAAATGAAGTGTGAAATGAGATCTTATTGAATGCAGATATGAAGGGTAAAAATATGTTCTAACTTTCTACAGAGCTGGAAAAAAACTTAAGTTCAGTGGTTTATAATTTTTTTTTATAACATATATAAATCCTTAATGTTTAAGATTCTCATTATTGTACACATTTGAAGCAGCTCATGAAAGGCCTGTATGGACAAAAGGGAGGTCTGTGAGGTAATTATAACTGAAAATGAATTATAATTAGCCCTGCAGCTTAGAGCAGGATAAATAAAAGCTACTGCTGACCACTTAAAGTTACACTTACAAAAAATGGATTCCTAAAAAAGGAGAAAAACAGTAAGAGATATTCAAAACATGCCTTAACAGATCCAAGTTTTGCGCTGAATATGGAAAATATTTCCTTATGAGGGAAACAGCTTAAAGCATCCCAGTAATAACAAACCAGTGTGCACTCCAACCAGAAACGTCTTAAATGACCCAACAGGAGGGAGTACTGCACATTTACACACACACAATAGCTCACAGTTCCTGCGAAAGTAGAAGAGCCTGAAATTTAAGAGCACAATGTGAAGTGAAGTGGAAGAAAGGTGAAGAGAAAAGGAGTCACACCTGGTGAAATACAGGAAGAGGTTGCTTCATTCTCAGAAGCTGCTGCTGCTGCAGTTCTCACAAGCTGCTTTTCTGCAGGAGCTGCTCAGATGGTAGATGTGCACCTTTGCTGCTGCACTTCAAGACATCTGAAACTGACGCTCGGATCAGGCCGCGTGTCGTTCTTCAGCTCAGAGAAAGTTGGAGTGTAGTTTTCGAGACCTATCAACACTTTTGTCATGGCGAGGCCTGTTATTTAAGGATCAAACTCCGAGTCTTCAAATGTCTTGCTGCAGGAAAGAGCCAGCCACCCTCAGGGATGACATGTGTCTTGACAAATCATCAGACAGTTCATTATTTTTGCTGAGAAATAATATCAAAAACAAATGATGTACTCTTGCACAAAACATGCTTAACATATATTTTAAATATGCCTTTTTTACATACATTCAACTGAAATGCTTTAGTTAATAATTCAGTGCTGTTGCATTTGTGTATTATCATGGTAATTAGTTGTTTTCCATTTGTGTTTAAAGGCTCTCTTTGATGTTGCAACACAGGTAATCACTGAAAACATCAAAATACATATTTCAAAGAACTCTGAGAAAAAGAAAAAAAAAAGAAAAATTACGGAAAGTGTTAAAAAAGCTGCATAATGTCAGCATGCTTTTATCACAGAGACGTACAGAAGATAAACTAACCTGCTTCAAATAATGAAGCAGGAAGAAAGACGGGTTGCACTCAATTTGGTTGTGTGGTCTTAAAATGAAGAGTTGACAGTAAAATAATCACCTTTCTTTCAAGCTTTCAGACTCAGCAGCATGAACGTGCAGAATTAAAACGTAAAAAAAATCATTACTGAAAATAAAAAGCTGGCATTATGAATCAACTATAACAATTTACACAGGCTTGAATAACTAGGTCATCAGCGCTCCAACAGAATCACATTAACAGCTTTTGGACTACTTGTGAGTGGGATAGAGTGGGTCCTCTGTCACAGATCTCAGATCGGTTTAATGATTTGGCCATGCAGGAGATCATGTCTCCTGCCACCCTCATGATATCCTAGTTAATAATTCGTTACCTGTAGAACCCTTAGAGCCTCTATTCTCATTTGCCCAGAACTGTCAGATCTGAGAGGAGGCTTTTTATTTAAACATTTTTTTATTTCTTTATTATAAGAACTTTGTCCATTTTGTTGAAGTGAAGGCAGCCAATTATTGTCATCATTGTCCTTGAAAATGCATTACGCCTCACCTGAGGGCTCACTCAATCATAGAGGCTGAAGGGGCGATTAACAGATGACCTTTGAGCTTAATCCATCCCAAAATCTCTCCACGAAGCCAACAACATAGCACTCTGTTGGATGTTTTAAACTTTTATTCATTGCTGATATCCAACCTGGAGCTTCATCCTTGTGGTTTTAAGGGGTCCAAAAGAGCATTTCTATGTTTTAGGTTTATTAGCACTCTCTGAGTATTTATAAAATTCATTGGCATTTAATTGTTTATACTCCAGTCTACTTATTGCTATTTACATGTAGTATTTTTCAAATAAACTTAACACAAAAAGTGGGGAGATTTGTTTGTTTAGTAGATTATTTCTTTGTTGTAAAAATGCTTCTGGGGAATAAATATTACACCATTGGAAAGCCTGCATATTTCCCTTTTAAATGGCACCACATTTGTGAGGAACGTGCAATTGTGGGAGGAGCAGCAGAGCCGAGTACGTTGGTTGCGCCCATGAAAAATTAGACCCTTGTTTGGTGGGTGGGATGATTGAAGTTTGAAGAAACAACACATATTGGCAATTTAACTTTTTTAATTTGTCCACTAAACAAACAGGAGCCTCGGTAGCGTGTGGAAGAACCACATACAGCCACAGCAGCTTGGCAGCTCCCCGTCATGCTGGTCACCAGCCTGGTCACACACTGCTGTGGGATGGCGTCCCATTCTTCAATTGGCATTTGTTGCAAGTCAGCCAACGTGGTTGTGTTGGTCACTCTGGCACCAACAGCACACCAAAGCTGATCCAACAAGTGTTTAATGGGGTTCAGGTCAGGACTGCTGGCAGGCCAGTCTATCGTCTCCCAAATTCTGGAGGTAGTCTCTGATAAACTCTCTGTGGGGGCAAGTGTTGTCATCTTGGAGGACAGAGTTCGGTCCCAGACTGTGGAGATATGAGATTTCAGAATCTGGTTGCAGAATCTCATCTCAATATCTCTGCACTGAGATTGTCTCAAATGACGACGAGCCTCATTTTTACAGTGAGGGAGGTGCTGGCCCACCATCACACTGCCTCCACCAAAAGATGTGACTCTATCAGTGCAGCAATCAGCATCACATTTGTTGAGTCTCCTCCACACTTTGACTCTTTGATCCAACTCTCGTGGCAGGATCTGGACTCATCACTGAACATAACTTTCCTCCTCATGTTCAGGTTCCAGTGCACGTGTTGCCAACACCAGCGCAAGAGTCAATAGCAACAGCAAAATAAGCTGTTTGATATGGCAGAGAAGATTTGGCAAATATTTCAGGGGTACAACCCACATCCTCAGATCTGCCGCTCATCCCACAGATGCATGTTACTCACAAATGTGGCTCCATTTAAAAAGCTTTCCATTTAGTGCCAAGAAGAATTGTTACAACAAAAGAAATAATCTCTCCAACACAAATCTCCTAACTTTTCTAAAGTTTATAAACTGTCATATTTAGTGTTTTTGCTGTCTAAGGCTTAATCATATGTTTGAAATGCACTTGATTATAGGAAATAAACAACTTAAAGGAAAAGGATGATGGTATGGTGAGTATGAGACAAAATTGTAAAATATCTGAAAGTATGGAGTAGCTTGCAATTCAAAATCAGATTAAGTAAATTAAATGATTGTGTCTTGTTTCATTCTCTTTTTTCTCAAATGGATGATTTAGCGTCCGAGGGTGGCTGAACACGAGGGAGAAGAACATGGGCGGCAAGTGACGCAAAATTATGTTTTTAATTTCCACAATCAGCAAAAGTGGGACTGTTTACTTTTGCTTTTGAAAATGTAAATGCTTGTGAATAATTGTCTGTCTTTGTCTGCCACTGACTCTCTTCCTGGCTTTTCCATCACGCCCACCTCCCCCTGTCTCCCTCCTCTGTGTCCACGTCCATCCTCTGGTCTCCATCTCGTCCTCTTCTCTCCTCTCCAGCTCCCTCTTCATGCCCACTCTAACCCTTCTCTCCTTTTCCACTCAAGCCCTAACCCCACACCTCTCTATCTCTCCCCCTTTTTATTTTTTTCCTTAACTCACCCCCTCCTTCTCCTTTTGGCAGCTACATCTCCTCCACCCCTCCTACCCCGGCTCTCCACCCTCTCCCTGGTTGGTTTCCACAGCTGTGGTGAGTGAGGGGCAGATGACCGGAGAATTGGCCCCTGGGAGAGCGCTGAGCCATCCTGGTGCTATTAGGCTCGTGGCTAATAATAGGTGTTTCAGACCGGGGGAAGATCAATCAGGGGGAATCATGGGGAATGTTCAGAGCAGCGCTTTTTACACATCGGCCCAGATGGATGAAATTACACTTGTCAGTTTTTAGCTGCATTACTCCCAAATTGGTTGTCTACGTTTTTTTTTTCCTCACTCTGTCTTCTCTCCTTTCTCTCTCTTTGCCCCCATCTATGTGTCAGTGGCCCGCTAAAAGGATTCAATGGTGAAATCCCTGTCATTTTTGTCTTTTCCCTGTTTAGCCCTCAGCCAGCAACTCCACTGTCTGCATGCACTTAGAGGGAATCAGCTGAAGTCTTGAGGCGCTGTCAATTTTCATGTTAAAGGCGAGTGTGCAACTGGCGTTCGCTGTGTTCCGCATGCACGATGAAGCTATTTGATGAAGTCTTTGTCGAACATTCAGACCAGGGCCGAAGAAAGCTGCAGATAAACAGAAAATGTATTTGTACCAATACTAAAAGATTGAAAACAAGGGCCTTATTTCAGGTACATGAAGTACTGACTAATCACTCAGACGCAGCATTTTACCTGAAGGGACACAGAAATAATCATAAAATGCTGATGATTTAAGGAGGAATCAATTTAAACCACTTTATATCAATGTTATTTAAGTGATTGTTTAAAAACAACAAAAAAACAGCCAGTCATTCTTGATTTTGTGGTGCTCATAGGTATCCGCCATGGAAGCAGTCATGAACAGTTTTTAGGAGCACATTGTTACCTCTGTGATTCATTAATAAGCTATTATTTCATCTTTTCTTTTGAGTTTCAGACCTTTTGACTATGTTAACTTCCTGCAGCAAAGCATAATCATGCCAAATTAGATTTGCTGTGGAGTTGCTCAATAACAAACTAGCAGGTAAGTAACAATGCTGCATTTGTTTCCCTTAACTCAAAATGTAACTGTTAATATTTACTGTTATATTCTTTTCCTTTGGTGTTCTTCCAAACTGTGATTTTCTGCTTTAGTTTTACGCTTTTCTCATTGAAATTTGTCTTGGATTGTTGATGAAAGAAAAATAAATATGTATAAAGTCTTTGTTAGCACTAGGAAAACTACAAAGGACCTCATTGTATTTTGTATTTTTCTCTTGTTTGTACTTAAACCAAATTGATTAATGTGTCAAATATAATCATTTTAGCCTAACTCGAGAAACAACCATATACAATGTAATTAAACCTTTCACTGCCATTTAAACTTTAATGCTATACATGAATTAAAGTAAATAAAATTCACGTTTAATCACAAACCCTTCTCTGGTTTATTTATTTCTCTCTCTCGCTCTCTTTAAAAAAACAACAAAAAAACTATAACTTTTTTTTTTCTCAAGTCAAATCAAATTGTTGGAGTAACTCCGAAGAAAGCACACCCTCGTTCAGCCGGACCTAAATACTGAAATAATGTTTGAGCAGCATACTCCTTTGATGATCGGTTGCTACAAAAATTTGAAAATGTTTTACCAACAGCTCAGAATGTGAGAGCAGAGCCAAACATGTGGTAATTGAATGACCTGAACATTTTGTGCAATTGCAGTGAGAGCTCAGGAAGGTGAGAGGGGTGTTTGCCTGGCTGTGCATGCACGCCACGCACCATATCATCAAAACCTTTAAGCCCCTGATGTGTTAGATGATAACTAGCACAGAGTGCCAGTCGGAAAGGTGACAATGGAGGCTGAGAGGGATCGTTGTGAGGCAGCCACACAACAGCTATTTGTGTCACTGATTTCCTCTCCTAACTAGGCACTCACGGACTGAAATGTTTAGTTTTTGCTTCCAGCTTGTCCTGGCATTAGCTATTTCTTCTTGATGTGGTTACCAGCTAAGTCTCTGACACAAAAGGGGAGCATGGTATTGATGTATTAAATTCTTGCTTGTGTCACCCCCCTGCAAGAAAAGCGACTGCTACACCCTGCCATCTGAACACTATAGAGCTCGACAATCACAGTCGAAGATTGGCGATGTGCTAAAGTAGCTGACATGAATGGCTCACTGGGGACACATTTTTTCCCCCCAGTGGAAATCAATACAGCCCCCAGATGTTGGGGTCTCCCAGCCCACGAGGCAAGGCGATGGAGCGATGTTCCTCACTGTCTGATTGCACAAGGGAGAGGACTGGAAACAGAAAGGCTTCTTTGAGTGAAAGCGCGGTGACCATGGGGGAGGAAACCAGGGCCTCCGCGAGAGAAAGAGTCTCCTTAGCAACAGGAAGAAAATTAACATTGACATCCTGACTTCCCAGCAAAACTCCACTTAGGGGCTTCTGCTGGATTTTTCCATGAGGTGAATATTTAAAAAAAAAAAAAAAAAAAATGTTCAAATGCTGATATAAAGACACACGCTCCCTGCTAGTCTTCCATTTATATTGAAATGAGTTTTCCTCTCATCTCTGTTTGTGTGTAGTGAATACAGAAAGTCCTAATATATGTATTTTGCTCATTTTACTGTGTCTGGCATTTTCACGCCTCTCCTCTGTGACTCTCTGTTTGCCTCCCGCTGTGGTAAACACAACACAGCTATGATAGCACATGCATTTCAGAGAGCTCAAAACACTGCAGAGGAGCCAAAACGTTCTCTCCTTCAATTCCTTCCCCCTCTCCCTCTGCCTCCGTCAGTCCTTTCCCTCACTTCCAGCCAAGGTATTCAGCTCCCATGATTGCAAACATGCATAATGGCAGCATCTCTGTGGGGGCCAGCGGAGGTACCCCACTGATGCTGAGAGACTCTATACTGTCGTCACGTCGGCTGTGCACACTGGAGCCTGGTGAGCTTTGGCAAGGCACTACCAGAAGCTGGGCGGGCTGCTTTTTCCTTTTTTTCCCCCCTCCCTGTTAATAAAATGAAGTGCAAATTGTGATGGGCTCTTTGGAACAGCTCACTGCTTCCTCCTATTACGAGGCCAGGGCGAGCGCCATGCAAGCATAAGCGTGAATACATTATAAAGTAATGAGGAAACATCCAGGAGAGGGTCACAGGGGGCGTAAAGCAGCTCCAGGGGCCTTCCGAAGAGCTTTCAGTGTGCTCCATGATGGATTAGTCATTCACGTTTGAAGAGTGAGCGAGAGGTGGAGTTCAACGATGTTACACATAGCAACAGTTGCTAAGAGTAGCAGTGAGCAAAGCCTCTTCATTTGGTGAATATGTATGGTTGCGGCTGAGCAGGAATATAGGTGGATAGGGATGGAGCTGTTTTCTCTATCACTGATGATGACGGTGACATTTCCTACAAAGTCTCTAAAAGTTCATGAACGTAGAAACTAAGGCTTGGACTCGTGTGGCGGAGAGGATGAACCATTCACATCTCTGCAATGCGAGAACGGCTAAAATGAGATGTCAACGGTATTCCCAGACGTGAGAATGATACCCAAATGTAGTCACAGCTGCAGCTGGAGCCTGCAGGAAACCTTCCACGCAGAGCCCACCGCTCACCAGCAAATCATCACTTACAGGAATGATCAAACCTCATTTCAAACCCAGATCGGTTATGTGTGACAGCAAAGGTTGATTTGACTTAACCATGAACACCGGCAATGAGTGCCCTCTCCACAGCGAACGGACTCTCCCTGCCAGTCATGTGTCACACGAACAGGAACGTGTTCTATGAATTCCCGCAGGGTGGGATGGGTGGGTGGGAACTGGTTTGAGCCCGGTGCATTTTGAGCCACTTTCAGTTTCTCCACAGTGCAAACGCCCTCCCATTGGCATTCAGTCACTGATGAGCCCGCAATGGAGTCGCCTGATGGAACGCCATGGCAACGGCCGACACCTGGCAAGAGTTCATCCCACCTCCTCTCTCTCTCTCTCTCTTTTCTCCATCACTCCCCCCTCCACACCCCCAGAACCCTCACTTTCCCCCCAGATGCTGGAACATATTTCCCTCAGACTGACTGAAAGCCCCTGTGAACAAATAATGGGTGCACGCCAGTCTAAATAAAGTGCGGTTTATGAGTTGTGGTCAGAAATGTCTCCCTCCGCTCCCCACCCCATCCCCCCGCACCAACCTACTCTTGCTCTCTTTTTAATGTTCTGAACAAAAAAACAGTTGCCAACATTTTTTTTTTTCTTTTTCAGGGCACATGCCTGCTGGGTGATTACACAAAGCCATTTTTTCCTTTCTTGCATTGAGCCACATAGTCGCATAGAAGAGCGCAGTAGTCTGCAAACTCGTTTTGCAGAATGGAACAAGACGGCCATGCCAAAACAAACGACGCGTCCCTTCGCCATTTTTTTTTTTCGGCTCCAACTTTTTCAATAATATTTTGGACCTTGCTGCTGAATAAATCTTCTCTCGTGACCTTCAACGCAGCTGTGCTGTCAATAAATCAAACAAATCGAGTCTCCCTGAAGTTTAGTGAGGTCCGTCTGACTGAGAGCGTGGATAAAGTAAACTGTTGTTTGATGGAAACCCCAGAGGCATTAATCACTTAAATTGAATAGTGGTGTGGATGGAGGATTCTGCAATTTCATTTCAGATGTCTCTGAAGTGAAATCAGAATTTGTTGCGTCTGGAGATGAATAAGCTGGAAAGTAAACTCTTCCACCATTGATTGCTAAATGAACTGTAAAAAGAATGTAAGTCAATTTTTGGAGACATGGCATGATTTTTCAAAATGTTATGCCAATAGCATGTTTGTCTTGCACTTTTCTGTAAAACAGAGTTACAACATCACCATTTCATAACCAAAAACACATCATCTCCAACCTTTCACATTCTAATACGTCATTTTTGTCCCAAACTTCCTGTTCTGGTGGGGCTGCACTCTAAGACAAAATCTTTTCAAATGGAGCAGCGGATCAAAGAAACAGGACAGGACTGACAACAGATTAAAGTAATTGAAAATAAATAAATAAAATCATGTGTTTAATCAAAAGGTTACTGAAACAATCCAACATGAAGATCCAGCAGACTGAATCACTCACCTATACGTTAAAAAGAAATGTGGAATAATTTGGAATCATTTTTAAAGTCTTTTGTACACTTTTCACATTTCCTTTTGACTTCTTGCATAATTTCACTTGCCATTATATCTTTTTGAGTTATTTTTTTTTGTCAATTAATGCATGATATCTACTTCTGGCCAAGAAAAGACAAACATTATTAAAAAGGAACAACACTTTCTACTAGGCTGAAAGGATAGCAGGTAATTTACTTCTCCTGTCGTCCAATTGAGGAGGCAGACAATATAATCATCAATGGATAGTTTTGGATCATTCCGTCCTTTTCTCAGCTCTCATTATACTAAATACACCAAGACTAAGTCTGATGTAAATTATTTGGCTAGGAATCCTTTACCCATTACTGATGGCTGGAATACAAAGCTCCTATCTGCAAGATTTTCAAAAAAATTGATGGAAAGTCTAATCCCCGCAATAGGATGTTTTGCATCTCAGCCATCGATGAGTAATAATGTGATAGCCACACCATGAAGCATGTTTGTTCAAATCAAGGATCCATTTCACCATTCCAGAGTTAAAACAATCCCACGTTTATTATTACATGTTAAGGGGTATAAACTTTCCTTAGGGACCAAAATGATGTGAATCAAAGCAGTTTGAGTTGAATAGTGTTTGTACTTGGGCCAATAGACCTATGCCAAACCAAATTGCGATTTTGAAAATCTGACAAGACTCACAAATATCATTCCACTTTAGAGATACTGCGAATATGGATAAACCAAAGTAATTTCTTCACTTTTTATGCGTACAGAAAGTTAATAAAAGTAGTTTGTATGGGTATCTGCTTCTGGCTGCTGCCGCCTTTTTTCAAATTTATGCAAGTCGACTACAGAATGTCTAGTAACTTAATGTCAATTCACATCAAAGGAGAAGAATTCATGGTTTCTGCTTCCAATGAATTGGATCAGTACTTAGTTGACATGTATGGAATGAGATCTGCTATATATGAACACATGTTTTTATACACTTTCTGCACACTTACGAATTGACCTCGGTGTGCCTGCTCGGACCCTGTCAACACTATCACTTGAGTGGAAAGACATTTTTCAGTCTTATCAGAGAAGTAGAAATGTATTTCAGTGTAGGTCTATTGCCGTAAGTGCTAAAAAGGATTATAATTTTACTGAAAACATATATTCTGTTTTCAAAACTACTTTAACTCACATCATGTTGGTCCAACAATTTACACTCCTTATCATCTGATAAAAGATCTAGAGTGAATTAAAGGAGCTTGAGGCCGGATTGTGGCAAGATTTATGAAAAAAATCTGTATACATTTTAAGTTTTCTAGTAATAATGTCAGATGAAGCGTTCCAAACCCAAAAGAATGAGCCCTCTAGTGTATCTCTCCTTTGCCTTGAACAGGCTGTGTGCTGCAAAATGTGCTGCAATTCGGTCCCGAGTTTCCCGCGCTGGGCTGCGGATGTGACGTCACATGACGCTGCATGCGCGTTCTCCCCGTTCTCCCGTGCCGGCTTCACTGTTGGCTGCAGTACCCCCAACGGCCGTCGTGGTGAAGGGTGGCGCTAGAGAGTCTCATTTCTTAAAAGGAGCCTCAAGCTCCTTTAAACTCTCGAGTACAACATGACACATCACAACACAGCACGATACAAGACAACACAAGACAACACAACACAACACAATACAACACAATACAATACATCCCCTCAACTCCTCAGACTGACGTAGAGTCTTGAGTGCGGAAAGCACTGTGGTTTGTAGTATATACATGTAGTATTGTGGCTTATGTCTCCTTTTATGTTCAAATAATGCAAACATGTATTGTTTTGAAAGTCAGTCAACCTATACTGTAAGTTGTCCTTTAAAAATGTACACAGCTGAGAAATGAAATCCCTAAATGAGAAGTGATGGCAGTAAATGATCAGTGATTATTTTCACTTAGTCTGCTGGTGATTTGTTTTGTTCTTGTTGTGGACCTGTGGGCGTGCCTCCGTTTCCCCAGCAACCAAGCATCACACCTGCAACTCATCTAATCAACAGCAGTATCTCTTCCAGCGTTAGGGTTAGGGAGAATGTTATTTTGGGAAAGATCTTTGGAGAATTGCTTTCATTTTTAAATGTTAACACGTCTACCAGATTTATGCCCTCTTCCAATTCAAAAGCTTCCTGTTAGATGCAGCGTCCAGCCTACGGAGCTTTCCTCCCATGTCTCTAATGCTTCTGCAGTCAAGCATCACCAAATTATTAATGCTAAATTGCCAAAGCTATAGGAGGGATGGAGTAAAAGTGAAAGATAGAAAACTGCAAGAAGCATTGGATAGTGGTTCATAAAACCAATAGACACACTAGCAATTTTAAGTATGACAGTAGAGCTATGTTTAATTCCAGCAGGTGATCATGCTGTTCATCATAATCACATTTATGCAGCCACGCAAGGAGGAAAATACCCATTTCTGAGTCAATTACAATAGTACTGGAACAATCACTGCATGAGCCTTAAAACATGCAGAAAAACTTTACAGATAAAACAGCCACATGAAAACTTTGCAAAAGCTTTTTAAACTCAATTGAAAAGTAAGAAAATATGGTTACTGTGTAATTGATATGTCTTGATTATTTAAGTGCTTTTACATAAGAACCAGCTTCGGTGTACATAACTGAGTTAAGCGAGACCTAGGAGGATGTGGATCGTGTGATAGATTTATAAAATACAAAACAACAAAAATGTGTTGAAAAAGCAAGATAAAACTACATTACTCTATTTAATATAAAACTCTGAAGACAATGTACATGGATGGGTTTATCAGGTGAGCCCCGAGCATATTGGCCGTTTGTGAATCTTTGTGGGAACAATTATTAGGAAGTCTGTATTTTGTCTTGACTGCACAAAGACGGTGTCTGTTCATTGGAGAAATTATTGCTGCTCAGATAAAAAAAAACAACTAAACCTGTTTTTACAGTGCTGAATGGACGTGCTGTGATGGATGTGAAACTCAGGTGTGAAGTGGCCAGAACGCCTCACACTCTTTGTTTTCATTGAAGGAAGACAAACACGTGACGAGGCGTTCATGTGTGATTAGAAACGTCAATATCTCACTGTACGGATGGGAAGGACGGAAATTGTTTGTTTTCCCCTGACAACTTAGGACATATCTATCTGAGGGAGAGTAAAAATAAAAAGGGTACACTGGTCTTTTAAACATCAATACAGGAATTCTCAAAGAGAGGAAATCAGTTATTCATCTAACAAGCATTTTATTATTGTTATTTTTTTTACTGCCAAGAGCAGATATACTGGATGTGTGTACAAACAGGGATTGTTGGGTATATAACCAAGCACATAAATCCAGTTTTTCCAGTAAGCAAGGTTCACACCATAAGATTAGAATGACATCTGAAAGGTTGGCCATAGTTGTCTATATTGATCTCACCTAGACTAAAAGACTGCAGGTATTCAATCGACACACTCAAGCATGTATTTGTGGTCTTACAAAAACCTAAGTGGGGCACTGCGATCGGTGATGATGGTTCACATGGACCAGATATTGATTGAGTAAGAGGTATCAACAAAAGCCACCTATGAAAATGCACCAGTTATCACGTCTGCCATCAACGCTGCCTGTAGCTGTGTTCTCTTACAGCTATCCATCATTCTGAGCACTTGGTTTCACTCTACATATGTTTCCTCTAGTGATATTTTTCCTGAAAAAAAAGAAAAAAAAAAGATGGATAATTCATTTGTATCATTTTGAGTCAGTTTGGGGTTCGGAGTGGAGCAGCAGAAAGAAGTGCAAGAGTTGAAGGTATACAAGGTTTAATATGAATCAATAAATCAATAAATCAATAAAACTGATCACAAGACTCTGTGATCAGTGGTCAACGGGAAAGTGTGTTGTGTAGAATAGTGAATTTAAATTTTGCCGGAGCTTGTAGGCAAAGCAGCAACTACATCTATCTACCTTGAAAATGAATGATTTGAGTGCAATCGTTTGTTAAAAAAAAAGTATAAATCTTAAACTTAATCTTTAACAGGGACTCATACTCAGCTGCACTTATCTACTGTGTTTATGTCATAGACTGCAAAAAACACAGCATTAGGTTACATTGTTCTGGAAGCTGACAGGAACACCGTATGTCACTCAAAGTTAGCTACAGCTCCCAGGTAGCTCTTTCAGCTGAACCCCCCTGAATATTCTTTGGAGCAGCCGGCAGACAGGGTTAATACCGTTTTATAATAGATCCATGGTTAATACAGACGGCTGGTTGCTTCGCTAAGCGCGGTAGAATGAGAATTACGGATGAGGTAATAACGGTTAGTCTGACTGTCAATCAATAATATTTGAAATAAACGTACTGCTTTATATAAACTCTGCTAACATGCCAACAGTTGGCATTGGTGTGAAATCAAATGACTGAGACCAAAATGTTATTTATTTATTTATTTATTTATTTATTTATTTATTTATTTATTTATTTATTTATTTATGTGTTTATTTCTGCTCTAAAGTTGAACATGTTAACATGGGAGTCAGTGGAGATGGACTCACTTTTGCAGCCGGCCTCTAGTGGCCAGTCGAGGAACTGCATGGAAACTTTGTCCCGAATCAGACATGGGGTTTTCTGTAGAGTTTCAAGTTTAATTTCTCGTGTTTTACTTGTGTAGTGGCAAAATAGGAACCTATTTCCTTCCTTCCTTTATTTTTTTATTTTCCTTTGGTCGCTACCATAAAGGACAAAGTGCTTGATGTGCAGGAGTGGTAGTAGCAGTAGCGTTAAACGGTGAATTTTTATAGTAAACAAAACATAATTTCATTATAAATCAACAATGTAAAGACTGTGCTGCTCCTGGCTGCGGTCAATGACAGTTTTTGCCATTGATTGTGCCATCCCCCAGTCCATTTGACACCTCGGTAGGCCCCGCCCTCGCCACCTGAAGAGGGAGGAGCTCACACAAAAAATCCAGGTTAATTAACAAACACATAAATTAAACAAATAATGTAAATAAATTAAGGAAAACCTAAATGCAGCTCCTACAACTTGGTTCTTCAGTTTAGTTTTGATATGTGTTTATTTGACTTTCTGTGATGCCATGACCCTGTACCTGTGTTCTTGTGAAATGTCATCACCTGCAGCCGAGGCACTGTTTCAATCTCAAGAATGCAAGAATGCAAGTACAGAATAAATACATATACAACATATCTAGGATGCATCCAGTGTAGGCTTGTTTAGACTTAAGATACCAAATTATCCCAGAATGCATTTTGCGACAACAAGGGAAAGTAATAGCGGCTGCGAGAGGATTAAGTATGTGTACAGTGCAATACGTGGTAGCCCCTCAGCTCAGATCAGATGTCATCGAGCACACAAGTACGCTATGTCGTCCAAAGTACGTTCTACCGACGCAAACTTACAAGTACGGACTTCCAAAGAACGTTTTGAGAATGGAGAAAGGGCCTCGGTCTGGACGTTAGATGGGTGGGGCTTGATTTACATCCAGATTACAACGTCAACGCTCTGTCGTGTCATCGTGTTATGTCCGCCCAGAGACTCTCTGCAAGGATAGGCTGATTTCATTGGCTCTCCATGACATTTTCAAGGATTAATATGGGTGAGCAATGTGTGTTTCAAATGCACTTTGGATGAATTACAATTTAGTTAATACACTGAGCCTGAAAGATTTGCATTGGGTTGTATGACCATGGCTATGTTAGTCAAATATCAACTTTAACTGAACGGTAATTTTGTTGGATACAGAAAGTGGATATCAAAAACCCTGATTCTTTTTCCATATATGAGCTACCATTGCAACTCCTGCTGTACACAAATCCTAGATTATAAATAGCAAACTGTCAACACAGCGGCCACTCCCAAACTTCAACCCTCACAAGGATGTGTGGGGTAATTCTGCACATATTCAGCATTCTTCAACACTTGAACGGTGCAACTGATTTTCACCATAATAACAGTTACGGCGACACTAACTCATGCTGCCTCTGGGATTTATTGGCTTTCAGAACAAAATTAAAGAAGCTGGCTTTAACATAACCACCTTAAAATAGCCATCGTAAATTATCAGACACTTGTGGTGAGTGAGGGTGTTGTACCAGCAGACACCGCGGGACAAACATCCCTCTGTCCACTTGATTACGAGTAATTAATATTGGAGGCATGAAGGGTACGTCTTCTGTGAGCATGTACAAGGTTAGAAAGCATTGATGGAGTGGAGCAAAAATAAAAAATAGCTAATCTCTCCATGAACAGCGGGGTAGCAGTGGTTAGTAACATTTTCTGACGCACTCTCAAATTTTGTTTTACAGCTCTGACACATATTTCGTGACAAGAAAGTAATAAATATCACCCCCGTTTATATGCCTGCTTTGAGGTAGCTCTAATTAACCAAGTACGACACACATTCCCCAATGACATACGTCCTACCCTCAAGCCAAAAATAACACCATGAAGGAGGAAAAGGTGAGTGCGCTGCTCTGTGTCTAAGTTGCACGCTTAAGTATTAGGAGGGCCACTCTCTCTGATTTTCAGTTCAAGTGTGACTACGCATTTGCATTAAGACTGCAGACCTCGATCGGAGGTGGAATCTCACAGATTGCCTCAGAGGCTGAGGGTCACGGGTGATGAGAGGCGAGGTCGGGGTACAGGCACCTGCATGGAAGTGGTGGGAGGAACGAGGGGGGAATAATCAAAAAAAGAAAGGAAAGGCAGATTGTGAGAAATGAAACAAAGCCTTTCTCAGATCCAGAAGTTTTTGTTCTTACACACCGAGGATTTGAACTAAGAACTTGCAGATGTGGAAGTGAGGCAGGTGAGAGTTGATCAGACATCTAAAGATCTAAAGAAGCATGTGTTTGTCACCTGCAACCACCTCTTGGCTGAATGTTTATGTTCAGGTGCTTCATCGTTCTTTCGCCTATATTTTTGCCCTTCAGTCATCTTCAACTTTACTTGTATTTGTATCTGTATTTGGCTCAACTATTTTAGCAACCTAAATTTAAAGGTAAAAAAAAGACATCACTTGAAGTCACTGTAACATCACTGACTTCAAGCAAAAATCTTCACAAAGCAGCAGAAACATTTATCTTTGATATAAACCTTAAGTACACTACTCATCTTGCATTTTTTTCTTTTTTTAAAGGAGACACATTGCATATTTTGTTCATTATTCAACTTTGAGGGATAGTGGAAGCACCTCCTTTGTTTTGGCTGCTGTTGCTGCAAGACTACTTCCCCTCATACGGCCCTACTTGTCTCATCTGATTAGAAATGGCTTAGAAATGTTGTAATGTCGGCAGCTGCTGTTGTTTTCCATAGTGCTCAGGATTTTTAGAAAATGGGAACATTCAAGACGCAGAGGTAGAAGAGCTTAAAATGAGCAGCCGGTTGACAGGCATGTCCCATGAGTCAACAGCGAGTTGGTCAGATGGAGTCCAATGTTTACTCTCCTCCAAGCTTTGCTTTCAGTCTTCTCTGACTCCCCAGAGGAGTATTTGGCTATTTAGCGGCCCTGTTATGTTTACCAGCTGGTCAGTTCATGCTGTTTATGTAGCAAATGCATCACAACGCTGAAGTAACAGTGATGCTGCGGCCCATAAAACAATAACAATGAGCTGAAATGCAATAAAATGCTCCGTTTCACTCTTCAGAGGACTTTTAACAGCAGCCGTGTAAGACCAGCTTTGCAAACTTATAAAAATTGATTACTTTTATGCAACTACTGTTACTCATGCACTGACTAATGCAGGAAAATGCTAAAGAAAATATAATTCTGATTTATCTTTAATGAATTATAACACTTTTAGATCAATTTCTCAATATAATATGGAGACAAAACCCAGACATCCACCACTAACAGCTAACAGCTGAAGTGCTGATCTTTTTCATCCAGCAGTGATCATTTATTTCTTAAATCACTACACAAGGGTGGTTTTAAAAAACAGATGTTTTTTTTGGGTGTTTTTTTTTGGTGTTTTTTTTACATTTGCACCTCCAAATGCTCCTTAATGTTGACTAAAAGGCCAAACGTCTCCCATCCAAAACGTAAGCTTCTTTTTTTTTTGTTGTTTTGTAGCCAACAACTAATTGATATTTTTCCACAAACAGCTCCAGTGGCCTTAAATCTTAATCATCGCAGTTACTCTCGACTAGACATGACATCATTGCAACAGGTAGCCCAGTTTGTTCCACGGTCTTTAATCATGGAGATTGCCATCATAATGGGCGAGTGAACCGCCGGCTCACAAAAGAAGGCCTCTCTGTGCAGAGGAGTCAGATAAGGTGTGTCTCTCCTTCAGATAGTCTGGAGACAGAAAGGAGGAACAGGGTTTCCTTTCTTTCATTGATCCTAGATGAGATGAAGCACCGAACTGCCGGGAAAATGATTGTATGGAAGTTGTAAAAATCAGTATGAAATGATTTCAATATAACCTCTTTTTTTCCTTTTCCATAGCTGCAACACTCTAGCTGCAGATTCAAAGCATCACCGATAACTAGAAACATGCCAAAAGACACTCGACTCCCTGTCATCACATTCACTCCACCTCTTCCTCTTTTCTCTCCTATTCTCCCTCACTCTTTTCCTCGGGCCTGCATGCTGGATGCCTCTACGTCAGCTGTGCCAGTTACTCTCTTAATCCCAAACAGACTGGCTTCCGCCACAGAAGAAAAGCCTCAGCCTGGCCGTCTCCTCGGCGCTTGCTCTGCAGAAACCTCATTAATCGGCAGCACATGGCGATAGGTTGTGGAACGGATTATGGGCCTTGCAACGTATGTGGTCCTCCGGGCGCTCTGGCGGTTACATGGTAGCGTTCAGGGACACACACACACACACACACACACACACACACACACACACACACACACACACATACACACACGCACGTGCACACAAAACCCTAACGAGGAGACAGAATTGATCATTGCTGTTCTCGCTTTTCCAGACTCCCGGACCAAAGAGGGAGGAGGACAGTTGTCAGTCATTCCTAATAGTTGCTCCCCTCAACAGTGGAGTCAATGGCTTTCTCCCTGATGTGAACACTGCATAGAAACTCATGCGGCGTGCTGAACGTGTAATTATCAAACTTGGAGCTGCTTATTAAGATGAGAGAGAGAACAAGCCGATTGTGTTTCCTTTCCTTTTTTTTTATTTTATTTTTTTTTTGTTTCTCCACACAATGGAGTAAGTGGAGGTCTGTGAAACCATGGTGAGGAGGAAGGATCTGAGAGGGGGAGGACAAGACAGGGAGAAAGAGACATGGGGAGGATGAGATAAAGGAGGGAGAGACAATCAAGAACGCACATATATAAACACAGTGTACACACACACTCACACTGTCAGAACATAATGGTGTGGTAAGCACGATTTTTTATTTTCTTCTCTTTCTATGTGTGAACAAGTGTAACTGTGCGTGTGTGTGTGTGTGTGTGTGTACAGTGTGTACACCTCAGGGGGTGGATTTGGTCTCAGAAACACAGCTGCGAGGCCTGCTCTGTCTCTATCATTTGTAAAGCACTGGTCTGCCAAGGGTGAAAAGTGACCAAAATTATCCAAGAATCTAGTGCCATGTTGCATGCATGTGTGCGTGTGTGTGTTGGGGGTCCTAATTCAGGAGGGAAGGGTGAAAATTACACCTCTGCTCCCACGTCCTGGGAGTGGATTGCACATTGGGTGGTTGCAAAGCTCTCAGAAAATAGGCGTGCATGAGTCCGATTTTGAGGGTCGACCCGCAGTTTGTAAGTTGGTTTCTCATTTGTATGACGTCAGATCTCACAATCGTACTCTTTCCTAATATGATAAGAAACTGTCCAACTGATACGGTTGCATCAAGGTAAGAAAAAAGAAAATGGATTGAACTCACAAGCCTGTTCCTCATAACATATATTTAAATTGGCTGATGATGGAGCACAAATATGAGATGCCTGAAGTATCTTGTCTCTGCAGAAGGCGTTTGTAGCTTCCATGCGGCATAACAGCACAAGCAAAGTGTCTTAAACATGTTTCGAATGCACAACAGGTTGAAAAAGGCATCTCAACTGCGGCTTCAGTGTTTTTTGTTTTCTTCTCGGTGTATTGTATTTGCAAGCACACGTGAGTGGCTGCCATGTCTATCTGTGTGTGTGTGTGTGTGTGTGTGTGTGTGTGTGTGTGTGTGTGTGTGTGTGTGTGTGTGTGTGTGTGTGTGTGTGTGTGTGTGTGTGTGTGTGTGCGTGTGTGTGTGTGTAGGCCTCTGTCTGTGCATGTAAGACGTGAACAATAGGACTGGTTCATAGACGCCACTATAGGCAGCCCAAGGCCAGAGAGACGTCGCTCCAACAACAGCTCACACAGACGGCTCCTTGGCCTCACGCCTCTTATCTTCCTCCGGCCGGACAGCCAGAGCTATTCTGTCCCCTCTGGCCTTTCACGAGAGCCAATGAATAGACTCAGTAGCAAAACATGAGGATGCCTGAAAGACCATTCTGGGCCATTTTTAAAAGACTGTCTGGTCCTTCTGTGAGAATATACATTAAAAAATACTGAGTTGCTGTAGAAATGTAAATAAAATGATTTGAAAATCGTTTCAAAATAGTGATTACCTTACGTAAATGAGCAATGTCTTCCCTGATGAGGACATCGCCTGGATCATAGCCTCATATCTGCACATACTGTATCACTCATGCATTTATAGGTATGCATGTGACCTATAACCATGTACTGTACTGCATCCCTGCAACACTGAAGAGGTTGTTTTTTTTTTAAATGAGGTGCAAAATATTGCCTGTCATGAAAAAAATAAAACATAAGATTTGTCAGACCACGGGACACTGTTCCACTTTGCCTCAGTCCAAGTTTAATGACCTCAGAGCCCCAGATCATTGGCACCATTTGTTTTTATGGACATTTACACACACATAAAAAGTAATGTTGGCCTTTCTTTGGTTTATTTGAATGTTTGAGGAAAAATAATGCAAAACACAGATCTTCAGAAGAATACAGGGGCAATAAATTGCAGAAGTGCTCATTCATAGCGGATTTTTTGAATAAATATTGTGCATACACACTTTTTTCCAACTTGTTAATTTAATGTTAACCATCTTGGCTGTAGCATTTTATTTGTTCTTATAGCAGCACGATAAGGTTTTGATTGACACTCTTCATTGGGTTTCAGCAGAAACAGGTGCTGATTCTCAGGTAATCTTTTTTGTAGGGGTTGGCAGATTAATCCATTTCATGAAGATCTGCAAAGAAAATTGGTTCAGGTGGTCAGGAATGGCACAGATTACTGAGGCACAACTTTTCCATGCAGTGAGAGGAAGGCCGGTGCCGTTGTCGGCAGTGAAGGAAGTTTTATATCACTGTGGACTAAGAGGCGGCAGTCTGAGAGAGAAGACATCGCTCCAAAGTTGGCGCCCTCAAAGTCGACTGCGGCTTGCCACTGACAACCTGGACAAAGTCAGAGCTTTTGGGGGAAAGTTTTAGGGTCAGAATCGGCAGAATCAGTCCAAACGCACATTAAAATTGCTTGAGGAATGAACAAAACAGGCAAGACCTTTGAAACTATGACTTTTTTGTGCACCAAATTCACATCCCTTTTTCTCTTCCAGATTTATGATATATAATTCTTATACCCGCAGAAAAACAACAACTTTTAACAGTTATATTTGTTTTGAAACCAGGGGGGAGATGAGTTATCAAAAGTGTCCTCAGTCCTTTTGGATCAGACATTTAATACTGAAGTATAGGCGTGTATGACCCTGCTATAAACAATAGTGCAAGTGAAAGTGCTTGATTTGATGAAGCTTTCTCTGCAGATTATAGTTATTTTTTTTAGAGCCATAACATCGGGAAAACAAAAAAATAGACAAACAGGTTAACATTAACAGATGCACACAGACAGTTTAGAGAATAAAAGCTCAGATGTTCCCAACCTCGATGCCCTCCACTATCAAGTAATCAGACGTAATTCAAACTGCAGGGATTTTAAATTTCCTGTTATTTCACTTCTCTGCAAATTTTATTTCACAGTAGCGAGGGGCCAACATCTCTGGTGTCATCGGGTCTGTTTTTACGTGCTCGTGATTCAGAGCTGTGAATGTTCATGAAAATTTGAGCTTGAAGTTAAATCTATTATTTTCTTCTTGATGAAATCGAACGTTTTTGAAAAAAAAGTGTGCTCTTAAGTCCAAATGAAGCAAAAAGATGTAGTAATTCATAGATAGATAGATAGATAGATAGATAGATAGATAGATAGATAGATAGATAGATAGATAGATAGATAGATAGATAGATAGATAGATAGATAGATAGATAGATAGATAGATAGATAGATAGATAGATAGATAGATAGATAGATAGATAGATAGATAGATAGATAGATAGATAGATAGAAACTGACTTAAATGACTGAGCTCTGTTTGAACTCTTTGAACTCTTAAAATCTCTTTTTCTCCAACAATTGTTGTGGAAAGCGTCCAGTGCAGCACTGAGCTGCCCCGCGTTTCCCCTTTGCGTGTGTCGAGATCTGAGGACCTCCTACACAATCCCAGACTGCCTTGCTCTTGATCAAAGGTAGCGTATGTTATTCAGTGAAACTATGATAAAGAGGCTCCTGTTACAATTAGGAGGGAAGTCGTCGTTTTTTTTTTTTTGGCCAGTGCACCCTCTGCTCCTTCTCTTGAGTCGCTGGCGCGATGGTCAGACGACTGTGGACATGAGAGCACTGGCTCTGACCTCTGCTTGACGGTAATGACTGCACCTTGACCCCGGCTCTTTTTGTTTAAGTGATGATGACCCGTCCTGTATTTTCTTGGGAGTTAAAAATCAGCCGACGGGAGATGCCTGGATAATATGATGTACAACACACTATTTGTACAACCAATAAATAGCATGATGCGTGAGAGTCGGGTGAAAAACAAAACAACCTAAAAAAAACAAAACATTTTCATTGACCCCGCCCCCCCCTCGTTGGATATGCTGTGTTTTTTCTCGTCTAAAATGTACCTCAGTTGACTAGACCCAGCGTTTATGGTCTGAAATGCTCACATGCCATATGCATGCATGGGAACGTGTCCTTTTTCCCTTGCGTTCGTCCCCCCTCCCCTCCTCGTATACCCCCGTCCACTTCCTGCTATCTCCAGGGCCAATCTAAAGCTGCGCTATTACGAGTCCTGTACTCGGCGTGTTGGCGGCCGATTTAGAACATCAACACCATCAATCAACCCGCCAAAGGGGCCAACCAGCTGGCTGAACCGTCGCGTCCCAGCGCCGGACAATTTGTCATCCAATAGGGCCAACTCGCGTTCACGAAACTCCACACAAACCTTTTTCGCCAGTCCCTCTCTCTTTATGCTAAAAACCTCTTTTGATGACTTATTGACTCGCCCCTTTCAACCGCTTCCTTGAAGCCTTGATGTCTGAAGCGGCAACGGCTTCGTTGCCAAAAATATTTTGCACTTTGTTTTCTTTCTCTCTCTCTCTCCATGTGAGAATAATTGAACGGTAATGTACAGTCGCGAAACAAAGCTAACTTTGGTCGTTGATGACTGATGTTTGTGTTTGCTGCTGAGCGTGGAGCAGCAGCCATCTTATTCACTGTTTTTTGGCCATTACTTCTGCTGGAAAAATAAGCTGCGCTCTGGCTACGACGAACGTTTCCCCCTTTTGCTTTATGTGTCTCAGTGAGGTGGGTCATTATCCACCAAAATATATGGCCAACAAATAAACAAATAAACATGCAGTGGAGAAAGCATGAGTCATAGACCAGTAAAACACTGCATATGCTCACACAAACTACACAAATATTCGATTTAATGTAGGCTTCCTGTATACTTGGGCGATAATGATAGAGCAGAAAAGACTTTATAAGTCTATAAAAGTCAGAGACACGGTCGATAAAGAGGAGATGTTTTCACTAAAATAATGAAAGAGATTTATGTTGCAAATGTATACCCTTTTTTCTAATATCCTAAGGAGGGAGACACCTCAGCT
The DNA here is from genome assembly GCF_033807715.1 of Cololabis saira. NCBI lineage: Eukaryota > Metazoa > Chordata > Actinopteri > Beloniformes > Belonidae > Cololabis > Cololabis saira. The sequence continues at coordinate 14,702,783 of NC_084601.1, read as the reverse complement.
ATTTTGGTTAATTGGAAACCAGAATTACTGCAGCTATGATAACACGCTATCAGAAATTTCAGAAACAATTGTGTCATGGATATCCTCCTTGAACGCATATACACTTGAATGCACATGGATTTACTAGTGGATTCCTCAGTCCTCACTGTCTTGCTCTCGCTCTCCGGGCCAGCTGAGAGGCCCCTGCGGGCACGGAGGGGGCCCTAGAGTTGTCCAAACACCCCCAAATGAAGGTCCGGGGAAGTTCCTTGCTCCTTTGTCTCTGCCATCTCTGCCAGGGGAACAAGTGCAGCACAGTGTGCAGATTTGGGAGTGCGTCTGCTGGGGTCAAGATGTGTCGGCGCGATGGTCCCTCACAGTCACGCTACCATTTCTCCCCTAAGCGCCCCACTGCTTGTGTGCAGACATGTCAGGCCCAGCTGCACAACTGGCTGCCCTTTACCAGTTCAATCAGCCAAGGTCACCCACAATCAAGCAGTGATGATGCACATCTGTGTGTGTGGGCAGGGAGGTATGCAGCAGTGAGCTTCTTATGAATTCTGTAAATAAAATGGTAAAGCATCTCCATCCATCACATTTTTCCTCACAAGAACAAGAGATTGTAAGCAAAGAAAAAAAAAGGAACAGACTGAAGCCTGAGGAAAGCATAAAGCTGTGTTAAATTTGGAGGATGAACTTTCAAGTCTGTGCAAGGGATTACTGAGAGTCTGCAGCAAATCACAGCTGACATTTCCACATTTCGGAGTGAAAATGATTTCTGCTAAACAGAACCATACATCAGAACTGGGCGGCTTTTTACATCGTTGCACACAGCTTTATTTGCCTATAAATAATTTTCCAACATCCCGCTCAAGTATTGGGGCATTTGATTTCAGTTTTATGAGAACATGTTTTACAAATTCTACTCAGGGCAAGAAAAACTGTACCTGGCAGCCACACTGAAAAAGGCTTTCTTCACCTTCATACTGTGTAATGAGGTCAGAAACTGCTCCGATTCAGAGCCAGAATAGATTACTTATGGGCCGAGGACGCTGCCAAATACATTGCATGACAAACATTAATGCAAAAGCGACTTAAAAGATGGTGAAATAATCTGTTGCTTAAAACAGGATGGCGTGGTATTTCTTTTTAAGTTAAAATGATCCGTCAGAATAAAAACATTTTCGGTACTGTGGTAGTTCTGCTTTATTTCACGCATGTCCAAGTCCAACTGGAGTGATATTGTCTTTGTACCCGAAAGAAAAATGTGTTTACGGACATGGGAGACTAATTGAATGAAATTATAACCAGCATAAAGTGGACCCTTGGCATAAGTCTTTTCTTGAGAAATCCTAATGACAAATAACCACTTTCCCTTTCACCTCCTTGGGTTTCATCTGGGTCCTACCCAGGTTGCTCTGCTCTGATCCTGCAGCACTAGTTCATTGGCTGCGCTGTTTTAGCCTCACCCACGGCCACATTCTGGTGAAAGCGTTATTCTGATGAACGCCCTCCTGGGCTTCAGTGTTAAACTGCTTTTCTAAGCGTTACCACTAGCTGTTACCGCAATTTGAAAGTGCAGACTGCAAAGTCTGTGTTTAATTGTAATGGAGAGATTGATTTTGCACGATTGGGGGCCTATACATGTTCTGTCTTAGATGTTACAGCCAATCACACGTTCAACCGTCTCTGTTTTTCCTAAATTCATAGTGAATGGCTAAATCCGAGACTACGAGGATACAGTCTTGTGAAAGTTATTGTTGCCCACTTTCCTGCTTGGTTTAAGTTGTTAATTCATTTCCTGTTCTCCCTCGAAACTTCATGAGATGATGATAAACAGGCACGCTTTAGATTTTGATGTGGAAATTCACCACAGGAAGAGGAACAGTTTGGAAGAAGTGATTGAACTGAATGGGATTGCAGAGGTTTTGCATATTTTTTTGTCTATTTCTTTAAATTTCATGTATGAACAGTGCCTGTGAAGGGAATCAAAATTGATGTAAATGACATAAAATTAACAAAGGAAGGCAGAACTGATAAAGAAACCTTACTTTTAGTTATTTTAATTTGAAGGCTGCACACATTTGTAAAACTACATTTATAAAATCCTAAATTTCACAATCTTCTGCATGAACGGGTGCTGAGAACATTTAAAAACAAAGAGGGAAAAAAACAGGTTTCTCCTTCACTTATTACTGCTTCTCTTTACGTTCAACAAACAAAGGACGGGATGGTGTCACGTTCACGACATTAAACCATAGGGAATCCTCTCGACCTGATTTTAGGCCGAATGACAACAAAAACTAAATCCAAACCCAGGTGACCACCAGCAGTCCCTGTCTGCAGCCTCGTCTTTAGGGTCTAACAACTTAATAAGTGGCTGTCCCAGGTTTCCGGGACATAGTCCAGACCAGCAGAGCCCCCCGACTGAATGGACGTCCAGAGGCATAAGGAGGGCTTCATTTATCAATCAGACCAATCACAGACTTTTCCGGGACTAGGGACAGCCACATGTTGGGGATTAAGGTGCATGGAATTCAGCGCAACCTAATTGCAGAGTTAGTCAGTCAGAGATTACAGCAAATCAACAGTTAAAGGAGTTGGATTCCACTGTGGCTGCAGCTGGATCTATGTACTGTTTGTATCACTTATCAATGTGAATTCAGGACATCTTGAAGTTAAACGATTGAAGCAGCCTGCATAGCTAAAAATGTGAGTTATTCAAAAGTGGTGCATGAGCACTTCTGTATATCCCTTTCTAAAGTAGATGAGCAAAGAACTGAAATGAATAAGGTTTTAGATACAAGAAAACTTTCTGAGCATATTAAAATGAACAATACTGCATTTTGATGCTTTTAAAAGCAACTTTCCAAATACAAGACAATAAAGTGTTTCATCAAACAGCTTAAGCATCTGAAGACTCCATGCATTTGGAGGGATCAATGCAAAACCCACATGCAGTCAAAGAAAAGTCCAAGCATTGTGTCATCACTACAAATGAAGTTCTTGTGAAGGCTTAGCGCAGATAATTATCGTTAGCCAGGCTGCACACGGGCTGCGAGCTCTGCAGCATATTTAGAAGCTGATGGAGAGAGGTGAGCCATCACCATCACCTCTGGCATGTTGTGTCACTCCTGCTCATTTCCATCCCTGCACACGGATGACAGATGAGCCAGTGACAGGTGTCAGAGCAGAGCAGCGCAGGTCTCGTCAGTGATTCACTGAGCCTCCCGCTGTGTGGGACATGCACACTTTGACATACCATGACTATAACTAGAGGAGGAGGGAGGTGTGTCTGTTTCTGAACGTGAACGATAGAGAAATAGAAAATGACTGGGGGAAAGGAGAGGAAGGGACATTAGTGATGATATATATGGCTGAAACGGGCCGTATGGACTGATCCTTTGAAATAAAATTAAAAAAATCCAACTGTGAAAAAAAATTAGTGGGCAAAAAAAGGGGGTAGTTGTATTTATTTGGGTTGTTTTAGAAGCAAAAAGATTAAAAAAAAATCCACATAAGCTGTATTTCCGCATGGACAAGTGACACGTGTCTTTGCTCACAAAGCCCTTTTGTGATGCTGATCTTGGGACAGCACGATAGATGCTCTTCAAACCTCCATCAGCTAAGGCTCAACAAGCAAGAAAAGGAACATTTATGCCTCACTTGGTCAAAATTAGAACGTCTGTTCTTTTTTTTTCAAACCTTGTGATAAACAAAGATCATTAAAAGTAACTAAAAAATCCCAATTTCACAAAAGCTGGAAAAAAGAACATAAATAAAAATCGAATATAATGATTTGCAAATCTCATGAACCCATATTTTGTCATCTTGGATATGAAATTGATTGCAGTAATCTGTCTGAAAAGCCTTCTCCGACCAAGCCTTCCTTAAATGTGCTTTTAGCATTGTCTTGCTGAAAGAGGCAAGGTCTTCCCCAAAAAGTGTTGTATGAATGGCTGCATATGTTTCTCTAAAACCTCTACATACCTTAAGCATTGACGTTACTGGTCCAGATGAGTTAACCAATGCACTCTGATACCATCAGAGATCCAGGCTTTTGAAATGAGCTCTGATAGTAAACTGGATGGTCCCTCTCTCCTTGTCCAAACTGAGGTTCAAGTCTGGATTCTTATGCCTTCATTTTTCCTTAGTTTATGTTAAATTAGCTTTGGCACAGAGAGGATCATGTTTATATCTGGCTTCCTCGTTGCATGACTGAGCTTTAATCTGCATTTGTGGGTGGCAGACTGTGCTGAGACAGTGATATCCATCCATCCATCCATCCATTGTCCACCGCATTATCCGAGTCCGGGTCGCGGGGGCAGCAGTCGGAGCAGGGATCCCCAGACTTCCCTCTCCCCGGACACTTCCTCCAGCTCTTCCGGGGGGACTCCAAGGCGTTCCCAGGCCAGCCGAGCGACGTAGTCACTCCAGCGTGTCCTGGGTCTTCCTCGGGGCCTCCTCCCGGTGGGACATGCCCGGAACACCTCACGAGGGAGGCGTCCAGGGGGCATCCTATACAGGTGCCCGAGCCACCTCAGCTGGCTCCTCTCGATGTGGAGGAGTAGCGGCTCTACTCCGAGCTCCTCCCGGGTGACAGAGCTCCTCACCCTATCTCTAAGGGAGCGCCCCGCCACCCTGCGGAGGAAACTCATTTCGGCCGCTTGTATCCGGGATCCCGTTCTTTCGGTCATGACCCAGAGTTCATGACCATAGGTGAGGGTGGGAACGTAGATCGACCGGTAAACTGAGAGCTTTGCCTTTCGGCTCAGCTCCCTCTTCACCACGACGGACCGATACAATGACCGCATTACTGCGGCCGCCGCACCGATCCGCCTGTCGATCTCGCGCTCCGTTCTCCCCTCACTCGTGAACAAGACCCCAAGATACTTGAACTCCTCCACCTGAGGCAGGAACTCTCCCCCGACCTGGAGGGTGCAAGCCACCTTTTTCCGGTCGAGAACCATGGCCTCAGACTTAGAGGTGCTGATTCTCATCCCAGCTGCTTCACACTCGGCTGCAAACCGCCCCAGTGCATGCTGAAGGTCCTGGCTCGAGGGAGCCAACAAGACCACATCATCTGCAAAAAGCAGAGATGAAATCAAGTGGCTCCCGAACCGTACCCCCTCCGGCCCCTGGCTGCGCCTAGAAATTCTGTCCATAAAAATAATGAACAGAACCGGTGACAAAGGGCAGCCCTGCCGGAGTCCAACACGCACCGGGAACAGGTCTGACTTACTGCCGGCAATGCGAACCAAGCTCCTGCTCCGGTCATACAGGGACCGTACAGCCCTCAGCAGAGGGCCTCCGACCCCATACTCTCGGAGCACCCCCCACAGGATGCCACGTGGGACACGGTCGAAAGCCTTCTCCAAGTCCACAAAACACATGTGGACTGGTTGGGCAAACTCCCATGCGCCCTCGAGCACCCTGCGGAGGGTGTAGAGCTGGTCCAGTGTTCCACGACCGGGACGAAAACCGCATTGTTCCTCTTGAATCCGAGGTTCGACTATCGGCCGAATTCTCCTCTCCAGCACCCTGGAATAGACTTTCCCCGGGAGGCTGAGGAGTGTGATTCCCCGGTAGTTGGAACACACCCTCCGGTCCCCCTTTTTGAAGAGAGGGACCACCACCCCGGTCTGCCAGTCCAGAGGCACTGTCCCCGACTGCCACGCGATGCTGCAGAGGCGTGTCAGCCACGACAGCCCCGCAACATCCAGAGACTTGAGGTACTCAGGGCGGATCTCATCCACCCCCGGTGCCTTGCCACTGAGGAGCTTCCGAACTACCTCAGTGACTTCAGCTTGGGTGATGAATGAATCAACCTCTGAATCCTCAGCCTCTGCTTCCTCGACGGAAGGCGTGTCAGCGGGATTGAGGAGATCCTCGAAGTATTCCTTCCACCGCCCGACGATGTCCCCAGTCGAGGTCAACAGCTCCCCTCCTCCACTGTAAACAGTGTTGGTGGAGCACTGCTTCCCCCTCCTGAGGCGCCGGATGGTTTGCCAGAATTTCCTCGAGGCCGACCGGTAGTCCTCCTCCATGGCCTCCCCGAACTTTTCCCAGACCCGAGTTTTTGCTTCCGCGACCGCCCGGGCCGCAGTCCGCTTGGCCTGCCGGTACCCGTCAGCTGCCTCGGGAGTCCGCCGAGCTAGCCAGGCTCGGTAGGACTCCTTCTTCAGCTTGACGGCACCCCTTACTTCCGGTGTCCACCACCGGGTTCGGGGATTGCCGCCGCGACAGGCGCCGGAGACCTTACGGCCGCAGCTCTGGACGGCCGCGTCAACAATGGAAGTGGAGAACATGGTCCATTCGGACTCAATGTCTCCGGCCTCCCTCGGAATCCGGTCAAAGCTCTCCCGGAGGTGGGAGTTGAAGACCTCCCTGACAGGGGAATCTGCCAGACGTTCCCAGCAGACCCTCACGATACGCTTGGGTCTTCCAGGTCTGACCAGCTTCCTCCCCTGCCAGCGGATCCAACTCACCACCAGGTGGTGATCAGTTGACAGCTCAGCCCCTCTCTTCACCCGAGTGTCCAAGACATACGGCCGAAGGTCAGATGAAACGACAACAAAGTCGATCATTGACCTCCGGCCTAGGGTGTCCTGGTGCCACGTGCACTGATGGACACCCTTATGCTCGAACATGGTGTTCGTGATGGACAGACTGTGGCTAGCACAGAAGTCCAACAACAAAACACCACTCGGGTTCAGATCGGGGAGGCCGTTCCTCCCAATCACACCTCTCCAGGTAACACTGTCGCTGCCCACGTGAGCGTTGAAGTCCCCCAACAGAACGATGGAGTCCCCAGTTGGGGCACTTTCCAGCACCCCTCCCAGGGCCTCCAGGAAGGCCGGGTACTCTGCACTGCCGTTCGGCCCGTAGGCCGAAACGACAGTGAGAGACCTATCCCCGACCCGAAGGCGCAGGGAAGCGACCCTCTCGCTAAGTGGGGAGAACTCCAACACATGGCGGCTGAGCTGGGGAGCTATTAGCAAGCCCACACCAGCTCGCCGCCTCTCACCATGGGCAACTCCAGAGTAGTGGAGGGTCCAGCCCCCTTCAAGGAGCTGGGTTCCAGAGCCCAAGCTATGTGTGGAGGTGAGCCCGACTATCTCTAGTCGGTACCTCTCAGCCTCCCGCACAAGCTCAGGCTCCTTCCCCCCCAGCGAGGTGACATTCCATGTCCCTAAAGCCAGAGTCGTCGTCCGGGGATTGGGTCGCCGGGGCCCCCGCCCACGGCTGCCACCCAAATCGCACGGCACCTTCCCCTTATGAACTCTCCCGCGGGTGGTGGGCCTACGGGAGGGCGGGCCCACGTCGCTCCTTCGGGCTGCGCCCGGCCGGGTCCCGTGGGCCAAGACCCGGCCACCAGACGCTCGCCTGCGAGCCCCGACCCCAGGCCTGGCTCCAGGGTGGGGCCCCGGTAACGCCAGTCCGGGCGACGTACACTTCCTTGCTGGTTCTTGCTTCATAAGGGGCTTTGACAGTGATATCTTTTTTTTTAATGATAATTGTGTTGTACTTTCCTTGTTTTGCATTGATTGTATTTTTTGTATTTATTGACAAATTTTGTGTAGTTAAGTAATTTTAACCTCGTTTGTATAGCCTTAGTTTTTTTTTAGAAAGACAAATTGAGTATTGTCTAGGGACAACAGATGAAAAATAGCCTTTTGGCTAATTCTGGCACATTTACAGAAATGTCAATTAATGTGCATATAAATAAATACATATCAGAAGAGTTCCTGATCCAATGCAGTAACTTATTTTACAGAATCATGCCTGTTTTTAATGCTGCTTGAGGGACCAATGAGCACTGAAATCTGAGACTGATTCTGGGCCATGTCCCTCTGCACACAGAGATTTCTACAAATCCTATTTTTGGTGATATTCTGTACAGTAGATGTTGACATTTTCTCCATCTTCAAAATCTTACGCCAAGGAATATCATTGTGAAATTATTATTTTAATTTGCAGTTTTTTTCTGACTAGTAAATGTCTCCTTCTCTAAGACACTCTCTTCATACTCAGTGGCGTCACCTACCTTTTGCCAATAAATCTGGGTAGCTGAGAGATGTTATTACAGGTGTATCTTCTTCGTACTCCTTACTATTCCAGCCTTTTGTGTCAAGTTTTCCTGCTTTTTAAGACACCTTGTTTACATCAAATTCAAAACGAGCTAATATTTTTCATGAAATGATAAAACATCTCAGTTTCAACTTTTGACTGTCCCAGCTCATTACAGGGGAAAGGCTGGTGTTCACCTTGGACAGGTCGCCAGCCCATTGCAGGGTCACATATATAGATATATAGATAAAACGTACACTGGCAGGTGGAGAACATCCAAACTTCGGGGGTTTGTATATTCATCTGAAATTTATTTTTCACAGTTAATGAAAAATGTTTCCATTCATGATGTACCACAGCCAAAAGAAAAAATTAACAACGGTTTTACACAGAGGACAGCTTAAGCTAATGACTTAGTGTCAGCATGAGGATAGACTTTGGAGATAATGGGCACTTCCAATAAGAGTGCTTTTCACAGAGGGGATTATCACCTATGTTAAGAGTGTATGAGTGCTTTTCACATACGTTGGACCATGGACACAGACGTGGAACCCTATTAGTGCACATTACACGAAATAAATTATCATGTAATTTAATTAGTTTTATCAAATTATATTTTGGGGGGGGGCAAAAGTAGGTCTCTTGTGAGTGAGTGGTGGGATTATTGTGCCTTTATGAAAAAAAAGCAAGAATCTGAAATGGTTTATAAACCAGATAGTGGATATTGTTTCAAAAACCGTGTTGGTGAAATATTTCATAGCATATGCAAATGTGGGGGTTCCAAGCTGTGAGTAATATGTGGTTTACTCCTAGGGAAATTCTAGATTCGCCAATAGAGGTGTCATTGTTCCTAAATTCTTGGTTTCCAACATTGGGGCTCAGGACCCCCCATATTTCATTTCTCTCCCGCTGATAGCATTTATCAGCAGTGTCCTGATAAAAACAAAATATGCAACTTAAGCCTGAGCAGGGCTTAGCCGCCGAGGTGGACAGGATTACCTGCAGACTACCCGGGACAGGCATCAGATTGTACTGTCATAAAGGCCCATTAGCCTTTTGGCAAACTGTACCTCAAGCCCAAGATGACAGAGCTTTTCAAGACAGACAGGGGGGGAAAATATGAAACTTAAATTCGTCATGACAGACATCTCAACGAACAAGACCCACAGAAAAATGAATTTGTAAAACAAAACAAGCATAAAAGGCTCTTTCTTTATTATTTTTTATCTTCATTTGACTCCTTCGGGAGTTCAATTTATTTTCTTGTCAAGTTTCTCTATGAAATAGTGAATATCCACAGTTTTCTTCAGGTGTAAGTACTCATATGAAAAGAGAGATGGGGTTTCCACACAACACACAATGGAGCAGACTTACTGACTGGCTGGGATTAAATTTAATACAGGATCTTGACAGACATATCCTGGAAGCACGTCGTTCTCCCTGCAAATTTCCTAAAGGAGCAAAGCTTACGTGTTTTTTTCTTGGATTTGCCTTATTAATTGGGAGACTAAGTCCCCTTAATCCATTATAATCACTTACTGATACGTCTTATAAGTTTCACCTGTCTCACAACTTTGTCACAAGCTCATACAGCTTCACTTTCCACACATGGATAGAACCATCTTTTTTAAATTTATGACCAAACAAAATTCAAATACGGGGTTTTATTGCGAGAATACAGTTGACAAAGTAGCCACAGGTACAGGAAGCACAAACTAGACACCGCAGCAGGTGTAATCAGCTGTCTTAGAAAGCACTGCCATTTTCTCTGACATGTGGAAAGGGATGGCTCCTCTGTTATCTTCTCGGGCTGATCTGGTGACACACTCGCATCTCACCCATTTCCATCCATCCACCTCACACTGTGCAGCGCCTCAAGGCCACATCATGAGCCAGGCCTCTGATGAAAGCCCTGCAGCAGCTGGGATTGAGGAGGCAGACTATTACGCTGGAAGAGCAGGCTTCAGCTGGAGTCCTCCTCCGTCTCTCTCTGTGCATTTATTGCGTCTCCCGACCCGTCCTCTCCCAGAGGGTTTCATGAAAGGACGGAAACGTGATGCTGCTCTGCAGCCACAAGTCGTGGTGGAGTCTGTCTGCTCCGGTCATGTTGTATCTCCCCTGTATGAGCCCCTTCCACCTCCCCCAATTTTTTTTTTTTTCCTTGTATCCTGAGCAAAGAGACTTCAGGCGCCAGGCACAGTGTAACTGCAGTCTCAGGTATGCTTGGCGGACGTTGCGGCCACTTCCCAGGACTTTGACTGCACCTGAGACTGAGTGACACGGGAACCAGAATCAGCAGTTCCTCAGGGGAGGGTATAGCTCAGAGCAAGACAGTGCATCATTCATAAATGAAATGCTCTATAACTGGATATGTGAGTGAAACCACTTGTTTTGTAGCTTCTTGTAAACTTGATCCCATCATTTCAGTTTTCTTGTCTTTAAAATCGGACATGGGCCACAAACGTAAAAAAAAAAAAAACAGAACTCGTGAAAAAAAATCAGACAAAAGTAGGCTATTTGCTGTTTATTTATAGTTTTTCAGTCAATTTTGGTAGTTTTTAATGTTGCTTCAAATGAACTCAAATTAAATTGTTTTTGAACTTGAACATTTTTTTAAATTTTATTTTATAGTATTTTTTCTCTGAAAAGTTTTGTGCCTGTGTTTCCCCATTTAATGGGATGCCACTTTTGAAACCCAGATCCATGCAAATCCCAGCTCGTCTGCATGTCTTGTTCCACTTTCCCCTGAATGTTGTGGCATTGTCATGTGTAAAGGCTTAGGATGATTACAAAATAATTTGAAAATAGAATAAGTACGCACAGCCTAAGTTGAGGTTTGTACCGTCTGTCAACATATGACAGCTGCGGAGCAATTTTCATTGTGGTGAGGGTGGTTTTGTGGTGAACGTGCGCTCTCATTTATCTAAAATACATCCTAAACTGTGGCTGCCGCTTCATTATTTGGGCGAGCCACATGGGTTACAGTGTGCATTTTCTTTTTTGAATGAATGAATGAAAAATCTTTGGTAAAAGTTGAATGACTTGGGTGCATATGTTTTCAGGCGAGAGGCTTTGTGGCGGTGTGGCCGCAACAGTCTGCGTGTGGGATGCAGAAACAACATGCAGGGAAAAATTAAGAAAAAAGAGAGTTAAGCTGTTTTGTTGTTTTTTTTGCTCTATATTTTGCCAATTTTCTATGGTTTTCTCTCTCATTTCAGAGTTGAACTACTCTGCCCCAATCCCATTAATGCTAAAAACAGAGAAAAGACTTCATTTTAAAGGTCACATCAGTCTGGTATTTCAGAAAACCTTTGTCGCTATTCACACCTTAATTTAAAGTGCCACATTGATAAAGCTTGATGATTTAAAAAAAAAGAGTTGAAAACAGAGTTCTGTAGGGCTTTAGCTGAAAAAAAATCTGCATCTTATCATGCGACTTCTTTGAGGATACCATATAGACACACGAAGGGGAAACAGTACTAAAGTATTTGGATTTTCTATCTTTATAAATTAACTTTGGCATTTTGCACATTGAACATTTATACAGTTTTCCTGCAAAAATAGCACTGATACAAAACACAGTTGTAATACCGTGTGAAAACGTGGGGCATGATGCTTCCTTTTTTTAAATCAAAAACGACAGTGAAGAAGGCTTCAAAGATCTTGTAATTAAAAACATTAATCTCAGTTATCCATGAGTCAACATTTAGAATATGTTTAAAGTTAACTAAAAAACTGTTAAATGTTACATTAACATGCATTAACTCACAAAATCTAGAGTTTGAAAGAGGGACACTTATATAAAGCCTTATATAATGTTAAGCCTTATATAATGTTTTGCATTTAAAATAATTAAAAATCATCTAACCTGTACTGCAACAGCTAAGGCTTGCACAAATGTCTGCTTCATTTAAAAGTTTTGTTACCATAGCTCTAATATTGTAACCCAACTGTAATTATGCAGTTCTTAACAATATAACTAAATTTTCATATGGTCTTCTTCTAATGTACTCTTTTATTAAACTGAATTATTGTCTGGTATGCATTTTGGGGTCCCTATCATCATACCGTGTTGCAGATTCACAATGCTGGGAGCAACGTGTTATATTGTCAATGTCAGCAGTGGAGGGTAGATACAGGTTTCTCTTTCTGTTTATCTGTTTTGTACTACTTCATTTAAACTGGATGTGTAATTATGATAAGGTACTGTAGTGTGGATATCAGCAGAATGGCTTCTTATAGTCGTAATTTTAACAAAAAGGGACGATGGAACGACTTCTCACTGCTTTCCTGTTCCTTTTTCTTTCCTTTTTTCATTCATTTTCAGATTCATATGATTTGCCTTCCCTGCCTACTTGTCTGCACTTGTGATCCCGTGTACTATCTCGTGCTACCCATTTGATTGAGGATATAACATGGGGCGTAAACTTTTGACTGGCCGTTGGCGTAGCCAATGGTGAATCATCATCACTCCCTCATGAGTCATTGTCATGCTACTGTTGATGTCACTGTACTACATATGTGCTACATTTATAATTTTTATCCAAAACTTAAGAAGTGTTTTTACAATGACTAGAAAGTCCACTGAATCAAAGGCTTTATAAGAGTCCAAAAATAAAAGGAAGTTGTTCCCTATCAATGAGTTACTGTAATCAATCAAGTCTACGACTAACCAATATGTTATTGTGAATGACTCCTCCACAAAGGAAGCTGGATTGTGTTTCACTTATGATTTGGAGCATGCATTTTTTTTAATCTAACTGCAATACATCCAGATGACAATTCTGTCAGTGGTGGGAGTTAGATTGCTGAAGCATGGTGCAAGGTTATGTCAATATTTTTTGTTATCTTCATTAAAACAATGTAATTTGTTACCACCCAAACCTATGGTCTCTTTCTTACGGATAGTGGACACGCCTTGCTTCATGGCAAAGCCGCGCCTCCTGCGCGTTTTCGGCGCAGCAGCAGCCCGCCTGACGTCACCAGGAACCCACCGTTCCTGCGTTTGGTTTTTTTCGTTGCTGATAACCGTTTTTTTTTTAATTGAGAAGAATTTATATACAAAAAACATCAGACAAGTGCTCCAATATATATGTAACAAAAAAATAAATATAAAATTCCAGTGAAGTCGGGAGAATGACACATAAACGAGTGAATAAATAAAATATGAAAAAGAAAAAAAAACAAGTAAATGAAGAAAAAAATAAAAATAAAATGTAAATACAGTATTCGTCTTTAAAAAAAAACTTCTCTTATATATCGGTTGATGTTATACTTTGTTTGGTGTTAATTAAGGGATTTAATGTTCTCCTGCGTGTTTTTTTTTATTTATTTATTTAACATTTGCAAACAGTGCAATGATAACAAAACTTCACGTTATGCAATTTCACGTTGAATTATAACATATAAAGAGTATAACTCAAATAAAAAACAAAACAAAAAGCACAACACATTATAACCAGCCAGGGGGGATGAAATTATAACAGAAAGCCAAAACATTTACATACATTTATGGTTTTGATTGCTTTTAAATTAGTAGAAAACTTAATAGAGTCCAGATACTGTTTTAATTCACAATGAAAAGTAAAAAAAAGAGGGTTTTTTGTGTAAGAATTTGGATTTGTGGATGTGGAATTTTGCGAAGATAATCAACAAATTAATAATAAATGTTTCTTTTGGCTTTGTTCTAACTGTTACATGGTCAAAAACACCGAACAACACATCCTTCCAAAATAAATTAAAATCAGTATCAATTTCTCCTGCGTGTTCTCTGCGCAGCAGCAGCCGCGCTGACGTCATCACAGCGCGCCCGCTCATTACCAGCAGCAGCAACAACAGCTAGAGCTAACATGTCAGACAAGAAACAGACCGTGGACCTGGGCTTACTGGAGGAGGATGACGAGTTTGAAGAATTCCCCGCTGAGGGTAAAGCCTCACACACTCCATGCGACGCGTTTGTTTTATGTCTCAGCCTTATTGTTGCTCAGGAGGTCGCCGGCCTGCAACAGTGACTCAGCTAGCCTAGCCGACTAAGCGTGATTTATGGTTCTGCGTTAAATCGACGGCATCCCCTACGCCGTAGGGCCTGCGTCGATGTTACGCGGAACCATAAATCAGCCTTTAGCTCTAGCAGGTTTAGCTTCGTGTGCTACTTTAGCACCATTCCGCTCACGCTGGGCCACTAATCTAGCTTTTTTATTGTAATTGTCTAAAAAATAATGTACCCATAATGTCTCTTTGTGGTGGTACCTCTACTGTTTTCCCAGCGTTTATAGTTTAGGTCTGTTGGTGGTTTGTGTTTTGCAGAGACTTGAGCTGCTTTTAACCTGAACGGTTTGTCTGATGTTTTCATTTTAAAGCTGAATCTGTAATAAAAGTGATGTTTTAAACCCCGCAGACTGGACGGGGCTGGATGAAGACGAGGATGCTCATGTTTGGGAAGATAACTGGGATGACGACAACGTGGAGGATGATTTCTCCAACCAGCTGAGGTGAGTGAGTCAGCCAGGTGAACAGATACAGGTAACTGTGGTCAAATATACTGGGACAATCGCACAGTGGCATCTGGGATTTATCTGAATATTATTATTAATATTATTATTATTATTATTATTATTATTATTATTATTATTGAACTCCAGTTGAACCCCAATACTTTGTAAGAACAAAACTTTTTATAGTTAATACCAGAGGTGTCAAAAGTATTCACATTCATTAATTACTCAGGTAGAAGTATAGATACTAGAGTTTAAAAATACTTCTGTAGAAGTTGAAGTATCAACTCAAGTTTTTTTCCTCAAGTAAAAGTATAAAAGTACTGGTTTAAAAACTACTTAAAGTGTAAAAGTAATGTAAGGGAGAAATATAATTTAAATTTAATATTGCTGATCATGGCTTACAGCTTAAGAAAACTCAAATATCCTATCTCAAAACATTTTAATATTCTGGGAATCTTAATATGTAAACCATAATCAGCAATATTAAAATAATAAAAGGCTTGCAATATTTCAGTTGATTTGTAATGAATCCAGAATGTATGACATTTTTGTTTTTTTAATTGCATTACAGAAAATAAAGAACTTTATCACAATATTCTAATTTCCTGAGACAGTCCTGTAATGCAAATGTATTAAAGAACCATAAATGTGCACTATTGAGCATTAACATGTGTTTCAGAGAGCAGAAGATATGATGACTAGTTGCCTATAAGTATTGTAATGGTGCAAAAAGTCAAACTTCAGAGGCATGTTATCATTTATCCTAACCTTTATTGGAATGTACATCCAAGTTTAGTTGCAGGAATCTGAGGGAACGGATGTAAGAACAAAACTGGACAAGAACATCTGAAACAACCACAACCAAATTCACTCTATCCGGATGGAGCAATTTAACTGGATAGGTTTTTTTTTAAAGGCCGAAATGAAATAGAGTAACGAGGCTGTTTTTAAAATGTAAGGAGTAAAAAGTACAGATAATTGCGTGAAAATGTAAGGGGTAAAAGTAAAAAGTCGCCTGAAAAATAATTACTCCAGTGAAGTATAGATAACCAAAATTTCTACTTAAGTAAGGTAACGAAGTATTTTACTTCGTTACTTGACACCTCTGGTTAATACTCGTAATTGATGTAGCATTTTATCACCGCTTTGAGTAGGAAATTAGATTACATTCAGGTAAATGTCCATCATATAGATACAGGCACACATTGTGAGAGTTTAACTGGTGTTTTATGAAAGGTGAGGGTGCTCCGTCTTTTTATTTAAGCAAGCTTTAATTCACTTCTATTTTTCTATTTGGGTCCGTTACAATAACTTTACTATTAAGTTGTTTCTTAATTTTAATCTTTACTCAGATGGTACTTGTCCCTCAACCACCCACCTGTAATCATCTGTACTAACTTGATCTTTCCATTTTTCCTCTTCCTGCAGAGCGGAGCTCGAAAAACATGGTTACAAGATGGAGACGTCATAGTGGCTTGCAGATCATTTCAGTGTCGAAAGACATTCAACATGGACTTTGCTATTTGAATATTACTGGTCGACCACTTGCCACACAAGACATTTAAGGATGTTGATTTGTTTATTTTGTAAAAAAACAAAAAAAAAACCCAAACAGATACATGCAAGTAAAATGTAAGGAGGAAACGGTCCCTTTTGAGTGTTTTCTTTAACCTGCTAGTTATACTGAACAAGATTAAATAGCAGCAATATAAGTGTATGTTATTTACATATTGTATGCATTTATTTCACACCTTTGTGTGGCATCCCGCTTGTTTAGTCCTTGACCTTTTAACGCTGGATTTTTTTTTTTTTTTTTTTGAGTGTTAATTAAAAACTTTCTAAATTTGGGCCGTCAAGGTTGCCTTGCCTCTGAGTTGACGTGCAGAATAGTCCCTGAGTTTGCTTGAGAGGGCCTCATTAGAAATTGTTCTTGTATCAATCTAGTTCCCTCTTTATCCAATAGTTCAGATTTGTGTGGATGGAAAATAAGTAAGGATTTAGCTAAAATATCTACAAACTGCTATTATAAGAGTTGCTGACAACAGCTACGTGTGGCTTGTAAGTGCCCTCTGACAAATTTTGGACTACATAAAATTTGGCTGTTTTTCTAGGTTCAGATCCTAAATAGAGGCATGAAATATTTTAAAGAAACGGTTATTGTTTTATAATGGTTGTATATTTAACCTGTCAGTCTGGTAGAAAGGTACGCAAGTGTAGATAAAAGAAAATAAAGATGCACATAAGCTGTGCACAGCAGAAATACACAATGCAAACAAGTGTGTGAAAGTGCTCTTGTGCGTGCCACACACAAATGGAGATGGTTCCTCTGCAGAAGGCTGCATAACAGCCCCCTTCCCTCTCAACCCCACAGTGCTGGGCTGAGTCCCTGAAGGAGAGATTATCAACTGCAGTGTTTGTCAGAGGCAGGGAGGGGGTCTCAGCGTGAGGCCTGCCATGCCTGGGCCTGCCCCTACTGCCAGCCAGACCCCTCTCTTCCGTTTGGCACAGCGGGGATTCTTGTACTGAACCAGAGGCCAATTTATCCCCGCCACACTCCCCCAGCGAAATCATTTCTCTATGTTTTGTCGACTCTTGGTCCCCGGGTCCTAATGAGGTGAAATGGATGCCAGTAAGACTGAGGCTTCAAGGGCTGTTTTCATCCCAAAAACAATATCCCTTCTCCACCTGTAGTGGTGGAAATGGTCTGAAAATGCTTTCTGAAAACATATTTCCATGCAATTTTTTTAGCTGTGCTGTGGTTTTGGGTAATATTTTTAGTTATTTGAGATGTGGTGGATTTAGTAAATGTAGTTACCTAAAGATTATGCTTTAACATGGAGTATGGACAATAATTTCAAAAATTCGACGTCAAAAGCATGTGCCTTTGCATAAATGTTCACATACATATTCTTTAAACTTTGGGAAAAAATTCAGAAAATCAAAAAACAATTAAGTCAAGAATGAATAATGAAAAAGAAAAGCACATCAAAAATTTTTACTGCTATACAAATTATTGGTTTATATGATGTAACTAAACAATGAAAAAGTCCCATGTTCAGTAATGTTTTTTTTTTCTTTAGATAGATATTTTAAAATTGTATAAATTAGTTATGTAAAAAGTACAGCCTGACATTTATCCTACTTTCCATACCACATGCTAGAATCCACTGGTGGGTGGAGCCAGTCAAACCTGGGATCTTTATGACCCGGTGCTCTGTCTGCAGCATGTTTGGTCATGGATTTATGAATCTTTGAATTATTACAAAAATACATACATAATTCCATCGTAGAGTAAACGTACAAGTGGTGTACATTTCAAAATGAGTTTCACTCTGTCTTGCCCTGACAACCTCCACGAGTTCATCCCACGTATAGAATGTTTGATGTTTCCTAGAGGGCTCAACAGCCATCACAGGATGTGCAGGCAACACTTGCAGCTGCTGGTGTTATTGTGTCAGGATTTATAATCAAAAAGGGATTAATCAAATTTGACCTGTGTGGGAAATGTGCTGTCTGAAAGGACACTTGACTGAAATTATATTTTACTGGTGTACATACAGGTAAAGAGCAGATTGTTTGGAAAATAGTGATCTGGATAGATTAACTTAAATATACTAGTTCTGTCACCATGGACTAAAAGTGGTGTGACCAAATGTTTACAGAAGAAGGACCTCATCCCAACTGAAATAAGGAGTGTGTGTTGCTTCAAAGCCTCACTTTTGGGCAATGCAATCACCTATTCAGCCATGAATTTCCACATAAAATGTTTTTTTCTTTTTTCAATCAATGTGTGGCAATCTGTCCAGGAGTTGAGGCTGTGTCCGAACTGTACCTTTTGGTGTTGAAGGGAGTAAATAATGACCAACTGAAAGCCCAGAGCTGCAGTGATATGGGAAGACTTGAAAAGGTAGTAAATATAAAATAATCTGTCATTTTAAACTGAAAGACTTGTGCATGTGAGGAGTCAAAAACAGCATCTTATGCCAGCTTAATGAGGCCACTTTTACTACAACTACAGGACATCTGGAAGAGCATCCAGTCAAGATGTTTGGTCATAATGCACCGTGTTTGCTAAAAACCAAACATGTCATAGCGACCGTCAAGCATGGTGGTGAAGAGGTTATGGGCTTGTCTTGCAGCAAGATATGAGTACTTTAAAGTCACTGAATTTGTTTGTATATCATGATGCTCTAGAGTCAAATGTGAGGCCATCTATCATACAGCTAAAGCGTGGTTGAAACTGGGTTCTGCAGCAGGCCAATGATCCCATCAGCAAATCTACATGAGGCGAGATGGAATAGAGTCCACGGAGCTTCACAGAGCTCTGCATTAACAAATGTCTGCAAAGCCTAATGAAGTGAGCCAATATTGAGAAGAAAAAAGGGCCAGAATTCCTCCACAATATCAGAGAACCGTCTAACTTCAAACAGAAAACAACAGCTTCAAGATATCTCAGCTGAAGCTGGTTCTGTAGGTTACAGAATCATTTTATGGTCATATTTTTCATGCATTGAAACTCCTGAAACAAGATTATTTGCAGTGTGATATCTTAGGATTCTACTTATAGTTTTACTTTTTACTAGAAAAAAGTCTGTTTTGATTTACTTATATTAAAACAATACATTTTTGAAGCAGTAAAATAACTGGATGTTTACTGGTGCAATAATACCAGCGTTCCAGTTTTTGTGCTTTTATTCATAAGAATAAGTCCTTCCTTGACAGTTTAATAAACAAAGCACTGTTTTCTTTGTCTTTGTTCATATGTATATGATTGAAAAGTTAAATGTGTTTAACATTACAAATCTGATAATCTGATCAAATTTTTTTAAAAGGCACAATTCTTAGTGATTTACAGTTTTCAGCATACTTTTCAGCATAACAGTATTCTCTAAACATTTAATAACAATTTTAAGAGGATTTTTATTTAATTATTAATAATTTACCCAACGACCCTGCACAGGATTAAACGAGTATAGAAAATGGATGGATGGATGCATATTAATGATTCAGCATGTCAACCAGCTTTGGCATCACTGCCTCCTGCTACTAAGTAGCTTTGATTCATCACCACAAACTGCTGCATTTCCTTAAGTTTGATTTAAAAAGAGGCATTCTTAACTTTAAAGCTGTACTGATTTACCATTCATGGTTGGAAGTGGTGGAAGTAGACATCTGTGCATGTCTCACACATCTAAAGGGTGAGAAACTGAAACCATGCTGATGAGAGTCTGTCAGTCTTCTGTTCCCTTCATGGGAATCCAACATCCCTGTTTATCACCACCACACTGTAACTCATCATTTTTTAAAAATGTATTTTTAATTCCTCTTTACTTTTCACGTTTTTATTATGTAAAGCACCATGTTGCCAAAATGTGCTGAAACTAAACCTGCCTTGCCTTGCCTTGCCTTGCCTTGCCTTGCCTTGCCTTGCCTTGCCTTGCCTTGCCTTGCCTTCCCACTAGTTATTATCTCAATCATCTGTGTATCGGAGCTCTACAACTCTCCTTAAGTTTGAAGTCCAGATAGTGGGCTTCATCTGCCACTGATGTACATATCAGTGAAGAAAATAACTATTTTCTTACAGCAAGAAATAAAGCAAGGTCTCACATTTGAGTGAACTCACAGTGCTCAGATTCAGAGATGCAGGATGCTCACATTTGTTTATGCTGCGAAACCAAGGGCCCCAAGCAAGAAGATTATTCTAACGGCTGGAAAGTCAGTCAAGTGAGTAAATTGGTAAGTGAGAGCAACAGAGGAGGACTTGTGACCATTTTTCTGTTTGTGCTGAGAGCGTAAGATTGCTCCCTTGTGTTTGAGGGGCCTCGATGGCCCCTCAATATTCAACACTGCAAAGACTGCTAAGTTGTATTCCTTTATTAGTGCTCCTTTTTTTGTTGTCATTACTTTGTGAGCGACATGGTTCACTTAAGATGCACCATTGTGCAATTAAAAGTGGTAAAATGAATAAAAACCAGATTTAGAATATTTCAATACTATTGAAGTGTACATTTTTTAAAACTTTTAATTCGTTTTTTTCTAAGAGAAAATGTAGAGTATATCTTCCTAATCAGTTTAGACAGAGAAATTCCAATAGGGTAACCTTGTACTGTAACTTTGTAATGTATTTTAGGTTACCAAATGTAATATTCTTGTCCTTTTGACTGCCAAGATTCTTCTTCTAAAAAAGAAAAATAAAGTATCCGCTTATTTGCAATCATTCTCTCTCAGCCCACGCAGTCTTAAGGCCACATGCAAGAGAGCAGCCAGTGGAGCTGTGGTGAGGACTATTTCATAACACTTCATGTTGGAAGACGGCAGATCCATTGTTCTCAAGGCCCACAAGCCTGTGGGCGAGAGTCCCCGCTGTGTCTACACTGAAGAAACACCAGCCTCTCAGGCTATATTTTCCTCTCTCTTCCACACTGACAACTGTGGCCGCTCCATCTCTCTCTCTCCTGCTGCTACAGACCCGGCTCTCACCGTTGCATCCCTTCTCCATCCCTTCACCAGCGAGCCGGGCGAGCACCAAGCTGTCGCTGCACAGCTAGGAGGCATGCAGCTGCCACTATAATAACCCTAATTGCGCATTTCTTTTGTTGGGCTGAAATTAACATTGGGACTACAATACAACTACTAAAAAACCCCAAAATCTCCAAGTAAAGATTGCAGGGTAAGAGTTAAAGAAAAAAAAAAATCCACTAAGGAGCGCCTTCATCAGTGAGCCTGCCAGCCTACTGCCGAGTGGCCCACACCTGCACACTCACACCCCCCGCTAAAGTAAACACAGATAATAAGGTATAATTACTTTAGAAAATAATAACGAGGAGGAACCCTCTGGACCCCCCCTCTCATGGTGACAAAGGCCTGCCTGTTTATTGTTGGGGGTGAAACAGCCCCAAAGGACGCTGGCGAGTGCCCTATCAAAAGACTTGAGGGCCCAACTGAGGGTCCCTTTTAGGACAGCCATCGGTGTCAAGGGGGGCTTGGGCTTTCAAGTCTTTTTTTTACCCTAAATGTCTCAATTTACCAGTATGCACTGACCACAGGCCACACTTTCAGCTCCATGTATTCCCATCATAATGATCCGGTTCTGTCTTGAATGCTTTATGGGATCAGAGGAAACCAAGAATACGCATCTTAAATTATGTCATTGATGTGATTTGTAATATAAAATAGAAAAATGTCTATGTCTTCAGTAATCAGAGACATATAAAATAAATTACTCTTTTAGAAAAAAAACAAAAAACGATTGAATCCTTTAATGGACGAAATTTTAAAGAAAAGGTGTCAATTTTATGTATGGTTTATGTATCATAGAGGAAAAAATATACCATAGAAAAGCAGGACACCAGAAGGTCTGTTTACACTTAAAACTTACACCAGTTTGTGTTGAGATAAATAATAATGATAAAAAAAGGGAAATACGTTTATGGAGTGTTGCTGATACATTCCAGTCTATGAAATGCCGAGTAAGAGCCATGACAGGATTAGTTTAGATTATCACAAAGACTGGAAACAGGAACTCTAACTTTGTGAATTTATGACAAACTCCACCTGTTAGCACCAATAAAGCTAAATGGTTTACACGACATCATAACTTTTCATTTTAAATCCTTCAAAAGCAGACGAGACAAAAATGACATTTTGCTGTGTTTGGGGAGTTCTTGGGCACCGCAATGAATCATTGATTGAGTGAATCATGGGAGATCCCTTGCAGTCTAGGCCTATATCTACATTACTAAGTGGATGGCTGAAAATCACCGTAGCCAGTCCTAACTATAAGCTTCATCAAAAACAAAAGTTTTAAGGCTAATCTTAATGGTAGAGAGGGTGTCTCCCTCTGTGCCCTGACCAACTCTGCAGGGTGCATTGTACCGGTTTAAGGCATCTGCCGTAGGCTATAACGTGGAGCTTTATAATAGTTAAAACCACTGTGCTCCACCATACTGGAAAATAAGCTAATTTAGCTCCTTCACACGGAACTTTAAAGCAGTGCATGGTTGGTAGTGTGCGGTAGAGGTTTTGAAAAACAGCAAATTACCGGTTCACAACTGATGTCCCTCCGGACTTGACTTTATCTCCTTTAAAGGAGCATGAGGCAAGAATAAGAAATGATTAATTAGCGCCACGACGACCGTCGGGGTTCCTGCAGCCAACAGCGAAGCCGGCACGGGAGCGCGTGTGTAATCTCATGTGATTTTCAAATCAAGCTCTAAATATGACTTACAATGTTATCTTACCTGGTCAGTAGGAAATGAGCCATGTCAGCATCTGTTTTCAGTCCCAATTCACGTTGAAGCTGCCTCCATGACTCAAACGCGTATCCAATGTTTACTCGTGCGCCACCGAGAACGCGCATGCAGCGTCATTTGACGTCACATCCGCAGGACAGCGCGGGAAATTCCGGTCCGGAATTGCAGCACATTTTGCAGCACACAGCCTGTTCAAGGCAAAGGAGAGATACACTAGAGGGCTCATTTGTTTTGGTTTGGAACACTTCATCTGACATTTTTACTAGAAAACTTAAAACGTATACAAATTTTTTTCATAAATCCTGCCTCATGCTCCTTTAACATAGCTGTCATATCATGCTTGTGCCAAATAAAAGACTGTCCTTCTTTAAGAACTGCTGCTACTCATTGGTGGTTCACAAAGACCAAACAGAGGAGGCCTAGTATCACATTTAACGCCCCTTCATACAGCACTTTCATATTGGGATTTTCTGCACAGATATTCATTGTTTGTGACGCTGTATATATTAGTGTCATGTTTGGTGTCTGAAAGGAAGACATTTTATGCTGATAATCAGCCCCATTGTGTGTGCGTGTGTGCGTGTGTGTGTTACTGTAATGTTGGAGTTGAACAGTGGGACATTTTTGTTGTACTACGTTCTGTTCTGGGAGGTAGTAACAGAGGGGAGATGAGCTGTGTGCATGAGTATGAGCCAACATCGTAGAACAGCAAGCTACTTCCAACAGTGCTGCTGTCAATAAAGATTACACAAGGGTGCAATCTGTCTGTAATCACAACCTGATGTGGTTCTGTGTCCCACTGTCCTGCCTGTGTGGATTTCTGCAAGGGAACAGCAGTGGCATCACAATCATGGCCTTTTTTTGCAGTGAGATAATGCAAACACTGTGAGTAAGAGGTGTGCTCTGCGTTGCTGCCTGGCCCATAAACACAGAGGTTATTTCTCCCTTGTTTTGCCCCTGTTACGACCTGTTTCTAGGAACCGAGGTGATACACTCTTGTGTGTCTCTGTGTTTTACACAGCACAGTGAGACAGAGAAAAGGTGCGACAGGGAGAGAAATCCGGCTGTGCGGTACGAGCTTTCAGTGGGGCTGTCACTGCATGGTGTGAGAAAACAAATCAAATTACTGCATAGGATTTAAATCATTGTTTTAAAATGCATGTAAATATCTTAAACTGACTGAAATTAGACTAAACTAGTGCACTCAGATAACACAGCTGAAGTTGAGCCAATCTCTGCATGTAAACATCCCGTAGATACTCGGTGCACATAAATGCATTAACTGTTTGTGGCACCTTGAATGACGCAAAAGACACTTTACCTATGTTCAATTCAATTCAATTCAATTCAATTCAATTCAATTCAATTCAATTCAATTCAATTCAATTCAATTCAATTCAATTCAATTCAATTTTATTTATATAGCGTTTAATACAACAGATGTCTCTAGACGCTTTTCAGAGATCCAGAACATGAACATAAACATAAACATTAGTTCACACTAACTAGTTTAAGTGATTTATATTACTTTTTTTGCTATTTTCGTGGGACATATCAGCTATTTTTAAGGGCCTTGTGGACACAGAAATTCAATGATTACTTTTGATGTTTGAACTTGGAAATGTTTCATTTTAATGTGGTTAGAAAAATATGACATATCCCGTTGTTGATACAAATGAGACACATCAAATAGTATCTGGTGCACTTGTATGTCATATCAGAGGATTGTCACCTTCTTCGGACAGCATCATTTAAGACACGTGTCCTAACTAACTGTCACATTAGATAACTACTAAATCAGAGTTGTATCGAAACTGGACATTGTAGCTGGTGGCATCAATGTATCATTACAGCTCCTTAAAAGAAATCACCTGTACACATGAAGCAATATCTGTTTTTGTTTTTTAAACCTACTCCGTGTGTCTTTTCTTATCAATTCAGACTCGTCCGTCTGGGTACAATTTGGATGGGCCAGAAACTGATCCAAGCTGACAGCCTGAAACATGTCTAAAGAATAACTGATGTCTGGCTGTTGCCTTAAATTGTGAAGACTGTGCCAGTTTTGATTTTGCTCTCTGCAAGAAAACATGTTTCTGAGAGTAGTTAATTCATGGTTTGCATTTCTTTCATTGCCTTTCTGAATGATGACTAATGTAGGCAGTATAATGCAAGCATCACAGACCCTGCTCTGTCACTATAGGGAGTTGGTATTTATCCAAACTAAAGCCACAAAAATACTTATTGCCATTTAATGAAAGAAATGAGCACTAACTGCCCCTATTTAGACTATACAACACTTTGGTCTTTAAGACTGAGTAGTACTGTGAGGCTCTTGGCCCAAAGTTTCATAGCTGTGGTCGAGGGGAACATCTAAAATGGAAATATCTGACTCCACCTAGTTACACACACAACTAAAAGATACAGAATCTGGATTTTATTTCATGCCTTGCTCTAACACCCCTATGTGTTTTTACGATTGCCATCTCAGCCTGGTTGAAAATTTGGATAAATTTATCCGAGCATGTGAACATGACACTGGATGATTCAGACGGTACGGGATCACGCCCTGGCCTCACTGTCACTTAAATCTGTCCGACTTTTAACCTGATCTGACGCGTTGGCACACAAAGAGAAACAGATGGGCATGTTTCAATTCAGCACTGTCCCTGTGAAAACACAAGGCTTCGGTTTGAAGTCGGTGCAGATTACCAGGGCCCCGTCTCCATCATGCAATCTATCACATGATCCATCTCGTAAACCATGACAGGTAAGTGTTTTTAAAGGTGTAAAACATTTGGGAGAACGTAACCTATGTAGTTATATAACACCAGAAGTACACTTTTGCAACAAACTGAGTCGAGGCCAAACCAAATGTTCATTTCAAGATAAAAGTATTTACAATACTTTTGTCTCAAGTCTTATTTTTATAGCTCTTAAGCCAATAATTGTAACTGAATAAAAACCTGTTTATGTATTATGGTGTGTTTGGTGTTTGAATCCGACAGACTCCAAATTACAGAAATCCTTTTAAGAAGTAATATGAGCGACTATTTTTACCATCACCTCTGGAAACATTTCTCAAAGATGGGCTTGGGTCTGGAGGACTCAAGGTTCAAGTCCCCGGGTTGGCAACCAAGGTGAACCACTATGGGCTCCTGAGCAAGGCCCCTTAACCCCCTAACCGCTCCCCGGGCACCAGAAAAAGGGCAGCTCGCTGCTAAAAGCAGATGACTAATTTGGGTAAATTTTGGTAAAGATTATAAAAAATAAATTAAAATGAAAAAGAACAGTAAAAGCATTTGCACTCCATGAATAAGACCCAACATACGTCAACAAGCTCCAAAGGATGGAGGGAATATGGTTGGAAAAATTTAATTCGATTTTTTATTACTCCAACAATTAAAAATAAACAATTGGGTGAACGACAATATTGTTGGAGACAGTGTGGGCAATTGAGTGCCAACCACTCTCACATTTTCTGGGCATGTATAAAAATGCAAGCATTTTGGGATGGGATCCTAACAGCCATGGAGAAAACTTTGGGATATAAAATCCCTAAGGATCCACGAGTTATGTACCTTGGACTGATACTATGGGATGTAATAAGCAAAGAAGACATATACATCGTTAAGATTCTATCTCTTGCGGCTAAGAAAGCCATTACAAGAAATTGGCTGAAAACGGACCCACCTGACCTGAGACAATGGCGTGATATTGTTGAGGAAATACGATTAATGGAACAGATTACCTAGTTTACGACTCAAAACAGAGCTATATGTTGTAAGATGGGCAAAATGGTATCAATATGTAAGACAGTAGTGACCCCCCCACACCCATTTTTGTTTTTGTGTTTGTTGTATCTGTCTGTTGATTTTGTTACCAATTGAAAAATGGAAAAATAAATTAAAAAAAAAAAAAAAAGCATTTGCACAAGCTGAAAATCAAAATGTCGGTCACAGATCTGCTGCAGCATCTGACAACAGAACCAGAAACCTTCAACTAAGTCTCCATGCTTTCCAAGACCTCTGGGGTCCATGGCACAGAAGAAAAAGAAAGGAATTAATCCTTTTTAAATTCAGTTTTCTCCATCTCAATAAACCCAAAAGAGAAAAGAGAAGCAAAGTTAGGGTCGTAGATCAACTTCTCCCCCGTCATGTATAGACCTGAAGGATCTATTTAATAATATCTTCCACAGAGACTTCACACACTTATAATACACCTCCTGTTGTCTCTGGAACATAGGGGCACTTTCAGACCGCACGGTTTTAGGCTCGACTTGCCAGTCACATAGCTAAACCGATGGCAGGCAGTTGTTGCTCTAAAGTTGCTACTTGATCATTATGTGTGAACAACTGAAAGACTCATCTAAGACAAGTCTCGGAGACATTGCCGGTGGCAAAAAAAGCCAAATGTCTGAAGTTCTTAGGGTATTTTCTCTCATGGGCTGTAGCTCTCTCGTTAACACCCATGAGAAAAGGAATCCTGAAGATGAAGCCAGTGCGTCATACCACAACATGAGCTGGCGGATACTTTTTCATTAAAAACAGCTTTAAGACATCTTCAGTTTCCCTGAGGCACGGAACATCCTTGCAGGCTGGTTGCTCTTACCCGTTCCCTTAACTATTTTTCTTTATCTTTTCTTTTTTCATACGTGTTATGAATAAATCATCATAGCACAAACACATTGTTTCCTCCTTCAGACAACTTCCAAAATAATCAATTCATGTTTTGTTTGTGGTTGCACCTCATTTTGTATGTGTGTTTCGTCAACAAAACATGGTTTTAGGTACCAGTCAGGGGACCTAATCACCTTCAGATCTTGGCGTGTGTGATCCTCCACTGGCAATCAGTCATATAGTGTGAACAGTAATATAAGTTTAAGACTACAAGACGACGAGTTGTGTAATTTGAACAAATCAACAATCTGCTGATTCTGGAAGTCCTTAGAGTGAACTGAACTTCAGCATAAATTGTATTATCATTTTATTAACACAGAGGTTGGATAATGGCTGTGATGATTAAGGGTCTAATGTAACGGAAACCACTGTTGCATGCGAGTCCTCCTCATACCATCATTACATCATAATGTGCAATCGAGCCAAATGGCCCTGCAATGATGGCAGCTTGTTTTTAACCGTGACGTCTTGGTCTAGCGACACCACCCGCTGTGTTTCTTTCCCATACACCCGCGATACCTGGCAATTAGGGAATTTGTTGTCTTTTATTACTCCAAGATTTTAGCCCTATCCCCTCTCAAAATTTCAAAATTTGAATAAACAGGCTCAGTCATCTACCAGTGCTGCTGCACTTAAGAGCATACTGGTGTAAAGCAACAGGGGGAACAATTTAGACAGCAGAGAGGGTTTTTTTTCCGCCAGAGCAATAAAGCACACTTGATGTTATTATCATCTGTAGTGAATTATCAGGCCTCTGATAATTGTAATTAATAAATCATCAGGTTCACTCATGTATTCCCATGAAACCCAACATCACAGTAGATGAAGCTTAGTACTTAGTACTACGAGAAATCAATGTGCTGCTGTGATTCAGAGGGATCCTTTGAGTTGGATCATGTTGCCGGAGCATGGTTAATTACATGTCACTGCGTTTGCATTGTAAGTAAACAAGAGAGGAAAACACTTGCAAGAAAAAGTCCATTAAAAGCTTCTAGCATTGCACGAACCAGATCAAGTGCTCATAAAATGGCTGCAGGAGAAATCCAACTGCTCAAAGGCATTCATCCTTTTCACCACATTCAAAGGAAAACCTTGAGATTTCACCGCGCGGCTGATCTCAAAATAATTGCATATGTTAAAAAAGATAGTGCTATGACAGACAGACCCGTAAAGTGGGACATAACATTCCCTTTCTCTCGTTAGTGTCTTTGTGTTTCATCACTTTTTCTCTCTGCTTCACACACACAAGTCTGGAAATGCCGGGTGGGAGGCCTTGGCTCAGCCACAGTCAACTGGTCCCAATCCCAACAAGGAAACAATTAATCATGTGTGAGCGGCTGTCTGAGTATCTGCTCTCTGGACAACAACATCGCTCAGGCATTAATCTCCCCTCAAGGCAGGACGGCCAACCAGCACACCATGCAGGCATGAACTCTTGCATCCTCTCTCTCTCTCCCTCTCTCTCTCTCTCTCACACACACACACACACACACAGATGTGAAAGATGAACAAAGATTCACTCTTAGCTATGCATACACATACAACACGTGTGTGCAAAATTAAAATCCACATACACAGAAAAGGCATTAATGCAAGCACATGCACACAATGGACAGCAGATGTGAATTACATTGCCATGCAGATGCAGCAACACACACATACATACACAGATGCTCACTGCCTTTGTCATCCTAATCGGATAGATGTCAGCACCTCCTAATGGCCGTGATGACATATACAGGGGCTACATACTGCTGGCTTGTTGCAAATCACTGTGATCTAAGACAAACAACTCAACTTTCTTTCACAGTTCGTTAGAGAACGACACCTTTTACCATACTTGCCTTTGATATTGCAAACTCTGTTGGCTGTTCGTTAAACAAAAACTGAACAGAAAGGCATTTTTGTCCGGTTTTAGTTAGAAGTTAATGATCATTTAATTTCAGTTAATTTTGTCTCCTTTGATTTAACTCTCGTTCCCCTGAAATTGCAGCTCAAGTAGCAAGCTAAACGTACTACAATGAAACTGGAAATTTGTCATCTATGCCTGATTGCTGCATCTGCCTCAAACAGAGTCTGGTTTGTGAGCTTAGGTGCGCAGACACGTGGTTAAGTGTGTGCAGCTTGAGCAGATATGCAAACATCTACCGTTGATTTGAACATGCGTGTCCCAGATCATGACTTGGCTTAAGCATGCATGCGTTTGAGTGTGTGCTAACGCAGGTCCCTTGTGTTGGAAAGAAAAAGCCCAAACCTCGATTGAAGCAAACAAAGAAGCCGGTGTGTGTTTCAGGATGAGGGATCTGGATGGTATCGTGAGAGCCTGGCAAATCAGGACCGACACGGGTTACTCCCAAGGTACCTGGTGAGATACAAATAGTTGCAGTCTGGAGCAAAGAATTAGCTTTGAAGCACAACTGCATTTAATGAAAAAAAACTCAGTATTGCTGATATATTTCTGTTTTTTTTCATTGCAACACACTGGTTTTGGATTAGTTTGTCCTTTGCAGGTAGAACATTGCAGAAAATTACTTGACAAGGAAAAGAATTTTGCAGAATTGTTTGCACATGATGTAAAATGTTATGACATGAATCCATTTCATCTCAACATTTTTGCCCCATAATAATGGAAGGGAGTGCTTCGTCCTGGGGAGTTGGGTTCAAGTACAGTGTGACAACATTGTGTGTCTTTTTTCACTTTGTCAGGCACGCTGGTTCAGTTCCTTTGTGAGTAGCAAGTGAGACCATTGTTTATGTTGGTTCGTTTTCTCCTGCTTTTGTTTGGTTTGGTTAAGGTAACAAAACTATTTGGCTGGGAGTTTAGAAATTGTTTGGATTGTGGTTTGGCCTTAAAAAAACATAATTTCACAACCCTGTACGCTCCTTATGAAGTGGCTCTATAAAATAGATCTTGATTTTACTGAAATATAAGATGACAACTTTACTCTCCTGCCTGATTTCAATCATCATGCCGAGCTGCTTGGAGAACAATCAGCGCTGCACTTTGAGATAACCCCTTCAGTCTTCCAACTCACGACTATTAACACTTGTTCGCACCACAGTTTAAGGCATGACATACCGCTTAAGCATAATCTATCAATGTAGTCCAACCAAATAAGTCCCTGATATCTGAAATAGGAACATTGGGGACAGATTTTATCCTTGTGATGTCAGAAAACACATGGCTTCGGCCTGTTGTCGTGGTTACCCATAAAATAAAGGCGAATAATTTTGCTGAGAGAAGAAAGTGCCATTCAACATTTATTTTCAAAGACATTGACCTAAACCCAATCATTTTGGTTGTTTTTGGTGTGTAAAACTAACATCAACAGAAAGTGGAAAATGTTAAACCAAGTGTTAAAGTCTGACTCGCTTCAAGAGACTGAATCTTCTGAAACCCCTGTGTTTCCATGCGTTCACCACCTCTACACCCGGGGACTTAAAGGGCACCCATAATAAGTCAATTATTTTGTGATTCTGAAAAAAAAGATAAAACTAAGGGGAACGGGTGACTGACGAGGATACGTCTTGGTTTTATGGTCATGTGGTGCTTTATCTTTAAAATCTCTTGGTTAGTTCCAGGTCTTATAATAATGTTGGCTGAGCAGCTGCAGCTTAAATAAACCAAAACTGGTTTGATTTTATAAATGGAAACTTTTGGTTGGAAGACAGTTAAGCGTCTTGTATCAACAGCAGCATCATTTTGAACATCATCAAGAAAATTGATAATTCTGATTTAAAAAATCCATATTAGATAAAAGCAACTTGTACTGTGTCCTTTAGACAAATGTGACCATCGCTCTTTTGCTCGCTGCGCCTTCAGTCCAGGTGGCAGCTTGACAGGAAGAGGAACAGGAAAGGACTTAAAGATTTGCTGCTGCTCTCATTCTCCTTCAAAGACAAACGCCCCCTCGGATAATTTCCCACAATGCTCCTTGCACGGAGGCCTCTGTGATCACTACTTATGAGAAAGCACAGGGATCTGACAGACAGCTGCCTTAGCTATAGAAAGAAAAAAAAAAAAATCTGGTGAGCCTAGTTTTTTCTTCTTCTTTTTTTTCTCACTCCCCGAGTCTGGTTGCTCTCCCTTTGCGGGAAGCATCTGGGTTCATTTATCCCAGCCAGGCATCCTGGAGGACCCCTTTTGCCCTCTCAGGTTGCAGGGTTTGAGCGTGCTCCAGTGTGGGTCCTTGTTGTTGGGGAAAAAGAGGAGCTCAAGCCCGCCAACTTGTCTGTCTGGACCATCTCAAAGCTCCCATCCACTCATATCCCCTGCTGCACCAGGCCCCTGGTCCATCCCAGATGCCCTGAAGCATGGTTAGAGTGGGGCGTCGCTGAACTGATAGATAATAAACAGATTCATTCAGAAGCTACAGAAAAGACAGTGTGCCTTAAGGTTCGGAAGAATTTCATGACAGATGGAAAGGAAGGAGCATAAAGAGGAAGCGAAGCAGCATGTGACCGCTGTTAACCGTCTGTGTCACACATGTTTGTCAGCACGTGCATACTGTAATGAGACGAGTCGTGCAGGACACATACACCTGAAACAATCCCTCCCATGTCTCAGTCCTGCAGGTGAAACGGCTTTAAAGCCCAGTCAGCCTTGTGGCTCGACGCAACCATCTACATTCCAGTCCACTCCAAACGTCAGGCCGGGTTATCCGGCAGCACAGATGAACGTAAGCAGAGAGAGTCTGGCTTGTTACTTAAAGTCACTGAGAAGTTATTCAAACAACCAGTTATTATGAAGTAAACAAAGGCGGCTTGTCACACACTATTATAGATATGGTGTTTACAAGAATGCCACTTTAATGCAGTGCATGTTCTGTATGATGATTAAGAACAGTGTTTGACAACCTGATTGGACTAAAGTAAGTAGATTATGAGGCTCTTATTTTGTTATAAGTCAGGCTTCAGAGCATAGAGAGAGAAGTTCATAGTTTTACCAATGCTTTTCCAGTATGATTGTGAAAAATAGCTATTGTGTGCAGAAACACTTTTTCTGCAAGTAATGAAAGCCATATATATGTGTATGTAAAATGCATCATTTCTCTTCCCTCCACCAGTTTTAGATTTACTTGAATCCTCACAGTTTATGATCAAACTGCTCATAAACTGGCATGTGAAGTTTTGCAGCATTGTATTTGTTGCACAGTGGATTGCAATTGCATTTTTGAAATATAGAGCACAGCCGGAAGTGAATCTTGGCTTTCTGGTGGAACACAGTTCATTAGAGGAGGAGAGGAAGTGGCTGTAATCAGTTGGCTGCAGGTTTGCAGCCGTGCGCTCCGAAAGCAGTCACGCTGATGTTTCCTCAAGCAGGACGTAATGTGAAATATCAGCTGGGAGAAAGATTTAAGTTAAGTCAGGATCATCAAACAAGCGTATTTGATTTTGCCAAGCACAAATATTTCAGTTTTGTCTCCCTGCTAAGTTGAATAAGTCATTAATCTTTAATATTGGCTCATAAATCTGTCAGGACACACCATTATTTGTTAAATTTGCTCATAAACTTACACATATTTTTTGGCCTACCTTTCACACAACCTTGCATGCTGGCCTCCGGCTTAAAATATGAAGACTTACGTGTAATTGTATTTAGTATTATTTCATCAAGTCTATAGCAAACTAATTTTATCAATAAACCAACAACGTGTCAGAGCATCCCTGTATACACGTTGAGCTCCCTGTCTACTGCACTTTTCCTAAAAGAAACTCACGGATCATCAATGTTTGTAAGAAAACTGATGCTCCACCAGGCTAATCCTTTACCACCACAAATTTACCAGCAACATACATTCATGAAAATAACCCCTTTCCTTCTTGTTTTATTAGAAAAATGTCTCTTTTGATTGTAAAAAGACAGCTTTAAAGTTAATGTATTGATATTTATTAAGTGACAATTCATTTTTTATGCTTCTTTTTATTTCTAATCAGCTTTTATGACGCAGGAAACATCTTTATCCAGGTAAAATGTCCTACAAATTGGCATCTCATTACCACATCATGAACAGATCTTTGGAATCCATTAAGCATCTCCAGCCCAAAACTATGATAACAATTAACCCCCCCTCCTCCAAAAA
Organism: Cololabis saira; assembly: GCF_033807715.1. Classification (NCBI taxonomy): domain Eukaryota; kingdom Metazoa; phylum Chordata; class Actinopteri; order Beloniformes; family Belonidae; genus Cololabis; species Cololabis saira. The sequence goes on along the minus strand of NC_084601.1, from coordinate 14,669,226 downwards.
AAAAAGAGGAAAGGGAGGAAAGCAAAAACAGCCTCAGCGTGAGCATTACTATGAAACTGTTTTAGCTCTTTCAGTCTACTTAAGAAGCTGCAGGGAAAAAAGAAAAAGAAAAATGTGATTGACTGACAGATGATAGCAATAAAAGTAAGAACAAGCTGGCCATTTTACTGTGGTTGGGCCATTTGAGAAGGGATTATTAACTTGTCAGCATTTCAAGCTGAGACACAACTTTTTCTTCTCCAGCACACATCCCCGTGTCTCTGTTACTTTTATTAGAAAGTCTTTAAACCCTTTGACCCAAAGGGCCCCTGTTATTGGCTGTTAAAAGGGACATTCGGGTCAGTGGGGAGACCCTAAGTGCCCTAATAATCATTTGTTTAGAGCTCAAGCCTATTTTTGAAACTCTGTGTTTAGTGTGGGTTAAAAATAGGAGGAGGCAGACTGGGACAACCGTCCGCCAGTCATTGCTCAAGCTGTCAGGACGTGTGGACCCTTGGGGACGCAGGCAGGAGACCCCTCAAGCAATGGAAGTTCAAAGGTCGCAGTTTATAATTACCCACTTGTTCTTGGGTGGTTGACGTGATCATTGTTGGTTTGATTGCTAAAAATAGAGCCCGACTTTAAAAAGCTTTTCTAGACATGACAAGCAATAATCGTTTCACTGTCGGTTTTAACAAATCTTTCACATAAACAGTCAAGAGATTAATGTCTAAGTTGCTGGGCACAGCTGTTTACATGCCTCAAGTAAACTTTACGGCTTATTAATAACAAAAAAAGCAAAGCAAATGCTGCCACATGCTTCCGACACTAAATGCCAGAAGTGGGTTGTTGCTTGCTTTGTTGCTGAGTTGTTTGGTAGCGGATTGGCAGTAATGGGAAATAAACGCCACTGGATCAAATCATTAATCTTGTCAAATATTGTCATGTGACAGGAGAAAATACAGGTGTTAAGACTGCATCGGGTTGATAAAACATTACTTACAGCCATTTTTCCAATAAGTGATGGACCTGGTGCTGTCAATATTTGGAGGGGATACAAGGTATGCCCTGGTGAAGGCCATTTTACGAGGAGCAGAGAGCCTGCTGGGAAAAATACAGTGGTTCATGCTGGGTCTCCGGGAAGCTGAAAAGCCACTGGCAAAAAGCTATGAATTATTTTGAGCACAAAATACATTTTCTTTGAAGACTGTCGGGCCATTAGGGCCCTTTTGCTCCCTTTTAAATTGTTTTTATGCTGTGAGTAATGTTAACCTTTGCTTTTGTAGTCGCAAAATTCTCTCTGTGTTCCTTTTCTCTTTGTGCACAAAACATAGATAGGCTGGAAAAGCTGGAAATAAAGTACAGAAACCATTTACAGCAAGGAAAGACGAAGCCTGAGGAAAGAACTCAGGCTTTTATACTGATGTATATAATCCTATAGAGTACCTTGGAAAGAATGAGCACAATAGAGTGTGACTATGAAATGCTTACTTCTAAATTATCAAAAATATTTCAATATATTTTGCTTTAGCTTTAAAAAGCTTTTGTTGGAAGAGATACTTTTGCATTAAAAAAAATCTTAAACTGAAAATAGGCTACTATAGGACTACAAAAGACCCCTTAAAGTTTAAACCATCCTTGATCTAGGCCGGTTTATACTGAACCGGGTGAGCGCCCTGGGGCACCAGCCAATGAGGGGGCACCAAATCAAATGACTAACTGGACCATATATGTCATATTTTGTTATTTTCTCTATATATTTGCTGGGAGAGGAGCAAACAGGTACAGCAGTAACCAATGATATAATAAAAATACATTAAAATAATTATAATAAAATAAAAAGAATTGCGTTTGAGTGAGTGCCTTAACAACTTAACCTTAAATCTAACAACCTACACATTGCTATTTTATTAATGTGCTGTTCCCTACATTCACATCAGCTCATTCGTTCGGCCTGTTTGATTGTTTAGTACAGTGGTTCTCAAATGGGGGTACACGTACCCCTGGGGGTACGTGAAGGCACTCCAGAGGTTACGTGAGATTTTAAAATATACATATATTTAAAAAGTAGCATCCATGCAAAAATCCTTTAAAAATAAATATTTCATAAATAATTGAGGAAAATATAAGTCTAAATTCATAAAATGAATTTTATCTTCAGGAGTAGGCTATTCAACTTATTATCCTAAAACCGCAGAGTATCCCCCACACCAGGATGGTTCCACCTAACCTGTCAAATGCCACCAAATGCCACTTGGCTTCACCTGTCAATCACTTTGACCAACGATGGAGTCGTGGTTGAAGCATTGCAGCAATATTTTTATGTTTAATAAATCAGTTACTGATGGCACAGGGCTCTGTTTTACGTCTTTTTTTTACAACCAAACGTGCTTTGCACTGGTTAGGGGGTACTTAGCTGAAAAAATATTTCACAGGGGGTACATCACTGAAAAAAGGTTGAGGACCACTGGTTTAGTATATGCTGTAATAGTTTTGCATGTAGTCCTCAGATAGGCCTTATACTGTATGATGGAAATGATGATAGTTAACACATTGTGTTACTTTGGCGTGTGAGTTGCATTCTAATTGGAGCATCAGTGTAGTATGGCGTTTATAGACTCATGTCTATCCATGGTGTTACTTAGTTGGTTGCTTGTCTTACATTTATTTGTAGTATGACTGTTGAGCATGCACTTCAGCAATATGTTCATGTAAATCTATGGTCTTTATAACCATAATAAATTTCCCTTTTTTTTACCATAAAATGTGGGAGGAGGGGGGCACTTCAAGCATGGTCACCCTGGGGAACCACACTGAGTTAATCCGGGTCTGTCCTTCATCCTTGATGGTCCCACATCCAGGAAGAAGAAGAGCGGATTTGTCCTTACTGTGATATTAATGATATTGAAAATGAGTTCCATTTTGTATTTTATCGTCCTCTGTATCATGAGTTGCGTCAGAAATTATTTGATAGGTGTAAGAATTTGGATTTGATGAAAATATCCATTTTGGGTTTTGTTGGTGAAAAGAAATATTAAGTATTTTTATTTTATTTATTTTTTTATTTTATTTTATTTATTTATTTTGTTTTTCTGGTGTACATTGTGTAGCTCCCAATTAAGTGATATTGAACTAAAAACTTTATTTAGACTGGGTTACATCTTAAAAAACACCAACGCATGTTTTAGATGTAACCCAGTCTAAATAAAGTTTTTTTTTTGACTTTTTTCAAGCCACCAGAGTGCCTGCATTTTTTCTTTTGAGTTCACTGTTGCACCCATTGCAAGAGCACCGGTGGTTGTGGGGACACCAGCAGCGCTCCTGTTATTCTGTTTTTTATGATATTGTATATTGTTGATTTTCTGTTTCTGGTGTCTTATAATCCTGTAAGGGATGGGTCTTTGGACATGACACCAAAATAAAACTCATTCATTCATTCATTCATTCATTAATTCATTAATTCATTAATTCATTAATTCATTCATTCATTCATTCATTTATCCATCCATCCATCCATCCATCCATCCATCCATCCATCCATCCATCCATCCATCCATCCTTCATTCATTCATTCATTCATTCATTCATTCATTCATTCATTCATTCATTCATTCATTCATTCATCCATCCATCCATCCATTCATTCATTCATTCCAGGATGTTACTTGAGACAAGTAAGAAGGTCGCAAAGAAGCTTATGAGACATGAACTAGATCAATATGAAACCCAAACGCACATCAACACATGATGAATGAGTGAATCCCCTCTCGGAGCCGGTGTTCTGCCAATCCTTGCTACCTGCCGAGAAATGCTACTTTGTGGTTCTGCGCGTGCGCACCGTCGATTTTCAAAGTTTGATTGCCACGCCAATCATTTCTTGCACCATGTAAAATTGATAATATGGGATTTTGAGTATTTCATCCTTCAAAATACACGACCCATGACATGAATTGCATTACACTTTGTGAACATTATACGATAAAGAGGAAAAAACAATAACTCTATCGCTTTATTTGATATTCATTCAGTCATTGGCCTTTATTTAGCCAGGCAGGTCATTAAGAACATTCTTATTTACAATGACGGCCTGGCAAGAGACAAGGACCATTTGGGGGTAAAGGAAGTGGTTTAGGGAGTAAAACACAGTAAAATTGTAGCTCTACAAAGGTGGAAAACCATTAGGTAGCGTTTTTTTTGTCAAAGCAGCAGAAATTGGCAGAACACCGGTCGGTTGACCTCTGCTGCTCTGGCACCACGTGGCCGCTGATCCCCTTTCATCCTGCCGTCGCCGCGCCGGTGCGTGATCTCCATGGAAACGCCGTCACGGAGGAGGAAGTGATCCACCTGGTCCTGGCAGCGAGCTTTGTTTTAGCATGGCACCAAAGGTAAGCAGCCCACAAGTTTCCTCGCACAGCTGATGTTTTTCTTTTACTCTTCACGCTTTCAGGACAGAGCCCCCGTCTCGTCCGCCCCGAGCCCGGCGGTTGTCGGAGCTCCAACCCCCGCATCCCGCCGGCTTATGCCGGTTAGCTCCTTAAGAGGGATGCTGCACTTTAACACACTGACATTGAGGCTTTACTGCAGCCCGTTAGCTCCTTAATATACACCTAAGCTAGCAGCTTCCCTGATAATTGATCCCTGACAGTTGCAGGGATAAAAAATAAACACATCATTGTAATAATGCCAATACAGTTGGTTGTGTATACGTCATTACTTGCAGACCACTTCTCCAGTTTACTGGCACCTGCACAAGTTACCTGTAACCTTGGTTAGCATCGTGAAAGCTGCTGTGACATCGTGCTTACAGTTAAAAAGAAAAGAACCAAAAGATGATTGAACACAGCTGCAGTCAACCTCATTAGTTTATTACACGTAGTTCAAAAAGTAGCCTCATTTACACCTCAGCTACTCCTTATGTTGCTGTTTTCAAATTTATCTTCAATTCAAATTCATTTCAATTAGATGCTGAATTTAATTTCTGAATTTGCACAGGATGTGCAGAGTTTTGCCTCATGATGTACAGGACGGTCCTCAGAAAATTAGAATATTGTGATAAAGTTCTTTATTTTCTGTAATGCAATTAAAAAAAACAAAAATGTCATACATTCTGGATTCATTACAAATCAACTGAAATATTGCAAGCCTTTATCATTTTAATATTGCTGATTATGGCTTACAGTTTAAGATTAAGATTCCCAGAATATTCAAATTTTTTGAGATAGGATATTTGAGTTTTCTTAAGCTGTAAACCATGATCAGCAATATTAAAATAATAAAAGGCTTGCAATATTTCAGTTGATATGTAATGAATCCAGAATGTATAACATTTTTGTTTTTGTAATTGCATTACAGAAAATCACAATATTCTAATTTTCTGAGACAGTCCTGTATTTCATTTAATGATCAGCTCTGGAGGCTCCAGAAAAAAATGCCAGCCAACCTTATCAGGGTGTTTTCCCTGATGCTGCTGGGATGGTGGGGGGCTTTTGTTGTTGCTTTTGATGTTGTTGCCGCTCAGTGGGCAACAACACTTTAAAACCAACGTCAATGTGCAGACTGTCCACACTGGATCTTGTTGTACAGTCCCGACAAGAGTGACTGAGCCAAAACATAAAACAACAATCGGCTCTGATGCTGCTACCCCAACAGGTTGACCCCAGATGAGATTTGCGCTCTCCACAACAGACTTTTAGAAGATACCCAACATCCTGCTGCAAACACTGAGGGGACTGAAGCTTCCTCGAGAAACACCTGCCTTTCTTATCAGCCTTCTGACCTTGTCTTTTTAAAATGGTAGATCAGCATCTGCAGCACTTTCCTTTACAGCCATAGTCCCTGCTTCCAGTGAGGTTGTGTGATGGTTAATATAAAATAAAACTGTGTAAATCATAATTATATATATATATATATATATATATAATATATATATATATATATATATATATATATATATATATATATATAATATATGTATATATATATATATATATATATATATTAGGGATGGGCGGTATGGACTAAAAGATTTATCACGATCATTTCTGGCATTTATCCCGATAAAGATAAAAATGACGATAAAAAAACAAAATACCAATTCAACTCCACCTTTTTAACTATAAATCTATCACCCACATTCAGTCTTTGGAACCCCCCAAATCACAGCTCTAAAAGATACTAAATACTACTAAACTACATCAATAAAATGTAATTAATAAAGAAAAACCAATTAAATGAGTCCACCTGTTGCAAAACTGTAATGACTCAGATCCACCATGTTTGTTACACAAACACGTATCAACGGGAATTTATCCTTTTTCTTTCTTTCTTTCAGGCTCCTTCCTTCCTCCTTCCTTCCTTCCTTCTCCTTCAACTTCCTTCCTTCCTTCCTTCCTTCCTTCCTTCCTATCCTTCGCTTCCTTCCTTCCATTCCTTCCTTCCTTCCTTCCTTCCTTCCTTCCTTCCTTCCTTCTCCTTCCTTCCTTCCTCCCTCCCTCCCTCCCTCCCTCCCTCCTCCCTCCCTCCCTCCCTCCCTTCTCCTTCCTTCCTTCCTTCCTTCCTTCCTTCCTTCCTTCCTCTCCTTCCTTCCTTCCTTCCTTCCTTCCTTCCTCCTTCCTTCCTTCCTTTCTTTCTTTCTTTCTTTCTTTCTTTCTTTCTTTCTTTCTTTCTTTCTTTCTTCTTTTCTTTCTTTCTTTCTATCTTTCTTTCTTTCTTTCTTTCTTTCTTTCTTTCTTCTTCTTCCTTCTTCCTTTCCTTCCTTCCTTCCTTCCTTCCTTCCTTCCTTCCTTCCTTCCTTCCTTCCTTCCTTCCTTCCTTCCTTCCTTCCTTCCTTCCTTCCTTCCTTCCTTCCTTCTTCCTTCCTTCCTTCCTCCTTCCTCCCTCCCCTCCCTCCTCCCTTCCCTCCCTCCTCCCTTCCTTCCTTCCTTCCTTCCTTCCTTCCTTCCTTCCTTCCTTCCTTCCTTCCTTCCTTCCTTCCTTCCTTCCTTCCTTCCTTCCTTCCTCCTTCCTTTCTTTCTTCTTTCTTTCTTTCTTTCTCTTTCTTTCTTTCTTCTTTCTTTCTTTCTTTCTTTCTTTCTTTCTTTCTTTCTTTCTTTCTTCTTTCTTTCTTTTCCTTCCTTCCTTCCTTCCTTCCTTCCTTCCTTCCTTCCTTCCTTCCTTCCTTCCTTCCTTCCTTCCTTCCTTCCTTCCTTCCTTTCCTTCCTTCCTTCCTTCCTTCCTTCCTTCCTTCCTTCCTTCCTTCCTTCACGTACGTTGTGCGTGGATTTAACGCAGAACCATAAATCAGCTTTACACAAAAACATCATCAACGTGAATTTATCGTTTTTAACGCAAGATGACAAATTCTTACCGTGGGGAATTTTTTTGACGGTATAATCGTGAACGGTAAAAATATCGCACATTCCCTATATATATATATAATATATATATATATATATATATATATATATATATATATATATATATATATATATATATAATATATATATATATATATATATATAATATATATATATATATATATATATATATATATATATATGTTAATGTAAAGGCAAGGCTGCCAAGTCTAGTATTTTGTTGAGGTGCCGTCATCATGTCATAGCTTCATATAGCTTCCTGTAGTCACAGAAGGATACAGTCAGCTTCCGAGTTGAAGTCATAATTGAAACGCAGGAATGTTATAAAAAGCAAAAGGTTTCCACCCCCCCTCCAAGCTGCTTTGAGCTTTAAGTTATAACAGGGAAAGTGGAGATGCACTGTCTTCCCCGTTCCGATTAACTGTCTCCAAGTTCCAGGCCCACTAGAGACATAATCCCCCCAGCGAGTCTTCAGTCAGTCCAGGGTCTTTTCCCAGCAGGCTGTGCCTGTTAGATCCTACTGGGAGATTCCCAGTTGGCATCCTTGTCAGGTACCCCTACTACCTCAACTCCCAGTGGACCTATTCTTGGCTCCTTTTGCATTTCTCACCTGATCCCAACCCAGCCACACTGATGAGAAAACTAATTTCATTATCTTGTATTCACTATCTTGTTTATGCATTATGGTTCTCAAATCCCTCTCACAGTAGGCCTGCATCCCCTGTAGAGGCTGTACCAAACCTCCAGTTGATTGTGACTTGTAAAATAGTTGAACATTAAAAGAATAAAAACCCCTTTTTTGAAGCAGGAGTCTGTCCCAGCCTGTAAGAAGGAGGAAGCAAACGAAGCTTTGTTTACGAGACACAAGCCAATAAAGATTTTTACACAGATTTTTACACAGCAAAACCAAAAAGGGTCCTGATTAAAATGTCGTACTATACTGTTTGTCACTGTTTTTTACCTGATGTACGTGGAGTTTACAATCATAAGATGTGTTGTCATTGTTTTGCAGGCAGTTTTGCCAAGAAGGGCTGACCGCACTGAGCTGAAAGCCATTTTTAAAAAGGTGGGATTTTCATATAATCATGTATTGTCTTTTGGCTCCCCCCACTTATCAAAGCTTAGTTAGAATTTTTGTTTCAGGGGTATTTATGAAAAAAATCAAATTCTATAGCAAATCATGCATCTTTGTTTTTTTCATCCTTCCAGTACGCGAGCGGTCAGGAAGAATGAGGACTACTTCATGTCCCCGCAGGACTTTGTGAACCGTTTCCTCCACTCTCACACGGACACACGGCTGTCCGATGAGGCCACGAAGCTGCTGGCTGGAGTGGTGGACCAGAAGAAAGACGGGTTGGTGTAACGGTTTCACACACCCTGACAAACTTTGACACTAACTTCTCATTATGATGTCACTGAAGGACGGCATGAGAAACGTACTGTTTTAAAAATGCTCCGATACAAGTTGTGAATCTGAGAGCAAAAGCATTTTCAATAAAAGTCTAAATTAATGCTCATATTAACGCTGTGTTATGAGTATTAAAATGATAATAAGTGCCAAGTAATAAGGTCATCTTAGACTGATTAAAGCTGTTAGTAGATGCATTGTGTATCACTTTGATCCAGTGTTTATTTGTAACATATAAACAAACCTATGATTTCATCTTTTAGTGTAAAAATACACAGAGGGATTGGGAATTATATAGCAAAGGGACATCAAACCAGCAAGTCCTCTTTCAGGTGTTTCCTTCTTTGTAGATGCACTCCCAATTTTGCACTTACTCCGCCTCCCTCATTCCCATCTCCCCGTGTTTTTTTTTTTTTTTGTACATTAATATGTATGTATTTAATGATACATAATGATGGGTAATACAATGTTAGGGCAAGTCAAAAAAGATTTAAAAAAAAAAAAACATTGCCATGGTAACCACCTAGGTTTCTACAAAGAGCAAAGTGCACACGGCTACGTAGTTTCATGCTATTACATCTGTCGTAAGGTTTGTGTGTGAGCGTGTGTATGTGGTGTGTGTGTGTGTGTGTGTGTGCCAGCGTGCACAGGGGACAGTGAGATTGAGTAGTGGGGGTTTTGGAATTGGAAAAAGAGAGACAGAGCAAAGTGTGCGTCCACACACACATATAGAAAACACACACACATGCACTGTAATTGGCCATGCTATTCAGGAGCACTCCATTGCATTGTGTGGCTTTGGAGCAGGATAAATGGTGGCCGTGGCATCAGGGTAAATCTATTAGAAACCCATGGCCCTGGCTTTGTATCTAAACCTCATTTTGGTTTTGTGGAGGGGAATGGAAATGGGGAGGGGGGGGGTGGAGGGGGGGGGTGAAGCGGGAAAAGATGTAATTTTTAATTTTCCTCTAAATAATGTTCAGACTCTGGTTAACATGCTTACATTTTTTTTTTATTATTACAGTTGAAGTTGTAAATGTCTAATGACACTTAGACCGTGATGAAGTGTTCTCCTCATTAATCCCGAGTCCAGATAATTATTCTGCAGACCCGTGTCTCTTCAGTGTGCAGAACAAATGCAACGCAGGGATGTAAACCCGTAGGTCCTGGCTAAAAACACAAGTGCATTGTTTTCTAAATGCTTAGCCGCGCAAACTGCATGAAAGGAGCGACGAGCGGGACAAAACAAACCACTTTTGCAGCTGTATTTTCATCCAGCATGCCTGATCACATGCAAATATGTCTGTGAACAATACGCTGCGGTTGAGTGCAGTGTATTCGAAGCTTAGTGCGCCTGCTGATTTTTGCCAGGTAGAGCTCCATTTCAGCAAGATGAGTCTGGGGTAATAGATTTAGCAGGGGGTCGGATGGCAGGCGGCACGCTTGCTTGCCTTTGTGTTGGAGTACATCTGTGCGAGGGAAATTTTACTTAGATGCCAGTTTGTATTTCGTTGTGTGTGTGTGAGTACTTTGGCATGGAGTGTGTGCGCATGGTGCGATGTAAAATGTGAAAATGCATTTATCTGTCTCCCCCCTTGGCGACTGTGTAAATCAGGGGATGTAGTGACAGTCCTAACAATCTGTTATGTTGAAATCACTTTTCTACCTCTTATTGTCAGTGAGACAGAAAGACAGATGGATGGATCAAGAGAGTGAAGGAGAGACAGTTCTTTGGAGGGTGGATAAGCTTCAATTTTCAGGGAGCTGACATACAGGACTCACAAACAGTTTAAAGATTTACCTTTTTCAGTTGACTTTAATACATCCTCTTTCTTTTGTGCTTGTCTTTTTTTCTCCGATCCTAAGTTTCTTTGTATTTACATATTCTAATGCACTCCTTCCATTTCTTTAAGACCCTTTTTTTGACTCCATATATATATATATATATATATATATATATATATATATATTGCAATTGTTCAAGTGTGAAGAAAAACCTCTTTCCCCCCGTAGACTCTTGGAGGTTTGAAAAAGAGAAAAAACTTTGTTAAGGGAGCATGCTGGGAAAATAGCAGACTGCCAGCTGCAGTGGGCCTTCTGAGCACGGGCTGGTGGGTGTCCAGTTCTAGTAACCGAACAGATACTGACAGCTCTCCTGCGTGTGTGCAAGAGTGTTTGTATGCAAGTACACTCTGGGTGGGTGGAAGGCTGTCAGTAATGATGCTTACATGCCACGGACAGGGGGATTATTGAATCCCCTCTGGACCCCGCTCTCCCACTACTATCAGGGCAGGAGAGCTGCCTTTTCTGTTAAAGCAGGCCAAATCAACACCAAGCGTTCATGTTACAAGTAAACAGGGTTTCAAAGCCCGACTTTGGTTCAGAGGAAGGTACGGTATTTGGATACACGCTGATAGGAGGCGTAGCCGTATGATGAAGATGAGATTTAACAAACAACAATGTTCGGAATACAGAGCCTTTATCTCAGACGCATGTAATCAGCTCATTTGCACTGACTTTTGAATGGAATGGCGAGAAAAAGCAGCCTTCAGCTTTTATCCATAAAAATCCTGTGGGGTAAAGTGAGTGCAGAGTAAAACAAACAGAGGCCACGGCACAGCAAAGCCTCATCTGCAAAGTTCATCCTGGGCTGTGTGCGCGGACGGGGCAGCCCTGGACACATGCCATGGCAGTTGATGGTTGGGAGATGCTGTCGGTTGATTTGATTGAGTTGCTTGGTGGGGTTACGTCTGGATAGCAAAAAATCATGGCCTCCACACCCCCCTCCCGGTCTCAGGGTAATCATTTCGCAGCCGTCATGGCGCTGCTAATCAGCCATCATAGGCATCAGTCCCAGCTCCACCGTCGTGTGTGGAGTGTTTTTCTCATGTGCGTTATGGAGAAACCTTGTCTGGACGCCGCGCTGTAAACCGTGTTTCAATCCCTTAGTGATCAGCAGCCCTCTCAGTTACACTAATGTCCTGATTATCCACGTGTGGGAAAACACAGATAGGAGGATCAGTGTGCATGTAAACTGATGTCTGTGGGAAAAAAAAGAAAAAAGGTAAATGTAGGAGCATGTATGTTTGTATGTGTAAGTCTGCACTGCAGCTTCTGCTTGTTTAAACTCCCTCATCAACCTCTCGGCGGTATAATTTCAGGATGCACAGTGCATGTGCCACGAAGGAATGAACATTGTTTGGGAGTTTAATATTTTCCACCAGTGCTCGCAGCAAAGGTATTTTCTTTGTTTTTAACAGTGAATCCAGAGTCGCAGCAGTGTGCTTTCATGCCCCCTTCCTCCTACCTGCCCTCAGCAGGGCCCTGCTCATAAGAACTACCTGCCTAGTTAATAAAATAATTAGTCTGGTGTTTGAAATGACGACATATTTTTTTCACATGCTGCTGAGGTATTTCTTTGTTGCACCATAGTTCTTTATTCTAACCAGCTCTTCATTGTGTTTTTTTAATTTATTTATTGAGAGCAAGTGTTAATCTAAAAAATGTGGGGATTTTTGAATAATTTTTAAAGGGACTGCATCTGCAGTATCTTAAAATCAGTTCCTCTGGGATTAATGCTGAGTTCAGCCTTTTCTGATGTTATTGTGATGAGAAGGGCCTTTTATTTGTCGGTGCACATCTCTTTGTCATCAGTTTGTTTCACCTACACAGGAATTGGGGATTTGAATAATTCAGAATGCATGTAAGGATGCATATACTGTAAGCACCCACTTGCAAACCTGAAACAAACACCTCTAAATTTAATCAGTAACATAATTAATTACAACAACCAGAAAAAAAAAAAGTAATCATTGCACCGTTCCTCCCCTCCCACTGCCACACTCCCCCTCAGAAATTAAAATAGGTTTAATAGATGGATGCTTGGGGACTGCTCATTAGCTCTGACCCGTCCTGTAATTATCAGATCCATTAGTGAAATTCGTAATGGACCTATGGGAACTGTGAACCGGGGCCTAAATAAAGGCTGGACCGCGTGGTCCAGTCAGTTCCCCACAGTGGGACTCCTTCACTCCTTCAGGGGGAATATGTATGACATGTGGACCGTTGTGTCACTACGGGTAATCAGGAGATGCAGTTGCACTTAAAACTAACAAATGTAAGGGTTAGAATAATGACAAACTACTTCATCATCTTAAATCCTTTTCCTTCTCTGCTTCTTTTGATGTTCACGTATTAACATCATATTATATTATGTTTCTACTGGATTAAATAATGTTTCCTTTACTGGTTCCCGACTTGCTGCACGTCTGTCTGCTTGTTTAAAGTGGCACGCTAAAACGTGAAACTGCATGTTTAGGCTTCTTTTGCACGTGTGCACGCGGTGCAAAGTTGGCCCTTTCTGTCCGAGCTGCCAGCTCAGATCGGGAACACACACCGAGCCTTTTAAAATGTTTTATTTTCTTGCTGTCACACTCAATGAGTTTATGACATTACATACTGACTAGCAGCGTTCTGGATAAAGGCTGCTTGAATTATGTTCAGTGCAGATTGATTGGTTGTCTGAATGTGCGTATGATTTAGTCAGCGAGTGGCAATAATTACGACGGACTCTGTAGTGTAATGGAGTGTGTTAATAATAAATTGGTCTTTCAGTTTAATGTATATCTTCATTAGAGTAATTTAGGCTTAAGTCTTTATTGTGTGTTATATGACTAATTGGGTTTAGAAGACTTAATGATCAGATGTGTGGCTGATCAGTGATAACATACTATACAGGGAACCCAATCCTCCAGTACCATGGCAGTAACTCAGCTGAAACGACAGCTTTTGTTTTCCACAGGTGAAACTATCCTCTTTCTCTCCTCCAGTTTGATCTCCTTTCAGGAGTTTGCAGCTTTCGAGTCGGTGCTGTGTGCCCCCGACTCCCTCTTCCTGGTCGCCTTCCTGCTGTTTGATAAAGCAGGTGATGGAGTGACCACTTTTGGTAAGTAACTTTACTTCATAGCTTTAGATTAAATTCTGCCCAACTATATATATGTATATATACAGATTCTCATTTGCTCTGACATGCACTGTGAGCTGTAAGGTCTTATATAGACAGGTGTGTGCCTTTCTTAATCAAGTCCAATCAGTTTAATTATAAACACCTGGACTCCAATGAAGGCGCAGAACCATCTCAAGGAGGATCAGAAGAAATTGACAGCATGTGAGTTAAATATGAGTGTTGCAGCAAAGGGTCTGAATACTTATGACCATGTGATATTTCAGTTTTTTATTTTTAACAAATTTTGCGAAAACTTCTAAATTTCTATTTTTTTCTGTCAAGATGGGGTGCTGAGTGTACATTACGGAGAAATAAAATTTTCGATTTTAGCAAATGGTTGCAATGACACAAAGAGGGAAAAATTTAAAGGGGCTTTCCGTACTCACTATATATTTTAATAGATGCATCAAACCATTCACAATGCTTTCAAACCTACAAAACAACATTCTCACTCGAGACTCTCTAGGAATCTAATCTTGATGACTGCAGTCCTCAAGATGTGTTGAAGTTTAAAGAACAAAGGAAAAAAAAAACATCAACCGTCGTCTCACTCGTGAGGCAAAGTTCAGGATGAAAGTCTCATGACTCAACTGCTCCTACTTCTGTACATGGGTTTGGTTGACTGTTATTAATGCTTATTATTAAGTCTAACACTCCGCTACTCATGGTGATGATGCGGTAAAATTGTCACAGCATCAATAATAACGGAAGAAAACAGAGACAAAATCGCTGGCATGTCTCAACTTGGAAAATCCGTCATAACAAATAGCAAATAAAGCCTATATGTTCTTATTTTTTTATTTTTCATGGTGTTAACAATATTTTGCCAGTGTCACTGCCTTTTTGAAAGTTCTGAGACTTTAAACAAGTTGTCGTGACCACGCAAGAAAAGCAAACTGCTCAGAAAAAAATCAGGGCACCATGAAGGAAATAGTTTAAAAGAAGACTCCTGCACTCAGAAAAACAAACAAACTAAGCAAACACTCGTCCCAAGATTGCTCAGGTATATCTGTAGTTTAAGAGTGTAGGTAAACAACTTTCACACACACCTACACAAAATAACTGCTTTGAAGAGAATGATAAACAAACGATATTCAAAAACACATTGAAAAATGACCCATTTTATTTATGTGCAATCAACAGAAACCTTATCCTGTAAAGAAGTGGCATTTTTTTTCATTCCTAAATTTAAAGTAAATCCCTGATGCATGTAAATCTGACAGACCGAGAAAACGTCACAGTTTGCAACTTTAATGTTATGAGATTTCAAATGTGAGCAGAGGAACTTTGTCTTCCCAACTGACATTTAACGACGCCTCGTGCAGGTGGAGCGCCGACACTGTTCCTCTCAAATGTGCCCCTAAAGATGTTTCCAGAAGGTTCTCCCTTGTTTACGTGAGGCCTGCGACCTCCGCTCGTCTGCTGTGCCACGTCTGCATCCACAAACAGAAACCCTGTGCCCGCTCCTGTGTTGTGCCTTTTGAGATAAGGTTAAGTTTGGAGGTGTAGAGGCGACTAAAGGATGCAGATGAAGATGGAGGAGAGGGTGGGCGGCCGCATGACCGCGTGTGTACGAGCATGTGCGTGATTGGCACCATTACTCTGATGCCTGGAGACTCCGAGGTGAAAAAGGGAAGACATTTGTACTCGTCGTGCATTTCACATTTGCCTAATTGATTTAAACAAGTCTAATGCCAGCGTTCTGTAGGTGTGCGAGGCGTTATTGCATTAGGCTTGATTTAAGATGCAGCGCACACATCCTGCTCACAAACACGAAAGTGAACTTCATTTTAATTGTTGCTGTCGACAGGGTGCAAGATCACTGCAGGTGATTATATATGCACATATGTAAATTTTCATATTTAAAAGGATCAATTAGAGTGACGTTGTCTTGGTGGGAATTAAAAGGTCTGCTGTTTTTTTGCATCTCTCAAAGGTTAATGAATATACCAGTGCATGTGATGTGTTATGGGACTGGCGTACAAGTGGAAAATTGTATGAAAAACATAACTCACATCAAGCGGTGCACAAACACTGACTGCAGTGTCAGGCTACCATTTCACCAAAAGCAAATAACTTGTGACTGAGATTATAGACTTGTCAAAGTTGCTTTATTATGATATATTGCAGAATTCTCTCGTTTTCCCCTGCTTTTGCTTTTACGCTGCCATTTGTTTGATTGAACTGCCTCACCAAAATACATAATAAAGAACGCCCCCCCCCCCCCCCTTTTTTTTTTACGACCTATTAAATACATTAATGGCTGCAGCTTATGTCGAATTAAAGCCCTGTTTGTTTTTTAAGTGCAATAAATGTCTGTAGCCCGATTTCTTTTTTTATTTCATCTTTCTGTAAAGACATTTTTTATTCGATAATAACTGGAACAGTTTCTGTTAAGCGCAGGCAGCATAGCGGTCTGAGTTTATGCCACGTAAAAATAAATGCATAATTTGGTGGAATGTTGAGTTCGTTAAATATTGCAACGTAACTTAGCACATGACACACAACTGCAGCGCAGCCATAAAAGCAAAACAGAAAAAAAAAAAAAAATTACTTAAAGAGGACTGGGTGTTGACAGGTCTGTAAAAGCTGATAATATAAATGCCACACTCTGAGGCAGCCTGTCTTTAAAGGAATTAAAGGCTGTATATTTATTGCCTCATTAAAGTGTAAGAAAAAAAACAACACACACACACACAAGCTGTCTTCCTTCACAAGGTAAGGCTGAGATGCAGCAAATATCACCTTTCTTTTTCTTTCTATCTCACTCCCTGCTTGTTAAAAAAAAAAGAACTTGTTTCTTTCCCCCTTTTCTTTCTCCACTCCTTCGGTCTGTTTGGTAATAAGAAACAGGTCGCCGTATTGGTTTGTTTTTGTTTCTTTAGTAAGGCTGTAATTTAGGACTCATGTTCAGTGTCTCTCCACTTCGCTGGCTGTAGAGGCTTAGAGGGTTCAGGCAGAGGAACAGAAGTGAGAGGAAAATGCTTTCCTTCTCCACGAGGAGAGTCTCCGCGGCTCAAAAAGGTTCTGCCATGTGTCATTCAAGTCCGATTTAGAGGAGCTTAAGTCTCAATCAGAGCAGGAGTGTGCTCTGGAGATTGACAGTGACAATTTGTCAGAAACAATCTCAGACATTTTCTTTTTTTCCCCTTTTCATAAATCAAATAATTACTAATGTTAACCACAAGACAGGAAACACATGCTATTTGTTAAGGCTTGACTCACAAGACTTTGCACTGACAGATTTTAAAGTCTTAATTGGAGCAAATTAAAATTTGAGTAGGAAGAAATGTTTGATAATGGTTGGTTATGAAAACACGAGTGTGTAGATTTATGTCCATTAAAAGGGAGGTGTAATCCATAAAGCCTAAACCCAGTTGTTGTCCTGTAATTGGGAACGACTTGAAGAAAAGCTGATATGTGTTTGGCTCATTGCTGAGTGAGTTAAGTTTAAAATTGTTTACCTGTCCATCAACACGGTAAATAAGTAGCAAAGCTTTGAGCAACGTACAGTATTTATGAAATTTGGTATTCATGTAAAAATCTAAGGTAGTTGCACTTTATTTTAGTGCCTTTTATTCTACAAGCTTTATTTCCGAAGAAAATATTTTTCTTCTTGCATTTATTTAATAATTATGTTAAGAAGCTAAAGTAGCATTTAAAAAATCCTCAATTAAATACAGTACAACGTACTTTAACATGATAACACATTTATGGATTAAACTGCTCAATTTAGATTAATTACGATTAATGACATGCAGAGGTATATTGGTAAAATATATTGCACTTGAAACTCTGAAGAGGAGATATTTATCCAGAACTGAAGCCTTTTACAATTGTAAATAAACTGATAATCAAAAAAGACCTACGTGAACTGACATATATATCCTGATTATTGTATATCAGCAATTTAGCTTGATATTTTGACCCTTTTTTTTGTCTAATCTGCAGAGAACATAAAGCAGGTCTTTAGCCAGACCACCACCCACCAGCGCATCCCCTTCAACTGGGACAGTGAGTTCATACAGCTGCACTTCGGTGCACAGAGGGACAAGCAGCTCCGCTACAGCGAGTTCACTCAGTTTCTTCAGGTGGGTTGGAGTGCTGAGCACCTTTACTCTGTTGCTTCTGTCTTTTATTCTTCTTGTGTCCATTCAGGAGCAACTATCATTCATAATCAGTTCATTTGCAGCTACTGCTTTACGTACCTGTACAATTATTTATTCTCACTTTTAGCTTCCAGGCCGAGCGTAAAATCATGTGAACAAATAACATTAGCCGTCAGTCGTCCAGGTACGCCCCGGTGCAGTCTCGCGCAACTCTGCTGGTCCTGTCGCTCTCAATCACAACCCTACATGTTGTCCTTATTAGTCATTAATGAAACACCGCGGCCATGCGTTTGGGGCATTTGGGGCATTTGTTTTCCATTAGCTGACGTACATTTAGATTTACTCCACTGCACCTCTTCTGAAGCAGGTAGAGAGACATTTCAATGTCCATAAATAGTATAGTTGAAATACTCCTAGTGTATTTGTGGAGTGTGAGCCATTTTCCAATACGATGTCTAGACTTAAATCAGGCCTAAGCAGGGAGAGGTGGTGGAGTGGATGGGAGAGAGGGCTTGAGCTGTGCCAAGTTTGCATCTACACTCACCATGTATCTGAATAAGCTTTTTATATTACACTTAACTTATACCAGATGGCTTCCACACAGTGGGCAGCTGCATACTGGTATTGGGACATTGTTATAGTATGTGCATATAAGTATCTCTACATATGTGTGGTGCTTGCAAGCTTTATGTGTCAGCAGTAGTATGCAAGCTTTGTGCATTTGTGTTTTGTGCACTCATTTTCGTGTGTGTGTGTGTGTGTGTGTGTGTGTGTGTGTGTGTGTGTGTGTGTGTGTGTGTGTGTGTGTGTGTGTGTCCTGATGTGCCGCTCTGTGGCATTGTGGACGGTGGATGTTGTGCTTTGCGCTGACAGCATGCCCGGTTCTCTCCCAGTCAGTGGTTTTCAGCTTTTCACAACAGCAGGCGAGCAGCCAGCAGCACTTATTTCTCAACTATGAAATGCACATTTTCTACATATGTTGCCTGTATTCGATCATTGTTCACAGCTTTTAAGTAATGCCCTAATGTTTAGCAGATGAAATGATTTTCATGTTATATTGTAGGTTGTTTCTCTGCATCAATATGTTGTTTGAAAAATCAATTAATAAATAACCGAACTCGATATTATGATAACACACTACACACATTTTTCTTTGAATTATTTATTTCAGGTGACTTGTTTTTAACTTTAAAACCTAAAAAAAATATATGTGTATAACTCATCTACAAGTGTTCTGAATTATGAACATTTGTTCGTAATTTTGTTTAAAATACGCCACTTTTTTGTCCCCCAAAATCTCCCTTTCTTTTATTTCCCTTTCCTTACATGCATGTGCTTATTGTTTTTCTACCGTTGCAACCACGCCGCTGCCAGATGCTCACAAGATGGGATTATCAGGGAAAACGTTTGCGCCGCATATTTCTCACAAGGGCTCTCTCTGGCCAATTACTGTCTTGATGGAAGCCAGAGATTCTCACCAATTACATGCATTTTTCCTGTCTCATGCGTGGACTCTGGCCAAGTCTCCGCTCGCACTGTCAGCGTGGTGTTATCTCTGGCCCTGGCTTTACCCATGTCCAGAGAAGTGGCACATAGTGGGTGCATAGTAGCTCGTATTATAGAATCTACTTGAGTTGCACGGAGGGGGACACCACACGTCCCACTTCTTTCCCAAGCACTCGAAAAAGCAAATTGTTGGCATAACTCTGACTTTAAAGGTCCCAATTATACGTGTGACTCGACCAAGAACCAGTCGCCAGACCTTAAGATCACTGGCACGCATGTAAATGTGCTGCAGTGCTTCTCTCTCTTGCAATAACTTTCACGCTGCGGCGATGAGGAACGACTCTGCTCCTCTATTGTTCAAGTTTCGGTGAGCGGAGAGAGAGCGCAACAATTGAAAACAAACAGAGGTGGCTTGTCACGGGTTTTTATTCCCGCCCAATGCTTCGGTGGTCTCTGGCTGGCTTTCCTAATCACCCAGCTTTATGACTTCTGCCTCCCTGACGCTCCTCCTAAATAAAAACCATGTCCCAGACGAACACACGTACAGTTGCAACAACTTAAGGTTTTAGAAGGCTGAGACTGTAAACTTCTCGTTCTCCTGGACCACAGTTGTTTTGTTGTTCTGTGTGGTTGCAGTGTGGCTTTTCAGACTTTTGACTCGTCATGAGCATTATGGGATCTAATTTTTTATTTTTTCTTCTCCCTTCATTTGCAGATGGACACAAACAGATTAAAATATGCACACAGCAAACAAGTGGCTGCTTCCCGCTCCACTTTTTTGTTTTAATTTGAGTTATTTATCTTCCCTCCTCCCTTTCTTCCTTGCAGTTTATTTCCCAGCAAAATGTTTTGACCTACTCACAACTGACCGGAGGAGAGAGTCACAACTCTCAGGATGCTGACACTAAAATATCTCACGTTATTTACCTTGGAAATGTTTACATGAATCAGTCTCTTCATTTTCTTGCTTTCCCCCCACTTATCCACTCTCTAGAACCCCTGCTGCGCTCACAGGAGATCCTGAAACATGGCTGCTGCATTTGCCGTTTTTGCAAATCTGTCTCTTTTGTTGCTGTGCCTGTTCTTACTCCCCTCCACTTTCCATTTAGCTTTGTGTAAATGTCACTCTTCCACAGTTGTTTCTCTAGGGCCCCTTGAATTTGGAGTTTGATCAGTTATGTTGTCACTGAAATATCACTCAAATTCAACACAACAATAAGTCATATTCTCACAGGGTTTTGTGTTGTTGTAGTACCACTTTTTTCCCGAGTTCCATTTACAACAGCAACATCCATCTCAATCAATCAAATGAATAATGTCATGCATGTTCGGGACTTAATCAGTCCTCCTGTAGCGTGCTTTGTCCGATGTGTGTGGCTTTAAAAAGATAAAATAAATAAAAATGTAAAAAGACCATTTGTTCTTGGACAATGCGACAGTCATGTATACTCAACTGAATTACTAACTTGCTTATCGCGCTAAAACTGTTTTCCACGCTTACTTTGAGAAATTATATTTATGACTATTAAACCTCTCTATTTTTATAGTTTGACCTACAGTATATCCAAAATTTGGGGGATTTTTATTAAGTTAATATGATTTATCTTCATATCTTTTAAAAATGTTTAAAAGCATCCTCTAACTTATTTGTCCTCAGTGGAGGTAAAATGTTGATTTTATGCATTAAGACAAACGCAAGGAGCCAATTTTTTGTTGTTGTTGTTTTTTCCCCCCATTTATCTTTGTCCTGAAGCTCTACAGGTGAGTCAGGAGCCAAACCAAAAAGCATTGTAATGCCATTGGTGAGCCTCTGGCTTTATTTCTCAGACTCTGAGAAAATAATTTTTTTGTCCTGCGGTCTTTCTCTTTTGCTGTGTCTGACCTTATTGTTGAAAGCTCGAGGAACCGTAGATGGCAGCGGCTTGTTTACAGCATCTCTCTGAAGACTTGTGGTTGCAGGTACCGATAATGGCTGCTAATTTCAAAGGCCTTGTGGGAAACATCCTCACCACTGCAACCTCCTGTTGTCCCTGCAGACCTTCAGTGTGTGTGTGTGTGTGTGTGTGTGTGTGTGTGTGTGTGTGTGTGTGTGTGTGTGTGTGTGTGTGTGTGTGTGTGTGTGTGTGTGTGTGTGTGTGTGTGTGTGTGTGTGTGTGTGTGTGTGAGAACACGGACAAAAAGTGAGCAGTTGGGTGATTACCTGTCTTGCCTGTGTGTGCTTGTCCGTGTGTTTATGCACGTGTTAATATGTTTCTCCATCAAGTGGGTTTAATGTGGATTTGGGGAGGGTGTGAAAAGCCCAAACAACGTTTATCAGCAGGCATGACGCTGTCAGGAGGGCAGACAAAGCTGAAGCCAGGCTAAACACTGGCAACCTGTAACTGAGAGATGGGTGCTGAGTTTTTAATGCATATGTGCAGATTAATGCAAACCTTTAACTTATGAGGGCGATTTAAAGAGGAGAATGATGCAGATGCAGCAACAAAAGTATCAGCTCTGAGCTAAAACCAAAATTTGACTCCCTTTCCTTCCCTCCACAGGAGATGCAGCTGGAACATGCACGGCAGGCTTTCATCCAGCGTGACCGAGCCCGCAGCGGCTCCATCTCAGCGATGGACTTCAGGGACATCATGGTCACTATCCGGCCTCACATGCTCACACCCTTCGTAGAAGAATATCTAGTGGCGGTGGGTTTTTATTCATTTTTTATTCTGTCTCTGTGTATTTTGTTTCACCAAAGTCAGGTTCATGGAAATAGTGAGTCATTAGTTGGTGTTGACTTACTTTTTTCGGGCAACATTTTAGGAGATACATTTTACAATGGCTTCATGTTGGATCTCAACAACCGTGCTTATCAATGATACAATAAAAAAATAAAAAATAATATATATATATATATTTAAAAAAAACAACATATGCTTGTGTAAATGCTTTGACTCCCACTTTTGGATGTCAGACGTAAACTAGACTTTGCATAGGGACCACCCTCACATATGTAGCATCAGCGGTTGATTGATTTGGGTGCTGAAGTAAGCTAGCAAACCCAACAGCCTGTTATTACCGTGTTCTCCATCAGAGAGGCAAAGCAAAATGGTTTCACCCTCTCTCGCCGCTTCTGTTTTTTCCTTCACATTTCCCACAGTCCAACACGGTGCCTTTCTCCCGTCATCTTGCCGCATCTCTCTTTCTTCTTCATTCCTTTTTTTTTAACTATTCTGTCACCTCTCATCTGTCTTCTCTTGTTTTCCCTCCTCCAATATTTTTCTTTTGCTCTCTCTCTCTCTCTCTCTCTCTCTCTCTCTCTCTCTCTCTCTCTCTCTCTCTCTCTCTCTCTCCCTTCTCAGCTGCCCCTCCCTCCCTCCCTCCCTCCTCCCCCCCATGTCTCTGTCTCTCTCCCAACATGTCATTAAGTCTAACCTCTCTGGCAGTGTCAAAGCCAAGCAGGCCAGCTGAATGGGAAGATAGAGACAGAGATAGATGGAGACTGGAGCTTTGCAGGCCATCATCTGCCACCGTGTTTGTGTGCGCACGTGCATGAGGGTGCACGCTCTGTTTGTTTTGAACACTGAGATGTTTGTCTTTTCAGTGTGTTTTCTTTTTTCTTTCTTTTCTTTTCTTTTGCGCGTGCGCGCACCTCGCGTCTGTGTCCACGTCTTGCCCCAGTCCATAAACACCTTGCAGGCTCTGTCATTTTCTTCGCCGTGTTTACCTCACCGGCCAGACGTGTTAGTAAACTCTCTTGCATGTACGCGTGCAGGCTTGCACACACGCACACACGCAAATATAAAAACCTCATAAACAATGCAGGAACATTAAAGGTGGTATTATGGTAGAGGAAATCTTATTTTTTTTTCTTATATATTATTCTCCTTCTATTCTTTTTTTATATGAGTTTGTGTTAAACATCACGGTAAGATCCGTGTGTACGGATCACAGATATGGACAAATACAAAACTGTTCCTTCTGTTAATTTCACCCAAGCAAGACTTTCCCTCCCTCATCGCAGACATAGTTGAGCCACAGCGAGCTCTCCCAATGTGTCTTTAAAGCAAACAGTGCCATCTAGTGAGGGGAAGGTCTAAGTCTCGCACCGACTCAACCCTTTTTAAGACGGCAGAACCTCTAGGCAACAGCAGCCCAAAACAGGATTCATAAAACATACTTGAACACTTACTTCTTTAGGAGACAGCTAGAGCTGCTTCTCCAGGCGTTTTAGAGCCTCGTTTGATAAAGATGGGATCATGGTTCACATAAAAGACTTTGTGGGCTGTTTGGAATTTCCTTGCAAAACCTGGGGTCTATTTTTAATCTTGTTACCTTTTTTTTTCTTCTATTTTCTGTTCTTTTACCGCTTCCTCCACCTCATAAAGACAGTTAATTAAACTCCCTGAGAGAGCGACGTTATGCGATGGAAAAAGTAGTAGTTGTACAACATTAACGTCTCCCCATGCAGAGATAATGAAGAGGGACACCTCTTTGACTTGTCCTGCTCTTGTTCACTTTTTATTGCATTTATGAGGATTGCATTTGGACACATGGCTGGTTGGCATTGTTAAATGTTTCTGCTGGTGATTGTTTTGCTTCTTAAACAAACCCTGTTCATCCTTGCTCAGGTTGCAGGGGGAAGCACATCTCATCGGGTCAGCTTCTCCTACTTCAGTGGCTTCAACTCGCTGCTCAACAACATGGAGCTGATTCGAAAGATCTGCAGAACTCTGGCAGGGCCCCGCCAAGACGTGGAGGTCACCAAAGGTACAGAAGGGGGAAAAAAAGTACTAAGACAAGCAACCGAAGCGTTTATGAGACTGAAGACGTGCAGAAGACACAGTCAAATGTGGTCACGTGCAGAGAGGACTAGCCCACAGGCACTAATGTGCTTTCCAGATAATGCATTTAAATGTGTTTGTTTGTTGAAACAGGGGTGGAAACTTGCTTTTGTTTGGTTTTTCTTCCTTACTGGGGGCATTTAAATGGGCATGATGGATTCAACCCAGCACACAGGCTACATACCCACAATTCCTGGCGGAGCTCCTCTTCTTTGTTACACATCATGACATTAGTCTGAGATCCACCATTTTTGTCTTGTTTTTGGTTGATTGAGTCTTTAAAAACCAGCCTGCAATTGTATGCCTTTCGTCCTGCCTTTATTTTCTTATGCGTGTCAATAGATGTCTGTGTATGTCTCTCTTGGTTAGATTTTTATGTCCCCCACTTATCGCCATTTATGTTTGTCAGGAAGCCCAAAAAGCTTACTCTGTCTTTCTCCTTTCCCCCTCTTTCTTGTTTTTCTAACTCTATCTCTGTCTCTGATTGTCTTTAAGCAGCTCTTACGACTTCTCCACACGGCTCGGGGCCACTAATGTAGCCTTACGATGCTATCTGAAGCCTTATCAAGGGTGTGGACCATACATGACCCGGGCCAAGAGCCCGTGCACTCTCCGTGGTGTTCCCACCATGGGTACTCCAAGGCTTGGCTCAACTCTTGATGGCCCGCAGCCAGCCAGACCTCCACAGCCACCACCCATCCACTCTCAACTCCCCAGGTCATTAAGACCCCCTTGGGGAGTGCAACGCTCAGTACCGCCTGACCCACAAACACACAGTGTACGCATATCTGCGTGGATCTGCCATGTTTGCGTGCATGTGTGCTCTGCGGCATACTTTTCTAACAGCAACACACATGCATCCAAATACATTTACACAGCCAAGCATGCACACATGCGTAATAATCCAGATTGATTCCTTATGCACAACAAGGCCACTGTTTTGCCTGGGAGACATCATTACCGTGCTTCAAGCCAATACGACGCTGAGCGCACACATATGTATCTGTACTACTGAGTGAAAATGTTGAGACGTTTATACAAAACACCCTTGATGGACCCAGCAGTTTACATGGCAGATAATTACTGTGTCTTTGTGAAAACGTTAGAGTCATATGTATCTTACGGAGCACGCGTTGATGCACGGCATCTGTATTACATTACAACATATGCGCCGATGACAGTTTAAGCCAGGTCGTGGCATTAAATTGCAGTAACCACATGTTTGACAGCGGGATGCAGTCCACCGAGTGAGTTCAGCTATAAATAGCTCCATGATCATTTTTGGGTACAAATATACCCTGTAAATAGACGGTCAACAAAACTGGGAAACTGATAATTATCACATTTTAACATGCTCAAGTAAAACTTTGAGGGAAGAAAGCAAACCAGCTAAAATGCTGAGAATGTTAAAAGACCGAGACTACAACCGAAGCCTTGCCGGGCCTAATTACAGCCGCATAGGTCTGTCATTATTCTCGGACACTGGGAAAATTATAATAATAACAATAAAAAGGTTTTTAGGATATTTAAATTTAGTTTTTGATGTCCATGTAATTTTCTAATTTGGTGGATTGTGCTTGTTGTTGTCTGTTCATTGTGTTTCCTCTTAAGGAAATATTGAGAGTATTTCATTTTTTTAAGGTTCAACAGGATCTGTGTGATGATAATTTCAGCGGTCAGGTGTGTAACCTTCCAGTTTCTTCTGATCAAACACGAGGATATAGTTCGAGTATGCGGCGACAGCCACTCCCATTTTTTTATGTTTTGATCGGACCATGGAGCGCACGAGCGAGCTATAATAGGAGCAGTTGCATTTCCATGCCTGCAAGCGTGCGCGTGCATAAGAGAGCGTCTCTGCCTCTGTCTGTTGCACTTATGTTCAGCCAGGTTTATGTAAATTGTAGATATTTTTTATCTTAAGTTTTTCTCTATTGAATATAAAGACGTTTGATACAGAAAAACGGTTAAATTATTACGATTTTCACTGAAATGAAAACTTGAAGGGGTCTACAAACAGCTGCTCAAAAATAATGAATGCTGAATGAAAGGGATCTATTGTGACTTGTATTATGGGATGTAATATCAGTTCTCAGAAACTAGTCTAAAATTGTTCTATTTTATGCAGAAAACAAGTAGTTAACTTCTTACTTAATGTTTTTGTGGCTTAAATGTGCTCATTACACTTTGTGTTTCGCACATTTCAATAGTTAACGTTCATATTAAAACGAAAAAATACAGATTAGTATTTAAGGAAATATGGATTACTGGGGAAAGTTTTAACTCCTATGTGTCACCATGAAACTACCCCGGCTCATCACTTCTACTTCACATATGACCAGAAATGTTTGATGTTTTGTGTTTAACTGTTTAAATTATTTTTTATTTTGTTGTGTCTGTGAGAATCTTAACATCTACATACAGTTTAGTTTTTTCTTTGAACGTGAGGTTATTTCCTGAACTGTCAAGCAATAGTTTGGCAGCAGCTGTAGTATTACGCAGCTCTGGTTATCGTTTCCACTCAGTAACAGGTTTGCTGCTCCACGTCCACGAGAAGTGGTGCTCCACTAGAAACGGGTTAATAGTTTACACTTATAGAAGACATCCAGTTATGTATGAATATGTGTGTGTTGTGTTTGTGTGTGTGTGTTACATGTAGACCATCTATCACGATTGGGATCTCGCCAGACGAGAGTCTTATCTCTCTCCCTGTGTGTATATTTGAGTGCGTGTGGGAATTTTTTTCTTCCTTTCTTGTGGAGGTATGCCGTCTCCTGTGCTCGCGAGCATTACCTGCGTGTAGCCAGGGATGTGTGTGTGTGTGTGTGTGTGTGTGTGTGTGTGTGTGTGTGTGAGAGAGAGAGGGAAAGCGAGCATGCCTCAGGGGTAAGCTGAGCCTCGGCGGGGTGAATGGCTCCAGTGTAGGACGACTTTGTCACAATCCCAGCCTGCTTCTCTTTGAATAATGCAGGTCAAACAATGCTGACTCCTCCACTGTAAACCACCCTGCAGTCAACCTGTTCTTTTTACCCTCCAACAAAAGACCAGGTCTTTAGTTACAACATGCTAAAGCTGCCTCTTGAAATTCATAACTCTTCATAGACATATAGGCCTTTAACATCAGTTTAGGGTTACTAATGTGTGTGGAAGGAAAAATCCAGGACTAAACACAGTTTATTAGGGATACCGCCAGTACTAAGGACTCCTGCTTCATCAAACTTGTTTGCTACTCAGTGTCTGTGTCAGTGATAACAGGAACAACAACTAAATAGCGCAGTGCAACGCTTTAGTGAGGCTCGTCACATCATTCGGTTACCCACACGTGTTAGCCTACACTGATCAGCCACAAGATTAAAACCACTCATAGGTAAAGTAACACTGCTAATCTTGCTACAATGCAGCGTTCTCCTGGGAAAACCTGCATCCTGGCCGTCGCGAGGCCGATGTCTCAACAGTCTGATAGTAAGATGGCATTCGTCCCATCAGGCATTACTTCACCTCACACCCGAGTGGGTGCAGCAAATCTTTTATTGCACATTTTTTGGCATGAATAAAGGAAAACTATATCAGCCGCCTCCGCCTTTGCTTAGAAGTCCCCAATCGCACGATTTTGCCAAAATGTTACGCCTCCATTTGTGAGCTTACGTTCAAAACCGATCATTAGTTTCAGGTGGGAATTTTAAATCAGAAGTTTAGAGTTGATGATCTGATTCTTTGACTTGAAGCGAGCGACTGACTCGGGTATCTGATCGAGTTGTTCCCTAAGGGCCAGAACTGGGGTTGGAGTTGAGCATGTGTTCACTGCTTTCTGCTCGTGTATACAGGACTGTCTCATAAAATTAGAATATTGTGATAAAGTTCTTTATTGTCTGTAATGCAATTAAAAAAACAAAAATGTCATACATTCTGGATTCATTACAAATCAACTGAAATATTGCAAGCCTTTTATTATTTTAATATTGCTGATTATGGTTTACAGTTTAAGATTAAGATTCCCAGAATATTCAAATTTTTTGAGATAGGATATTTGAGTTTTCTTAAGCTGTAAGCCATGATCAGCAATATTAAAATAATAAAAGGCTTGCAATATTTCAGTTGAATTGTGACATTTTTGTTTTTGTAATTGCATTACAGAAAATCACAATATTCTAATTTTCTGAGACTGTCCTGTATATACTTCAGACTGGATCTTTGACCACTGTAATTCAGGTAAATGTAAAGCTTTTCCTGGTCCGCAGTTAATATTTATTGCGGTCTACGCTCCATCCAGACGTCAGAACGTTGGGAATGCCATCGGCTTACTGTTAACATGCTTTATCCATTTTACTTTAAGTTCTGATGCATCTTTGTCCGGGCTTAGTCGAGCTGGAGCCTTACTGCTTAGATTACTGTTTGAGGTTGTCAGGTAGTCGTTTTACTGCATTATTTCAACCTTTTCTTGTTGTAATCCACCAGACAGACCAGCAGGAGAGGAGTTCCAGTCCACAAAGCTAATGCCACAACCGTAAACAGATGTTACTGTCTGCGTGGGGCTGCTCGTCTCACCTGTCTCATCTATCACTCCTCTTATTTACCCAATCTGAATGTTGGATTAAGTTTTGAGAGTGATGCAAAATGCGAATTGTTGGCAAATAGCGTGTTCTGATGTTATTTTTTCAGTTTAATTGTTTGAACCTGGACTTTTTGACACGTCTTTGTCGGGTTAAGAGGGCCTCCTTCTACTCTAACCCACCTTTCTGACTCTCTCTTTTCCCATCTGTCAACTTTTGCCAGGTCTGCAGATTGGCTTTTTGGTTCTTGGACTGTAGTCTCACTGTCCAATTACAAAAATTTTCCTTTTAATACTTAAATACTGGTCGTCCAGCATGTTCCAGTCTAAGGCAGACCTTCACTTTAATGGTTCCTGACCATCAGAACCACTGTCCTCTCAAAAACCACTAGAAAAGTGGCCACACCTCCCAATAATACATTTCTCTGACTCAGTGATCTTGGAATAAGATTTTTGTATGTCTGCTCCCATCATGCTGTGTGTTGCTCAGCTGAGTGAATGCTGTCTTGTTTTCACAGGAAGCCATAAATTCTGCCTCAGTAAAGTCTTTTTTTTGTATTTATACATGCTTTTTGTGTCCTTTCTCTGCAGAGGAGTTCATAGTGGCAGCTCAGAAGTTCGGACAGGTAACACCTATGGAGGTCGACATCCTCTTTCAGCTAGCTGACCTGTCAGAGCCTCGTGGGTAAGACTAAACTTCAGAACTGCACACAGATATAAAAGGAGATGGGATAAGGTTTCATATGCACACTCATGCAAAAGTTTGAAATATGTTATTTTAATGCCTTTATTTATATCAACCCGTCAAAATTCGAGGTTACAGTGCAGAATCGCCAGTCTTCCAGTTACCTTTTGTTTGCCAGACCAGCAATTGGGTTTAGGAATAAATCTAGCCTCCACCGGTTTATCAGCAGCTCTTGAATTTTGTCCCTTTTTCTTTACTACACGTTAAGCTCTAAGGGATGACCACCTTCTCCAGCTTGGATCAAAAACATGGTATTTTTATTCAACTCGTGCCACAAAATCTTTCATCAGTCCAAACCCAATCGAAGCTCATGTTCGTGGCACAAAACAACTGTATATGTCTCACGTTCCCCTGCTTCCTTTACATCTGCCCTGCGGCCGGACGAGCGCACTCATAATTTCTAAGCCCGGCCTGAGACACCACCTGATTATTATTTTTGGGCAATGGGATACTTTAATAGTTCTCTCCACTCCCCTTGATTGGGGATGTGAGAGATAATAATCCAATATTGCCAAGAGAGCGTTGGGGGGGTGAGGATTTGGTGTTCCAAGTTCCCTGACACCGGGAATTTCAGGACTGTCAGAGAACTTTGTTGTTCTTGGATAAAGTGATCGTAAAACTTCTATAGACAGTTATCGCGCCAAGCCAAGATCTAGATTCATGATTGCTGCTGTATTTTCAAGCATGAGCTTCAGGTAACGTCAGACAGACAACTGGGTGAAACATTATAACTCTCTGAGGATAACTTGAGGTGTCTCTCTCCATCAGCCGTGTTGGTTTAGTGGACGTTGAGAGGATAGCCCCGTTGGAGGAAGGTTCCCTGCCCTACAACCTGGCTGAGGTCCAGAGACAGGTACAGAACATGGTTTGTTGGTGTGTTTGCTCAGCTCTGCCACACTGGCAGCTCTTCTGCTTTCCAATACGTTCTCTTGAGTCACAATGTACATGACTAACATTCACAATTAAAGATATTGATATATCTTTGGTCATCTTTTTATAATACTCTCTCAAAAGCCCTTAATAAAGCGGTGGTTTCTAGCCCTTTAATTTCTATTTTTGGTGTACCTAAAGATTTTAATAGTTTTACTAAGAAGGAGATTAATATAATTGCTTTTTCCTCTCTTGTAGCTCGTAGACGTATTTTACTTCAATGGAAGGACCAAAAACCTCCATCTCCCAATTCTTGGTTGAAAGACCTGATGTCCTTTTTATATTTAGAGACAATTAAATATGGTATTAGGGGTTGCTCTACAAAGTTTTTTTATATTTGGGAACTTATTCTTTCTTTTGTTAATTCTTTGGCATCCTTGGAAGATTAATTTAATTTGATTTAATTTAATTATAGGGAAGTATGATATTGCTAACCATGTCTATTTTTTTAGGGTTCCTCTTATGTCTGTTTATTTGAATTTTTATCTTATTTATCTTATTTTAATCTTATTTCATTTTATTTATTTATTTTTTTATTTATTTCGTTTTTATAAAGAAACATGTTAAAAAAAATATTTTGATATATTCTGTTCATATTTAATTAATACTCTGAAACAAAACATCACTTTGATTTGCAATTTTTGCATGAATTGAAAATAGAAAGATTTATTGAGAGTCACAGTTCAGTGAAAGAAAGACAGCACGAGTCCAGATCCAAACCCGTTTGATAAGCATGAACTTCCTAGTTCTTCTCACTTTTAAAAAGTTCAACCCAAGTTGGTGATAAAGTTGTGTTTAAGTAACTTCCCATTATAGACGTGAGCCTAAAAAGACTTTTCGTGAAAGGAAATGCCGCCTGGCCTTCCACTGCGTGTGGTTATTGTCTTAAAAGACATGCAACACTCATACATCACTGGAAATAAAGGCAGGCAGAGTCACCCTGAAGGAGCCCAAACCAAAGTAAAACACGCCTCAAGTTGCATTTCATACCTAACAAAAGCAGTATTTAACAATGAGAAGTAGGTGGACGTATGGACAGCCAGACAGAATTTCTTTTTTCTTTCCCCCTTCTCAAGCTGTTTGGTCGTAGTTGCGCTGCTTGGCCAGGGCAAACTGGAGCAGGCTGGGGCCAAAGGGGAGAAGCGAAGGGGCCCAGCACTGCACAGACGCCAGTCCAACCACAACGAGCCACTTTAGGCCCTTGTGGTTTGGGATTAGGGGCTGGCTGCCAGCTAGCTGGAGCTCTCTCCCCTCGTCTTTTACTACCTCTCTTCATTTCTTTTTCCCTTTTTTAAATAGTTCTGTTTCTCTGTCCCTCTCTCATATAGGTTTGCCCCTTTTTCTCGTTGCATTGCACCAACCCGTTCCCGGTCTCTCCCTCACTCATTCTGATAGTATTACCAAGCTTAAGTGGAGTTTGAGTTAGTTCTTACAAGTGGGCCGTCTGCATTTGTTAATAATTACATGCCATTGTGTGATTTGATGTAGTGTTTTCTTTTTTTTCTTTTAAAATGTTGAAAATGTGCATTCATTCTTCAGCTCTCACCATACAGTCGTAACCAAAGCAACCCCCTAATGGATGTTTAGCCTGAACTCTTCTCTACTATTGCATTGCATCAGTTAAAATATTTCTCTATAGCTTTATTTTGTAGATCCTACTGCACTTAAACTCTATGCAGGATGTGAGAGGCATCATGAATTTAGTCTCCTATTACGGTATTTGGGTGTCTTGGTGGTGGGATCAGATGTTTGACATGCACTGTTTTGCAGGAAACCACCGTCTACTTTTGTCAAGTCACGCTTTGGTAGGGATGGGCGGTATGGACTAAAAAATGTATCACGATAATTTCTGGCTTTTATCCCGATAACGATAAAAATTACGATAAAAAAAATACCAATTCAACTCCATCTTTTTAACTATGAATCTATCTCGCTCTCAGATCCGCCATGTTTGTCATCAACGGGAATTTATCTTTCTTTCTTTCTTTCTTTCTTTCTTTCTTTCTTTCTTTCTTTCTTTCTTTCTTTCTTTCTTTCTTTCTTTCTTTCTTTCTTTCTTTCTTTCTTTCTTTCTTTCTTTCTTTCTTTCTTTCTTTCTTTCTTTCTTCCTTCCTTCCTTCCTTCCTTCTTTTTTCCCTTCCTTCCTCCTTTCCTCCTGCTCTTTCCTTCCTTCTTCCCTTCCTCTTTTCTCCCTTCCTTCTCCCCTTTCCTTCCTTCCTTCCTTCCTTCCTTCCTTCCTTCCTTCCTTCCTTCCTTCCTTCCTTCCTTCCTTCCTTCCTTCCTTTCTTCCTTCCTTCCCTCTTTTCTCCCTTCCTTCCTCCTTTCCTTGTTTTCTTCCTTCCTTGTTTTCTTCCTTCCTTCCTTCCTTCCTTCCTTCCTTCCTTCCTTCCTTCCTTCCTTCCTTCCTTCTTTTATCCCCTTCCTTCCTTCTTTCCTCCTGCTCTCTCCTTCCTTCTTCCCTTCCTATTTTCTCCCTTCCTTCCTCCTTTCCTCCTGCTCTTTCCTTCCTTCTTCCCTTCCTCTTTTCTCCCTTCCTTCTCCCCTTTCCTTCCTTCCTTCCTTCCTTCCTTCCTTCCTTCCTTCCTTCCTTCCTTCCTTCCTTCCTTCCTTCCTTCCTTCCTTCCTTCCTTCCTTCCTTCCTTCCTTCCTTCCTTTCTTCCTTCCTTCCCTCTTTTCTCCCTTCCTTCCTCCTTTCCTTGTTTTCTTCCTTCCTTCCTTCCTTCCTTCCTTCCTTCCTTCCTTCCTTCCTTCCTTCCTTCCTTCCTTCCTTCCTTCCTTCCTTCCTTTCTTCCTTCCTTCCTTCCTTCTTTTATCCCCTTCCTTCCTTCTTTCCTCCTGCTCTCTCCTTCCTTCTTCCCTTCCTATTTTCTCCCTTCCTTCCATAAATCAGCTTTACACAAAAACGTCATCAACGGGAATTTATCGTTTTTACCGCGAGATGACGAATTCTTATCGTGAGGAATTCTTTTGACGGTATATCGTGAACGGTAAAATATCGCCCATTCCTACGCTTTGGCTGCTCTTTCTGATTCACTAATTGTTTTGTCTTCTGTACTAACGTCTTTATTGTGTTTTTCTGGTGTGCGGCCGCCGGCCAGCAGCTGGGCAGTAGCAGCTCCCGCCCTGTTCTTGTCCAGGTGGCAGAGTCTATTTACAGATTCACTCTTGGCTCAGTCGCAGGGGGTAAGAGTCACGCCCCATTGCCTCTCCGCATACCTTTACCCCACCACCCACACACGTACCTGTTTGCCCGACTCCTTGCCCCCCCCCTCCCCGTGCTGTCCTCATAAGAAAAGGTTGAGAGAGCGAGGATAATGGCCCTTCTGTTCACCTTTACCCTCCTAAGAGAAACACTCAGTCCCTGCTTTAAGAGAAGTGTTCACTCTTTTTTTCTTGATCTCACTCAGTCTCTCTTTCTCTCTCTTATCTCCTCCCTTCTTCGCCTCATCCCTCGCCCTCACCTTGTCTGATGCCTCTCCGTTTGCCATGGGAAACTCCTCATGTGCGTTCCTTTGTACCTGTGGGAGTGATCAGGAGACATACGATGAGGCTGTGGGGTGAAGGGTGGTGCCCAGGCCTTGTGTTTGGCTCTCGACGCCCCACTGTTTTCCTAGGCCTCCTCCTCCCCTCCTTCATTCCTCTCCCCTCTTTCTCCTTCTATCACAAAGGAGACAGCTTAATAAGGTGGTTCAGGTCTGCCATCCCTTCTTCTTTCCCGGCCTCTCTCTAATTAAGTCTGTCGCCTTGGGTCGGTTCTTTTTGTTTGCGTCCACGTGACAGTCCCGAAGACACTGCAGCTCAAAACACATCTTAGCATTATTTCTCCTGATTTCCCCTTCCTCCTCCTCCTCCCCTTCTTGTCCCACTTCCTGTACCTCTTCCTCCTCTTAAAGGATCAGATTACCTAAATCACTAAAAGACCTTAAGTGTCATCTGGGAGTGCAGGTGAAGTTCTTCATACCAACATAATAAGTTCATTGAGTCCCTTGTGATAGACCTAAATGATTAATTGATTTTGATTTCAGTTTGCTTTACCTTGTGGCCGTGGAAAAGTTGTAATAATAAACTTTTGCAATGAATGATCCGTATCTGAATACACTTCCCCCCCTGTAGCTGTGGGGGCCACAGCCGTGTACCCCATTGATCTGGTGAAGACGCGCATGCAGAACCAGCGCAGCAGCGGCTCCGTGGTGGGAGAGCTCATGTACAAGAACAGCCTGGACTGCTTTAAGAAGGTGGTGCAATACGAGGGCTTCTTCGGCCTTTACCGAGGTCAGTCTGAATGAACGGTTCGGACATCGTATTTAAGTATGTCAACATGTGTTGTTTTCTTTGTGTGTCCCCATGTCGATGCGTGCTGGTATTTCACATTGTTTTAAAAAGAAGAAAAGAAAATAGGAGCCAAGATTTCCCTTGTAGCAACATGATGAGCGTTATTCACTTCACCTGTCCTGCTGATTGATGTAAATTCACTCTCATGCATGACTGGAACATAATTGCTTAGTATCAGCATGCCGAAAAGACTTTGTGTATGTTTACAAACAGTATGCGTTAAGTCGAAGCTCGAATCCATTTAACTAATGTCCATCCTGGATCCGTCTCCAAAATGATGTTTGCATACAATTACCGGGAAAGAAACAGTTCGCTAAGAGCGATGAGAGGAAGGATGGGGTAGTGAGGACAGTGAAATGGAGGAGTGAGGGGAGAAGAGGGCGCTGGGGTTTGCTGGACAGGACGGTGGTGTCACTTCACCTCTCTTCTGACCTCCCCTCTTTGAAGTGATGCCCGGCTGGCTGGAGACTTGGAGAACAGGACAATGAATGTCTTACAGAAGGCCACATGCCTTTAGGTCTGTGTCATGATGTTGTGATGTCGGTCGTCTAGCCCTACTCACCTGTACAAATGCCTCACACACACACCCACACACACACACACACACAAATATAGGACTAAAGGTGTGCAGATGCGGTGTGTACCAGGGCAAGACATCAGCGGTGACTCGCCCCCGTGTCCTCAGAAGCTCCAGCCAGTCTGTCTGTATTGTCAAAGTCACATAATAGACGGATTGAGAAGACGTACCTTGGAATGGCAGGATATCTTTTGATTGACAGAGTTGGACTCCCGAAAGGAAACGTGAATAATTTAATTTCTGTGGGAAAGGCAGAGGCTATCCAGAGTGAATCCGCCTGGCAGACACAGAGACAGAGAGACTTGGCTTCAGATCGATGCCCAGAGAGGTATCGTTTCAGCGAAACCGCACTTATGTAACGTAAGCTGAAAGAGCCGTCAGTGTTGAGGAAAAACTGCAGTTGGAAATAAATGGGAGTACCAGCGACAATGACTTTTAAAGATCCTCTCTGACGGAAATGTGAACGTCGCTAACATGTTTGTATGACTGTTTTTATGGCACGTATAAGACCACTGAACATTGTGATTGAGCGTATCCACATCGTAACAGCAGCATAGCAGCTGCTGAAGCCTCATCCTTAACTTACAGAGGGAACCGGACCTGCGAACCCGCTGGACTGGACCGGTCAGAGATGTTGACTGAGAACATGGAAAGTGAATATATGATACTGACGAGCACAGAAGAGGTTTTCGAGGTTTGATAAGTGTCTAAAATAAGAAAAAACAGGTTATCAATAGCTTGTTTTTTAAATGGATCATTGAAATGACCCTTTTTAACTCAATGCTGAATAAAGAATTGAACTCTTTATCGTAGATAAGCTGTTAAATAGCATTGTTGGACGTCCCTCTGGTCTTCGGGCCGGGTAGGGGGCCAGATTCAAGACTGCACACTCGTGATCATCTTGTTTATTTTTAACTCGCTCTGGGCTTTAATTGAGGTGTGTCTAAACATTTGGTTGCTTCGTTTTATATTCTTTCCCCTCTTTTCTATTCTGGGAAACCATTTTTGTTTTTTTTTCTCACTTGATCCGCTCCTTATCCCTTCTTCCTCTCTCCCCCTTGTTACACTCTGATGTCCCCACACTCCACATCAATAGAGTTCATTAGTGTTGAGGGGAACTCGCACAGTCGGACGCATGCGGCGGGAAGCCACACTTGATGTGGAGTCTGTGGAAGTGGTATAAGCGTGCGTGTGTGCGTGTGTGTGTGTGTGTGTGTGTGGGTGGGGGGGTGGAGGGAGGAGCAGAGAGTAGGGGTACCACAGCACTCCTTTTTCTAATCATTTTGTCCTTTTCTAATGATAGGTCTGGTACCGCAGCTACTGGGTGTGGCGCCCGAGAAAGCCATAAAGCTCACAGTAAGTCACCGTGTTAGGAAATGTGCACACATGCATCCATACTCACACAAAACGTCTCTGTCACACAAGACACGTCACGGCTGCATGCACATAACCTTTTACGTGTTGGGTAAAACCTAAAAGCGTCCAGAGCTGTCGGTATCTGCGGTAACAAACATTGGTATTTCCCGACAACTGGTGTCATTCTTGTTGGTGCCGCCACCTCATCAAGAAAGAAAATGTTGCATTATTTCATATCACGGTGCATTGTAGAATCTTTTAATACCGTGCTGTGAAAGCTGAACCTCTGTGTCTTCAGGTGAACGACTTTGTGCGAGGAAAGACGCTCCAGAAAGACGGTACGGTGCCGCTGCGGGCTGAGATCATGGCTGGTGCATGTGTGAGTTATCGATTCATTTTTAAAAAGCATTTCAGATCATATCGGCCTGTTCTCAGGTTAGGTACAGATAAGACTCTAAGTTTAACGGGTTGAACAAGACAGATACCACTTTTTGGAATGTTGAAATTATCAGTTAAAAGTTTGGACACCCCCAAAACATTTCAGTTTAAATTCAAACTTTTGAGTTTTACTGATTGTCATTATTCTTGATGTTTCTATAAGTGAGTTTTTAACCAAAACAGTGGTGTTAATACAATGTATTTAGTGTCTAACCACATGTAAACTTCACATATCTTAATTGTAAGATCTTCTATTCTCCAAACCTCTGAATGTTTTGTATCTTAATCAAACAGTATCCAGGTTGTGTTTTTGGTGTAATCATCCCGGCTCTTCACAGTGCCCTCTGAATTTGAAGGGATTTTATGGCCAGGCCGGGGCCCAGACTGGCCTGCGTTGACCGTCTTCTGCGTGCTGCCCCTGCGACGGTCAGGGAGACGGACGTGGACTTGTTTAGAGGCCAGAAGTCCCTGTTTGCTGATGGAACCTGTAACGACCCCACATGAAAAGCAAACACATGCACTGTGCTTGTAAAAAGCATGTGCATGCACATCAAACCAAAATAAAAAAAAGCGTACAGGTGCATTCACACACGTGGGCACTTTCAGGGAAGAGATGAAGATTGACAGGAGCTGCTACCTGAGCACCCTTGTGGCTCCCAAATCAGTCCGTCTCTTGCTCTGGCTCTCCTCCCATCATAGGTTTTGATCACCGAGCTGTCACAGTATCTCTCTCTCTCTCTCTCTCTCTCTCACACACACACACACACACACACACACACACACACACACACACACACACACACACACACACACACACACACACACACACACACACACACACACACACACACACACACACACACACACACACACACACACTCCTAACAGTAAGTCATGGCAGGTTGGCCGCTCCAGCCGAACCAAATGAAAGACGCTCTTTCATTCAACCTTCTTTTGATGCTGATCACTAAAGCAAAGTATTTCAGGATACACAAGTCATTATGGGTTTAGCTCCACTTGGGCACATTCAATTGACCTTATTAGTTCGGGGAATATGTTTGAGAAATGTTGAAACCCACTAACAGCTTCTCTATCTCAAAAATGTAGAAAGTGATCGTTGCTTTGTGAAAGAAGGCGACGAAGAAAGCGTAACAACTATACAAAAGTAATTCTCTGCACTGTCCGAGGTGTGGAGAGTACTGGTTGCTTGTTTTCTGCATTGCATATGGATTCAATACAGAGCCATTCTGCAAATGCAGAAAGAGAGAGATAGAGAGAGAGGATAAATGCAGTAGAGAGGAGCGTGGATGGATGGATTTTTCCTCTTTTCCTCTGAGAGCCGTCATGACAGCTCCTTTCATCCCTGCTGAAGCCCTGGTGTTAGTGCTGGCACTGCACTCTGCCTGCCTTTATCACACACACAACTCTGATTTTTGCGAGGCTTCAGCCGTAGCCCATGAAATCTGTTTATATCATTTGATAGCTGTGAAAGTGTTGCTTTGGACCACAGAGTCAGTCCTCCGATCCACAGTCTGTAAAGCAAGAAAACAGAAAGGCTTAAGGGGGGAATAGTTTTATGGTGGCTTCTTTGGGAATGGAAATGATCTTATCTCAGCTGCAGCTTCATCGCCTCTAAAGTGGTGTTTTTGTGTTTCTTCTCCCTATACATCTGTCTGCCCTTCTGGCCTCGTCTCATCAAATGCTCTCTTGCTTCCCCTTTCTCTCACTCCCTCCTTTCTCCCGGTCTAAACCCCGTGGCCCAGCACCATTAAGCTCCAGTACGGGCTGCCAGTTTCTAATGATTATTTGGTAAGAATGGCATGCTCCGTTTACAGATCTGGTTGAATGCTTATCTGGACAGCATTCTGGGCCTTAAGTTACACAAAATACTTACTGGGTCATTACTGCAAGCATGCAGGGTTAAGACTGTTATCCAAAGTATAGTAACACTCTGTTCAAATTTATAGTTGCTTTAATTTTTTTTATTTTTTTATTTTTTTTAATGGGTTTCTTTTCATGCCTGACATCAGTTATGAAAACAATACCATTGGGTCTTAAAGGTTCACACCCAGCCTTCAAATGAAAGTGTGAATGTTATTTATGGAGGGTGGTTAATGTTTTTAGATGGTGCTAATCTCCTGGATGGCTTGTGTGTGTGTTGGTAGGGATCCACAAACTTAACTAAAGTTTGTTTTGTTCTGTTTTTTTTAGCCTGGGGCAACGATGTGTGCATTAGGTGCTGACGTCCCATGTTTGCAAGGATCTCTTTGCCTTGTAATTACCTGGGAGTAATAAGAGGACCGCCAACGCTGTCACTGCAGAATCAAAACCCTCAGTCTCTCGGTCTTGACCTCTCTTCACTCCTCTTGTTTTGACTGCTCATATCTCTTTACTCATCTCTCTCTTATTAGCTGACTCTGTTCACGGTCTTATGTAATTCAAATGACTTTGACTTTTGGTTTCTTGAGAAAAGTTGACCTTATGTTCACTTCTTTAACATATTTATGCAAGTCTACTTTTTTAATTCAGATTTTTTTAAACTTTAACTTGAATTTTGATCTTCATCTGCAGTCATTATCCTCTTGTGGATACCATCTTTTCATTTCAGCTGTTTTACATTCAGTAGATTCAATAAAGAAATGGCTGAAGGGAATTCAAGTAAATACAGTAAATACATAAAGTTCCTCCCAGAATTTGCTGACATTTCATTGAATCCATTCAACCCTGTACTATGTAACGCCACACTCCTATACCTGGCTATAACACAAGCCCAAATAATGATTGTACCACCCCCGTGCTAAACGCCTTGAGAGCGGGACTTTTTTTGTGGCTCGGCTAGACGTCCATTGGCAAGCTATCAATAAAGGAAAGATTTTCTTTTGAAGTAAATCATTCCTCTACTTCAGAGTCTTCCTAAAGGTCCTTGTCAGATAACAGAGTCCCTGACTTCCCTTACTCCGAGAAACTCCTTTGGTCCAAAAAACACCCACTAACATCTGGCGTGTGAGTGGATTAGTGTGAGCGTGTACCAGGCATCCAGTCCCACATCAAATGTATGCTTTACTTAATTAGGTCAATAGGCTCGGGCTCCGACTGGCGTCGATGGTGGAACATGACACAGGTGTGCATGTTCATGTTTGCTGAGTTAGTTCTGTGGGTGTTCTCCTCAGGAGAAAGGCAGGGCTACATCTCGGATGGGTCTCCAGTCCATTGCAGGGCAAATGAAAAAATAGATAAAGAATAAACATTCTACCTTTGTTGTTAAAATGGTATTAGTTTGCTTAAATCTCCATCTTCCTCATGATGACTCTGAACTGGTCGTAGCTGACAGTTATCAGGGAGCTCCGATCTCTTAAGTTTGAACTTAGCTCTTTTTTTTTCAATCTAAAGTGGTACAAAACAAATAAAGTAATTTAATGTATGAATATTAAAATGCACGCCACTTTATATAACAGCGACAGGCGACGTGGGACGGCAAAATGCGCGAAGAGGTCCAGCACCGTCACTTTTCTGACCTCATGTTAATTCTAATTGCCAGCTCGTCTCCGTGAACGGCACGTTTACGCTCCTCGAGTAAACAACATCTCCATCTCCTCCTTTTCCTTTCTCCCTGGAATCAAACTGAAGCAGCCAACACTGTTAGGGACCGGGGCCAGTGGCCTCTTAATGCTTCAGCTATTAGCCAGCATGTAATCAACAAGGCTATTTCCATAATACAAGTCACAAAGAGTTTGCTGTGAGATGGAGCAGCGTTGAAGCAACAGTCTTCCTGCCATCCGCGGCCAGCACTGGGTCTGGAAGGGAAGCTCTGCCCCTCGATACTCTGTTATTTAAAAACAGCTGCAGACACCTTCAATAGGATGATTATAATCTTTGTGTCTCCCTCCAGCTTTTTTTTTTTCCTCTTAGGCAATATAAAGCAATGCTTAAAACTGAGGGACTTTTAGCAGAAAGCTGCCGACGTTGCAGATTAAAGCTTGGTGCCTTCTCGTAAGGCAAGAGGCGACAAGCACAATCCATCATTCATAACGCGGTAAATAAAGGAGGGGGAGAAAAGACAGAAACAACAACAAACAGACTAGGCCTATTTAAGACAGAAATGGCGCCATGGCAACCGATAGCTATCTAATTGCGATGTGCCACCCTTTTGCGTTTAGCTACAGTAACCACTGGCAACTGCAGGGAGAGACAGACAGCATTGGAGAAGATGAGGGAGATCGTTTGAGAGGAGGTCAGAGGAGGACACAGATGATGTGAAAAACATTGCGAGGAAAATGCAAAATACAGGAAACCTGCCTTCTCAAATCAAATAAAAAAACCCAAACCCTCAAAATCTTAGTATTAG
This sequence comes from Cololabis saira, assembly GCF_033807715.1. Lineage (NCBI taxonomy): Eukaryota > Metazoa > Chordata > Actinopteri > Beloniformes > Belonidae > Cololabis > Cololabis saira. The sequence goes on along the minus strand of NC_084601.1, from coordinate 14,627,769 downwards.
AAAGAATTCTGCAAACCCTGTCATGTTCCCTGACTACAGAGCAAATACTTTACTGTATCTTCCTGAAACTTTATAACATCTGTTGCCTCAAAGTTAAAAGCTCTGCTGCTCAGGAAAGAAACCACGTCAGGACATGCAGCGCTCCCGTCACTCTCCTCTCACAAGTGCAGGTTTGCAGAAGACTTGACAGACTTGACTGCATCAGCTGGACGTCTCTGTGATCTATGGGGGGTCTCCTCCGCTCCACATGTTCCATTTAAAGCTGATCGCAAAATCTGTAACATATTAAGTGAGATGACAGAAACATTTGGTCCCTTGACTCTGTTATGAGGAAAACTGCACAAATCTGTTTTTGTTCGCGGTGATTTGAGTTATTGTACATGTTGAACGTTAGCATCCATCTTTTTCTCTATTTTTGAGCTCAATCCCACCAATTTCTTTGTATTTCTGTATCTGCAGGCAGGTGGATCCCAGGTGATCTTTACAAACCCTTTGGAAATTGTAAAGATCCGTCTACAGGTGGCCGGGGAGATCACCACTGGACCGAGGGTCAGCGCGCTGTCCGTCATTCGAGACCTGGGCTTCTTTGGACTTTACAAGGTGGGAAACATTAGGTTTCAAGGTGTGACCGGCATTAAAGGCTCATGTCGAGCTTATGTTCCCTTGTCGCACTTGGGTTAGGGACGTGCAGATGTGGAGCCATTTTAATCAGCGTGTGGATATCTGGCCTCACAAATCATGACTTCATACCAGAGGTGTCAAAAGTATTCACATTTATTACTCAGGTAGAAGTATAGATAGTAGAGTTTAAAAATACTCCTGTAGAAGTTGAAGTATCAACTCAGTTTTTTACTCAAGTAAAAGTATAAAAGTACTGGTTTCAAAACTACTTAAAGTATAAAAGTAAAAGTAATGTAAGGGGGAAAAAAGCCATTAAGGACAAAAGCCATTGAAAATGAATGCATCTTAGTATAATGCAAATATATTAAAGAACCATATATGTGTACTATTGGGCATTAACATGTGTTTCAGAGAGCAGGAGATATGATGACTAGTTGCCTATAAGTATTGTAATGGTGCAAAAAGTCAAACTTCAGAGGCATGTTATCATTTATCCTAACCTTTATTGGAATGTACATCCAAGTTTAGTTGCAGGAATCTGATGTAAGAACAAAACTGGACAAGAACATCTGAAACAACCACAACCAAATTCACTCTATCCGGATGGAGCAATTTAACTGGATAGTTTTTTTTTAAAGGCCGAAATGAAATAGAGTAACGAGGCTGTTTTTAAAATGTAAGGAGTAAAAAGTACAGATAATTGCGTGAAAATGTAAGGAGTAAAAGTAAAAAGTCGTCTGAAAAATAATTACTCCAGTGAAGTATAGATAACCAAAATTTCTACTTAAGTAAGGTAACGAAGTATTTGTACTTCATTACTTGACACCTCTGCTTCATACCATAAACACTTATTTGAGGAAAGTAATGAAATAAAAGTACTACTATATCCTAAAAAAAAAACTGTCTGTAATGATGAAGACCAAGTTATAATGCAAAATAAATGCAATATTAATTTTCCAAGACCGCTGCTTTTACATTTCTTTGTTTGTTTTTAGGAAAATTCTGCTCAGCATACCTTTAATTCAATCGCTATATTAAAATGATCACATTTAGAGGCTCATTAAACTCTTAAAGTCTCACAATAAACATTGAGATAGATTAACTTGTATTTTATTTTCATCAGTTCAACATTAAAATACCCAAATGTGTTGCTTAGATTTCCTCATCTACTGTAGGTAGAAAACAAAAATATTCAAATGTGTGGGGGTGTTAATGTGAATAATATATCCAGCGTCAAATGCTGTCGTCCAAATGACGTCTCTTTCAGGGAATGTCGTTCTTATTTTAGTGGAACCACGTTCTGCACTTCAGAGCTGTAATGTGCTGAAAATGTCAAAGAAAAATCTATTTTCCTCTGTTTTTCTCTACTTTAAATTCACCACACACATAATAAACAAATATTCACGATAGACTTGTAATTGCATGTTAATGTAAGTTAGAAAAATCACACTTTTCTTTGAATTAACCTCTTTGAAAAACACACCGAGCCCCATTACTAAACTCTGAGATCAGTGGGCAAATAGCTGTATTTATTCTTTTATATTTTCATTGGTCTCACAGCTTCACAACAATTCTTTTCAACGCTGTGATTAAATCATATGTGATTCTTCTATTAACTGTGGTACAATTATACATATTACTTCACCCCATCAACTATCATTTAAGTCAACAACTCCATGTGGTCTGCTGGAGAACAAGAAAAGGCACAATTTATGCTAAAAGCTGAATTTAACCTTAATTGTCATAATTGGCGTTTTTCAATGGTGCAGGGCTTAAAATTATAGAGCACTGTTTGAACATATTAGATTTGCTTGATACTGCACGTGTAACACATTGCACCGCAAGTGGGAATGATTAGTCATTAGTCACATTAGTACTTCATGTATTATTGTGTTTTGATTAATATATCATTCCTTAAATAATCCTTAATCTATGAATATTTCTACCGCTGGCATTGCTCTGTTAGGATCCGCGTGTTTCCCAGGAACAGGGGGATTTTTGGAGGCGAGCAGCCACACAGACGACCTGTAGGAATCAGTGAAGGAGCTGTGGTTACCGCTTACTGTAGCAGCGTAAGTGGATTGATGAGGACATCAGTCCTCAGGATGAAACGGAGCACGTCTAATTGAATTACATAAAGTCCTAATGGAGCTTGGCAGGAGCGGTTCAGCCTAACCTCTAAACACAATCAGCCGTGAAAATGTCAATCTAATCCCTGCAGTTAAATTAATTAGTCTTGTTTTACTTAAATAAGGTGATTAGATTTGTTGTTTTTTTTATTGTGGCTTCTTGTTTGGTTTGAGGTAAAATGAATAAATAAATAAAAATAAACTAAAATAAAATTACATCCAAAGAAATAGAAATGATCTCCAGATCAAACAGGGTTCATAAAAAGACGACATTCATTTTACAAAATTGGTCAGTTTTTTTTTAACATTTAGACTTCACAAAATGTGTTGATTCTCAGTGTCTTATCTCGTCTTATCTTCGACAGTCGAGTGGAACTATCTGTTCCTGACTTTGGAAAAATGTGGCTCGGCCCTGTCTTCATCTCCAGGAATAGATCCCTGTATTAGTACCTTTCACCCTCTGTTTTGACTAATAATCTTTATTCAGAATATTTAATCAGCATCAGAGGTCATGGCACGGTTAACAAGCTAACCCCACTCCTTCACAGCTGCCATCAAACCTCCCAATGAACTTGTGTGGGAGCAGATTCATGGGACATGGACGAGTCAAACACAAGCTCTCGCTTTATGCTGATGACCTACTTTTGTCACCGCCTCTTTACCAATATCTCTCATGGTTCTGGAGAACTTCAGTCAGCTTTCAGGAGACAAACTAAATCTAAATAAAAGTTTATTATTTACAATTAAGAAAGAAGCTCTTAAACCCCCTTGAAGGATAATTTCCACTACTTTGGAATATTTTACTAGAGAATTAAAAAAAACTCATTCACTCAGTTTGCTCTAACTGGTCCCGTCTGTCTCTAACCCTGGTAGAATAAATTCAATTAAATTGACACTGCTTCCAAAAGTTTCTACTAATGAAATCCACTTAGTGAATAATAAACAACCACGTTTGCGGAAAACATTTCTTCATGCTGGAGGTCTTTCCACCCCAAACTTTCTTGCTTCGGACATCCCCAAGAGCAATCCAGAAGTAAAAAATTCTTCACTAATTTAGGCCCAATTTAGGAAAAGTTTTCGTTTGCTGCTAACCATCTATTTGCATCTATTGGATGGTGTGTTTAAGACCTGGCATGAGAAAGATTTAAAAAGCCTTGGTGATGATTTCTACATTGACATTAATTTTCCTCGCTTTTCTCAAACTTGTGGAAATGTATGGTATTCCCAAATCTCACTTTTCCAAGTTAAAGATTACAAACAATTGGTGTACAGGTGTAAAGCTGCACCTGCCACACTCCTCCACATGTGTGGGCCGTGTCCCTCTCGTGGGCATCAGTTTATCATACGATGTCAGAAACCTTTCACCTCCAATATTGAACCCAAGCCCCTGCCTTGCTCCAGATCTGAACTCAATGTTCTGGCTTTCTCTTCTGGCTCGATGATCTTTTTCAACCACATGGTTCTCTTTGCCACACGGGCTTAAGAGAGAAGCTGCACAAATCTAGAGAGGATCTGATACACTTTACAGAATGTGGCCCCCAAATTTTTTTTCCCTTCCTTCGTCTTGCCTCCTTTATTTATTTGTTTTTCTCTTTGCTTTTTTGTTAACTTATTCATTTATTCTCACATTGTTCCCTATGTGAACCGTTTTGGTTTGTTTTGCTACATCTGCCATATGTTTTTAAGTGTTTACCCACAGTTTTCTATATCTTGGCTATCGTCGGCCACGTCTGTTAGCCCACGCTGGTTGGTGTGGGATGGGATGTATGGATGAGACCTTTTAAAATAAATAAAATAATAACAATACTACTACTACTACCACTAATAATAATAGCAATAATAATAATAATAATAGTAATATCAATAATTGTCCAGGCATCCTTGCACAGGCCTAAAAGTGTACGTTTTGGTCCCTGGCTATATCTGAATGGTTTTGTCTGCTGATACCTGTCAGTGCTGCCCATCTACCTGTTGCCATGTTTGCGTGGTCGTGTGTTCCCGCCTGGTATTTACACTAGTATTTTTGGATCGCATGTTCACACCACCGCGCTGCCTGTCCGACGTAAGTGGATGCAAATGTGTCCGCCGTTCACGCACATACTTAATTGCATTCGTCTCTTGGTGCAGCAAAGAGGAGACAAAGTGCATTGAGAAAGCAGCAGTAGTGTTGTTTGCCGGCGGAGAGGCGGCGGGGAGGTGGGGAGGAGACGAGCTCCAGCCTGCAAGCCCCAGACGGGCTGGCTCCGGAGGGGCTGCACCCAGGCACAGAGCTGCCTTTGTCAGGGTAATTATCCTGACGCTCAGCCTCTGCTGCTGGAGCTGCTGGATGATAGGGTGGCTGGCACTCTAGCGCCACCATTCACCAGTGGGGGGAAGCTGCCGTTGTAGCCAGATGATAATTCACGCATAAAAGACTGTTATATCCATCACAGATGCTCATTTGCACCGTAACCAGACTTTAATATGCAGTTCAACTTGGTTTAAGAGTGTTCATTAACCATCAACGGCATCATGACTTGGAGTCCCAGTCCGGAGACACTGCTTGTCTGTCCTGCCTGCAAAGAGTCTCCCAGCTTTCAGCAGCCACTCGGGCCCCAGCCAGGAGAGACAGGCAGACGAGATGTGCCAGAGGAAAGAGAGGGAAAGAGATAGCCCAGGTACCTGCCAATCCTCTGTGTGTGTGAAGGAACCGAAGGATTATCCCACAGGAGTTAAATGAAGCCTGTCCAAAGCAAGGAGGCTCTACCTGACTCTTTAAATGCCTTCTGTTGATTGTAGTCGCTGTGTCAAAAACATGGCAGTTTGCCAGCAGGTTTGAAGTACAGCAGGAAACTCTATAAGCTTGATGATATAGTGTTGTTTACAGTGGCAGACAAGGAGCCATCTTCGTCAGCCAGTCTGTCTTTTCCCTCACTGCCGCCCCCTCACCTGCCGCCGAGGAGACACACGTCTTTTGCATCTGGAGAGGCCGGATTTGTGCACCGTGTTGTGGTTGTATTTTTTAAACCTCTCATGGGTCTGTTGGTGGCAACCTTGTGGCAGTATAACTTGATTTATAAATAACCCCTGCTTGAGACCCCAGCCATAAATCTAAGTTCAAATCCCTTGACCCTCATTACCCCGGCTTTGACCTCTCTTTTATTTATCGTTGATTAATATTCCTTGATTCTCCAGCTTTAACTCTCTCCGCAGGGCTCCAAGGCTTGTTTTCTGCGGGACATTCCCTTCTCGGCTATCTACTTCCCCTGCTACGCCCACATCAAGGCCTACCTGGCTGAGGAGGATGGCAGCATCGGGCCGGCCAGGATGCTGTTTGCTGCAGCCCTGGCAGGTAAAGCATCCCCCACTGCCTTTGTTCTCCTCCATAAAAGGAAAAATGCATAAGTGTCAAGTTTAGAGGCTAAAAAGTACTGTCCAGATAACGTTACTGAACAAACAGGTTTTGCAAGAATTATACCGGCCGGATCCTTAAATGCACATCAAAGGTACTCATGCGTGCTTTCTGAACATGATGTGTATGTAAATACGAAGGAATGAAATATGGAAAATTATAAGTGGCCCTTTTATTACTGGACAAAATACCTCTATGAACATCAGCAGAGACTTCAACAAGAACACTTGTGCGGCGTTTTGAATATCTACATCACAATGACTTGGGTATGTCGCGGTTGCCCTTCAGTCTTGAGTCAGCGAGGTATCGGTTTGTCCTGCGTTTAACTACGCTTAAGTTTAACTACGCCTAACCTTGACGTAGATCACTCAACGGTGTGCCAAACTATTCTGAATAAGAGGTTTCAGGCCGCGGCGGTGCCGTTGCCGCTCCTCGATGGTATGTGGTTGCAGTTGGCGTTAAGGACTTTTTAAAGAAATGTTCCTGCCGCAGCGAAAGCAACACCGATCTTCGCAATGAGAGTGAATCGAAACAGTTTCAGTCAGTTTAAAATAATAATAAACTGGGCTGAAAGACACTAAGACAGAGTTGAATGAGACAACGTTGTGAGGTTATAGGATTCATTAATAGTTTCTAAATGTAGATTTGGGGTTTTTATTTTCATCTCAGACTTTCCAGGATCTATTAAACTAGACATTTGTATTTTAATGACATAATTTGATCCCTTGAATGTACTCTTTAGAGATGAATATGACATTTTAACAGTTTGTCTGTAACTTTGAAAGCTATCTTGTCATGAAAATAAATCCAACAACCCAGACGAGGCTAAAAGCTTTTCACGTGCAGAGCCTTCACTGAAGTCTTCAGTCATTTTGATGTAACTGTGAGAGGAGGTCTCCCTTTTCTCTTGCTTTGTCTTTGCCGTAACAGTAGCAGGGCTCAGAGAGTTTGGAGGCCAGGCCGCTCCCGACCGCAGGCTCCACGGTGGTAGCAGCTAATTAGAGCGTTGCTCTGTGATTGGGGACTGGGGTTTTGGAGCTGCGAGCAGGGAAGCGCCTCAGATGCCTGCCAACCAGGCCTGCAGGAATGCTTTCCAATCCTTATATACTCTACATGCTTGAACACACACACACACACACACAAACATGGTTGTGCATACTTTGTGCATGGTCACTATTCAAAGACATGGAGCGAATGTGCATAATTTACCCTGCCAGGAGGCAGCGAGCAGCCCTGTCCTGTCGGGTTGTTCAGTCAAAACAGTGAGCAGGTGGCGTAAAACATCACTGATGACTCCACAACTTTGTCTACGACATGGAGAAAAAAAAAGTGATTTATGCAAAGTTTAACGCTAGACAGCTGAAAATACCCCCGTCAGGTAAAAAAGGCTTTAAAGCGTCTTCATATTTGTTGTTTTGAGTAGCATCAGCAGCACTTTCTTTTGATTCTGAGGCATGGAAAAGTCATAACTCCTTCCCTCTTTTTTTGAACTATGGTTTCTCACCACAAGGTTGGTTGCTGCGACTGAAATGAGCCTCTTTTTTTTCATTAATGCAACACATTTATTATCCTCATTTTGCATACATTTATTAGTGGTCGATGCATTCAGGTAATTAATTTTTAATAGTCATGGGAGGAAACTGAATTTTGTCTTTGAACCGTGCAAACCGAGCATCTCCTCACCTCTCTGCACAGTGCAGGTGGTCAGGCCCTGCCGGCTTCCTGTCTGCTACCTGATGCTGAGTTGATCACACTTGCTGAATAGCTCGTTTGGCCGCCACAAAAACCAAGGAGTCAGAGTAAATCGTCAAGAGGGCAGTTGATGGTAATGACCGAGCAGTCAATGATTGGACCCATTCATGGCTGAAGTGGCCAGTGGTGGGGGGCTCCGCCATGACTCCCCGTCACTTTCACTGGCACGCAGGGCATAGTGTGCATTGCTCTCATTACAGTCCATTGTCTGGCCCCTTTCAAGCGGTTCGAAGGAAAGTGGGAGAGAGAGGAAAGTAAGAAGAAAGGTAAAGATTAAATAATGGCTTGAATTGGCCGATGCTGAAGTGATAGGAACTGGCCCCGGCTTCCGTACAGCCTATTTATGCAGCAGACTTCCTGCGAGATGGTCAAGATGATGTGTTTTTAAAAGAAGGAACAAAGAGTGCTAAAAGCCCCTCTATAAGATTCGCTCGCCATTGTAGACAAGTTTTCTGCCGCAGATTGTAGCAAATCATTTCATTTGTTCGAGGCTGATTTTAAAATTGTGCTTTATTTCGAATCAAACACATTCAGCTCTTTAGATAAAAAAAGGCATCCCACAACTAAGTGGTGTTTCCCACAGGGATGCCGGCGGCCTCTCTGGTCACCCCAGCCGACGTGATCAAGACCAGGCTGCAGGTGGCGGCGCGGGCGGGCCAGACCACCTACAGCGGCCTGACCGACTGCTTCTGGAAGATCCTTCGAGAGGAGGGACCCCGCGCTTTCTGGAAAGGAGCCGAAGGTACATCTGCACTGCCAACGGTTTAATAATGCAGCCTGAGACCATGTATGCAGCTTTTGGAAACTTTTAGATTTTCAATATTTAAAAATCAAGGTTAAAGCTGTAAAAGCTCACTTCAGTGAGTTTACATTTCTTAACACTTGCCCGGTACGACATTAAAAAGAGAAAATCAAACTTATTCTAAACATTCAGGATTGTTTTCTGTTGTCCATCCTTTTTTTATGAAATAAATATGGATGAGTTGAATGTTTTATTTGTCAGTTGCTTGCAAGATCCTACCCTTATCAGGATCAAGTTGAACCTGATGTCACCTTTGCATAGTTTAGTGTTTTTTTATTTTAAATAAACTGATTTCCGCCTGTTTGTGCAGCTCGAGTGTTCCGGTCCTCTCCTCAATTCGGAGTGACCCTCGTCACCTATGAACTCCTGCAGCGCTGGTTCTACGTCGACTTCGGAGGACAGTAAGTCTCCTTTCGCTGTGGTTTCACTTTCATTAACTTATCACTGAAACACCACAAAAAGTGCCACGTTTTAGCTAAAAATGGGCCCGGACACGGTGCCTCACAGCTCGCCCTCCCTCCTCTGCCGGGTAGAAGAAAATGCTAAAAGACTCATCGGGACAGACAGTCCCCATTTGACTTGAACATGTAACTTTCTCCTCCGTGAGACTCAAAACGGGTTCACTGCTGAAAAGCTCCTCAGGGGAAGAAGGAGAGCGGAGCTGAGGCGGCACCGGACACATGTGCACAACCAGAACGTCACGTTACTTTCACATGTCGCGCCCTTGCCGCTCTGAGCCTCCCAGATCAATAAGATCAACTGCAGATCTGTGACGGGCTCGCTGCGGTCTGGGCCGGGTTCATGTGCGCTCCTCTTTGCTGGCAGCGAATCTGAGACCTCGGCGTGAAATCTTTGATGGGTTTGATTTACATCTGCTCTCGGGAAGAAAAAAAACAACAAACGGTTAAACTGCTGCACTTTTTATCATCTATTTCTGTGTTTATATTCTGTGGGGAATGATGTTAAATTTAATAACATTCGTGGAAGATCCAATAAGGCTGATAATAAAACTCCCAACTGTTCCCGGTTTGCACTGTTTCCCATTTTACTCTTCCGCCTTTTCACATGCTGCTGTCCTCCCCTCTGCCTCGCCGTGCACCCGGCTTCCTCCTCCCATCCCTTCCCCTCTCCGCACACCGCAGAAAGCCGGCTGGCTCCGAGCCCACCCCCAAGTCTCGGATCAGCCTGCCGGCGCCCAATCCCGACCACATCGGAGGCTTCAGGTTGGCTTTGGCCACATTCGCTGGCATCGAGAGCAAGTTTGGACTCCATCTCCCACGCTACACAGTGGTGACGGCAGCCCCCTCCAACACGAGCGCGCCGTGACCCGCCGCGGTGGGAGGGAATATAAAAGAGAGGGCTGGAGCAGTCTCCAACACATAAGCACTGACAGGCACCATCTAGCACATGGTATTACTATGAATGTATTCAATGCTTGTATCTATCAATCCTGTGCGTATGTGTGTGTGCGGGCAGATTAGTTTCAGAGGCTACTGAAAGATCTTATAGGCTGCAGTTTGTTTTGTATTTAATTGTGTATAGTTGTATTTTATTTTCCAAAAAGTCTCCAACTAGTTTAGAATCTGGGAACAAGTTTGTAGAAATCTACCTAAAAACACTTCGAACCATCCGCTCCTTCTTCCAGTTTCAGCTTTTTCCAGCGTCTTCCTTTTTGTTGCACGCTATTTCCTGGATCCGACAGCGACTTGATGAAAGTGTATTTATAGATATTTTCATATCTGTGTGGCTCATGTAGGACCCGAGGTGCTCTTTGTAACTCGTGCAAATCCAAAGTATCCACAAGAATACAACCAAAAAGTACTTGAATGTAAAGCCGTAGTAGAGCACTCGGACTGTACGTAACATTTACCGTTGTGAGCCGTTTGGTTTTGGGTCTAAATGTGTGCAGATGTGTACATTTGTGAGAGAGACAGCTGGCTCCAGCTCCAGCTCTGTGGTTAAAGCTTACACAGCGCGGAGGATGGAGGGGTTACATATGGTGTGTAATATCTGTGCCTTACTGGACGTATGGCAGCAACATGTGTTCTGAGAGTAAAGAGAAACTTATATTAGTAAACGAGCCGTATGCTTTTATTTCCACCATTATGACCTGGTTGGACACTAGAAAGAAGACGCAAGACACTAATGAGTTGGCTACGGTTTAATAGCAAACAGGAGGCTTCACAGCAATCACTCTGAGTTACAATACACCCCTCGTTAATAGTTCGAGTCTATTATAGAATAAACAGTTCAAGCTTTGGCCCAGTAGAGAAAAGCACACTTGATTCAGTGTCTGACACCGAAACACGAAGCAGTAGCGGCGCTGCCCCCGTGTGAGTGACGCCACCGCGTTCCTGCACCTGGAATATCACTAGGAATGTGTTGCATGCAGGCTTTAATACGGAGAAAAGAAGCACAACATGAAGGCGACTCTCTGTAAACAACACACGGCTAGTCTATGACCCTGCTTTACTGTTACCGTAGTGCAAAGCATAGTTACACACGATTATAAGGCGATACGACTGCCACTCCTGATACACCGCAGGCTCACGGATTGCAAGCAACACACACAACCTGAAGTCATTAAATGAATAAATAAAAGCGGACAAATCAATAGAAGTCAGTGGTGTACTTATTTCCTGACTCTTACAAAAACTGCAAATGAAAAAACAAGAAAACTATACAGTATTTGTTCCTGGTAGCCTGTAAGCGGGGAGACTGTACGTGAAGAGTGGAGTTAAAAATAAATAAATAAATAAATAAATAAATAAATAAATAAAAGGTGTGAGGGACGCATGCTACAGCCACACCGATAGAAGCACACCAGCAACGCTTCTGATTCACTGGAGTCCCTCCCTATGAAGCCATGAAGCCCTATGAAGCCAGCTCCATAGAACCCTCCTCCTCGCCGTCGGCCCGGTTCGCTCGGATCTCCATCAGCGTGCGAGCGAAGCACGTCCAGTCATCGCTGTGAGCTACGGAGAGCTGCAGGACACACACACACACACACACACACACACACACACACACACACACACACACACACACACACACACACACACACACACACACACACACACACACACACACACACACACACACACACACACACACACACACACACACACACCGGTGAGTGGTGACACATGTCTGCATACACTGTAAAAAAATTATTTCTAAGTAAGAAAAATAACTGTTTTAGACTATTTACTAGTTTTAGTAACTTTAGTCCTTACTAAGATTCTAGTCAAGTAAAATTGTCCCTCCCCATGGACACATACGTTTGCTCAAAATAAGATCATTTTGGCGAGATTAATGAAATATCATGCTTATTTCTAGAGGGGCTGTTTTTGCAGTGTATATAACTATTTTAATGATCTTACTTAACATATCAACACTAAAGAAAATTATATTTTATTACTCCTCAAAGGTCAATTATAGTGCAATGTAAATAATATGGGAAAAAAATTACTACAATCAAACAAGAAGGGGAATAATAAAATATAATGAGCAGTAATAGCAGTAATAAAGAGTCATTATGACCGAACACTTGATTAATCTCTGCGTTGTGTGAGATTGCGAGTCTCAAACTGAGAGTCAAGAAACAAATGTGGATTGTAAGATGTACGTGCAGAAAAACAACCTGAATAAAACAAAAAAAACGTATAAACCAGAGCCGGATTCTTTTCAGCGTCAATAGAAACCGAAGAAATCACCTGTAAAATGCATGAACACGTTCTTTTCCTCACAATTTAAACCGATAGCTGAAGCTGAGCAGGAATCTGATCGCAGATGTAACAACTACAGGGAAAAATGGATGCGCTCGCTTGGTTGGCGAAACATGTTGGAAAGAAGGTATTTGTACGAGATAAAAGAGCAACACGTTTCTCAATGAATCATTTAGAGACTGAAAGCAGAACATAAGCTGCATCCTACCATCTGCTGTATTCTTTAACTATTATAGACTGAATTAAAAAGCGAGGCCTCCAGCTGGATAGAGGCCTGTCAATCCCAATGCTGCCCCGCCCTCATGGTATACAAATATGTTATATAAAGACACGATGCTTCTGACCGTCGGATTGAAGTCGTGTTTCTGCATTTCTGCGTGACACTTAAAAAAGAAGACTAAACTGATCATTTGATCATATTTTATCTGTTTTAAAGGGGTGATTTCATTCTGAACATCTTCCCAGCGTCTCCGGTTTTCAGCCTCAGCTCGGGCGTATCTGGTTTTACAGTATCACATCAATCTTAACGACTTTGGTTCTCTTAACGGTCAATCAGTCGCTCACTTCCAGAGGAGTTTTAGCACGATCTGGAATTCATGTCGGCTGCAGAAACCATAAAGGACAGAGCTGGATGTCAAACTGAACGTCGTTCCTCCCTGCAGTTGTGTCAGAGTGAGTGGGAAAGAAGCTGGAGTCGCCACCCAAGACGTCTGCAACCCGCCCGCCTGGCCAAGCTGTGACTAATCATGAACAAACCCCCCCCCCCAAAAAGCCACAGCAGGGGCTCCACCAGGATGTCATCAATATGGCTCCGATGCGTGACTGGAGCAGTCGCTGCACCCTGCTGGATGATGTCAAACTTCATCAAAACAGCGAATCTAAAACAATTTCATGTCATGCAACGGCGTTGCCGAGCCCCATCTGATCTGAACTCTCCGCGCAGGGCAACGATGGTGGAGTAGCAGAAATCCCTGATTAAAACTGTATTCATTTGTAGTCAATATACACACACAACACAGCTCACTGCAGTAGTGGAACTGCTCAGGCCCAGCTCGCTTTCGTTGATGACTCTTCCTTACCACCAGCTCTGCTGTGCTGCCTTCAAGCTCACCGCACAACAGAAAGATGCTAAAATTAGCTGAGCCTAACCCTCGCCTAACATGCTGGAACATGGGGGATCTTAACCAGAGATCTTTAAACACGAGAGAGTACGCAGGCGCTGGCAGGGAGGCAGGCCGCTCTGCGGCGGCCACTTTTACAGGAACACAAACGAGGGAAGCGGGGAAAACAAAATCAAACATACAGTAAATCCATGGCGATGCTGACAGTCTGGTCAACACACGCGTCTAATAGATGCTGAAATACACGTGAAGGTCTCACGGCTGCCCCGATACTGGCAGTAAAAGCAGATCATTCAGATGTTCTTCAGCGATAGTAAGCCAGAGGGGAGCATCACATGTCAATTTTAGGCTTGAAACGTTCGTATGTTATGTTTTACTAACACTAAACTGACTCGAGCTGTGATTGTGTCTGTGTGATTGACCACGTGTGAGGACGTGGTTATTACCTCTCCAGTGTCGTAGATCCAAACTCGGCCTTCTGAGTCGCCCACAGCGACCTCCTTCCCTCCCGAAGACCAGCGGACCCGGTTGAGAGCTGAAGCTCCTTCAATGGTCACGCTGGCAGTCGGTACCTGGGGGCCAAAGTGAATTAGAGGATACGTGATGTGAAGGGCCACAAGTCATCCAGATACACAGTGAGGAAACGTCCAACAATGTTCTTTGAGACTTTGATTTCCAATCCAAAAGGTCCAAAAGAACTTTTTAAACAAATCAATAAACATTTCAAGGTAAAATGAAGTCATCTGATCCAATTTCAATCCCGTCCTAGGGAACTATAGCATCTTGGAGGCGGATGAACTTTGATAAAACGCTCCAGGCTCTGCGACCTGGTTCCCTCCTGGTGACCAGCAGACCCGGGAGGAGGGCGTCACCGGGGGAGACCCTTCGTCACACCTCCTCCTCACACAATGGGCTTCACCACGTGTAAATCTGCGCCGACCACAGACTGAATGGAGCCATTTAAAAAAAACAAGAAAAAAAACCTCTATCCTGCCACCTGTGGGGAAATTCCTCTGTTTCAAATGCTGTTTTTAGTGAATAAGTGAGTTTTGAAGTGGTTCAGAACCAGTTCATTTCTCAGTTATTCCTTTTTCAATTCCAACCATAAGTGCATTAACTAAAAACCTCCTCATTCAATATTCTTCCAGTTTATGACCCTAACTGCTGTTCCTGCTATATTCTATTGAAAAATGGGAGCGTGATGCCGTTACAGACTCATTTACAGAGCAAATTTACCACATGAGAGGAGCAGCTTCATCCCACTCCGCTGGAGGTTAGAAAAACAAAGATGTCACATTTACGACTCCTCATTCAGCCGGACACACGCGCGGCTCTTTACCGTATTACAACGACACATGCTCGCTGTTACGGGTGAGCTGATGCTCTTTCTCTTTCCTTTTTTTTTCTAAGTGCTCATGTTGCACCTTTAAAAACTTAAAACCATCTGCAGTGTTTCCATAAACTGTTCCTGACATGTGGCAGGAGGGTCTGACAGATGTCACCAGAGGAGACGGGGGCCCTGGCATCGCGTCTCCTCACACACACCGAGCTCCCTTGCGCACGTAAAGCTGCGCTGACCACAGACTGTCATTAGCCTCCTAGCTTCCACGGCCCTGCGAGAGCGTATCTGAACGCTGCGCTTTAAATTGGCTGTGCGTGTCTTCGTGCGTGTGCGGTGGAAATGAGAACCAGGCGTACTGCGCTGCTCCGTTAATGTTGTTATGACTGTGTTTTTAATATGACGGCAACAATGGAAGCCTGTTGCTATTAGACTGGATGTGTGTGTGTGTGTGTGTGTGTGTGTATACATCCGTTTGCGTGAGCGTGTGTCTGAGCAAATGTTTCTCATAAAGCACAATGTGAGCAGAGTCAGGCCGCCGATAATGAACTCTTCCTCTGTCTGTGAAAAGGCTGCTGTTGAGGGAGCCATGGGAAACTCATCAATCCGCGCTGCGGAGTGGGAACCTGGCGCTACCGGCGGACTCGCGGGGGCTGAGACGGATGACGTGAAAATGAGGAGATGAACCGAGATGTAGCTTGAGATGTGAAGCCCGTATGGGCGTAGAGGGGAGAAAAAAAAACGAAAGGAAAGAGAGAATGGTGTGGGAGACAGGACTCTGGTCTGCATGTACGCGTGCATTAAGGCTGAAGTCACCGGGGGTGTTGTCGCCATGGCAACCAAGAGAGGAGGAGAATGGAGGCATCTTTAATCCCTACTTTTACCTGAGCGATCAAAGGTTTGGTGCCCACTCTCCTGCCAGCTTTGTGAAAACATGTGATTTTCAGAGTCGCGGTTGGAGTTACATGTTTGCTTCACAAGAGTTTGATGAAAAGAGCAACACCGCTCGCGCCAGTGCCCCCGAATACGCAGACACTAAGGTCCTCCTGAAGTAAAAATGAACAGTGGAATGAAGAAGAACTACTCCACGACTGCTTTACAATCCTTACCCAGGTTTTGGTGCTCTGCTTCCTCCCAGAGTCCAGAAACACGTTTGGTAGCTTAGCTGATGAGTCTAAATCACCCCATGGGAGCAAATGTGATGGTTGTTTGTCTGTATATGGCCCTGTGTTGGGCTGGCTAACCCTACAAGGGTGAATAGAGGATGGTTGGATGGATTATCGTCCAGATTCTTTCATATTTTGCTTATTTTAAATATTCTTTGTAAGTATACATATAAATCAAACACTTCATTTTTCTGAGATTGTTACATCTGATTTGACCAACAACAGTTGTGGAGGTAATTCAGACGACACTTTTTCTCTACTGCTGATGAAATAATTCTGACTGAAAAGTTTTGAAACGGTAAACCGAGATCAAGCATCCGGGAACCCGGGGAAACTATTGTGAGTCACCGCTTTCTAAGAAGAAGTCATTATTAAAGGGTAACACCACGAGAAAAACAGCTGGAAAGGTACGTGAATCACAGCTGTACACCAATCTGTTTTGGTTTACCGTATTTCGTGACGCTTTTTCTAAGGAGACCAAAAAGCCGTTGCATCAGTTTCTCTTGGCTTGCTTATGATTCTACAATTCGCTTAATGTGCTTAATCCTACATTAAATTAATTCTGTGATTGATTTAATGTAGGAAGTAGCTCTGACTTGGGCGGGGGGGACGGCGGCTGCAGGAGGAGGTGTGTTGTGATTGCAACTTTCTTGGACGTAAGTGCACGCTTCAGTTATTTAATGTTTCATATGACATATAAACAAACTAAATCATGCAACTGTCTAGCCTCCGATGACCTTAAATGCTCTCATCTGAAAATAAATGTTGCCACACAGGCTTGAAGAACTCAACCCTTGGCCTAAACTTTATTATTTCCTTGGGACTGTGGACTGAGGGCTGGGGCTCCGCGCTCGCGGTCTCCAGCACATCTGCGCCTTCCTCTGATGGGACACAATGTGGGAGGAAGACGGAACGAGGCGGTGGGGTCCTGAGGTTGCCTGAACGTTAGACAGAGGTTGTAGAAATGTTAGCGGAATTGCTGGGTGGGAGTCAGGATGAGAAGATGTCACCCCGGCAGTGATTTAGAGCAGGAGCTGTGGGAAACGCCTACAGGGGAATCTTGAATCTTGTGTGCTTGTGTGCCGGGGGAGTCTTTGGTGTTTGGATGTGCGGTTCAGGCTGAGCCCCAGCAACAGGCCCCGAGGACACCAGACACACACGCACGTCGACAGCAGGACGAGACAAACCCGGAAAAAAACACGCCCCGCCGTGACCTAAATCCACGCACCTCGGTGTCGTTGTTGAGGTTCCACAGGTCCAGGCGGCCCATGCCGTCCACGGCGGCAAAGATGGCTGGATGCACGGGCGACCACATGACGTCATACACATAGTCGGCGTTGTCTTCAAAAGAATACAGAGGTTTGTTTTGCTGAAAGAGAGAGAGAGAGAAAAGAGGATATCTGTGGAAGAAGGAAAGACTGACATGGCGTGAAATAGCACTGTGGGGAAAAGACGAGCGAGCAAAAGGCTTACAAAAAAATATGACACAATCAAGATGGACAGAACAGAGAGACAGAGTGAGAAGAATGGAGAGAGGGAGTGAGCCAGCTTCAGACAGAGTGGCGCTGCCTCAGCCTTGGGGCCTGTCTGGGTGCAGAGCCTAATTAAAAAGCCTCGCACATTCACACAGCGCCATAAAACCGCTGGGAGAGATGAAAGGGAAGGCCCCTGCACAAGGTGTACTGTAACCTTAACACAACAGCTGTCAGAGAGATGGGAAGAGATAGGAAACGAGAGGAAGAGGCGGGCCAGCCGGTGGTACCTGCAAAGGCACGGATGTGTGCTCCATCTGCAGATAGAAAGTGGGCCCATTCTGGATTTTTGTAAGGTCTAAAGTGCCACGATAAATAAAGCAGCCGGCCTCGATCTCTGACATAAACTGAGCTGATGAAGATGAATCCCGAAGGGCTGAGGAGGATGTCGTCCAACGGGAGACCTGTCAGTGCTCTCTAGTGGACAAATCGTGTCACAATAACGACCCTGTCCCTAAATTACCTTCACATCTCGTTACTGAGGGGCCAACAGCGGCGGAAAGCGCTTTTCAAGCCACCTAATGCTTTTAATCAACTTCATTTCAGAAGAAAACTATTTCTCTTTCTTCTTCCAGACAATAATTTGACAGTTTTAGCTCCTAGTTACTGAAAAACGATCAGGAAACCGGGAAGCGAGATGACAGCCGCACATCTGTTGGTCCTGAGCTTTCAGTGAAACTGCATGACATTTTTATTAAACAGGGTTTCTCTTAAATTGCCTTTTTTTACCCAGGTGAAGGATCTGAATACCTCCATGTCCTCCGAGGGGAAAAACTGTATATCAGCACCACAGACTGTAACTATGGCAACTCTTTCAATAAGTACTGAGACCTGCAGTTTATCGGCTCCGACATCACATGTTCAACTGTTTTGATTTTCTTTTGAGGGTCAATCATGATGTGGCTAATTTGAACACTAATATCCAGGTATTGATGCTGAGTAAAAAGCTGCAAATAACTTAAGACATCCCAAAGACCCAAGAATCCTCACAAGTTTTCATTTTTGAAGCCATTAGATAAATGTGACTTGATACAAACGTATATGTGTAATCCCCGTTTCTCAGACGGGCTGCTGGGATTCCAGAGAGCTGCTCTCCCGACGGGCAGAGCGGGAACGGTGGGAGAAAGGAGACAGGTTGGCTGGAGGAGCACATGAAAGAATGTAGTGTGCCTCTCTTCTTCATTCCTGCTCTTTTTCCCCCCCTTCATGTTTACTTTTTTTCCCTCTTCACCCTACAGTTGTGTAGCGCGTACACGTACACATTCAGAAACACTCCCAACACAAACAAGCCCAGCCAATTTCAAGCCTCGACTGAGCCTGTTTTCCAGCTGGCGGGATGACAGCAGTGGTCATTTTTTTCTTTATGTTCTCACTCTGTATTCCTCTTGTGCTCACCCTTGAAATCTGCAGTATTTCATATCGCTCTGCTACGCTCCTATCCAGTATTCATTTGGGCCGTAAGAGTCATATATCAATTATGAGATAAAACAGGATGCAGGATGCCATTTTTGCGTCATATTGATTACTCACAGATTAAAGCTATTGTTTTGACGACAATACACCAATTTCAAGGAATCTGATTTGGGTAAATGAGTTTTAAAATCTCCAAATTAAGCTTAATCCATGTGGCGCCGCGCATGAGGAAACCTCTTGTCATTATCTTCCCTGAGATGAGCATCTGAGCAGCTTTTAGTGGGTTTGAGTCAGAACGCTACGCTGAACACAGCTATACTGCCACACCTGAACTGGAAGCAGCAATCTCAGAAGATCTCCTGGAATAAATGCAAGTAAAAAAGTTACTGAGCTACAACAAAACAAAAAATCAAAAAGGGCAATAAGAACCACCATAAGTTGTTCATTGAACATACATATTTGCACTTATTTGACGGATAAAAAATAGCAACCAGCACTTTAATACACCTAAAGAGTAAAGTCAGGCTGTAGTGCTGTTGCCATGGTAATGTTGTGATGTAGGGTTTTTGATGGGATTTGGTTTTCTTTTCTTGTTTTGAGGTTTTCCTTGGTTCTCCTGTTTTGGTGTCTGGCATTACTTCCTGTTTTATTTTGAAAGAGTTCTTGTTGGTTATTTTGGTTCTGTTTTACTTCCCTTGGCCCAGTCTCTCCTAATCCCCGTCCCCTGCGTCTCGTCAGCCGTATTGTCTCGTCTCATGTCTCCCCTGCTCGTCTGGTGGATTCTGCCCCGGAGTCTTGACACAAGTTCCTCTGATGATCTTTTTGCTTTTGTTGCTTCTGAGATCTGAAGGTTTGTTTTTTACTACAGTGACGTTGGATCTCCTGCAGGTTTTTTCAAACGAAAAGACCTTGTTTGCCACTCCTGGCTCTGATTCTCCTGTGTTTGGGTCCTGTCCTCGTCACTCATACGACACCATAAGGCCACAAGCAGAAGCCTCCAGACCGTGAAACACGGTGGAGGTTTTTTTATGCTGTGCGGCTGCTTTGGTGAACCTGCCTCAGGAAACTAGTGAATGTTTGGGGTGAAGGTCCCATATCTTCCTATAGCAGGACAGTGAATTGAATAACCAGACCGACGGCACAAGAGACGGATTACAAAGACAGAGGTGGACTGTTAGAGGAAAACTGACCAATAATGAGTCCTGGCAATAATGCAACTGAAAACCTTCAGAGGGGGCTGAAATCTCCCAGTGAAGAGAAGACCCCTGTAAAGATCTGTGCACATTAAGAATAGAATAGAATAGAATAGAATAGAATAGAATAGAAGACTTTATTGATCTCCCAGAGCAGAAATTCAATCGTGCAGCAGCCAAACACACACACACTCAACAGTTTATACAAAAAATGTAAATAGAAATAACCAATAAATAGCTAAATAATAAAAAAGAGCAATATAAAATTTAGAAAAATGAGTAATGTACAAGAGAAAAAAATAGTAAACACAAAAAAACGGAAAAGGTGCTCAAACTCTTAGGAAATTACGATAATAAGGAAAGACCAGGATGTCCGAGACCACGTTTACCAAACATGCCCCAATGGACCTACACGCATTATGATATCTTCAATTGAATAGTGTGACTTCATGACGTGCTCCCAAACCCCAGGCTTGCAGGTGTCTGCACAACCGTGCTGCCAAAATCAGTCGGTAACGGGGAAGAGTGATATTGGTCAGCAGAGAGATGCCATGAAAGTCTGTGGCAAGACACCTGTTACAAACGTAAACCAGATCTTTATCGAACTGGAATTATATCGGGATCGAACGGTGATCGAAATTTTTGGTTTTGTTGGACAACTGTTGAAAGTTTTGACTTTTTGTTCAAAATTCAGGTTTCATAATTCATGGGGGGGGAGGGCATAATTTTGACTAGCACATTCAACAGTTTACATCAGATGAATCATCTTCCAAAACAGATGGATAACTTCAAGTTATGGAGCCAAGACTATGGATACCGTTGCTAAAACTCAGCTACCGCCACTGACCGAGACTCAGAAAAAGCCTCATCGCTCTGCAAACATTTCAACAGCAGCCAGTCGGCATTTCACTGAATCTTCATGTTAAAATCTAATTAGTATGAAAGCTTCACACCAGACTTGAAAACCAATTAATCTTTGAATCTTTCATGTGCTATCTTGAGTGTAATCTGTTTTTCCACATAAATACTGCATCTACAGACGCTCGTTAGAGACATCACCACACATATTAACGACGAGCTGAACTGAAAATGATACGGCCCTTTAATTACCGTCTTAAGGGAGCAGAAGTGGAATGAATACACTCCATCCAAATCACTTAGTCGATGCTGGTTTTGGGGTCAAGAGAGCAAGACGGTTCAAGTTATGCACAATCATAAACCCACTCCCAGCTGTCGCGACATCTTCGCACTCCGGCCGACTCGGAGCGCTTTCACTAACCACAATATTTGCACCGCTGAGTGTAAAAACATTAGCAGACTTCTGTGCGACGGCCTTTTTGAACTCTGAGGGGAAATGTGTGTGTGTGAGGGAAAAAAAGGATTCTCAGTGAGCCTGTGTGAGTGTGTGTGAGTGTGTGCGTGTGTGTGTGTGTGTGTGTTACTGCAGGTTATGATGGCTGTGACTAGAGGGTTGAAGGCCAACCTCGGGCGGGGGGTGGGGGGGGTGTAGACAAGCAAAGGCAGCTTGCTCTAGGTGTATGTGAGGCATGTGTGGTGTGTCTGTATTTACACACACACGACACACACACACACACACTCCCAGGTACTTGCCTGCCCACACACAAATATGGATTATGTGGGAAAAGAGCCAGACATGCATTCCTGTGGTGCCCCTCAAAGGAAAGGGAATTCCCAAATCCTGGAAAATAACACACTCTCTTGATGAAAATCCACAGAAATGTTTTAATATGTGTCACGGGAGTCTTTGCCCAAGACTTATGGACCGGCGGCATCCGAAGGTGGGACGTCGTTTATCAGAATGCTTTACAACCTGCCACTGCCGAGCATGAAAAGTGAGACATGAAGTCGTAGGCATTATGCAGTATACATTATGTATTATATAAAAGCGAGCAGGGCGAGAGTCCCGCTCACGTCTTTCAAATTTAGCATCACTTTCCGCTGGTGCCACATTAATTTCACTTCATAATACCGGCGTGCTCATGTTTTTGACTCGGTTTCCCACCTCACACTGCTTTCCCTCCCTCCTTTTTGATCCTGGTCTTATCCTGGCGTATGTGCGCTCATTAATCTTCATTTTTTGCGTCATATGTCAAAAAGTACCAGTAAACTAATCCTCTGCCCCGCTACCAAAAACATGTCCTTTCAATGTTTTAGGTAACGTTTCTATTCGTCAAACTGACTCTGACGGGAGCAGCAACTGTTTAGTTTTTCTGCCAATGAAATCCTGCCAAGTAAAAGAAAGAAAGAAAAAAAGAAATGCCCTGAGTAAACGAGGCCGCAACATGGCACTTCTAGTTATTTGTCATATGAGCTGCAACAAGGAGCATCTGATCAAATAACTTCCAGGATAAACACATTCTCACAGCCAGTGTACCTGAATAAAGTCACATTGACATGAGCAATAATCAAATAATAATCAAATAGGTCAAGTTATGTAGACGTATATGTAACTTTATTGCACTATTAAGTCCTACCTACTGTATTTTTCATTCAGTTTCTTTTGAAACTGGTGCTAAGACAAGTTGGCAGTTGGATTGAAGTTATATTCCAGGTTTTTGGATATATTGAAGGCTTTATTTCAGTGGTACAGGGGGACATAATGTCATGATGAATGGAATATCCTATATAAAACGCATGTAAGGAACAATAACTGTAATTCAGTCTATGAAGTCTATGAATTATCTGATGCATAAAAACCAGCTGCATTTTACTAAGAAATAAGCAAACATTGTGCAGTTTAGAGATTTGGCTTATATGATGAAATGGAAAGATACAGGTGTGAATGAATTGATAGATTTCCTACTCTCCTTTGCAGGCCTTGCAAAAGAAAAAAGAAACAAATAAGCCCCTTTTGGCAACTCTGTTGCTTCGATCTTGGATTTGTTAAAGGATGATTCTGAATTGTTTGCAGGATTGAGTGTGAGGGGGTAGTTTGTCATTTTTGTCTCTCTGTGGGTCAGTTTATTCCACTTTAATCCCTGAAGAACTGGGGTAGCCTTTCTGATTAATGCATTTTCTTTTTTTTGGTGGTCTGCACTTTTTTTTAATCAGTTTTTTTCTTTGTGGTGTCATATCCTGTCCATTCTACTCCAGCGGATTCAGTCCACACTTCTCCACCTTGTCCCAGACCCGTTACGAGAGCTTCTTGGTCCTTGTGCTTCTCGCTTGATGGTGTTCTGGTGTTGATTAACAATGTTACAAACTCTGAAGTCTTTCACAGAAAGTGTTGTATATCGCAAGATTATTTTACACTTACACTGCACAAGTGGACCCGTTTCAAGATTGGCAGCCTCAGAATATAATTTGAGGCTTTCAGGCAAAGGGAGCACTCACTACTATCCACTTCCTTCTTTTGATTTCACCTAACCCAGTTGAACTATGTTTTGTAGATCCATTACATAAAACTGCTGAATGGATCTTTTTGTGTTGTAAAAGGTGAAATATACTACATTTGAATATATATCTGTGTAGCGCCGCTGCCTCATACACAGGGCTAAAGGTGATATTCGGCACTGGAAACCTTTACAGCTATGTTGCCAAAACGCAGGTCGGCAGGCTGGAGTATGAACTCAAAAAGTGTGGTTTATTAACAAAAATATTAATGAAAAATGAATCCCAGGAAATTCAACAAAAATCACTCAAGTCATAACATCAAACAAATACTGTAAAACTTGCAGCCTCACAGCAACCTGCCACCTAGTCTCTCCACCTCCTAACCACGCCCAGGTCCTCACACTGAGAGGACCTAATGATGCAAACCTGCTTCCCTGATTGAGCAGCTGATCTACCCACAACAACCAGCCAGGACAACTGAAAACATACAGAGTGGTCTGACCCTTCTAACAGATAAACCTGTAAACAAAGATAAGCCCCCCCAAAACAACCAATGTATTCACTCATCCAAAACCCAACAAATTAATGCAAACATTTGAATGATATAAACACCCAAAATCATGATAATGTGGAGAACAGGGCTTAGTGAAAAGGGAGAGGAGCAGCCTTTTCACAATCATACATACTGTATATATATATATATATATATATGTATATATATATATATATATATATATATATATATATATATAATGTATATAAATATACATATAAAATATATATATAATGTGTGCCATGCCTCATCTTTAGGACATTTTGTATATTTGGTAGGTCTTATGAAAATGTCCTTGAAGCATTTTTCATCTTATGTTTATGTGTGGGTTAT
Source organism: Cololabis saira (assembly GCF_033807715.1). Taxonomy (NCBI): domain Eukaryota; kingdom Metazoa; phylum Chordata; class Actinopteri; order Beloniformes; family Belonidae; genus Cololabis; species Cololabis saira. The sequence continues at coordinate 14,603,342 of NC_084601.1, read as the reverse complement.
GCATATGCTTGTGCGTGTTTAGATTCATGTCTTCTATGCTTGATGACTGAGATAAATGTGCCAAAATCTTTGGTTTGTTGTGGTTTTTTTACCCAATAGGACGGCCCACGCAAATGACCACAAGAGGAATACATGTTTCCTGCCATTTACGAGACAAGATTTCATCGCAAATTCACTGGCACAGAGTCCGAGAGAAAACTGAGTGCGTTGAAGTCAGTCACAATAATCAACAATACTGTATTCTCACTTAACAGATCACACAGAAAATAAGAGATTTTACCAAACTTACTCCCACACACACACACACACACAAACACACACACACACACACGCGCATATATGGACACACACGTGTATGGAAGTAGTGATTTTCAGAAGAATTACTCTCCTAATGTACACGATTACCCTCCTGCAGTCTCCCAGGAGTCCGTCTGTGGAAGCTCTTAGAGCCACAATCAACCCCCCACACATCTTCCCTCTCCCCCTTTCCTCTCTCTCTCTCTCACACACACACACACACACACACACACACACACACACACACACACACACACACACACACACTATACCTTGGTGCTCCAGAGTTTGACGGTCCAGTCGAAGGAGGATGTGATAAAGAGGTGGGAGAAGTCCACAGCTCCCACTGCGCTGTGACAGCTGATACCTGTGACGGGCCCCTGGTGGCCCTCGAACATCTCACAGATACCCGCCTTACTGGAGAAGGAAGACAAATATTATCTTTATGCAAACATTGAATCTCTTTTTTTTGTATTATATAAGGCATAGACTTTGTAAACATCTCACTCTTGCCAAATGATGCATTACCAATACCCGAGCTGGAAATAAAAGTGAGAATATTCGCAAAAATAAAATAAAAACATGGTTAAAAGTACTTAATTTGTAAAGCAAATTAATAAAGCGGGTTTAAGTATTTTTTTACTGTATTATATCCTATTGTAGCGCCACAACAGACAGGCAGTGAAACAGAGCTCACGCTTTACCCAAAGATTTAAAACTACGGCCCACGAACCTGCCGTGTCTGGACGCGGTGTACACGGCGCCTTCCTCGCTCCCCACCACATAGTTGTTAACGTCTCCCGTGGGGAAGTCCATGCACATCACTGCCACAGGTTTGGACTTACTGTACACCAGCTCCATGGTCTCCTGCACAAAACACACACAGGTCCGTTGGCATTTATGTTCATCCAGAGCTGCAGTACATCTCACCTTCCAGGTCTTAACGATTCGTTGGATAGTTTTAACCCAAATGTTATCATTTCAAACGTCTCCTTAGTTGTTTTGATCCCTCTGAAAATGAGGACTATATTTCCCACAACCAGGGGGTGTACCTTCTGACATGGTTGTTTAAAACTGCATTAAAAAAAAAACCCCAACAAAATTAATTGACATTTAGAGTAATTAAACTATGAACCAATTGTTATACTAATTTGCATATGAAGTAATACAAATTTGTGACCATTCTGATGCTATTTTTTCCTCCCAAGACAATGAATATGAAACTCCAGTTGCTCTTAAAGCATGCATTTTAACAATCCAGCATCTCTGAGTCATAAATCTTTTTCCCGCCGACATGTAGACGTTTACTGCTCCCGGCAGGCTGTGTGGGCGCGTGGCCGATGACTGATGCACACGTACCTGGGGCTGGGAGAGCATGTCCAGACTCCAGGAACACATCCTACCGTCTGTTGACACAGTGATCAAGTTGTTGGCGTTCTGGGTGCCGACCACGTTCACGGAGTACACCGGGTGCTGCACAAACACGTACACAATCACAAAAAAAAGGGATGAGGTGTGTGAAGATATGTAAGCGGCAAAGATGAAACAACTTGCTTCCAACAAGAAGGAACTGACAAACTAACTAGACTTTACTTGTTAAAATATTTCTTGGTATCATTCTGAACGCTTTCATCACCGTAGTAAATCATAACCATTGGTACAATATTTCTTTTGCAATTGCTTTATTTGGATAAATCGTCTCTCTCTGGGATGTGAAATATTGGATCAATTTTATAAGTTGTAATTAGTCAACTTAAAAACCGAAACACATTCCTGTTCTGATGGTGTTACTTCAACCCTGAAACACGTGACGTCAGGAGACCTGGAGGACGCCGTCGGCTCCCAAGCAGCTCGCATGCCAGTGTGCAGCCGTCCTTTTAAATCCCTCTATGCTTCGGATATGTGCCGCTGTTCGAATCCACGAGTGTGTGAAGCCATTATATCATTACTGGGCAGTAATTGATTTGTCTGCTGGGCCGCACAAAGAGTCCATTCAGTAATCAGCACCATGCTAGCAAGCTGGCCTTACTAGCTGGAGCTGAAGAGCAGCGACCCCATTATCGCACTCCTCAGCCCCCCGTAAACTTACAGGGGCATTATGGAGGCCGTTTAGCAGCGTGTGGGCCTACATGCCTTCTGTACCTGGGATTATAAAAGGCCATGGGCCCTAAGATGTCTCCAGTGTATATTCATTGGTAATTTGTCGAGGGGTCAGCTAGCTCGCTGGAGCTGAACTGAGCTGTCCTTTCAGTCGTGTCTGGTGTGTGATTGCTCCAATCGAGTGGATGTATATGTGAATGCTGCGAAGGCACTGTCCTTCCACTAATATGCAATTATTATGTCAAAGCTGTATCATATTTGTTATGATCAATCACAGTTCAAATTCTCAGAGTATGTGTTTGCTCTCTAGGTGAGAAAAAACATAAGAAGTGCACGTCAAGTTGTAGAGTGGGCCTGAGGTGAGAAACGTTTCATGACAAGGAAACATCCATCCATCCATCCATCCATCCATCCGTCCATTATCTATACCCACTTTATCCTTTTGCAGGGTCTTGGGGGTCTGCTGGAGCCTCCAGGCAGCGTTCTTTTTTTGGCATGTTTAGAGATGATTTTGTCTGCATTGCCAATTTAGTAAAATTCAGTTTTAAGGGAAGGTTAAGGTTCACCCTGGACAGGTCGCCAGTCCATCGCAGGGCTACATATATATATATATATGTATATATATATATATATATATATATATATATATATATATATATATATATATATATATATGTATATATATATATATATATATATATATATATATATATATATATATATATATATATATATATATATATGTATATCGAGGGCCGAAGAACATAACCTCCTATCTGCAAAATGGTCTGACTGGTGTTTTTCACTTTAGATGACATCACAAGGTGGGCTACACCTAATCAGCCTGTCTGTACGTTATTTCCACCCATATAGGTATCCTTAAAACAAAATAGCATTTTTGTGTTTTCCTAAAAAAGGGACATATTCAGATAGGAGGTTATGTTCTTTGGCCCTCGATATATACTGTATATATATACAGACAATAGGGTACACTCACTCACTCCTATGGGCAATTTAGAATCATCAATTTGTAGAAGGTTTTATAATCCAAAAACCTTCTACAAATTAACCTAGTATGCATGGTTTTGGACAGTGGGAGGAAAACGGAGTACCTGGAGGGAACCACTCAGGCACGGGGAGAACATGCAAACTCCACACAGAAAAAGCCCTGCCAGGCCCGGGAGTGGAACCAGGAACCTTCTTGCTGTGAGGCAACAGTGCTAACCACCAAGCCACCGTGCTGCCCCAAGGAAACATCACTTTTGAAATATTGTTTTTCTTTTTTTGTCATGTTTAGAGATGATTTTGTCTGCGTTGCCAATTTAGTAAAATTCAGTTTTAAGGGAAGGTTAAGAATAAATGTTGATACGGTAAAAAAGGATGATAACTCCCAGGTACAGCAATGAGAGACCTTTAACGTTAATGCCGTGTTGGACCCGGTAGCTTTCCCCGTACACCTGCCAAAGCTGACCAGAATGTTTAAGCAGCCTGTGATCCTTCATCCACTGACTGTTGAGGTGGATTACAATAAGATAAGTGGATAAGCTTCTTGGGGGAAAACTTTGTGGTCCAACTGCTCTGTCAGTTAGCATGTGACTAACTTAGCAACACTTTGTTATTAAAATAATTAACACGTAAGGCTCTGAGTTCAAACCACAGCTGGGCTCAAAATTGCACTGTTTCTAGCTTAACTAAGGTTTAGTGTTTGACTCAGGGGGACACCTCTGTGTGACATTAAAAAAGGTAAAACAAAAGCTAGTGTTTGTGGCGTAACCTTCAGCTCAGACTTAGCTTGATATAGATACGTTTCAACATGAGTCATTTCTTTAACACACCCTACATAAAAAAGGCACTGCAGTCATCATCATCTTCGAGCTCAGGCCCGGATTAGATGTAACAATGCACCTTTCAATAACCATGACTACCTCATACTGCTGCACCTTTCACTTTAAAAAAAAAAATTGTATATATGTTAATAAGAGCTGTCATTTGTCTAATTACTGTACAGTGAGCAAAAATAACCGAGTCAAATCCCCTGTCTTGTTTGACCTGACTTGGCCAAATAAACATGATTCTGATTCTGATTCTGAGATAGTTTAGATCATGTTTAAGTGGAGCTAAATTAGCCACATGCTAACAGACAAAAAACAAACTGGCCCACCTGAAAGTTGTTGCTTTTTTTTCCTTGTTGTATTTTGTGAAACGGTTTTGCTTTGCTTCTCAGGGCCAAAGTCAGTTTATTGCTACATATGAGGTGACCCTGGGAGCTAGTTCAGACAGACATCTCAAACCGTGTTTATGCTTGCTCTCACCCCTCTGCATGGTTCATTTCAAGTACTTCACCTTGTTCTTTAAGCTATATAAAGGGCAAAAGGCACTTCTCTCTCAGATGCTTTCTGATATCTCTCACCTGCCTGGCTTCGCTGCTGCTCATCAAATCCCACCTACCTGCAGGCTCCTAGACGCCATATCTCAAGTATGTTTTATCAGTAAAAAAGTGTCTGAAGTTTTCACCGAATAAGTTGTCTGACTGAACTGCTTTAGAAATGATCGTTTTATTTTCTGCCAGAGTTGTCTCTCAGTGGGGTGCGTGTCTGACGCCCCAGCCGTTCTTCACACAAGACTAAATGCAGCACGTGCGTGTCGCTGATCGAAGGTCCCGGCCTTACTGTGTGCGCCGCAGCAGAGAGGGGAGTCCTCTGCACGGGGGTCCTGCGGTGACTGCGGTTGTCCCACAGCACGATCTGTCCTGAGTAAGTCCCCCCTACCACCAGGTTGGGGTGAAACCTGGCAAAACCAACAGACACCACGGGAGACTGAGGAGAGAAGAGAAGAGATGTAGAGAATGAGAGAAAAGAGTAAATACATGAAATGCTGGTATGGGTTTGTTAGTGGTTTAGTTGGAAGATATGACAAAAAAAAAAAACAACTTTGTGAGAAAAAGCAGAAGCAAAGACAGATATGCATAGAAAACTGCATCAGCCCGGGTCCAAGTTAGAATGAGTCATCGCGGCATCGCAATGGGTGGCGGACATGGGGACACAGACAGAGATGGAGATGATGAGTCTGGCCACTGTGAGGGTCTGCTGAGGAGAGGACAGAGGGGTGACGGTGTGGTGGAGACGAGACAAAGAGGGGAATTGTAGTCCTCTTTCCCCCAGCCGTTTCACATTACAGCATCAAAACCCCAGCAGCCACTGGAGCGCTCACTGTAGCCTCCATTATGACAAGCACACCCTTTAACTCCCCCCTCCCCATAGCTGTGTTTATTGAGTTTTGGTTCCTCTTCAGTGCTCGTCCCTTATGGGTTCCTGCGTGCAACAGCTAGCCTCTCCTGACCCAGAGCCACTGAAGCATCTGTGCGTTGGAGTTATGAGAAAATGATTCATACTGTAGCGTAGAACTGAAGGACGATAAATGATGTTAGGCTTCTTTTTTTTTTTTTTTAAATGAAGAAGGGGAAAAATTCACAGGCATTTCAGAGCCAAGTCAGAATTTAAACTTTAAGTTCTCAAACACAAATCACAATTACAAACAGCAAAAGTACAACATGCAGGGTGTATTTCGCAAGAGGGTTGTTGCCTAATACAGTCATAGATTTGCTAAGTGAAGCACTGCTGACAGTTTTAGTGGTTCTGAAACTAGGATGCCAGGCATTTTGTTGTTGAACCGTAAGCCCTGAGAGCATGCTTGCAGGCTGAACTAGTCAATAAACATCAGAACCATTGCACAAACAATCCATGAACTAATTCAATAATGTAATCCTAACAGAATACCCAAAAGCAATATACAGTAATACTCTTCCTTCCCCTCTGGTTAGAGTTAGCAGCCAGTTAGCTGAGCAAGGCCCCGTTCACACTACAACACTTTCCATGGTCTCAGATTGCTTTGCTGTTCAGACTACATGGCTAGTTGTCTTACAAATTTGCAGAATAGGAATCGTGGCATTCAGACTACAAGACTGATCAACAATTCAAAAATAACACATCAAATAGCACATTTTAACGCTATTATCACAATAACGCAATAAAATGAAACCATGGCGTTTTTTTGCTGAAGGTTATCGTACAATTAGAATGTGTTGCCTATAAAAGAGTCTGAAAAAGCAACAAATTTGTTTTTTGCCTTATTTTCCGTTCTGTTTTCGTTTCTCTCCCTGGCTGCTCTCTCTATTCCGGCTACCGCACCATGTGCATAGCAGCCAAACCCCAAGTTCATTTTTAAAGGGGACTGAAAAACAAACCAGAAGGAAGGAAAACACTCCGGGTTCTTTATTTCTCCTTTTTTGTTACTTCTGAGAGGTCACAGCTTCCAGAAGAATGGCTCGGGAGTCACTCGAGATGTAAAGACTCAAAATAAACTGAGCGTCTATGATAAAAATAAAGTCAGATGCCAGCTGCGGGAGAGGCTCTGTTTAAAACGTTTATTTACACAGTCTGGAAAAAAAAAAAGGATCAAGGTTTGAACCGTATTAGCAGTTATTGCTACAAAGATTCAATGGGCCGACCAGAAACTTCTAGAGCTGATAAGTGAGAAGTCATCAACAAAACTTGTGCCTTTTAAAGTTTAGAAAACAATAAAAAGCTCAAATAAAACAGTGTACAGGTTTACCTGACAGTCATATCAGGTGCACCTTTACTCAGCACTGTGGGAATAGAAAGGGAAAAAAATCAAAGATGACTGGAAAAAGGTGAATTCACATTTACATGACTGTTTCCCATTTTATCAATGAATTCTTTCCTTCTGTTTTTAATATCTTTATCACATCAAAACTGTCAAAATTACAATATGGATGCTGCCTCCAATCTTCCCATTAATGCTCAACAGACTTTTACCATTAACACCATCAGAAATTAAAAATAAACATGCAAGCCCACAGGAACCAGGAGAGACACGAACGGAGAGCATCCACGCCTTCTGCCCCCCCCGCTCCACCTCCCACCAGTCACCGCTCTCCATAAACATTTCTACCCCACATGAGTAATGACAAGGAAAAGCTAAATCTAATCAAGAGACCCCTCTATTTGCTCCATATGTTAGTTTAACTCCAAAGCTCTATCAGTGTCGCCATCTTAAGAGGAAAATTCTCAACTTAACTCTGAATCCTTACTTTGAGAAACCACAGGTTATGCATTCACCCCCCTCGTGCACCGTCAGGCTTAGAGAAGGAGCTACTGAAAATTAGCCTGACTTTGTTCCAAATGTGCAATTTGAGGCTCCCTCCATCGGCGAGTTGGGCTTGATATGAGAGTCATTTCCCATAAATGCTGTTACGCGTTAGCGCATATGTGCTGCAGTAATATCCTTTTTTAATTTACTTGATGCAATTAGGCACTTAAACAAGATCGGTTTCTTGTGCGCACTCAAGAAATGTATGCCTTGCACTAAAAGGGACTTGGAAGACAAATTCTCAAATCTTTTGTCATTTAAGAAATAAATGACTGAATTTAAGATCGAATTATGAATGGCTTTGTTATGTTTTGTCAAAATCATCCTTTTATTTCTTCTCATTCTGTAGTGAGCCTTCAATCCCTTTTGAATCTATTATAAGGAGTTATTTTTAAGGACATTCGTGCCTTGGAGGAGGAAGATAATCCGGCATATGAGATTTGTTTGTTGAACGGGGTTGACGGAGGATACTTCAGATACAGTTTCACATCCACGAGACCGCCTTCCATCACTCGTCGCCAAGTCCAAGGCAACGCTGTCCTGAAATGAACGTTTGCAAAGTTAACCCCCAAACGTTTTTTTATATCTTCTATCATTATGTGCATGTGTTCAAAATCACGACACATCCACTTGCCTGTAGTGATGTTTCTACCAGGAGAACAAAAGTACCATACAGTGTAAGCGGTTTCAAACCTCATATGTCAGTTTCCCTAAATGTCAAACATACTCATAAAAACTAAGTACAACCATGCACCTCCATTCCACAGTTTACCTTTGTTCAAACTCGTCACATAGCAGTCTGAGAATTACGACATCTGTCCCCATGAGGAATGGCATTTCACCTCCAAAACCAGAGTTTCTCCGGGGATAGTTCACACGTCACAAGCAGCAAAGGTCAGACACCTGCTAATTTATCTCCTGCCAGCCCAGATGGGGAGGTTGTGAGGAGATGCAACTCCACGAGGAAGAAGCAGGAGCAAGAACAAGTTTTATATGTTGGGAATGGGATGAGTCCTTGAAGTTTTACATGTTCGTGCCGACGGAATCGGAGCAGCGGAGAAACTCAAGTACAGCGTCACTAAAACTGTATCTCACCCACAGGTTTCCAAGGCTGAGTGTTTCTGGCGGTCTTCATTACATTAACAGGAAGTGTTCTGCACGGGATCATACACATACGTTATACTGTGATGAAAGATGGCACCCAGCAAGGGATTAGGGTTGTCTGAAGGAATGACATAAAGAGAAAGCAAGCGAGAGTGGCAGAGACTCGCTCCTTTGTTGGATCGGTTCTTTAGTTCTCTCCTCAGGCAAAAAGCTGCTGAAAGTTGACTTGGGAAGGCAGGAATAGTGAGAGGACTGGTAGGGAACGCTCGGCAGTATATCATCCCAATCTCATCGAAATCTCTATAACGCACCCCTTCCAACTTCCCCCACAACCCCCTATCTCCTGCCCCCTACCCTCACCGCACTCATCTGTTTTCCACTCCGCCTTATCAGGACCAGATGGATCTGACTGTCTTTCCCTGCAACCCAGCTTCGCAACCTCCCTTCCCCAACCACCTTTTTCCCTCTGGCTTCGCTCGTTTATGACACCCCACAGATTTTGTCACTCTGTGGTTTCTGGCAAGGAGAGAGAAATACCAAACCAGAGTCTCCATTTCTCCAGGCAAACAATGGAGCGAATGCATGAAGAGAAGGCTCTTGGAGCACAAACAGACCTTTATTTGCCTCCTAGAACTTTCTTTTTTTTCCTTTCACATTATTTATCTTGTCCTGTTTGTTTGCATGACTCACATTTATCACTTTTGCTAGTGGCTTCATTGGAAAAAATACTTCCTCAGATTACAAATATCGTTATTCTCCTTTTTTTATAGTAGACATACGTATACAGTATAGTAATGTGCAAAAGTCATAACCTCGTCTTTTTATCATCTGTTGATTTTGTGTAAAAACATAATAAACAACATCTGAGAGCAGAGGGGTATTCCAGAAAGTGGGTTTTGTGAAAACTCTGAGTTTGTTAACCCTGAGATGAGGGAAACCCGGAGTTTTCAGTTCCAGAAAGCGATGTAACTCAAATTCTGAGTCAGTTACTACGGCAACTGATCCTGTGAACCTAACCTGCTCGCTAGCAGGTTTTCTTCAATAAACCCTGAGTTTCTCTCTGTCTCCTCCCTCCTGCTGAGCCTGAAGCAGCTATCCCACACGGGGTGTCCTTTCCTCCGGAGTCCAATTGACATCGAAGCCGAATTAATTTGCAATGCCTTACGTCAGGAGAGGATGTTTAGACCAAGATTAGATATACTTTCATTCCCTGATGAGTACCTTACAGAACGTTACCGTTTTTCGTCACACTCTATTATTTATCTGAACGACATTCTCCAGCCATATATATCCAACATTACAAACCGCGGACGTGCTGTCAGTTCAGAGCAAATTCTTTTTGTTGGCTGAGAAGAACTCAACTGTTAATCGGGATAAAGCCACTATACATTGAAATGGCCACTGAATATGTACGTAGGCTGAATATATCAAATACGCACGTATTAACACTTCTAACTCCAGTGGCGTGAAGTATGTGGATCTTTTGTTGTCGCCGGTTGCCATGGTGAATCGTAGTATCAGGGCTCCATTGATGATGGCTTTTTATTTTCCTCATGCACGCGCTTAACTCAGGGTGAACATACTTAGAGTTGATTGAACTAACTCATATCCGCTGTTCTGGAACTGAAAACTCTGAGTTTCCTATCTCAGGGTAAATCAACTCAGAGTTCAGGGTTAGACTCAGAGTTTGTTGAACCTGCTTTCTGGAATACCCCTCAGGTCTTAGTATTAGACCAATGCTCCCATATAAGGTAAACTAACACATAGAACCTTTTTTCACCTTGCCATTATTTATTTAAAACTACAGACAAAATGAAAATGCCTGCTCCCTGCTTGTGAAGGTTTTGAAATGTTAGGTTCAGCCAGGTGCTACTAATCAGGAGTCCCTGATGAACTGATCTCCAGCAGGTGTGCAGATCTCCATAAAAGCAGGGCTGCATCCGTAATTGCATACTTCCACCCTAATAAGTATGCAAAATGAGTATGCGAGATTTTTTAGTGCGTCCGAAACATTAGAACGTACTCAATAGTATGTACTATCCATACTCATTCCGGAGAATTTTTTGAGTGTGGATTGATGGACACTAGCCGAGCAGAAACTTCCCACAATGCAATGCAGCGGCGTTTGGTTGCTAAGTGATACGTATATGTCATAAGTATAATATTAAGTATAATAATATTATTATATAATATTAATATTATAATATTCATATTTAATAATATGTCATCTTGTTTCGGCCAGAATAAACGGGAAATAGCGGAGTGGAGCGCTGCTACCGCTGCTACCGCTGCTACCGCTGCTACCGCTGCTACCGCTGCTACCGCTGCTACCGCTGCTACCGCTGCTACCGCTGTTGTGACAGGTTACCATGGTAACAAATCCCCCCCTCCCTACGGCAGGAAGTGCCGTGTGCGCTCTTAATAGTACGTCCAAATTAATGCACACTACTGATATTTACCGTATTTTCGCGACCATAAGGCGCACATAAATTATTATTTTTTTTTTTTTAATGTGCCGGGCGCCTTATGAAACAGTGCGCCGTGTCTATTACCTGAATTACGGTAATGTAAGGCCGGCCACCATGAGAACGGTAAAGGGAGAAGGGGCGGGTGAAGCCCCCGTGAGTTGCGGTTTGAATGAGACCATCAACTGAGCTGATTAATGCGGAAACAGAAGATGAAGACTTTTAAGGATTTGCTTGATGTGTAAAGTGAAATAAAATACAATCGAACTAAGTTTTGCTCCCGCTATATTTTTAAATAAGCACACTTGTGTGTGTGTGTTCTGCAGCGCGCGTGTGTTTTGCATGTCGGAACCGAGGAAGCACCTGCCGTGGGTTTGCGGGTCCGATCGCCGCATCCCCGGGGCAGATCCGGCTGAAATGCCGGTGCTCTTTCCCCGGGAGCCCCTGCTACCAGTGCAGGCGGGCTCCTCCGGTCCCGGCCGGTCGGAACCGGTCACTTTCCCCGGTTAAAGCCACAGTGATGCGCGCTGCTCCTCCCGACTTCCTGGTTCCCCAAGCGGGGTCCGATGACCTGGTTCCCGGCCGCTTTGCGAGCAGAGATTTCTGGGGTCTGTCCCAGGTCTGATCAGCTTCACCCTCCGAGATTTCCAGCCAAATCTGTCAGTTACAAACCCGGTACCGGATCTCCGACATAGGCGTGTGTGTGTTCGCGGCGCGACACACACACATTCTCATTCATGTGGTGCTTGCCTGGCGCAGCTGAATTAGCGGAGCGGAGCTCCTGTCGGATACAACCCGGTACCAGCGCGGGGGACCCGGGACCAGCGCGGGGGGGGGCGGACCGGGACCCGGTACCGCCGCGGTCGGGATCCGCAGCACAACGGGGTATGAAAAGTTTATTTACTCTTGTGCTTGCCTGCCACGCTGATGGACAGAAACTGCCGGCTATGGTGATTTTTAAAAGAAAAGCGTTGCCTAAACAGACTTTTCCAGCCAGAGTGAAATGAAAAGGGCTGGTGGCTGAGACGGGTTTATGTTCGGCGCCCCGGTGTTTTTTTTAAATTATTTAATGCGGAAACAGAAAATGAACCTTTGAAGGGTTTGATTGATGTGAAAAGTGAAATAAAATATCAGACTAAGTTTTGCTTCCACTCTATTTTTAGCGTGTGTGTGTTTTGCAGCGCGTGTGTGTGCAGCTCCGTCTCTGTAGACGGCGCCTTTTGGGTCGGTGCGCCGTATGTGTGTTTTAAAACCAAAAATGACACACAAAACTGAGGGTTCGCCTTTCCACACAGTGCGCCGTATGGTCGTGAAAATACGGTACTCAAAAGTGTGCCGAATTTAAGTATACTTTTTAGTATATACTTTTTAGTATGGCATTTCGGACGCACCGCAGATCATCTGTAAGTGTCCTGGTCTGGAGCACTCACACGAGTGGCTCAGGTGTATGTTAACTCAATGTCAAGAGTGGGAGACATGGCCTTAGAGGTGGAATTGGTCTTGTACATCGCTCTAGAAAGGATTAGAAAACAATTTACAATTTGCGAAAGATTAAGAGCCAAGGTTTTGGATGTCCAGACCATAACCTAATCAAAATGCTGTGGCAGGACCTACACTCATCTGCAGTCATTAAGTATATAACAAATATTACAAATGAGACGGAACCACCGTAAGCCATTCAGTGGGAAGTGTAATGTATGGGGCCTAAGATATTTCAAACTGATAGCAGTAGAAATATCCAGCATTAATGTGTATTTGGACACTTGAGTATGTGACAATGTCAATATGGGGCAACTAGTAGGGTGAGTAGTGAGTTTTGGCTTTGGCGACTGCAAAATTTACTTTCGCAGTGAAATTTTGACCTCACTGACAAACAAAAAAGTGAAGCGGAAGTAAAATCTCTTGCAGACTGAGAACAAGTTGAACTTTCTCAAAGGTTAATGGGATTTCCTGAGGATTCTCTCTCTGTCTTCGAGTTACATTTTGACTAATTGTCAAAGACGGGGGCTAAGTACCTGTATTCAACGATCGTGTTTTGCTAGAAAAATGCTGATGAATTTAGATTAGTTGGCTTTGTTGACCGCTGCAGTGGTTCAGTTACAGACGGAACCTTTTACACCGCTCCACGGACTCCTGTACAGCTGAGCTGTGGTGCTGCACGGAGCCCGACGGTGGAGACGGGAAGACTGTTGGATTTGTAAATTTCACCGTGCCAGTTGGGCGAGGTGGATCTGCAGTTATCAGGGAAGAGAATGTAAAGCAGCCTTGTGAGGCGGCGGTTGAGGTGTAAAGGAGGCAGTAGAAGGTGTGATTGACCCTCTGTGACCCAACGGAGAGGAAGTTTATTATCCATGATCATCCATGTGGAAGCAGCTGGTGAATTTCTCCAGAAGAATATGAGGCTGCGGGGTGTTAGATGCTGAACAGAAGTCAGCGAACAGAAGTCTGGCTGTGGCTCTGAGGAGTTCCAGATGAATGATGACTATTGTAAAAGCTTTGTTGTCATAAACCCTTCTGCCTGTGCGATATATGTATTGGAGAGGCTCCATCAGTGAGTCTGACTCTTTGATGATGTGGCTTTTGATGACCCACGCCACAGCCGTCGCAAGAGAGATAAGTGCTACAGGTTGGATGTCATTAAAGGCCTTGATGGTGCCACTCTTCTTCAGGGTGGGAATGACTTAGCGCTGAAATGAAAGTTGAGAAAAACTCCCCCAGCTTTTCAGCAGTTGATCGGGGCGCAGCTACTGATATTGCTGGCCCAAGTGCTGAGTTCCCGTTGGGCTTTCTAAGGGCATTCACCACATCTACTGTAAAAAAGGTGAGTCTCCAGGTTTGAGTTTGGAAATGATTGAATTTAGCTGGTTGCTAGGCAACCTTAAAGTGAAAGCAAAGGGAGACTCATGGACTACACAAGAAGCAAACATTGCTTTGATTCTTTCATTTCTCTCGCTGCCTGCTTCTCAGACTCATGCTTCCTGGAAGTGCCGGAGGGTCATGCAGCAACCAGAGGCAGAGAGATATTATACAAATATGACTGAGTCCAATGGGATATGACAGTAGCAACAGGGGTTATTAGGAGGTTTGGGGGCTGAAGCAGAAGTTTTGAGTCAAGCGCGCTCTTTCATGTGGTGCAACTTTGCACACTTGAGAGACTGGTGTGAAGTTACGAGATTGGACCCAACTGGAATGAGGCGATGATGGGTTACACTGTTAGGACAGCTGTGAAGATTGGAAAATCCAGAATCCAGGGCAGGACTGCCTCCGTTCCTGAGGTGCAAACTCAACTTGCACACATTTGCTTCACTGTATCACAGATAGGGATATAAAGCGGCGTCCTAAAACATCTGCAATCCATGTCAAGGAAATTCTGAGATTCAGAATATTAGAAAGTAACTGCTATAAACATGTGTAAAGATTGTAAGTTATATGTTGAGTATGGTTTGGTTGTTAGTTTCACTATTTTTAGGTTCATAAATCCTGGTTTGACACACGAACCTGCATGACCCTCACATTAGACAACGTGGACTGCATTAGCATCTAACTAGCTAATTATCTAGTTAAACATCTGACATCATGTTATCTGACGCTGTCACCTTTGTATGCAAATGCATCTTTCCTGGATTCCAGGATCTGAAAAATAACTCCAGCTCCTTATTTGAACTGCCTTGGAATAATGATGTAAAGGATTAATTTTGAGCAGAGCCAAGCTAAAGAGCTTGTGGGCGTTGAAGGAGCTACAGGTGTACTCATAGAAATTGAGTTTTGTGAAGAGTCGTGCACTTCTGCAGTCACAATTTTCTACAATCTAATTATACAAACTTTTACCTGAGACAACTGGGATTAATGAGGAACCTCTGCTAAAGGTCATCGTAGGTGAACGTACTCTCTCTCGTGCAAGATTTCTGATCAGAAAGAGAGTAAGTTAATTTGTGGGCTTAGTTTGTATCACTACATCCAGATGGAGTGATGGAAATGTTCTGTATATAAAAACATGCATGAATTTAGAATTGCCTGACAGACTTTAAGGAGGTCAAAAAGGCATCCACGGATCTGTTTAACTTTAGATGCAAAAAAAAAAAAAAAAAAAAAAAAACTTTAGATGCAATCTAATCTGCACCATGAGATGAGCAGCGTAAGACCCTAACCCTATGACCCTAAACTGGAAAAGGCGGCAATAGATGATGGATGGATGGATGGACGGACAGTATGATGAAACACATAAATAATTTACCAAAAATATCTATTCTAACTTTCGAGAACTATAGGAAATCAAACCCTCATACATTTCAATTGCATCAAGGTGTGGGATCCAAATTGTATTTGAAAAGGAATTGCTATATTACAAAATTACAATCTGTATTTTAAAGCACACGTTAAAGCACACATCCTGTGTCAAGTGGGAAAAATATTTAAATTATTCTGAAACTTATTGACAAACATACTGAATGCCGGAGCTGCAGGGATACAATTAAACCTTAACGGCAGGTCTAACAACAAAAAAGGGTGAAATACTAAAATATACACAGTACAACGAGGCTCGCATGATATCTGTATACTCTTCCTGGGGAGAATATTTGTCAAAACAGCGCCTGTTTCTGAAAGTGTTGTATTACATTGTAACATTGAAGCAACGCTGCACGTTGTTAAAGGCATGTGTGCGTAGTGTGCAGACTACACTTTCCCAAGTGACTGAGGCTCCAACCACATCAGCATGCTGGAGGCACAAACCCACAATGCTTCTGCAAGGATGGAACGGTTAATTGACTTTCTGGATATTACTGTGCAACATGCAATGCAATAAACAGAATCCATTGATGGCACAAAAAACCTGGTTGTGTTCCATCTAAGTGTTTAAACAGAGCACTATGAAAGTCACAAAACTAATAAAACATCACTGGACGAAGCTACAACTTTCTCAACTCAAGGTAAATTATTTAACATTTATCAGTTTACTTTTTAGTGAAAAGGCTGGTTTTTGTAGCTCTATTACACATTAAAATAAAGAAGCCAAAGTGAAAGAAAACCCATAGTTTTTAAACACTGAGGTCCTTGCTGAGTTCAACTTTAACCACAAACTTCAACACCCCCAATATCCACTTCCCCTCTCATTCCTCCAGGCCCTCCTCACATAGTATGCAAACATGCACGCAACCTGTACTCAAGCATCTTCGGTACCTGTCCTTCCACCAGAGGAAAGTGGCTTCCGTGGGCAAATTCAATAAAACTAAATGCTGCTAAATGCTGCTTTCCAACAGCAGTGAAGCGCGCCAACCCTGCCTGCATTACAGATGTGTGATTAGAGATGCAGGGACAAAGCATGTGTCTGCTCTCAGTTAGCTCTACTTGGCAAAGGAGGTAGAAGTCCAAGAGCAAAAGAGAAAGTAGAGGAAGAGAGGGGAAGAGAGGGGAAGAGGCCCCGGGTCCTGTGGTTTCGGGGGGTTAAACACCAGGACATGCTCGCACATTAAGAGCCATCTGATCTGCAGCTAACTACAGTAGCAGCTCTGTGTGCAAAGCAGTCCCCTGGCTTTTCTTCCCCCTCCCAGAACCACTTCTGGGGTGTTTTCATCCAAATACAACACTGACAGGAGGATTATTGGATGTCGTTAAGTTTCTTCCTCCTTTAATTATTTTAATCCTCATTTCACAGTCAGAATTTCATCCTTTTTTTTCCCTCTTTTGCTGCCACTTCTGTCTTCAGTAGGGTTTCTCTGACATTTACTTCCTCCCCTCAAGAAAACAACCAAGCTCATATTGCTCTTGTTGGGTTTTTTGTTCCTTTTAATCTTCATCATCTCATATAAAACAAATGCCTGCGTGTGTGTGTGACAAACTGATGATTCCACAATATTTAATTGTGTTCTCGTTGTTGTGTTTCCACTTCAACTTGAGCTCGTTGTAGCTGACGTTGATAATCCAAGCATATTATGGTATGTTTACACAAACATCCTTGCTTCCTAACATCTACTATTCAGTACAGATCAGCGTGCTCAGAAGCCACACTGTTAATAAAGTCAGACGTACATGTTCAATACACATTTCATCCGAGAACCGCAAGGAAACTCTCCAGAAACCTACAGCGACAAGATGCATAGCTGTAATCTATTCGTGTAACCGCATACACTTCAGCAGCAGCATAAATTATGGTGCACCAAAAGAGCTTAGTGCTTTAAAAATCCACGCTGCATCCAGATTTACACTGCAAACTTTGTGTGAAAATATTTTTATACAGTATACTGTACGGTTCAAGGTTCTGTGCGCATGAACCTTGAACCTGAGAGTGTGGGTGTGGGAGCAGTTTTAACGTCGCTTTTAAATAGCGAGGTTAGACTCCAGTACAGGAGACTTTCAGCTTTTACACAGATGTGTGTGATGAAAAGTTAATGCAGCACTGCTAAGGGACCATCGGCATGGGTGGGCTAACATACACATGCAACGTTAGATCCAGAAGTAGTTTCCCACATTATTTTACAAGCGTGGTCTCTGCACGACCTTGTCTGCTTTGTGGCACCTGCGCACGTCTTCACGCTCAGTCAATCCAACGCCTCGCTCCTCCTTCCAACAAGGTTTGTTTGTGTCATTTTCAATTAGCATCACATCCTTCGATGAGTTTTCCTGCCACTGAACCTTCAGGCTCTTCTGTTATAACGAGCGTCCGCTGGGTGAGCTGATCTCTAACCCCATCTAAAATGTCACACGAATGCATGTGGTGCTGCATTCAATTTCCCATTTCCTTTTTTTTTCATTATTGGCACCAACAGAGTCAACAAAGGAAAAGGTTCATGTTGAGAGGTCACCCACAGATTTTTTACTTTTAGTGTTAAAACTATTGAAATGTAATACCACTGTGTTGCTTGCAATGGCACAATTTAACCTCCTAGAGCTCTGTCCCACACAAACACACACATATACATGTATTACATCATACTTTTCTGTTTTCAGCGGTCGTTTGCAGGATGGATAGCGAAGAGGTAATGTATCTATTTTTGGCTAAACAATATAATATGACGATGTTCAAAAACACAACTTCAACTTGGTTTTATTAAGTTATTTCAGCGAGATAATGCACCCTACAAACTCATACGCTCTGCACCTTTTTCCTGTCACGTTTTTTAGAGGGACTTCGTCATAAATTAGTTGTCCAACATACTTACTGACAAAATAAAAAAATACTTTATAACCTGTGAATAACTGAATGCCCATCCCTTATATTTTGCATAAGGAATGGGCATTCCAGCTTTCGTCTCGACTACGAATCGGGAAGGAGCCATGCACCTCGAAGTTACATAGTGCCAGTGAAGGAGATACAGACCCCTCAGACCATGACAGAGGTTTATTAAACCTGTTGTAAGTTGATGTACCATCACAATGACTCTGGAAATATTACATTAAGGTGGAAAAGTTACATAGTGCTGCTTTAAATTACTTTCAGTATGACAAAAACACTCATGCAGCTTCTTTTTTGGTCCAGGCGCAGAGAGGGAAACATGTCCATGAATTACCATCATAATAATGTCATAATCAAAATAAGGAGGGCGCCCTCCGAGTAAATGTAGTGGCAGTTTGTTTGCTGAGTGGCGGAAAGATCAAGGACCAGGAAACTGAGTGAAAGGAAAATTAAGGCATTCTGGTGCTCCTAATATAGACTAAGTAACAATAAAATATAAAAGTACCATTTTTGCTGCCTCTGGACCGCGATGGAAAATATGTATGAGGTCTGATGAAGTTAGAATACCTGACAATGAAAGATGTACTCTGGCGTGGCCTTCTTAAACTTGATGTTCCACACCAGGGCAACACCATCCGGTTCATGGGGAGCATCTTCATTGTTGTTATAGGAGGCAACCAGCAACTCAGGATACTGAAGGACACAAAGGAAAAACACAGGGTAAGAAATGAAACAATCTGATCTGACCTTTAAATGCTAACAGAACCAAAAGAAAATCGCTTCATTGCCACTGGTAGGAAAGTGTTAATAGCTGTGAATTCAAAATGTGGATGCTCAGGCTTTCCGGGCCTCACCTGAGGGGACCAGTCGAGACAGGTGATGACGCGATGTTTTGACCAGTGCTCATCGTAGAAGAGTCTACTGAAGGACAGGCTGGAGCCGCTTCCCAAGTCCCTGAAAACAGACGGAGGAGATAACGTCAAAGGTTGACTCTTTGATCGAGCGAGCTGAGTTCTGCTCCTGCAGTCAGAGAAAATAAGTACCTGCCAGGAGAGCATGAAGCATGAAATTGTGAACGTGAATAAGTTAAAGGATCTTTATTACAAAAAAAACAAACTAAAGTGATCATTTATATACAGCACTTACATGCAACATTGAAGAGTGTGTGTATTAATATAGTTTTATTCCACTATATTTAAGACAAAATTATTGAAGCATTTGCACCTTAAGAGCTCTTTTTGTTCGTTAATCCTGAAAATTGGATGTAATAAATATTGTGCAAAGCTTTGATAAAGTTTTATGTTTGTTTAGAAGCAGAGCTGGAATGTAGTTATTAAAATAAAACACAAAAGGTTAACTCCACATTTTCAGATGTGTGTTTGTTTGTTTGTTGTTTTTTCTTAATTTTGTACATCTTGACCCATTCCATGTTGGTCTACTTTTGGACCTTTACACAGAGGTTGGAAGTGGCTATAAAGATCAGCGCTCCTCTCCCAGACTAATGCACCTGTAGCTGAGCAACAGGTTGGCTTTCTGCAGAAACTGGTGACTTTCTGTCTTATGATTGATAACCACTGGGTTCTGACTTTAGCAAAACCCTCGGCTTTTAACTGACTTGCACACTCTGCTGGTACGTCCATCCATAGCAAAGCCTATCTATCAAACCTGAGGTAGCACACCTCTCATCTGGTGAAGAAAGCACAGCAGACACTCAAAACAGCAAAAATGTTCCTTTCAGCTTCTGGTCCAATTTCCTTTTCTTTTTTTTGATAAATGAGCACCATAGAGAGTATCGTCCGCCAATGCACTACCGTGTGGTACTCCAGTTGCATTGAGGAGAACAGGAAGGACTCAAAGCATTGAGGGGAAAAAGCTCCAAATCTGGATACAAAATATGCTAGCTGACTACAAAAGCAGGCCAGTGACATCATCAAGGACCCAACCCTGCTTGTCTTTCTGGCGTCAGGAAAAAGAAGCAAAACCATGAGAACACACACCAAAGCCCTTAACAATCCAGTTTCATCCTACCCGACAGATCTTTTGTCTCCATAACAACCTCTTTTGTTTTCTATGTATATTAGTAAATAATCAACAGATTAAAAAATGTATTAAAAAAAATCACATAATGTACAGTAGCTTGTCTAATCTCATTTTTGGATTGGTTTTATGTTATTTTTTTTTCAAATTTTGCTTCATTTATTTGCAAGGACAGTTTGCCCAAATACTTATTAGAAAAAAGTAAGCACACCCTGCTAAGGTCATTATCATTGTACACATGGTCAGGCATTTTCAAAATGAACACCCCATAGTAACCACACAAGAAGAGGAGGGACTTCCTCTATAATGCACTCTAGCCGTGACCTATAAGAGAGATATTAACCATACCTACCTTCACTACATTTTACAATTTGCCACGGGTGGATGCATCTGCTATGTCCTAACATATAAAAAATAAAAACTTACTAAAAGTAAATAACTGTAGTAAACATGAATTGTAGAATAAAGCTGAAGCACACACAATACTTTACAAATGTTTTAAATAAAAGTAGTTTGGCTGGCTTCAGGGAGATGTAGCAGTCTCAGGTTTGAGTACATACCCCTCAGTCAGAGGTGCAGTACCGTGTGAGACTATGCATAATGAATAAAAGGTTGAAAAAAGCAGGTTATTGTTATTCTGTTAAAGGGCATTATTGAGAAAAAGAAAAAAAGGTCCTGTTTTGGACTTAATGTCTCTTTGATCATAGGCTTCATGCTTCACTTTGGCTGAGGTGGTCGAAGCTCAAGTGAGTCAGTAAAAGCAAGTTTTTCCAGAACGGCGCAGCACCGCCCCAAGAAGGACACTTGCATCTTTAACCAACACTTTGATCACCACCATTTGGATCCAAAACTTCAGATGGAGAGACAATGCTCTGTAAGTTGGGGTGGAGTCGCTTCACAGGAGTCTTGAACCCTCCAAGAGTGTGACATCACCATGAAGATATGCTTTCTAAAGAACAAAGAGCCTCCAAGGCCCCGACAGTGACACGGCGGCTATGAGTCAGTTAAAGACATCTCTGGAGTCTGAGATGCACCAGTAGATGCTCACATGTGTTCAGCATCTAAGCTGTGGACTCGACATATTCTGATTGGATAAATATTAATTTTAGAAAGTATGGATTATAAAAAAAAGAAAATAATTGAACAAAAATCGTTGAATCGGTTTTGGGAAATCAGCTCAGAGCAACGTCACTCACCCGTCTTTGTCCTCGGGGTCTCGACCGCTGTAGTCGAAGAAAAGGTCGTCCTCTTCAGCCAGAGCTCTCTCCATCACCCGAATGCTGCAGTCGAAGAAGCTCTGAAAGTCAGAGGAGTGGAGGATCTGTTGCCTCTCCTCCTCCGTCAGCTCCCTCAGCATGGGAAATGAGCCTGTTGAAAGAAACGTCATCTTAGTGATACATACATGGTAAAATCACAATAGTAGTGGATGTATAACCCAAAAGAGCAGCACATTTTTATGTTTGTATAGCTTACATGACAAAAAAATCCCAATAATGTGTACTTTCTTCCCAGAAGTCACGTCTTTACCTTTACTGCTTTGGACCAACAGTTTATATAAACATACATAAAGTGACTCGGTGTCCCCGGTAGCTGAGCGGGCATCGCTTGCATTCTGAGCTGTTTCAATCAAATCAGTCTGGTTCCACAAATAAAATATTTTCTGTTGCTGTTGATACAAATGACTCACACCAAAAGGTATCTGGTGCGCATCTGTGCTGTTTCAGACGGCGCTCCAATTATTGTTGGAACGGGAACACAATGCGCAACGCAGCTGGTACTAGTGTGAACGCGGCGCAGGGATTTTCTTTGTGCGTGCATGTTTTTTGTTTTTCATGTGTTTTTTCAGCTCTTCCAGCTTCCTCCCACAGTCCAAAACCAGGACCGGTAGGTTGGTGGTGATTCTAGATGATCACGGCAGACCGGTAGCCTGTCAAGGATGTACCCGAACTAACGCCCTATGACCGCTGGGATGGGCTCCAGCCCCCCAACGAAGATGAACAGAATATAGCAGGTACAGAAAATATGTGTCTAAATATATTAGTCTCATTATTTTGTTGTGGTTCTGCATTGATTTAACAAGTTGGAGATTGACGAGAACTGTGAAGATAAAAGTGGTTTTAAACACGCGGCGACCATGGTTTGCTTATAATATCATGTTTATGATCATGATCATTCATGTAGACAGATTAATGGACAGAAAAATTATAGTCATCAGCACTACCTTTTGTTGTCTTCTTATAAGTAAATATTATCTCTGTCATCTTTGATTTTTTTTATCTTGTGTAAAATTTAAATTAAATCCATATTTTTTTGTCCCTATTCATAAACAAAGGATAGACAAGAAGAGGGGGACCAATGAGCTGCCATCTGTTCATTTTAACTCTGGGGACGCCGGCCAAAGAAGCTAATAAAAATCTGAATAAAAATAGTTAGAGCTTGATTTAAACCTGCTTAGACATTAAGTGGTGCCCAGGAAGATTCTTTATGTTTGACATTATTTCACAGAAGTCTTAAACTACTGATAAACAGAACAGATATCGTGCTGAAGTTCATAAACCCAGACGTTAACTTCTGTCATGTCTGCAGCTGAAGCAGCACCCTACGTTCACCTTGCAGCTCCGTCGTCAGTTTAACATGCCCTTCATCTCCATGAAAGCCAGAATCCCATCCAGGACATAATAAACTACAAACAGCTCCTAATGCATCTTTTCTAGTAAATCGTCCAGCGAGAACTTCATAAACAAGAGAAAAACAAAGCCCTCTGAGCGGCCCGCCTCCCTTTGAACATAATGGCGGCACAGCATGTCGTCCAGTTTTTAAAGTCACTGTCCCCAAGTGCACATGTGATTTTAAACACGCACGCATGCAGACACACACATACATCGACCTTTAGCCTTCCTCTTGACTTTGATCCCCCCATCCCTTTGTATTTCTTACAAGTTGTCAGAAAAGACCCAGTGAATCGAGTGGCAGAGATCAAAGGCCAGACCTTCTAATAGGCCGGGATGGCGAGGAGACGGATGACTGTGTGTTTATGAGCGTGCGTGCGTGCATGTGTGTGCATATTTGTGTTTGTCTTCAACACAATGCCCTCACGGATCCTTGTCCCTGAGGCTGAATATGAATACATCCATCTGTGTACCCATAAAGTCTTAACATAGTTTTAACATACCTAAGAGCGCCGTGCCTGTTTTACTATTATCTATTTTCCATGTACACCCACGTGCACGCGCTTCGCTATTGCTCTTCACTTTGAAATGTGGCCGGGGGGTCAAGTGACAGGTTTTTAATCAGTGTTGACCCCCGCATGCCATGGAGCTGATACGCCGGACCCGCCTTAACCCCGACTGTAACCTACCCCCACCCTCCAATCTGATACACCCACTGCATGGCAGAGGGTGTCACACATGAGTGGCCATGTTTCATGATAGATTGCCCAGCAACATCTGAGAAGTCAAAAGATGAAGGAGACTTAAGGATGAAGAATCATAAGTTGTGTGTTTGTAGTCAGGGGTGGGGGGGTGGGGGGGGGGGTAGAGCTTGAACAACTGAGCTTTTGCAGCACAGCAGCAACTTCAGTCAGATGGATTCAAGTCATGTTGTAGTCAAAACACGCTTGTAATTAGTGATGCACCGATTGTTCGGTAACCGAAATTGTTCGGCCGAAAATGGCAAAAAAACACTTTCGGTGTTTGGTGGAATAAGTGGGAAAAAACCGAACAATTAATAACGGCGTTGTAAAATAAGGAAATAGACTGGCCGCTCCGTCCCGTAACGTTGCGCACTACATAAATCGTTGGCCAACCAAAAACTAACCACATAAGAATTTTACCTAACATTCACCAGGAGGTGGAACCAAAACAACATAATGCTGGGAAATTACATTTTTTTATCTTCAATAAATATTTTCTACCTTGTAATTTTGTAAAAGATTTTTTTCTTTGAAAAGCATGCCTAAATCAAATGTATTTGATTTATGCAATGGTGAAAAAATTGGCAAAATAAATGAAAAACTGCTGAAGAACCATGTTCGGTATTGTTCGGTATTCGGCCAAGTGTTTATTATTATTTTCGGTTTCGGTTTCGGCCACAAATTTTCATTTCGGTGCATCACTACTTGTAATTTAAGGTATGCCTTCTTCACTCAAACTTGATTTAATATTTAAATTTTGTGGTAAATAATTTAATAATCACAAAAAAAATACATTTTTGCACTTTGTTTTGAAAGTTTGTCCTTTTAGACATCAATCAGACTTTGTTTTCACCCACCCTCTTTATGCTCCTTGTTGTCATCGTCGTCTGGCTGTTCCGACTCTGGTCCCGGCTTCGCCTCCATCATCTCATCTTCCTCTTCCTCCTCTACTGAGAGAGAGTGAAAAAGAAAATGCAACAGAGCGAGAGAGGCCTTATGTTAATCAACAGCTGTTCCAATTTTCCTCGACCTCCTGCTGCAGGCCTCCTCCCTCTCCGTCTTACCAAAATAATCACTCCCAGACATGCGCGGGTACACCTGACTAACTAACATCCATCTCAAATGGCTTTCATTCTACCAACATACAGTCTACCATTTGTGTGCGTGTGTTTTCCTTTCTTTTTTTTTTTTTGTTTTTTGTGGAGCTGGTTGACACACAAACATGAAGCTTAGACGCTGCACATGTAGATTAAGCCAAGTTTGTTTAGAGCAAAGATATAAAACAGACTGTAATCAGGGTTATAGCTGGTTCATTGTTAGGACGTAACACTATTCACTGGAATCACACACATGCATGCACACAATCAGCAGGATATGTATATGTGTGAGTGTGTGCGTGCTCAGGGTTCAACTATGAAGGGTTACTGTCAACACAGGCACCTGCTTGTCAGCTACTGGCCCTCCTCCCCTCAGGGTATGTGTTGGTAACCCTCGCCAACCTCTCCTCCTCTTTTCTGCTGCTCTCTCCATCTGAAACAGATGCCGACAGTCGTGGGGCCTCTCGACAGACCTCTTAACACCCTGACACCGCGACCAGACACCTGTGGTCTGCCAGCGTACACGCTGCACACACATACAATCTGTCTTTCTCTCCCTCTCGAACACACACGACCGGGGCCCTCGCCTGCAGTGCCAGGGGTGGCGAGGGGTTAACTGGCGGGGTCAAGCTGACAACAGTTGCTCAGTCCGTTGGGAGGAAGTGACTACATCACATCCTCAGAAATGTCATGTCTCTCTCTCCCTCGCACATACACAGAAACGTACACAAAAGCACACACACGTCAGGGTGTGTTTAACTCAGCTGGAGTATGGCCCGGGGCACAGTTAAAACCACTCACTCGAAGGCTGCTCCGGCGCTGGATGAACTGTCCATTTATCACTTCCACTCG
The DNA here is from genome assembly GCF_033807715.1 of Cololabis saira. Lineage (NCBI taxonomy): Eukaryota > Metazoa > Chordata > Actinopteri > Beloniformes > Belonidae > Cololabis > Cololabis saira. The sequence continues at coordinate 14,577,638 of NC_084601.1, read as the reverse complement.
CCAAAAGCATTTGAACTCAGCGCCGCTTCAGCTACAATTTCCATCAGTGACTTTATTATCATTATGCTGACATTTAACTCCTATTCATTCAACTTAGACTCCCATATTTGTGACTTTTGTTTTCATTTCAACATGCAGCAAACATGTTTGATATATGACTTTAATTTCCATCATCTGTGCACATGATAAATGACTAAGCTAGATCAAATGCACGCTCGTCGAGGCTCCGTCCAAGTCGGTGGTTAACAGCCAGCTGTAGTGATCCAAACACCAGTGACCCACCAGTATGGACAAGAATCCAGAACGGACCAGACAGGCAGACTGCCAGACGAGCTCTATGTCAAAACATACATACGCATGCTCCCTTTTTTTTTTCTTCCCCCAGATTGTGTTCCTCCCTCCGTCCTTTATTTGAGCACCTCTATCTCGCCCCGGTGCTGTATTTTTGGTCATCTATCAGTCATTTTCTCCCTTCGCAAAGTCCAGTCATTAATCTGCGAAGCTTCAGAATGCACAAAAAGGAAAGCGGGGACGATACATTACACGCAACTCCTACTTTATTTTTCTGACCTCACATGACCGGTCCGGTGGTTGGAATGTGTGGTGATCTGGATGGGAGGAGCGTGAGGAGAAGAGGGAGACCACATTGAGGAGCGGTCAAACTGTCAACCCCAGGGACCACAGGAGTCTGGAGCAAGGCAGAGTGATTCATGGACTATGGGTTACCTCACTGAGAGAGACGGTCCAATTCCCGTATGAGGATACTGCTGATGTCTTTGCCAGTGGCCATGCATCAAATTGTTCTGTCATAGCTCTGCACCAAAATATCCCCACTATTTCCTTTGAGTGGAAGTTTTCAGATATGCTTTCATGTGCGCTCTAAAATAAAGTAAAACCTATACAGCGTAAAAATTGTACTGGAAAGAAGGAATCATATAAAACTTTATGTTAAATTTTCAAGAGTGCACACAGAGTGGCATTATTTCCTGTTGTGTTGTGAAAGAAGCACTGAAAGGAAATCAAACAGACAATCTCGCAGTGTGAGCGTGTCTGCCAGCTACCCCGTAAGTACCTGCAAACATTCTTGCTTCCACCTCATTCCAGTCACGGGATGCTTTTTCTTTCCACCTGCCGCTTAATACCTCTACTCCCCGCAGGACGGCCGTTTAACTGGTATCCTCCCCCTGAACCCAGACGGGGGTCCGACTTGATGAAACTCGGCTTGGGGGCTCCCGTTTTGGCCAGCCACACGCCCGGGGTAATGATATCCTCCGTAGCCCAAGCTGCTGCATCTGGCTGCTTCAATCTTCCCCTTTGCTGCTTACTCACGCTGACCAGACCCAGTCATTTCAGAACAGCCCAGCAGGTATGCAGGCACACCGTAGGGACACATCGCACATGCACCGAAATGTGTAAAAAGTGGCAAAGCAGACAGAGCTGCGCTCCATACACACTACTACAAATGTAATGGAAAGAAATGTTCTGTTGACTTCTCTGACTGACTCCAATTTTGAGTGGGGAAAAAAAAAAAGATATTTGTGTCACACTGGCCCCTGATCCCACCTTCGGTAACTCCATCACAGCTCTGAATGCCTCCAGGACAAAGAGATCTGATCGCTTAAACCACATTCAGAGGTGGTCTTGTGCATATAAGCTCACATTATCCTTACAGTGTGAATACAAATGTGCTGAGGGGGCCACGATAAAGCGCCACCTACTCCCCTGGCATGCCTCGCAAAAACAGGAGTACATTTGTGCGTTCCTCCCTGAGAAGTATTTGCTATTTCTGCTAGCAGACTGGGTGATTAGACATAAAGCCATAAAGTCCTGAATCAGGATAAAACTGTTTAATTTAGTTTAATCAGCTACCAGGAGAGAAAAAATGTGGGCCTTGGCTTTCATAGGCTACTTATGATCATCCACAGGCCTCTACATAGTGAGCCTCGCTCAACAAAATAAAAACAATGGGGCTCACAAGTCAATGACTCATTGAAATAAAACCAACAAATTGAAGCAGTCTTGGCTCCAGTGACCTGAGTCTGACTTGTCTGAGATGTCTTTAACGGACTAGTCAGAAACATATTTAGCCTGATTAACACTACAGGTTGTCAGTGCATGAGGCTCACGTTAGCTTGTATAAGCTCCACCATAGCTTTTTAAATGAGCTGAAGTAGTTCAGGCGAGAGTAATGATCTGTTGGTGGAATAAAGTCAGAGTAGTCTTAATGAAGGCTGATCAACCACTGAGTTTCATCAGCTTAAACATTTTGTATAATTTCACAGTTGGCTGATGGCACCGAGCACATGGAGGGGGAGATGCTGACAGCATATAAAGGATGTGCACGGTCTTGTGCTGCCCTTCAGCCAGGACAATAAAGCACAATGGCGCGGTGTGTCAGTGCAATAATGTGTTGGCATGTGTTCCGTCTGGTGCAGATCAAAGCGCCCCGGCTGAGCTTTTATTCCCAACCCGATCCACGGTGAGTGCGAGCGCGCTGAAATGTGTTAACGCATGCTTGGTAAGATTTGCATATTTATCAAAGAGCTGTCGAACGGAGGACGAGACTCGGCCCCAACTTTGTCATCAGGTGCATTATGGGACAGAGCTGCACGCTTATCCAGGCAGCACAGAGGTGACTACTAAATTGAGTCACACACAATCACAGTTGACGCAACTAATAATTTTTCCGAGAAGCTCATTGTATGAATCACAAAGAAAGAAAGCTACTAATGTGACAGAGAAGGGGCAGCGTATGTAGGTAAAGGGACACAACAAGAAGAGCCGCGCAGATTTCTGCGGCATCCCACGCAATGGCAGCGACCCTGCAGAGACGTTCATATGGAGACGCACATATACACAAAGTTGCACGGGTTTCAGAGGCGCTGGTTGTCGAGGAGACCACAACACAGGCGCTATGCAGAGGAGTAGGAGGAGCTCGACAAAACTTGAAAGGCTCCTCTAATGTAGCCTTAGCACGGCACAGACGCCCACAAACACACCAACTTCACTGGGAACAATTCAAAGGAACAACACCTACGCACTTCATACGGCTCACCTGAGGCATCAGGGGAATTCTCTCACTTTTATGGGTCCCATCTTTTGCAATGGCGAGCTAAAATGGATCTTAAGGAAATGTATCTCAACACAGTGAACATTACATAACTAAAAAAAAAACATAAAACATTTTAGGACCATTCTGGATTATTCCTAGCAGACATTTTATCTTCAGGGTTACAGTATGAGCCTACGGTCCATATTTTAACCCGTTCCCTGAGATTTAAATAAATTAAAAAAAAAAAAACATTTACACCAGGCACACAACAACCTCTTTTAATCAGGCTGGACAAAAAAAAGAGACTTTTCTAAAGGATAAGAAGGCACATCATCACAGTTGCATCATCTTACTAAGAACTCATATTGTCGGGGCACAACACCACTAAAACATCCTACAAAATTGGGATAATTTTGAGTATTGCATGCAAAATATCTTTATTTACGTAAAGAGCCGCTCCGATACATAAAACGTCAGGCAACTGATAATCCTCAGAAACCCAGTTTGCTAATTTTACTATGTTTTGACCTTTCCATTTATTCTAATAGAAAATAATATTTAAAATTCCTCATGGTTCATTAAGCCATGATTACCACAGTAACAGTAAACATGTTCCCCTCATAAAAACACATTAGTAGCAGGCCCTGACTCAAGACTGGCAGAGCTAATACCACAGCATGACTTAGATTAATTCATTTCTTCACCACACTGATCAAATATCGTATATATATGTGTGTGTGTTCAAGTCTGGGTACACCCAAGTGGGTCTTTTATGATCTGTGGCAAACTTTGCTGAGTGCTGCAAGCTGCCTGAGTTTTTTTGCTTCATTTTTTCTTTCTGTCAGCCTCTTTCTCTCTCTCCCTCTCTCTCTCTCTCTGTTTCTCTCTCTTTGTCCACACTGACCCCCCCCCCCCCCCCCCCCCACCCCCACCAGCACTGCCACCCAGACTTTAAAATGAGCCATCATTGCCATGCCATGCCATGCTCAGAGCCCCACCGCAGGGCCCTGATTAAAACCAATGACTTCAAACTTTCCAAACCGTCAAAAACCCATTTAAAGAGGGAGAGGGAAAGAGAGGGAGAGAGAGAGGGGGAGACTGAGAAAGAGAATGAGATGGACCAACAGAAAGAAAATGTCTTATTTAAAGTACTAAATTACTGCTGTGACACCAACTCACTTTGCAATGCATCATCTGAAGCTGGTATTTGTGTCACTCAGACATGCGTCCGTCTGCATTTGCGAGAGCGTGTGTGTGGCACAGATGTTGATTAGTGGTCTGTGCTTCCCACTCTGACAACAGTTTCATGTCGTTTTATTATAATGGGACATATGGGACGGCTATAATTTTAATATTCCTTTTCAAAGATCCGCACGACGCATGATATTTTCTAATTGTACTAAAACAGACAAATGTGTTCACAGGCACAAGAGTGTAGAGTTTAGAAACAGCACTATAACCCGCTCTAATCTGATTCTGTTGAGCTCATTAGAAATCAGAAAGGCAACGCATGATGGAAGTTAATTTTATAACTGGAACAGTTTATAATGCTATTATTCAATTGTACTTCATCTTGAAATCTCGTAAAAACTTCTGTCACTTCATCCTGGCAAGAAGAATTAGGAGAAAGCAACAGTGCATGTTCCAACAGTGCACCCTGCTGGAGAGCTACGGAACTGCAGGAGCGTCCCAGTCAAATCAGCAGTTATCACATTTTATTTTGGTCAACTGTCAAACTAAAATATGAAAATGAACTTGAAATGTAACGCTTAAATAAGGTTAAAACATAATTAATAAAAAAAGGATTATTTTAAAGGTTTTTCATGAATGATTTTAGTCAAACGTGTCATTTAAACTTTGATTTATTTTTGCTTGGCTACATAATGTTTGGAGTTTTTTTCATTTGAGGGTGTGTTTTGTTAAAGGACGTCTGCTTTAAAGCTGAAAGTGTAAGCAGTCTAAGGAGTTCGAACTTGGCATATGAAGTCTGGCAAACATGAAATCGATACAACCAGCTAAGGCAGGGCTAGTTGTTGCAGTGAACTGCTACCCTTTCAATTGAAAACCCCTGGGGAGTCGGGGAGATCCTGGAATACAAGAGAGACCACCCAGGCAATTGGTAAAGACCCACTGTTGTTTTACACATGTATAAAAAATGCAAGGAGGAGGTACAGGGAGGGACTTGCATGTCAAATAGTCAAGTTCAACAAAACGCATGCCAAAAAAAGAACATGAAAATGCTGAAAGAAAAAATGGAGAAACATGAAACTGTATTTCTACTCATCTCAAGCACTCATCAGATGGCAAATATTATTTTGGATGATGGCAATTTTACCACAGAGAGAAAGCCAGAGGGTGGGAGATGAAGAAAGGGTTCGTGTACCTCATTATACGGTGGTCATAGGGGAAAATTGCAATCATCTGTGAGTCACTTGAAATACCTTACGTGCTGCAAAAGATATTCTTTTTATATTTTTATGGGTTTTAACAACCACGCTGGTTTGGAGTGAAAACCGCCAGGGACCCCGCGTTCAGTCTTGCAAGTGAAACAGCAGTTAGAGCCCGTGCCCTTTGAGAGCAACAGTGGATCAAACCATACTGTTTTATGAAGAGGTAAAGGTCGATTTTGTCTGCAGAGAAAACACCAACAGACCGTAATATGGAGTATGGAGGAGTATGCGTTCACACTTCAGTAGTACCCCTAGAAAGCCCTCCCTCGAGGCGATAACTCCTTCAAAAGACAGGTCACCAAATATGAAAAGAAAAATTCTTAAGGTAATTGTACTTTTTTTTTTACAGAATAAATTCAAAGTTGAACAACTGCCCGTTTTGTTCGGGTCCTTTGAGCGGACTCAATGAGGTCACATTGTACGTGGATTCGGCCTCTCAAAAACACACACAACTCCCTGGCCTCCTCTGACTGTTGAAGCCGTCTGGCTGGAACAACAACGTATGAGACAAGCGCTTCCATATGTGGCGACGGACGCACGTATACGCGCATGTATAGACACAAACAGAGACGTGCACACGCATTAATGTTCTAAATGCACACTCGCATTTAGAACTTTCTTCATATAGGGCACTGAAGATCAAGATTATTGGCAATGTCGGTTTCATAGAGCGTGAGAGTGAATTATATGTTTCTATTTGATTAAAAGTAAAGCTAAACTGGATTGTAGAAAAAAAAACTCACAAAGACAAGAGAGAAAACATTAAATATTACTATACAAGGCAATGATCTGACACCGGGCAATAGCACCAGTGTCATCAGGCGTTGACATACCTGTATATTTCACAAGCATGCGCATTAAGAAGTTCTGAGTGGACGTTTGACTCCCGGGTTACACTAAGCTTTCAAATACACACCAACGAGGAGCTGAATTGTGCACTTAATAGGCGGATTTCAGATGTTCCTACAGATCCTCTCAGCATCTGTTGCAGTCAATGTGCTGCTCCTCCTCACAGTGCTGTTGTTGGGGACTCGTTGGAGGTGAACACAAAGCACCCTTTGACATTTTGAGATGCTCAAAAGTCATGTACATATATGGTGGTGGTAGGAAAAAGAGATTGATGAACCCATTGAGTCCTGAGACCGAAGTTTACATTTACCGTTTATTTTTTTCAACCATATATATATATATCATACAACTTTTTATACTTAGGTTAGGTTGTAGGATGTAAGGGACAGGTGTATTATTTACTATTGTCACTGCATCAAATCAGGCATCCCTTTATATTGCCTCATAAAAAGATAAAGTCATAATAAGCTCCAATGAACTAACTATTCATCTGTTCAGCTCTTGTAGTAATGCCAAACGTGGATTACAAGACCTTTGGAACCAATTTACGATCCGTTCCTACTGGATCAAACCCAACATGACTTTTATTTGTAAAAATGTTGATAAATATCTAAAGTACAGGGCCCTTTTAATGGTATTTAATCTTAAGGAGTTGGTGAGAGGAACACCAATATTAACACTCTAATCATACCAATGCACTGGCATTGGTCAGGATTTTTTAATTTTGACTTTGGTTCGCTAACTGCTTCATTAATGGCTAATGTGAAGCTAATGTGTCTGTGAGTGTGTGGGTGTGTTTGTGTGTGTGTGTGTGTGTGTGTGTGTGTGTGTGTGTGTGTGTGTGTGTGTGTGTGTGTGTGTGTGTGTCCACATGAGCGTCAGAGTTCTCGTATGTCCATTTCTATGGATTAGTTTGTGTTCATCTATGAAAAGTGCATTATTGTGCACATATGTGTTTACATTTATACGCCTGAACGCTTATGGGTGTGTGACTATTTACAAGAACATTGGTGTGTCTTCAGATTAATGCCAGGACATGAGGTTTACAATTAAAGATCATTACCAGCCCTCCAAATGTAAATAGAAAAGTTTGCCGTTTTTTTTGTTGCAGTAAATATACCCAAGGAGTTTCTGACCATACTCGAGCTGCACAGAGCGTGAAAACTAATGGGCCAGAAAATGCTGCAGAGGCTGGAAAAAGAGCTGCAGACACATAAACGTTCATATAAACTCCAGACCACTTGAACTTTTAACCCCTGACAAGGGGTTTTCCAGCATTGGAATATCAAATTATAAACAAATACGCAGAGTTTTATCTCTGAGGGCCTACTGCTGGTTCAGAGAACAATTATGGCTGTAGTATCAGAACTGCTTTCCTGTGTCATGGTGAATTTACTGATTGTCCCCCTTTAGCTTCTGCCTTCATTTCTTCTTTAATCCCCAAGTAATCGAAAAGTTCTCCTCACCTCTTACCATCTCCATATTTTCTGTCTTCCCTCCATTTTCTCTTTGTTTCATTGGATATTTTCCACATCAAACTATTATGGGTATTTTAGGAGCTCCACTGAGTGAACTCATTTACTTTCAACTGGCGAACAATTTGTCCACGGAAACCTGCAAACACTTTAGTACGAAGAAAGCAGATACCCATCATCAGTACGGAACCAGTAAAGTGGAGTGGAGTCTGCCGGTCCAAGTATTGATGGAACTGTCAATGTCAGAGCAGCGTTGGACTGGGATGAGGACTGAAAACTGGTGCTCAGTTGCTAAGACACTGGTATCAGTTCTAAACTCCTTGCTGGTTAAGTATTGATAAACTCTGTTGCTACAGTTAGCAGTTGTGTTTTGCAAATATATTTTACAATTTACAATCTGCTGATGGTGAATAAATCTGCTGACATTAAACCATAATGTTTGAGTTACAAGTGTGTTTATATTCTGCTCTCTAGCTGTGGCCAAACTCTGAAGAGTGGGAGTGGAGTCCATAAAAGAGCTTTGTGGGAGCTGACTGATGCAGCAGGGCAACAACCGTAAAATTAAAGGGATATTGTGCTTTTACTTAAGTGGGGTTGTGTGATGACACACACAGACACACACACACACACACACACTAACTAAATACTAAGTTTATTTTCCAATGCAAAAACAGCATTTCATCCTGCTTGCTTTTTTGTAAAGGCACTGACGTTCAGCTTTAATGTATCTCTTCTTCCTAAAAGCCATCTCCTTCAGCCATTATTCCATCTAATCCCTCTGGTTTATTTTGGATTTGAACATATAGAAACAGATAAACTGTAACTACGAGGCTTCTTTTCACACATGTGCTTAAATGCTGTTAAACTGTCATTTCTACAGCACTGTCCATATTTCTCGGTCAGGTAACACTGTTCTTTTTCATGTTCTTTAAAGGAACGCTCTGTGGTGCTGGGCAGTTCAACTGGAGGAACAGAAGCCCCTTGTACAAATACTGAAGAGCCTTATTGCAGCCAGCACAGGTCTTCTAAAGCCCAAAAACGATTTAAAAAGCAACAAAATGTTCGTTTTTCTTTAAAAACCATTCTAATTTTGTATGCACTTATCTGACCTCCATAAAAGCTTAAAATTGCCATGATTTTATGCTTTTCAGATTTTTATTATTGATGTGTTTAATATGGTAAAATATCATTTGGGAAACATGTGGCCAGACACTTAAAATAAATACTTTATTAGGTACACATTGCTAGTACCAGGTTAGACCCCCTTTTGCCTTCAGAACTGCCTTAATCTTTCGTGGCATAGATTCAACAAGGTCCTGGAAACATTCCTCAGAGAGTTTGGTCCATAGTGACATGATAGCATCACAGTTGCTGCAGATTTGTCAGCTGCACATCTATGATGCGAATCTCCCGTTCCACATCCCAAAGGTGCTCTATTGGACTGAGATCTGGTGACTGTGGAGGTCATTTGAGTAGTGAACTCATTGTCATGTTCAACAAACCAGTCTGAGATGATTCAAGCTTTATAACAGGGTGCGTTATCCTGCTGGAAGTAGCCATCAGAAGATGGTACACTGTGGTCATTAAGGGATGGGTGGGTCGTGGTCAGCAACAATACTCAGGTAGGCTGTGGCGTTGACACGATGCTCAGTTGGTACTAATGGGCCCAAAGTGTGCCAGGAAAATCTCCCCCACACCATTACACCACCACCACCAGCCTGAACCGTATTGGTACAAGGCAGGATGGATCCATGGGTTCATGTTGTTGACACCAAATTCTGACCCTACCATCCGAATGTCGCAGCAGAAATGGAGAATCTTCTGTTGTCCAGTGTTGGTGATTCTGTGTGAATTGTAGCCTCAGTTTCCTGTTTTTAGCTGACAAGAGTGACCCGGTGTGGTCTTCTGCTGCTGTCGCCCATCCGCCTCAAGTATCCACGTGTTGTGCGTTCAGAAATGCTCTTCTGCATACCTCGGTTGTAACGAGTGGTTGTTTGAGTTACTGTTGGCTTTCTATCAGCTCGGACCAGTCTGGCCTCTGGCATCAACAAGGCATTTGCGCCCACAGAACTGCCACTCACAGGATATTTTCTCTTTTTCGGACCATTCTCTATAAACCCTGGAGATGGTTGTGCGTGAAAATCCCAGTAGATCAGCAGTTTCTGAAATATTCAGACCAGCCCGTTGGGCACCAACAACCATGCCACGTTCAAAGTCACTTAAAGGAGCTTGAGGCCGGATTGAGGCAGAATTTATGAAAAAAAATCGTATACGTTTTAAGTTTTCTAGTAATAATGTCAGATGAAGCGTTCCAAACCCAAAAGAATGAGCCCTCTTGTGTATCTCTCCGTTGCCTTGAACAGGCTGTGTGCTGCAAAATGTGCTGCAATTCGGTCCCAAATTTCCCGCGCTGGGCTGCGGATGTGACGTCACATGACGCTGCATGCACGTTCTCCCCGTTCTCCCGTGCCGGCTTCACTGTTGGCTGCAGTACCCCTGACGGCCGTTGTGGTGAAGGGTGGCGCTAGAGAGTCTCATTTCTTAAAAGGAGCCTCAAGCTCCTTTAAATGACCTTTAAATTCCCTGTTCCGATGCTCGGTTTGAACTGCAGCAGATCGACTTGACCACTTCTACATGCCTAAATGCATTGAGTTGTCGCCATGTGATTGGCTGATTAGAAATAAGCGTTAACGAGCAGTTGGACAGGTGTACCTAATAAAGTGGCCGGTGAGTCTATGTTTTAGTGCACACAATACTGAGTTTCAGGGCGTTAAGAACGCTTCACTCTGGAATTTCTTCAGCCTAACAGCTGTTCTTGATGATGTCATGGGGAGGGGGACATTTCCTTGTATGGTCATATTGTCCAGCCAGTCCACACCCACAAGTGTACGAACTTCAGCGGTCATTAATGACTGGGCCGCGAGGATCCAGCGCGTTTTCCAAACCAGGGGATCAGCATTACTTCCAACTAAGCATTTCATTTTTGATTCCAAGATGTCTCCAAGGACATGTGTTTTCAGTTCGGAGGGAAAACCAGCCGACCACGGCTCAGCGGATGTAGTTTACTTTTCCAAGCCAGAAACAAATACATTTGTTTTCCACGACACTTCACAGCCTACTGTTGTATGAGCAAGGCCAAGCAGGCCTCTGGATTTGCATTAAGACTAAACAATTTGTTTATAAGTTCATTCATCTGAACTGCAAGTTCGGAGTAAGACTGTTTTGTAGGCATGTTGTTTCGTTTGAGTGCTTCAGTTACTGAGACTCACACGAGCACAAAAGAAAATATCATTTCTCTTCTTATCAAATCAAGTACTTTTGACTCCATAGTTGAGAATTATGAATTCATTATTTTTTAAGTAATCATGTTCCTTAAATCATCAGGCTCTTTAATTGCCTTAAATCCAAACTTAAATTATGTTTGTTTATCCTAATGTTTAGTTACCTATTTTTAAGTTTTTTGCCTGTAAAGATCCTGCTGGGTCAAATGTTTAAATACTGGAAATAATTGTCTCTCTATTCTTGCAGGATACTTTATATGCTGTAATTCTCAGACAGGGGTTCATCCTGCTCTTTCCCAGGATTTTTAAATCTTTTTCACATTTTTAGGGGAGATTTTTCTCATTCAAGTTGATCTTACAGATACCGAAGGTACCATAAACTTTACAAGTTATAAAAATGTGATTCAGTAAGCGAGTGCAGCTGAACTGACATGACTTCCAATTATCATCCTGTAGAAGCTAAAAACTGTGCACCCGCTTCGTTCCTGTCATCAGTGCCTTTAGTTAGTCTGAAATAAAGCCAAGAGTACCAGTCAACAAGAATTATCAGATATTTACATTCAATCCTTTAAGGGCAAAAAGTGCAGTGTCATTTGAAATTTCAAACAACTGTGACTTCTCAAAAAGGATGTTAACACAATCAGATCGAGCTTCATGAAAAAGTCAGCGCTCGACACACTTTGTTTGACCTCGGTCAGTCAGTTTCTGTCACACACAAGGCCAGACCGTACTTGATTTCCACGATACGTCCTTCGAACAAGACATCCATCCCCCACAACAAGCGCATCCATTCATACCAATTAGAATAACAGTAAATAACCGGAGCCGACCGTGACTGGGCTAATCTGATTGACGGGCACAATGGAAACTGGGAACAGACAGATCAGTGAGCATCCAGTGGGAAAAATACATACATGGACAGCAACGCATCCCAATCTACAAGGCAGCCAATTAGTCACGGAAATGAAAAGCCTCGTCATTAATACAATTAAACAACAGTCACACACATACAAACCTTATGAAAACACAAACTCTTTTGTGGGGACATAAACACATGCAAAGTCAGATTGAATCCAATATTGAGAAACTGGCTTCGGGCTTAAATATTTACTCTTCAATACCGCAGTCATGTCACTCGCAAACGGCAGCCACACTTGTCCATCAGGGGATATGTTATGGTTGAGAGAGCAGGAGTTCATGGGGCGATGAGAGAAACCCCGATTCATCTGCTACTTCTTCAATGTTACCATGGCCTACGGCGGTGCTGGAAACCTCTGCCTACAGTACTTTTGTTGATCTTCTGAAATGATTGAATGTGAAATTCAGAATATACTGTGAAAAGAAGAGCTAAATAAAATGTACAAAAACACAAACCCTTCTCTTTAAAGTTAGGTAGGTCGAGTATAAAGACAGAAGCACTTTCGCTTACGAAAGTTATTAAAACACAGCCACATAAAACATATGGAGACTCAAGATGAAGTCACTGGCTTCTTTAAGACAAAAGCACATCACACGGACACGCACACACACACACACACACACACACACACACACACACACACACACACACACACACACACACACACACACACACACACACACACGCACACACGTTGTAAATACACACTATAAACGACCGTCAACTCAACTTTTCTATTGAAATTTGAAAGTCACAGCATAAAAAAAAAACTTTTCTGAAAAATCAGCCAGAAATACAGGCAGGTGCGACCATCTGCATCTTTTTCCCCCCTTTTCTCTCAACACACAAGCTTTGTGGCAGTCTGCAAAGGAAGGGTCTCCTGAGGCCGAGGTCACCTCCTATTAGACCACCGCAGCTCTGCTCTGGTTTCCAGATGTTCTCATACGTGCAGACACACACACACACACACACACACACACACACACACACACACACACACACACACACACACACACACACACACACACACACACACACACACACACACACACACACACACACACACACACACACACACACACACACACACACACACACCTGTGCCCACAGACCTTCTGAACATGCTCTTGGAGGCTGAACACAAACAAACTTAAATGGATCAGCATACAGCGTTGCTGCAGGGGCTTACTGGTCGTAGTGTGTTTATTTATGTGTGCACGTTGTGTAGACTTTTTGACCTTTACAACGCGCTGCTAGTCTTCACCTAATTGTCAAGTACATTTTACAACAGTTGAATGTTTGTTTATTGACTCCTTGTATGGTTGGGCAACCGTGACCAAGGCAAAGCAGTTGGGACTCCGTTTTGTATATGTTTATGTATATATGTGTGTGTGTAAGCACATGTGAGCGCATTTACATGTCTTACAACACACAGGTCAGTGCATGTGCACTTGTTGAATAAATGAGCTATTCCTGGGTCCGTCAAGGAAATGAGGGGAGTTGAAGCAGGTCATTTGGATGCAGATCAGGACAGACGTGTATGTGCTTCGTGGTTGCTGGTTGAGGGGGGGCAGAGGAATCCACACCAGACCATCTATTATAATGACAGGAAGCAGGAAGTACAACCCCCTTCACAGTCACATGGCTGCCAGCTGTCTTGGCAGCTAGAAGATGGAAGATAGAGAAGATGATAGGGTATGTGTGTGTGAGCGAGTGTGCATATACGTTGGGACAGACTCTGTGTAAGAGAAGAATTATTTCTATTTGCATTCAAACATGTGAGGAAGAAAATCCTGAATAAAAGCTTCTGCATTTGCCAGGAGCCCGGGATTCAAGTTCCGTTACATGGCATGAATCCAGCTGACCCCCATCCAAATATCCATTCCTTTCCAATATAAAAATACTTAAATCTATACACTTTAAACCCCTTAATGTTATACCAGCTCCACTGCAGGATTAAAGCTCCACTTTGACCATATGGATCCATTTAGTCACTGCTACTCAGCACACATCCGAACGCCAACTTGCGGAGACTAAAGTATGCATATACACATTTTCACAAATATTCACACTATTTATGTGTAAAAAACTATAAAACTCTGTCAGACAGACTTATACAAGATGGACAAAGTAAAGCTTTTCTGCTCTTAAAATCCCCCTGACCTTCATTTTTAGACCTTTGAGCTGTTCGAACCTACTTTGTGGATCATATGAAACATCACCAGTGGCGCACATATAAAAGACTTACCTTCAGACAAGTGGGCGAGACTTGGTGTCTGTGTTTCTTTGCAGTATGAGACCACCTCTTTGGGAAGGAAGTCTACCTGTGTGATCTTAGAGGCCCCCAGCCTCTGCATTCTGCGCCTGCGGGAGAGACAAGTGCTTCTGATTAGCAACTGTAACCCCAAATTGATCAAAAACAAGGCAGCATATTAAGTTTTAGAATACAAAGTGTAAAGCAATAAGCAACCTTTAATGGGCTTCTTATTTAAAGTCAATTGTCTTATCAGATGAAGTATGAAAAAAACTAAATGAGGTGCTTTGCCTTAAATCTTTATGTCAGTGCGGAATAGGAAAAGAGAAAGATGTACCCGAGCTCAGAGTCAGCCTGCAGCTGCAGCACCGAGGGGTCTGAGTCCCACTGCAGTGTCCTAGTGTCACCAACAGGGGGGGCAAGAGAGGATATCCACGTTCAAAAACATTTTTAACCAACACCAACGATGAAACACAGATCTCTATGGCACTAATACACATTACCACAAGCATGCACACTCACTCGCTAATCACTTATCTACAGAACAGCTTCAACACTGAGTCTGCTATTGAACATCAACATCAATGCAATAATCACACTGACAGTAAGGGACTGTTTCAATAATTCGATACAGCTACATGTATACATGAGGTACAGCCTTATATTTGATCATATAAGGCCTCTGCTCAAATCTGGGACTTCTTGGTCTTTAAACATGGATTTAAAGTGCAGATTTGCACCATTCATTTGAAGATTTTCATGTATAAACTCAAATTATGGAAGATATAGTGGCAAAACAGGCTCACCCATCCATGACACAGCATTTTTTATAAATACATTTGAGACACTGAAACAGAGTTTTTTCGTTTTACTATTAATTGGATATGAAGACTATTTAATTAAAGATTGTGGTGTGTATTTTAGGCACTTGAATATGTGTTGGTAAATAGTGAGAATGCCATGAAATTGTATTTGTAAAACAAATGTACTCTTATTTAAGTTTGAAAGTGAAACTCATTCAAACATACAGATTGATCTCACTCCAGATAATTCACGACATAACTGCTGAGCAAATCCAATAAATTAAACAACAGTAAAAAAAAAAGAAAAAAAAGTACTGAGCTCATTCACAGAATTCCTCAGAAGTTCCAGCTTGTTTCAAACCGGAATTCTTTTTTTTTTTATGAGCAGGGAAATCAAAGAGTAACTGAAACCTAAAAGAGTTTTCTGTCAAATTTGTTTGGAATATCTTCCAGCTGCAAAAAGGGATAACACGAGGCCTCCCGGTGGCACATTCAGGGACAGAAAACACATCCATTACACATAAAGCGTGTGTCATGCAGCATCAAGTGAGAGTGCCAGGGCATTTATTTAGCCTGACACACTGGCTGTTTTGCAGTAACACAGATGACACTTTAAGCAACACTGTCGACTCTGTGAAGACTGAAATGACCTCAGTGGCTTAGCTCAGGCAAGCAGAAATATTTCAACCTGGTATTAGACGAGGCAGCAGAGCTTCAGACAGGAAGACACCAGAGGAAAGTGGAGGGATGAAAGGAGACAGGACACTGCACTGTTTTGATCTTACAAATCATGACGGGACCACCTCTGTAAGTCACTGACAACACTGTGGGAACCTCTGCTTAAGAAAGGTAAGGGAGGGTTCCTGAGTTTGACATGAAGGGTCTTACCTTGAGCTCTGTGCTTGGGGCTTGTTTTTAGAGAAACCTGACCTACGAAGGGACACACACACATACACAACCACAAATGGAGAAGCTCAAAATGGCATGCCATCATTCGGGGTGGATTTGGGGCAGATTAAAAAAAATGTAATCTTTCATTCCAGGCTAAGCAATAACTCATCAGTTAGTAAAATCCAATTGGTAAAAGCTATAAAGGAATGATTGACCTTACATAAAGGAATTCCCCTTTTGTCTCTCACTCAAGCTTCAGCCCCAATTCCACCCTTGGGCATACCAGAATAACACATCACTAATGATCCCTAAAGGTGCCGCTCGCACATCAACCTCACAGTCAAAAAGCCATTAAAAAAAGCAAATGGAAAGCGCTTGATGACCACTCTTGTCCTAGCAGCATTCACACTGTCACCCATTTACGTTAGTTAAAGTAAACAGCTGTAGTACTTAATGGACTATAATACAATTAAATGCTACAACAGCTGGAACACGTATGATCTATTATCTTGCAAGTGTGTGACCGCATCAGAGCAATAACAATAGTGGAGATATTACATTTAGTCACTTGTGCTCAAATGAGTTACCTCCTAAACATGTGGCTCATACCACTGAGAGTAAAAGCCTCCTCCTAAAAATCCACCCACGCAAACGTATCCACAAGAAAGCATCGCAAAACATCATCTTGTTTTACATTTACTTTACGGGAAAGACTATACTTGATTATATCTGAAAGATATCAAAATCTAAATCTGGACAGTGGTCATCAAAACACTGGATGCCATAACAAATTACACCAATACAAGATTCAAATTTAATGAGGCAGCTTCCCCATCCTTACCTAAACCTGCTGTTCCAGGATCAGGAAAAGAAACAGAAAGCAGATCAAGTAATACATCAAAAGTCAAAAGCCCCGTGACTCTTTTAAAATTATTTTTAGATTTGAAGTCTTAAAGGTAATGAGTATGCGTTGTTACTTATTTTTGTTTAGAAGTAAGCTCTACAAAACCCTCGAGCAGACAGTTTCTCTGCAATAAACATCTTAAATGTATTTTTCTTTTCTGTAACAACAAATGATTGAAGAATGTGTCTTTGTAACTGGGCATTTCAGTAAACAAAACAAAATGAATAAATAAATCTGTTTTGTTTCTTTTCAAGTAACCTAAAAGAGGTAAGAGGTCTGACTCAGACACTCCAAATCTGAGCAGTGTTTGATTTTGGCCTACCTTCCCGCTGCTCCTCCATCAACTGAGTCCTGGCTTCCCGTCTCACTGGGCGTGCTCACTGACTTGGCGGGGGAAATAGGAGTCGGGACTAAATCACGAAAATAACAAGGGATCTGATGTTAAAAGGTGCAAAGGAAGAACAACTCAAAATGTTGCAGAAGAAATAGAGTTAAACAAATGGTACACAAATAAAATAAATACTAAAAAAGAGATGGGAGAAATTGCAGATTGAGGGTTCAAACATGCATTTTTTTGTTTTATTTTTATTTTCAGTGTATTCTGATTTAGAAGATGCATTCAAAATAACTCTGGCTAATAATAAGTATGCAGTGGCCCAGTTTCGAGGTGTCATTACAATGTCAAAACCACAAGAAAACTACAATCTCCCAGGGGCTCACCGGGTGTGAGAGAAGTAAAATAAAGAGTGTGATGCACAAGATGCTTTCTTAAACTCATTTAGGCCATATTTCAATCAGCTGTTTCCACTAAAAATCAGATCCACTGCTTAGAGTTAGAATAAAAACTCTGTCACTGTCCAAAATATTTCTGGACCTAAATGTGCATTCCAATTCACTTTTAATAGATAAGAACCACCAAATGATGTTATATGAGTACATTTAATGACGTATATCTTGATATTCATACAGTCAGGACAAGTTTTGGTACTTTTGCAGCACAATCACAAGAAAGCGAGCAAGGAATGCTTTATCTTTTGGTGTACAGGAACAATTCTTACCTAGCGGAGGCTCTGGGGAGATACCAATACTCTGCAGCAGGGCCTCAGTCTCCCTGCGCTTGCGATCCAAGTCTGAATCTTCTGTGGTCACCTCTGTTTTCTGCTGGCTTTCCGCCTGCACGGGACACAAAGACAAACACCAGCTTACCCAAGATCCAAAGAAGTTTAGAAACGGGTTCACAACTCACGTCATGATCTGGTGGACAGATGACAACTTGCTTGCGTTTGCACAGTTCGATCCAAAATTCCAACATTGGCCCACAACCACAATCTTTTTTAAGGAGCCACATCGTGACGAAAAGCAGCTTAACACACACATACACAAATCCACAAGAGGTACAATGTGAGTGGTGATAGTGCGACTTTACTCACTTTTCTCCTTACCTCTTTCTTCTTCCTCTCCTCCTCCTTTCTTTTTTTTTCCTCCCTGATCTGGGCGAGGCGCTGCTTCTTGCGCTCAAGCTCTGCCTTTAGGTCACTTTTGTCTGACATGGTGCCCTGCAGGTCTTTAATTCCAAAAGGATAATGAAATGCACATCATGCCCGCGATTTCTTGATACACACATAAAACTTAAAGGACCATTAAATTGCCCAATTAGCATAATTAATGGTTAATAAAATAAACTGGATAAGGCAGCTATACAGCTGTATACACTAGTGGCATATCCTTACAGATAAAAGGAACTTCATTGTTGTATAAAAAGTTATCATAATAGGTATAATAAAATATCAATATTATGCCAAGCCAAGAAGTTAAGTACTTTATCACCACTGTTTATGTTTGGTGAACATAGCATCAATTATACTGGTATGATTATATAATTGAGAGGAAGATTATTTGCATGTGTCTAAAGGTATGCAGACTATTGTTTTCCAAACATCCAGAGGCTCATTCTATTTAGACAACCTGCATACAAAAATATGGACACAGAATCAAGAATGAGACCTTTTGACTCAATTTGGGAGGAATTACCATGCTGTCACAGCAAGCTAACTGCCATTGTGGCAGCATGTGTGATCGCAGTGATGCGTTCAAGGCCATGGCAATAACTCTACAGTGAATTGTCCTATAAGAATAGCTTAAAAAACAGGTTGCTGTAACAAAAACAGCCATATAAATCTAGCTTTATGGTTTCAGTCATACCTGATCCACTTGGTAGTGCTAATGATGTGTCACCGGCAAAGATGCTGTCTCACTGCTGAGCCTCGATGTGAATCAACACATCCCCTAATGTCGCCTCCTATCGTACTGTTTCGTAGCCTCTCTGCTGCTGCCGAATAGGAACCCCGAGTTTAATGATTACGTGGGTTCAAAGGGGGCATTTTATCCAGCAAGACAATGCTCACGGCAGGTGCAGCACACGCCGATACATCCCTGGGAAGAGCGAGAAGATGCTGTTTTGGGAGGAGCAGCGGAGGAAATCCCACCTCTTCCCCGGCAATGATTGTCATGTGGTTGTCATGGACAACGGCGCCATCTTGAGGCCATGTGGGGAAGTGTGTTGATAGAAAAAAAATGAACATATTCAATAAACAAACACATAACTCGCACATGCAATTGATCCATGATACTTTTTTGGGGTAATATTGTATCTTTTCAACGTGTGACAAACAGACTAACACAAGCTTTATGCTAATAAGTTTAAGCAAATACATTGCGAGAGAAAATATTTATGGCTCAAGCGTGGTAGTATTGAAGTATTCAAGGTGATTCTCTTCCATGATATTATAAAATAACAGTTTATAATTGTTTAATCAACCGCATCTCTATGTTACGTTTGTATATGCATTTTAATATGTAATCAATTTAATATATAACATACATATCTATATTTTTTATATATAAATACATATATATGTATATATATATTTCTTTTTAAATATATAAATACATATATATTTTTTTAAATAATTAATATAAACATATTTAATATATAACATATATACATTTTTTAAATACATATATATATATTTTAATATATAAATACATATATTTGTATATATATATTTTTTATATATAAATACATATATATGTATATATATGTGTATATATATATGTATTTTTTAAATATATGAATACATATATATGTATTTATATATTAATATATCTATATGTGTGTGTATATATATATATATATATATATATATATATATACATACACTTTTTTAATAATTAATATAAACATATTTAATATATAACATATATATATTTTTTAAACATATAAATACATATATATATTTTAATATATAAATACATATATTTGTATATATATATATATATATATATATATATATATATATATATATATATATATATATATATATATTTATTTTTTATATATATAAATACATATATATGTATATTTTTTTTTATATATATAAATACATATATATGTATATATATGTATTTATATATTCAAATATATATATATATAAATATACATACACTTTTTTTAAATAATTAATATAAACATATTTAATATATAACATATATATTTTATATATATATATATATATATATATGTATATATATATATATATATATATATATATATATATATATATATATATATATATATATATATATATATATACACACACACATGTTATATATAATAAGGATGTTGGAAGCCTACGCTAGGAATTCTGGGAAAAGTAACGTCCGTCACGTAGCAACGCGAGCGCCATGACGCAGAGGGGCTGCACCGTTACAAGAATAATTTATTTATTTATACCCTTATTGGGCTTTGTCGTATTTAAAACACAACCCAATGCAATATACACGTATGTTGTACATCTCATCGGTAGAGGATGCTATAATAACAAAGTTGTGTTATTGTGTATTTAT
This sequence comes from Cololabis saira, assembly GCF_033807715.1. Lineage (NCBI taxonomy): Eukaryota > Metazoa > Chordata > Actinopteri > Beloniformes > Belonidae > Cololabis > Cololabis saira. The sequence goes on along the minus strand of NC_084601.1, from coordinate 14,556,854 downwards.
ACAGCGCAAGACGTTTAGACGTACACAGGCGGACAGAGCTCCGCCCCCGTGAGAAATACAGCCTTCTGATTGGTTCCCTCTCACGTCAATCAGGCGTCTGCTGCGGAGACAACAACATACCTCTGTCGCTGTTGGAAGTTGAATTATGAAGGCGCAAAAACTGTTGGACAAAATGGGAGAAGGCTCTTCGATAAAAAACCTATCTGGGAACCTATAACTTGGATGAGTATCTTTTGTTGCGTCGAGGTGCTGCTGCTCTGGATCAACAGCGTCAGACGTGGATTTGTGTCGGCGGAGGAAAGGGCAGCTTGTGGCTGAAACACTGACAGCTGGGCTCTGCAAAGGGGAGGAAAAATGAAGTTCGCCCAGTTTTTGTTGAAAAACGGCTCTCTAGCTGGTATACCGAAACAAGTGGAGAAGTTTTCCAAGTTTTCCCCTTCGCCCTTATCTATGAAGCAGTTCATTGATTTTGGTAAGCATGGGTAGTGATTTCTGTGTCTGTGCTGATATTTAATTCTGCCTACTGTACATTGTCACATGGCTATTGACACGTGATGATTCAAGATTTAACCCAAGTATTTACATAATGTGCATTATTGCTCAGCAGGGGTAATTTCACGTGCAAACCCGCTTCCAATCAAGGTCAAACGTTCACACAAAAGCTATAATTGTTAAGGAGAGTGTGATCCATGTTTGTTTTTCCTTTTTTTGACAGGGTCATTGTTTGGTTAACATGCTCATTTACTTTTCTTATTTCTCCTGCATTGTTTGCTCTTCATGTGACTGCAGGCTCTACAGATGCATGTGAGAAGACCTCCTTTGTGTTCTTGCGACAGGAACTTCCTGTCAGACTGGCTAACATCATGAAGGAAATTGATTACCTACCTGACAAGCTCCTTGGCACTCCATCCCTGAAGCTCCTCACCAGCTGGTAGGATTCCTGGACCGCCAAATATACCTTTTTGTTTCTGGTTTGTACCAAAAAGATGTGACCAGACCTTAGTCGTAACAACACTCAGTATATGCACTCGGAATATGTTATTCTTGTATTATTTCTCGTGTCATTTTCCTTTAGACTTCACTGCTATGATTCAAAAATCTTTATATATATAATATTCATGATCCAGATTCAGGGAAGCAAGTTCAAACCATGATACAACAGCGGCGTTGCTCTTGCTCTGCCATGAACACTTAAAATGGACTGATGAACATCAGCCAATCAGAGAAAAACCTTTTGATTCCTTAAAAAGATGATTTAGAAGTGCGTGATTCCTCACAGACCTTCACACATTTTGTTCTTGAGGTGAACCAAGTGTTCATTATTGGCCGACGTCCATGAGGAGGCTTGCAGAGCTCTTGAGTGACCTTCAGTTGTACGCAATCGGTGGATTAGACCGCACTGAGAAAGCTTTGACTGAAATGAGTCAAACCTCCTTAACACCGAGGCTACATGAAGCACAAGTGTTTCCGTGCAGGTGAAATGATTATTGTTTCTTCTTTCAGTAGTGCATATTAATTATGTGTCCGTGTTGTGATGCAGTACAACAAAATATTCGCAGAGGCATGCAATAGTACCTGTTGAATTCAGCCCTCGTCCTCAGCACTGTAGCACTAAAGTTTGCTGTGTACATAACAGAAGAATGCAGCAGGTACAATCATGCAAAAGTTCAGATCAACTTTTCTTGCATGACCGCTTTTCTTTAAAGCCAAAACAACACGCTTTTGAGTACTTGAGCAGCTGCTGCCCTCTCAATCATTTATGTTGTGTTGTGTTGTGTTTGGCCATGCACTTCCTAAATATTAGCATCTTTCTCTCACTCCTATTTTTTATACTGCCACAACAATACAGGTTTATGTGACATTTATTTACGATATTGGCGTTAGAAAGAGGACAGCTTGATAATTCCAGATAAAGTTGTGAAATAGTCAAGAAATCAAGAAGTCTGTTTGCATTTGGAGTCTTGGCCTCTACTTGAGGGCTAGAGGTGAGTTGGAGGACAACCGGCACAAACAGAAAGTGCAGCCGCTCTGCTTGGTCACCTTTCACCCAGTTTTTCTGCAGCAAGGCAGAACGAGAGTCCAAGAGTTTCTGTCATCACCCTCATCCTCTTCACCCACTTGCCTGCATGACAAGTCTGTGACATGATAAGCAACTGTTATTGTAAAGGAGAGGACAGTTTTTAAGCACATTGGATATAATTTGTGAAGCTTTGCAAAAGTTTGCGCTCCAACTATCTTTTCTTACTCTTGCTCATGTTTATTTCTACAATCTGAACTGAAGAGAAGGCGTTTCTCTGCCCTCTTTGTGTTGTGTTCTCCAGGTATTCACAGAGTTTGCTGGAGCTCGTGGAGTTTTTAGAGAAAGATCCAGATGATAAAGATGTCCTGAAAAAGTAAGTCCTTTCACAACATATTTTTAAAGATTCTGGTCTTGGTTTTGTCTTGTTAGCAATCAAGTGATTCAGTTACTGCTGAATAACCAGTGTTGTTTTGTTTTGCATGTATTAATGTACTATATCATACCAACAAAAAATGCTAAAGATAGGGACACAGTGGCGCAGCTGGTAGTGCAGCCGTCTCACAGCAAAAAGGTCCTGGGTTGGATTCCCGCCGGGGACGCTGTGGACGTGTGCGTGTTAAGTTCCCCCAATACTTCAGCGCCCACCCCCTGGGTGGGGTTGGCAAAAGGGCCTTTCTGTGTTGAGTTTGCATGTTCTCCCCGTAGCTAATGTGAGCTACCCTCACAAAAACATGCAACAGTCCTGGACTACGGGGCGCCATATTGGATGGGGAGGATCTGGCCGGAAAAACGTGATCCTTCCACGCGCTTCGTCCGGCCGGAGAAACCCCATCCTGCCTGGTGAAAAGATGCGGCCTGCTCACTCCTCAGGTTAAGGAGGAGACCTGAGCTCAGTGCAGGGCCCTACCGGGGTTGGTAGATGGGAGCACTGCCGTCACTTATGGCCCTTTTCCACTAGTACCTACTCAGTGCACTTCTACTCGCCACGCCCCCGTCTTGCGCTTTTCCACTACGGGCTGAGGCGGATGGAGCCGTGCCAAGCAGATACTTTTTCTGTGCCGAGGTTCTGAGCGTGCTGAGTCGGCCCTGGATCTGACGTCATCACCCTCCACACCACTGATTGGTCGGGGGGCATGAGTTAGCGCGAGAGTGACTCGCAGCTTGCAACAATTTTATTATACTGCGCAAACGTCTGTTTGTTGATCCAACTGTGAGGTGCAGATGTTCATAAACCTGTTGGCCAACGAGAGAATGAAAAAAGGATGTAGACGGGCGATAAGGAACGATCAGATCCACAGGCGCTCTGTTTTACTCTCAGCCGCTCGCGGCTCCAGCTGATTTCTCATCACTGCCGACACAAACAAAGCGGTTGCGCAATCGAGTACGTCACAGCAGCTTCACCCCAACCCGCCCACTTCTCACCTGGGTGTGGAAAAACAAACGAGGACAAAGCGGGTAGAGGCGAGACGAGGCGTGACGAGCCGTCCCGAGCCAGGGCACGCTGAGTAGGTACTAGTGGAAAAGCGCCGTTAGGTAGAGACTGTCACTTAGGTAGAGCAGGTAGGTGACGAAAATGGGGAAAAACACCGGGGAAAAAAGATCTTGATGAATGCAGATGACTGGTCGTGCAGGCTAGACGGATGTCTGTTGTGGAAACAGTTAAGGCCGCATCCTTCGTGTTTACCTGTCTAGTTGTCCAGCTGCTGGAGGTCGCTGTCACAAAACGAAAGTACAAACCCGGTACTAAAAAAGTTTACGGGGAAAAGTGTACATTGGCTCGTTTTGAATCTGACGGCACCATCACGTTCTTCCTAAAGGTACACCAGAAGACAGGAAAACCATCACTGAGTTTTAAAAAAAGTATAGTAAGAGTATCAAACTGAGAAATGGGCTGATCTGAAGGTAATTCTGTTAGGATTCAAAAATTTCAGAACAATGTTCTTCAACATAAAATTGCCAGGCCCTTGACAATCGCATCATCCACAGTGGATCATTTTAATAATAAGATCTGGAGAACTTGAATTGCAGTTCACCTTTTGCTCTTCTCGTACAAGCACCAGACTTAAGCATATTGTGTTTTTTTTTTAATTTGTTTCAGTTTAGATAAAAAGATCATAGACACACAAAAATGAATGAATTGAGTGGTCATTGAATCATTTTTTGGAATTTGCTTTGACACGAATTGTCACGGACATCAGTTCAATTTTTATAAATAAATTGGATTTCAAAACTACATTAGTTTATGATTCTCCGTGCAGCTGCTGCCAACGTGCACGTGTCCTCATGAACGTGACGTACTGTAGCAATCATGAATTCACCGTGCTGTTTCCCCCCCGCAGCTTCACGCAGATCCTCGTAAACGTCAGGAACCGGCACAACAACGTGGTGCCCACCATGGCTCAGGGCGTGTTGGAGTACAAGGAGGCCTTCGGGGTGGACCCCGTCACCAACCAGAACGTTCAGTACTTCCTGGACCGCTTCTACATGAGCCGCATCTCCACACGCATGCTCATGAACCAGCACAGTCAGTATAGCACTCTGTGAATAACTGTGAGTTAACCAACACAGGTGCTCACTCTCTTAGCCCGTTTCAGTAAAGGGACCCTGTAGGTATTTGTGGAATAAGAAAAGTTGTGCTTCACTTCTGTTTTACACAATTGTGAGTATTTTTGATGTCTGACATAGGGCTTGGCGATATATCGAGATTTTAATATATATCGATATATTTTCAAACGCGATATGGTACGAGACAATATCATTTATATCGCTTTAAAAAAAAAAAATAAAATTTTTTTTTTTTTTTTTTTTATTTTGATATAGCTTATTTGGTGACAAATTGACTTGAATGTTTTATTTGAGATTTGCACAAATGTTTTGTTATTTGCACAACTGTCAACCTCAGTGGAAAAGTCTGCCTGTTACTGTCTACATTGTATTAATTGCACAGTGTATTTTAATTTAATTGTTATGCAGGAAAGGGATATTTGTTTTATTTTATTCCATAAGCATTTTTATTCTCTATATGCAGGCAGTTTATTTTTATTTCATTTGTTTTATACATTTTGATATTGTGCAGACCTCTGTTAATAAAGGAACCTGTGTGACATTTGGCACGAGGCTTTGTATTAAAACTGACAAAAAAAAAAAAAAATGAAGCTAACAGAGATGCTATGCTATAATGCTATGGGGGAAACCCCAATTATGGCACAGAAAAAATATCGAGATATATATCGAGTATCGCCATTCAGCTAGAAAATATCGAGATATGACTTTTGGTCCATATCGCCCAGCCCTAGTCTGACATATGTGTTGCCTTTACGTTTAATCTCAGATACTGTATATTTAGGATGTAGGTTGTGTGCTAGACTAGTGTCAGCCAGGCTTTATATCTGCTGATGCAGTTCTGCGTTAGTCACGGATGCAGCGTGTTAATGTTTTCTTTTTGTCCTGCAGCTTTAATCTTCGATGGCAGCGTCAACCCCGCCCACCCCAAACACATCGGCAGCATTGACCCCACCTGTGACGTCGTGGAGGTCGTAAAAGGTAATAAACGATGTTTCCCCGCTTCACGTTTTCGCACCCGTGCACGTAGACTTAAATGTGTTACCAGTCCGCCACCGCCGTCCGCTCGTAGCTGTGTGATCGTTCGCTCTGCTGGGGGCGTGGCGTGAAAGCAGCTTCATATCCGAGTGTTGTGTAACCCCACTCAGCGTGTTCCACGCGTGGCGGGCCTCGTCATTCAGACTTATTGTGTCATGTTCTCTGTTATGTGTTGACTTTCTGACATGGAAAAGTAACTCCAAACTGTGTTGTGTCACTTTCCAGATGCCTACGAGACTTCAAAAATGCTGTGTGAGCAGTATTATCTCACCTCTCCTGAAATGGAGATCACAGAAGTCAACTGTGAGTCAATAAAAAATAATCAAAATGTTATCAGAGACGAGCTCAGTCTTATCTGGATTTACATTTGAGGTCAGGGGTCTTTTTGCTTTTGTTTTTTTTACTTTTTAAAGTCTAATCTCCACTGAAATAAGTCAGGGACAGGGAGTCTGTTTCCTGTCTTTGCCAGAACCCTTTGCATCAGCGTCCCTCGACTTGATTACAAAAGGCATCGAGAGGTTATATTTATACAGTTGTCTCCACTCAGCGGCGTCGGTTTCAGTATTTCCACTCCGCTTGCACACCTATCAAGAGCTGACTCATCTAAATACTTCTGGAGTTGGACTGGAAGTCTGAAGCGAATAGCGAAGTGAAACCAGAGACGATTCTTCTCTTTGTCAATAATCCCTGAGGTTGTGTTTTCATGGGGTTTCTTTAGCTGAATTATGTTAAGTGCACCAGAGAAATCCTCACATTTGCTACCTTTTTTTTGTCTAGAAGCAAGTAGATTGTGTCGCCTGCACCTCCTTCTCTAGGACAATGAGCAAAGTGTCCTGAAATGTCCTTGTTTTCTTAGGTGGGCCAGTCCCTCTCTCTCCAATACTTAGATGGAGAGGAATATTCAGGCAGCTGGTCTTGCTGGCAGCTGGTCAAGAGGGTGTGATATACAGTACAGTATTTATGGCTTGTCGGTTGTCGGCGAGGAAAACGCAGCCCTTCTACCTCAGCTGAACCCGTCGCAGTCTGTTGAGTCGTCTTCCGTCCATAGATTGCAACCTTTTCTTCCCCCTGACCCCACCCCCACCTCTATTCCTGCATATTCCTCTTTTTCTTGTTCAGCAGCTCGCTGTCGGGTCACAGTTGATCCGGATCTTGTTATCAGCAAAACAACTCTCTGTCCTTGTTAAAGTCATGTGGCCGCAGGCGCTGCGGTTAATTCTGTCTCAGGTCTGTGAAACGTACAGCTGAGCCGTTCTGGCGGGGTGAGCTCAGGACACAAGAGAGATGTCCATATTTTAAAGCTTCTATTTTATTTTATTAGGGCCCGAGCACTAACAGTGCGAAGGCCCTATTGTATCTGTAGGAATTTTTTTCAGACGAAATGAGGGCCTTTTTGCCCCCCTAAACGTGCCCCAAAAGTCACCAAATTTTGCACGAAAGTCAGGCCTGGTGAAAAATTTCATATTTAATGGTTTGCATTAATGGGCGTGGCCTAATGGATCAACAGCGCCCCCTAGAAAACTTTGTGCCTCAAACCTCACCATACGGTTTGACGTACATGCACGAAAATCGGTACACACCTGTATTATGTCGCAACTTAAAGAAAGGTCTCTTGGCGCCATGGCCGAAACTGAACAGGAAGTCAGCCATTTTGAATTAATCGTGTAATTTTGGCGTTCATCGCTGCTTGCAGCTTTAATTTTCTTTTTTAACTTCCTGAATGTTTGCCTGCCCAGGTTTTAACACAATACAGTTTCTCTCGTTTCATGATTGAAATGTTTTACAGCTAAAAGCTCCGACCAGCCCATCCACATGGTGTACGTGCCCTCCCACCTTTACCACATGCTGTTTGAACTTTTCAAGGTACAACACCAACCGCGCTCGACAGCTCTGACCACGTCATGTTCCTCAGCATGTTTCCGCTCACCGAGTCGTGAATCCTTGTTCTGTTTCAGAACGCTATGAGAGCTACGGTGGAGACCCATGAGGCGGCCCTGACGCTGCCTCCTGTCAAAGTGCGCGTGTCCCTGGGTGACGAAGACCTCACTATCAAGGTGTGCCAAGACACAGAGGCCCATCACAGCTCAGGCGAAACAATACAAGCTGCCCTTCAGGATATACTTAAAATAAATATCCATAATTCATAAACTCCCTTTATTTTTAGATGTCTGACAGAGGAGGCGGAGTCCCTCTCAGGAAGATCGAGCGTCTCTTCAGCTACATGTACTCCACAGCTCCCAGTCCCGTGCACATAGATAATGCGCGTAATGCTCCTCTGGTAAGTTCAAACCTGATACGCTTGCTTATCTTAGCCCCACAAACGTCAGACCATATTAACATCTGCTTTTAGGGCCTCACATGCATAGAGAAATTGTATAAAAACATGTATTGAGGTTTCAAATACGTCATCGTTCACTTAATTTCATTGTTTGGTCGCCTTTCAACACGAATGAATAAATAATGTTGTAGATCAGTCATCTATTGACTACAAAAGCCAATACAACGCAAACCTTTCCAACCGATCTCAAGTTGATTGCTCTGGGTAAATGCCAGTTAAATCTGTCTCGGCTTGATAAACACGCAATAGTCTCATTAAAAAAAAATAAAAAATTACCGGTAACTTGCAATCAGGGCCAACGCAAGGGGTGTGCGAACCGTGCAACCGCACGGGGCCTCGCGCTATGGGACGTTTTTTTTTTTTTTTTTTTTTTTTTTCAATTTTTTTTTTTCCTTTTTTTTTTCCTTTTTTCCCTTATAAATATCAACAGTCATGTTCCATTACAGACCTAAATGTGTACTAGTCAATCAATAAATATATGTGCAATGATGTGCGTGTCTGTTGTTCAATACAACTGCGTCAGACCAAGCGCAGACACAAGCTGCTCTGATCCAGACGGGTGGAGTTGGAACAAACTGTCACACAATGTCGAGAGAACGAGACAGATTCAGGAAATTTCCATCAGGGGATGAATAAAGAAAATGGAAGAGTTTAATGCCTCTCTGAAAGGCTTGTTTGATAAATTTGTTACAAAAATCACCGATCCGACCGGGTCTCAAGCAGCCGCGTGGCCCCGCGTCGAGGCAAGCCCAGATGATGATGAGGCAGGGGAAGGTATCCAGTATTTTGCTAATTGGAGAGTTAAAATTGCGCATATAGACACCCGATCCAACCCGAAAAACCCCAAAATTTTGCGGCCCCCCGGCCATTTCGCACAGGGCCTCACAAATCTCCCAGACGGCTCTGCTTGCAATACCCATGATTTAGCAAGGCTCATCTGTACGGCTGCTTCGTCCCTGTTACTCTAGTATTCTTCCCTCCTATGTCCAGGCTGGTTTCGGCTACGGCCTGCCCATCTCCCGCCTGTATGCCAAGTACTTCCAGGGAGACCTGCAGCTCTACTCTATGGAGGGCTACGGCACCTCAGCCGTCATATACTTGAAGGTGAGGATCTTCTGCAAACTCTATCAGCAAGACACGGTACAAGGCTGAGCGGTGGCGGATGTAGAGCAGCTCTGTAATTCAGACAACGTGCTGTAAATTATGACTGACCGCACGCTGTAGATTAGATATCAGCTTCCATTTGAACGGTGCAAAATCTGCTAATTAATAGCAGATGGGACGTGGATGGAAAACGGGAAGCAACCTAGATGACATGCCAGTGTGACGAGCATCCGGTGTAATCAGCTCCCTTCTGTCCTGTATCGCCAGGCCCTGTCCACGGACTCCGTGGAGAGGCTCCCCGTTTTTAATAAGTCGGCCTTGCGGCATTACCAGACCAGCACGGAGGCCGACGACTGGTGCATGCCCAGCAAGGAGCCCAAGCAGCTGGGCAAATATGAGCGGACGCGATGATGGTGGACTCGTTCAACTGAGTGTGATATCACTGAGGAGAAGCAACAGCTCCTTTCCGCGTGCTACGGGACCTGGAGTTAAGCCGACAAAATCTGGAAAATGCTCATTGTGAGTATCAAAAAGGAGAAATGCAAAACAATAACCTGCTTTCAGACCCACCTCCACACCTAACAAAACCCTTGCAAATAACTGTATTTCTATTATCTATGTGCTTCTTATGGAAACGGAACAAGTATTAATCTCTCTTTGGGTCAGCGATAGCGGGACGAGCACGTTAACGGTTTGTTTTTATCAGTTGTTTCCTCTTTCAAGGTGTATCATTTCAAAGTCCACAGATAAATACTCCTTAGTGATGTAAAAAAGTAAAGAAAATTCCAGAGTAAAAGTTCTGTTTTTTGTGTTTAGTTGAAGGCGAATCGGGGCAGGGGAAAAGTCCAGTCAGAACCAGCTCCAGCGAGGTTTCTCAGGTTAAATCACGTCGCGTGATCGGTTCAGTCAGCGTAAACGCAAAGGGAGCAAAGTCTGTTTAGAACTTTCAGCTGTCATTTTCAGCTTTGCTACGTTAGCGCGACAGCTGCTGCACTGGGATTATTTCCTGCTTCGAATGATGGAGATGTAACGAGTTGTTTCAGTTTATTGGTATTTTTAAAATGAAATGAAAAGAAAAGATTGTGAATGCAGCTAACCTTCCTGCTTTAAATTACTGTAGCAATAAATCAATGCACGCACGCCTAAATGACTTTTAAGCTGAGTCATTTTAAAAATGCTTCTGTTGTTAGATGTTAAGGTGCCTATGAAATGAAAATGAGACAGACTGAAAGTAATTTAACCTTTTATTAACTACCTTTTTAACTTGCTTAACGACAAGTTGGGAGGGTGCGTTAATCCACTCCGTCAGATGCATACAGATGTTGGAGCAACACATGCTGCCATCCAGATGTATTTTACCCAACCAGGTACAGCATGAGCGTATGTAACGCCCTCCTAAAATAATCCAGGTGCCCACTAGTCTCCCTGGGGTCCGTGTAGAGCCGTCACACAGAAAGGATGTGGTGCTTTATTGAAGACAAACATGAGAAGTGAGGACATACGTGAGCTGAGGACATTACGCTACGTCCCATTTCAAGCTTTGTCGCTTCTGATATTAACTTATGTATTTTGAAATGTGTTATTCACAGACAAGTAACATTTTTCAGTTTGATTATTAACATTTAGTCTATTTTCAGATGAACTTGGTGTTTAAATGAATTGCAAGCATGAATATTGTTTTTTGACTTTTATTTCCAACTTCTTTGTGAAATGTTGAATGAATCTGTTGCAGAAGACGGACCTTCAGGTCCCTGTTATGTAACACGTTGTAAACCATTATCCTGTTATCTGGCAGCCGCACACACACACTGAGTGTGACAGACACGTGAGAGCGATTCAGAAAAACGCTGGACTGATCTCGCAGACACGGGCTCGTGCAGTATGGACTGAAGTAACAGTGCCACATGTGTCTCTGTGACATCCCTGTCATACTTTCATTCGCTGTTTTTTTTTCTGTGTCCTGCCTTCTTTGCCTAGTTTGAAGCCTTTTGGGATTGCTTTCATGTTTTGTTTAATTTTGTGAAACACCTCCGATTTCAGACCCCTGTTGTACGCTGTAAGCATCACTCTAAGGCCAAGTGTTACTGTGCTCAGTTTGTGGTTCGTCACTAAAAGGACCAGTGAATGTTGAGAATAAACTTCTCATGTGAACTCCAAGTTTGTCTTTTTGTTTTTTGCACCTTTTATGCAGCTTTATGAATGTTCTTCAATCCTAAAGCTTGCTATTTATTATCTCACATTTTTTAAAAGAAAGAAGAGAAAAAATAATAATACATGTTATTTATAACACACTTTATATTTAGTAATCTCAAAGTGCTACAGAGCAGAAAAATAAAACATGAACAAATGATTTAATTAGTAAAAAAAAAAGGAAAGGTTTCTACAGCCTAGTTGGTAAAAAGTGCAAACAGTAATGGCCTGAGTGAGTTTTTGTCCCCCCCCTCCCTCTCTCGCCCTCTCTCTCTCCACAGATTGTTTTGGAAACTTTCCCCGCTTGGTAAGCCACCGTATCAGACACAGTCCAGTGGCTTTTCATGGCCAGCTCCCCGTTGGGGTCGAGAACAGGCCGTCCTGCTTTGTTGTGCAGCTTCATTAGCGTGTCGCTGCCGGCGCTGAGTTCTGCTCCGGTTTTGTTGTTTTTCCCAAACTCAGCTTTACAGATTATTCAAACGTTATCAGCATGGCAGCAGCACAAATGTCGTTTTTCAACAAACTATACCTAAAAGTAAAAGGTGTGACATGTATAAAAGTGGGAGTTTTTCTTTTTTTTTTGCAAGAGCATGTGTTCAACCCCGACTGGTTTATTTTAAGACCGGCCTTTGAGCCATTCGGACAATGTTCCCTGGACCAGGACACGTCTGGTACACGTGCTGAGCAACAAAACAGATTCACGAATGGCTCTTCAGAGCAGTGCTAAGCTATTCTGCGTATCGGTTTTAAATTTGTCATAATCAACATTTCTTCTTCTCTGTATTGAGTTGCAAATTTTGGATCCACTCAGGTACTATGAATCAACAGCGTGAGTTTGTTGTTGACATTGTGCGTTTTCTTAATAGGCTGAGACATGTTTACTTAAACTTGTCTGGAAAGCGAGACTGGAAACCCCCTAGAGTTGTTTGAGCCAGCTCATCCTGGATCTGAGATGTACGGGTTAAAGTCCGAGTTAAATGGCAGACACACCTGTCTGTGTGAATGACCCATGATCAAGGGTAAGGACATAATGATGAGACATACTATAAACCCCGTCTTGCTGCCTCAGCTGGTCTGTGTGCAGGGGGTGGCTGTCCTGGCCCTTATTGTTTTCCCTCCCTCTCTTCTCTGCCGTCTTCCTCCTTTGTCTGACTGGCAGCGGAAGTGGTGGTGCTGCCAGGCTGGGTGGGATGGGGGTTTGCTGGGTTGGTTGCTCTTGGCGGTGCTGTTGCTGTGGGTGGGGATGTGGTGGGCTGGGGGAGTCCTGGGGGTGGGGCAGCCTCACCCTTGTCCCTGGTTGGCAGTGGTGCCGCAGGTCCCTCACGGGCCGATCCTCTCCCGTTGGAGGGGTACAGCTGGTGCCACTGCCGAGGGGGATCTGGTACGGTCTAATGTGACAAGGATGTAGCTATATATGTGTGTATACTGTATGTATCAGGGTTCATACGTTTTGAAAAAACCTGGAAAAGTCATGGAATTTGAAAATGGCATTTTTAAGGCCTGGAAAAGTTTTGGAAACATAAGTTCACCCCAAAGGTTTTGGAAAAGTCACAGAATTTATTTTTCTCACCTAATGATAACATTTAGTAATAACAGCCTATAAGGTAGATTTAAAATTGATCAATAAATATTTCGGATAGAAAAGTCTTGCGCGTTCTCATGCGTGACGTGCCTAGCATCTTGCGCATCATGCAGATCGGTTATTATTACAGTTATTACAGTTATATTAGATTACTATACATATACAACATATACTACAACATATTGCTGGTATATCAGTGTTTAAACAAATGTTTATTTTGTATAAAACCATAATTGTCATTAGATCTCCACTGTGGTGACTTTTTACATAGTTTTATTACTATATTTCATTCATACATTGATGTTTTAGAGGGTCATGTATAGTCATGGAAACTTGCTGCCAAGTCATGGGAAAGTCATGGAAATGTGTTGGTTAAAATGTGTATGATCCCTGATGTATGCATGTATATCTCTATATATATGTATGTATTTATGTGTATGTTTAAGTATACATAGATATTATTTTTATTTAATCCACATGTTAACAATATGCACCTATGTACCAGTGTATCGTTATAAACCTGCGTTTAAGGGACAGGGAACATGCTTCGCACAGGATTACATGGACAAGCAAGAAGGGAAAGAGGTGAGAGGAAAACTGAGGTATCTTGAGGTTACGAAGCTGAACTTTGACCTGGAGGTGAACAGTGAGTACAACTTACAAGCCCCTGCCTGTCCGCTGTGGATCAGCACTGCAAAGCCCTTTCTCTGCAGCGGACGCCCCCATGCAGGCAAATACTACCAACACTGACAGCTGAACAAGTACAAACATTGTCATCTTGGTTGTATACAAGAAAGACATGGATAAATAGTCGGGAATTCTCTTTAATCTGCTGTAATATTTCATGTGAGCTTCCTGAACACCTGAAGAGATATTTAATCTAATTTCGAGGGAACAGCACATTACTCACATGACTATTCCCATAACTTCATCAGTTCAATCTTATTCATTTGCACAACTTCACAACGTGCATTAAAAAAAACAAGTCCTCTTTACTCTGCCTGGTTCTTTCCACGTGCCCATGACTGTCTGAATAGAGAGGACAAAAAGTAATTCTTACTAATTTGGGCTTTGAAGTGGACATTCTGATGGAGTTTGACAAGAACATTACGATCTTTTTCTTTTTTTTTACAGAGTAACCTCTGTTCTCGGAGACTTGAAGGAAGTGGGCCATGTGCACAGCTAAGCACAGTCCACCGGAAAACAAGCACTTATTGTGGAGTGGGTGGTCAAGTGTGTGTGTTCTGCAGAAATAGGAATATCACGAGTTGGGGAGTGAGCATTAAGGCCGGTTGCCAGGTAGAGCTGGATCCTCTTCAGCATGAGGCAGCAGTGTCCTAGCCAGAAGGGTTGGTCAACACTTCAAAGTTGGAAAATAACCAGAACCAAAAGGCCCTTTTAGGGGTGAAATAGTCCCGTAAGTACTGGAAGGTGAGGAAAATACCTGCTCTCCTGTCTCTTCAAACTTTCACATGTGTAGTTTAATGGTTCACTGATCAATAATGAGCTCCAAAATGTTCAAATGACACGAATAAAATCTCTCAGTAACATTTAGGGATGCTGCCATAGCCCCAAATCAGAAAAACTGGGATGATATGGAAAATAAAAATGCAGTGATGGTGACTATATTCATTATTATCATTACCTAGTAACTGCATGTATTTTAGTGTTCATATTTATTATCTATTTATTTTTGCTTTCAGGCCTGCACCAGATCAAAGGAAGGGAACAAAAGATAGATATGGGTTTTTTTTGTTCGTGTAATCCCTTCTCATCCCACTTCCAGGGCGTTCTGGAGTAGAGATTAAGTTGTGAAGCGTTCCAGTTATTTTATCCCACTCCTTCTGCAAACAGACTTAAGGAATGCACCAGCACCGTCACATTTTTCTGTGTAAAAATACCCCACACATTCTGTACAGGGGCAAAGGTCAGGGGTGCAGGCAGGCCATGCCTTGGTAGGATGTTGTCTTGCATGGACATCCCTGGATAGGTTAAGTCAGGACATTTACTCTGCATTAATTCTGCCACAACAGAAGCATAGACAACCTTTGCCAAGTGCGCTGGTACAACCCCATGCCGTCACAGACGCTGCCCTTTTGGAGCTGTGCCTGATAACAGTTTGCACGATCTCTTTCATCCTCAGTCAATAGCAGACCAGGGAAATTTCTGTCAAAAAAAGATCTGGAGTAACCATTCACATGACCACAACAAAGATTTCAACACCACCTGTCAACAAGGACCTTGATCAGAGCTTGTTTTGGATACAACCGCATGAACCTTATCCATGTGGTTATATCAGCTATTGATAAATAGTATGTCTTGATACAGTGCAGTCTGAGTGATTGGAGACGGATGATTGGACGGGTGACCGGCTATGGCTCACACCCTGGAAGTAAAAAAAATCAAAGTACATGTAAGAAACACAGCTTTTTTGTTTTTTGCATTTTCTATCAACCCAGCTTTTTTTCTGTTTTAGAGTTGTTTAATAAAGCATGTGATGAGGGTTCTGCACCAGCAGGAGGTTGTGTGTTTTTCCTGCAGTGGATCACTATGAAACTGATCTCTCATGATGCAGCCAAAAGCTTCCTCGATCTCTGGCAGGCGACATCCTTCGTCCTTTTCCTCAGTCCGGCATTTGAGTGAAGCTCCGTGGCTAAACGGGACCTCCAGAACAAACGTTTCTTCATCAGTAAAGAACCCCCTCGGGTTCTAATAACACATACTTCTTCATGGGAGGTGGCAGCGGCAGCTGCGCCACTCCTCTGTGACAGAACCCACGCAGGCCCACTCTGATGGCACATCTGGTGAGGTGAAGCAGGCTGCGAGGCGTGTTGGAGCAAACGGCGAACAGTGACTCATAGAAGTTTTTATGTCGCTGGGGAAACAAACAAAAAAGTCAACATTATTTTTACAGTTGAACTCCCAGACAGGTGATGTTAATCAAACGAGGCTTTCAAAGCTGCTCGCCAACAATCCTGATCATGGATCAGACTGATATCCCCAGACAGTTCAGTATGTTTTAAGGTAAATTGTTCATCTTTACATTAAGTGAAGGATACTCAAGAAAGCACTGACAATCTTTACAAATACTACCTTGTAGCACTCATCTGGAAGAGCAGCTCTCCACTTCTTTGTGGGCTTTAAACGTTCATAAGAGTTGACTATTATCTCCACAACTCTGGGAAAGTCATGGCACGACTGCAGAACCTGCCAAAAACATCCCATCATTGCACTGTGAAGCGAAAACAAAGCTTGTAGAGGCTTTTTTTTTGTCATGAAAAACAGCGGTATTGAGACATTAAAATAACACCAAACATCCAGCTACGGCATGCCTGTGCACCTTGTGGAACTGCGGTGGGTAGATTCTTGCTGCGCCGTGGTTGAGCAGCAGCTGATAGCAGAGCTCGGGCAAGGCCATCGGCCTGACGTCCGTCACCTTGATGAGATACTGAATGGGGCCGCAGCCGTTCATGTCCATGGCTCGCGCATCGGCCCCGGCCTCCAGCAGCATCTGCATCAGGACATGATCGCAGTTCCAGGCTGCCTTGTGGAGGGCCGTTTTATGGTCCTCTTCCATCAGGTTAGGATCTGCAAGAGATGGCAGAGTGTCATCACAAAGCACGATGACAGTTTAATCACAGACCAAGAAATACACCCTGGATGTCTCACCAGCACGGTGGTCCAGCAGGAGTCGACAAACCAAATGGTGATCTTGGCTGTACGTCTGCTCTTTAGAGTCAAAAGACCAGAAGACTGCGGTCATCAAAGGTGTCTCCTGAAAAGAGTTGACGGCATTCACAGATGCTCCGTGGGCCAAAAACAAAGCAGTCAGCTCTGGGACACCGAACCGGGCAACCTTGTGCAAGGGCGTGTCTTCATCGTTGTTGTGGCTGGCCGTGTTGACCTTTGCACCTCCGCAAGACAAGTTATGATATTACTGAGTTACAGATTAAGTAAAGTGTATTTTTTACTGTTATATGTTTTTGTTCCAGTGCATCCTTCACACCTCACCTTTGAGGAAGAGCTGTTTGGCACAGTCCACAGACTCACTGGTGATGCAGTGGTGTAGCGGCGTGTGTCCACTCAGAGACACGCTGTTGACCTTTGCTCCATGAGCCAAGAGGAGGCCTACGAAGTCACTGTTGGCCACCTCACAGGCCACGTGCAGCGGCGTCTTCCCATTTGGCATCCTGTTGATAGCAGCGCCTTTCTGAAGCAGCACCAGCGCTGTTTCCAAAGCATTGTACATGACGCATACATGGATAGCCATCGCCCAGGACTTCTCCAGTTTGTGACCTGGTAGCCAATACCCTGAAAGAGATCAGGCAACAAAAGTAACACTAAAGGCACTTGAGGTCAAATATCAAATCTTAATGATACAACACAGTGAGTACATACACTCAAAACATACTGTATACTGTAGACACTGTATGTTGGCACCTTTTGTAGCCAGGTTCGGGATTTCTTGGGGTTTGGCACCATCTAGTGGCTCACTGGGAACACTGAAGTCTTTTTAATGGGGGAGTGCACTCTTTCTGTCTTTCCTACTTACCTTGTTTATACGAGGCCAGGACCATGTTGGGGTCATCCACCTCCAAAACAGCGTCAATATCTAGTTTACCAGTGTGCAGAATCTGCAGGGCCGCGTCTGCATTGTTGGCCTGCAAGGCCTGCAGAAACTTTTCCTTCAGGTGCTTGACAGCCTGTTGTCTTGGGCTCAACTCCTCCATGAAATCAGGGATTTGTGTTGCAAAACCAGCGGGCTCAAACTGTAATATTGTCCTCAATGCATGGAGGAGGTTAGATATAAATGTACAAACAGCAAGGATGAAGGAATCGAGTATATCCAGCATTCCAACGTCTCCATTAGGCCTCGCAACCGGAGTTGTGTAAGGAAGGAGGACGGAAATGAAGAAGGGGGGAAGAGGAAACGCGTAGCACCACGGTGTCACCAGAGGAGAAAATAGTCCTTGAGTGAAACAAGGATGAATATAAATAGAAGCTGTGAGTGTGTGGGGGGGTTGGACTGATAGGTCATTGCTCACTGACTGGAGGTCAGCTGTTTGGCTGCATGGGACACAAAATAGATCTAGAAGTTTGAAAAATAAGAAGAAACAACAGGCAATCTGGACAGTGACTGCACATTTTATTCAGTGTGACAGGTAGCTGCCCTTTAAAACTTTTTCTGAATGCAAAAAAGAGAGCAAGGTCATGACATGAAAGAAAGAGGATAGTAAGTACAGCTATGTATGAGTGGAAGCATGGCTAGGCAGTTTGTGGAAGTTATCTTTTGCTCTCTATGTACATGAAAAAACAAATGCTCGCGGCCATGACCTGAAACGTGTGTTTTTGCTTGCCTGCAGCACCAGGGTCTCATTCCTAGGCTGGTTACATCACGCCGGGGAAGCTGATATAGAAAAAAAAAAAAAAATCAATCACATTTGCAGCTAAAGGTCTCCTCGGCCCTCTGACAGACTGCGCAAACACACTGACACGATATAAAACAAGGCTTTGTTAGGTTTCTTACAGCATATTGCTCTCAGTGTTTAACTATACATAGAAAAGAGTGACTTGTGAAGGGAGTGGGGATATTCACAGGAGGGTCCAAGTGTTATAAAACATTTCATAAGAATATTTCAGTAGCAGTTTATTAGAGGACAGCTGGAGTTGAACTCTGCTTGTATTAAAAGGAAAACCACAAGCACAACGAGGGAATACTGCCGTCTTTTCTTCTCCTCTCTTTGCATTTACTTTCAGTCCTTAACTTGATCCTTTAAATCTTTTTAACGATACACTTTAATAATGTCATGGCAAAAAGGCGCAATCATACAATTCTGGATAAATCATTAGCTTATGTCAATAAAACTCTTAATTTGTATAAATCATAAACAATAGTCGGTTGCCTCTAAAAATATAGTAATAAATAAATAACCTGTGATGCTTTTAGCACACCATGGAAATATCTGAAACTTAACTAATCTTGTTCTTAACCCGTCTTAACCCGTCTGCAGCACTTCTTAAAACTTAATGGGGGCCGTTGCCGAAGCGGTCCTCGTATTTATCACGTCTCTACATAAGTCGTAAACTTAAAAGTACGATTGTTGGGAATGACAAATCAAGATACTTAAAAGGTGTATCTCAGTGAACTTAATATTCTTAAAGCGACACTACGTAACTTTTCCACCTTAATATAATATTTCCAGAGTCATTGTGATGGTACATCAACTTCCAACAGGTTTAATGACACCTCTGTCATGGTCTGAGGGGTCTGTATCACCTTCACTGGCACTATGTAACTTTAAGGAGCATGGTAGGAACCCTTCCACACTAATGGTAAAGCACTACCGCTTTTGTCCAAAGGAGACGCCAAACTCAACAAAAGCTGAAAGTTACGTTGTGCTGCTTTAAGCAAGAGGTATTTCAATAAAAAGAACATGAGTGAAAATAATTTCAAAAGGTAGTACAAGTTAATAACAGTACTTTAAAAATCACAAATGAACCATGAACATGATTAATTCCAAATACGATGCTTTCGTAGGGAGCAGATTCCAGAGTTATTCAAATATCAGGTATTTGACTTCTGCTGCATCTCACTGCGTCTCACTGCGTCTGTCCTTGAGCAGAGAAAACTACCTGTATGGCAGCGTTCCTAAACAATACTAAGAATATTCCAGATAAATAAGCACAAAAGACTCTGACGTTTGGTCTTTTTTTTTTGGGGGGGGGACAAAATGAAGAGCAAAAGGTGGATTAGTTTAGTAGGTGTTTCGACACTTACGCAGAAGCAGGTAGATTTCTAACGGCAGCAGCAGGATACTACTTTGTTACTGAATATAAAAAGAGGTCAAAAGCAGGTTACAAGAGGAGCCAAAGCAACATCATAAATATGAGGATGAAGTTTCATTTTAAGGGCTTTTTTTTTTTTTTTTTTTTTTGCTTTTTTTCCCGGTACAAATTTGCTGTTTACACAGTACCTGAAAATCACTATCAGAAGCAGTCCAGTGATTACTGTCCAGTGAGAGCTGCTTCAGTTTGTACACTGTAAGGAGGATCGCACGTATGTCACATTTACAGTGTTTGCACTTCCAGTGTTCTTAGGAACCACAAGGTTTTATTTTTGCCGGTGATTCCCAGTTCAGTTCCCACTGAAGCGTCGATGTCGCTCGCTTCAGCAGGGAAAATAAGCAGCATGGGGACCTCCAGTGGTGCCAGATGACCATTGCCTTTAAAACTCCACCACAGGCCCGACCTGTGCATGTTTCATCAAAGCAGTAGACAATGTTTTTCAGTGTATTAGAACAGGATTTACATAAGTCTATTGAAATGGCACATGAGACATAGTTGTATCCGTATTATTCACTTTACATATACACAACCTTCACGTTTTAGGTCTCAAAAGATGATATATCGAAGCAGGATGAGTTTAACTTTTCACAGACTTAATCTGGATATGAATAAATAAACCCAATTTACAGCTATAAACAGTCAAATAAATAGAACTCAGAAAAATCCTAAAAGACTAAAGGAAAAAAAAACACAGGATGGGTGTAAAATGAGGAAAATGAAGGGCAGCATTCAATCATCCAACTCCTCATTTTGGTTTGATTTGCTCGGTGAAAAGATCCTTCAACAAGCTCTGACAGTTGGGTGTGGAGCTCCACCACTGAGAACTACAGATTAGGCGTCCCTCAGGGTTCGTTTGTGGGGCCTGCTGACGTTCTGTTCCGCAAGATGCTACTTGGTGTGGTGCTACAGTAAAGGTAGGAGGTAATTTGAGGCGTCTTTCACTCTGTTGCGCTCTCTTTGCGTGCATCTTTCTGCTGCTGCTCTAGAGCTTTCTTCCGTAGCTTCTCACGCTGTTTCTCCACTTTCTCTTGGTTCCGCTTGGCCTTCTCCATCATAACTTTAAGGTCTTTGATCTTTTTCTTGATAAGGGAACGATCCTCGGAAGATGCAACTCCAAGAGCCTGTAACACATCCATAAGTAGGATCAGTGGACCTTGTATATAGTTTATATACATGTGGAACATCACATTAAGGCTGAACTTGAACCTGTGTCTGTATGATGCATTTTGTTTTACATTTTCGCACAATCTAAAGAAACATTTTTAACAATAAATTAGCTTTTTAAAAAGGATGTTCTCAGTGTTCCCAATGACTACTGAATAAACAGGTTTATGCATCATACTCGCATCCTCCCACTCCCACCAGAAGCCTTACTTTTTTTTTTTTTTTTTTTTTTTTTTATCCCTGATTTTTTACCCATTTCATCACCCAGTGCTCATACCTAGACAGTCCTTGGCATTGTTCCCCTCTGCCAACCCAAGGAGGGCCCTACACTGAGCTCAGGTCTCCTTCTTATCCTGAGGAGTGATGGACCGCTTCTTTTCACCAGACAGGATGAGGATTCTCCGGCCGAACGTAGCGCGTGGAAGGATCACGTTATTCCGGCCGGATCCTCCCCACCCCATCTGGCGCCCCGGTTGGCCAGAGGGGGCATGTATAGCCAAGGACTGTTGCATGTTTTTGTGAGGGTAGCTCACATTTCTACCCAAGGGAACACGGGGAGAACATGCAAACTCCACACAGAAAGGCCCTTTCGCCAACCCCACCCAGGGTGTGGGCACTGAAGTCATGGGAGAACTAACACGCACTTCAGCGCCCACAGCGTCCCCGGCGGGAATCGAACCCAGGACCTTCTTGCTGTGAGACGGCTGCACTACCTGCTGCGCCACCGTGCCCCCAGCCTTACTTTTTCTGGAAATGTTTTTATTTTTTAATTAATATTTTTATAGGATTACTGAGAACAGAGAATCATTTCATGTAAATATTGTGCAGAACTAAAGTTACATAAATGTGAGTGTACTAAAAAAAAAAAAAAAAGGTAACCTTGAGCTCGGTGCTGTCCAGCTGTAGCAGCTGTTCCCCATTTACATTTTTGGCAGTGAATTGTGGGATATGGTGTTCTAGGTTGAGACCCGTCAGCCAGTGCGCCACCTGTTGCGAAGTCCACTCCGTTATGCTTCGGTTCTGCCACTGATGCTGCTTTGACAGCTGCCACTCGTCTAATATCTGAACATTCGTTTCAAAAAGACAAACAGAAACACATTTCATGAGATTCAGAAAGAAGCAGCTCCAACGGTTTTGATAATGAGTTCAAATAAAATCCACAGCTGCTGCAGCAGAGGATAAGCTTGCTTTTAGACTTGTAGCAGTTCATAGGTGGAAAACACAACCACATTAGACAAAACTAGAAATAACAACATAAAAAAAAAAAACATGTATTTGAAATGTATTATCTGTTTTGTTGTCACATTTTGTGAATTTTAAGTTTAGTTTGTAGTGTTTTCTTAATAAATATGATTTATTACACTTTTTGTGAAAAAACGCTTTGTCTAATGTTGTGTTTTGCATGTCCGGGCTAACACACATTCATTATGTCACACGTGCACAGATAAGTGCAGAATACACAAGTACACAAGACACAAACACGCAACAGCACACGTCCTCTCCGGGCCAGTGGCCTCGGTCTCACCTCGTCATCTATCATATCCAGACTCTGAACATTGCAGCATAGAAAACAGAGAAGGGACTGTGTTGTCAACAAAGCAGAGTTACAGAAACCGGTAACATTTCATGACAAGCCTGAACTGATTCAGTGACTTTTTCACAGCTATACTTCTGTAGCTGTTTTATCTGTCGGCTGTATCAACTAAATGGTAAATTGGGGCACTGACGTACTGTGTTTTAATGTAGCGTAAGCTTGGGATTAGAACAGCAATCTGAACTCTACTCGTGATTCATATTTTTGATTCAACAAAATGAGCATGCACGGTTTTGTGCAATCTAAAATACATCCCCCTGCACAGCTGTGACCTTCAGTTGAGAAGATCTCTGCATATTCGTACCTCATCTGAAGAGGGCACCAGTGTGTGTGAGTGTCCTGACATCTTGGCTTCGCCTAGCAGACCACTGATCTCGGCCGAGCTGCTGCTGCTGCTGGCGCTCAGATCATCTCTCAAAGTCGGCGCCTGAAAAATCACAAACACACATGTAGGACTGGTGGAGAGCGCCAGCTGGCTTCCAGACAAGGCTTAGTTGATTAGTTGGAGAGGCTCATATCGTACTGAGATTTCTGTGGAGTTTTCTTGATTAAAAGTCACATGATGTTGCATTAATAAATTGATATTGTACATGGATCGCAGGCGATTCATTTCATCTATTTCTTAGCCAGAGCGACTGGGTGAGGAGGGAATTCTTCAAAAATGAAATCTTTCCTTTCAGCCGATGTGAGAGTGTTTGCTGTGCATCATCGTCTGGAAGCAGGGAGAGTTGTGCACATCCCTCATTTTTAAATGCTCCGTCATTGCACTAACTGTTAATGAGAGTTGGTTGTCAGAAGGGGTTGAAGCTGGACGCTGTCCAACTTCAAAAATATCTCACTCTGCATGTGTCCTGATGAGTGTGAGACAGTGAGAACTCTCAGGGATTAATGCTGGTGAGATCCAATACCTGCACACTTCCAGCACCAACCAGTGCAGAGGGAGCAAGCTGTCACGAGGAGATGAGAATGACCGGCATTATGCATCGTCATTAGATGGAGGTTGAAAGGGTGTTTTTTCCTGGACAAATCATTTTGCCTTCTTTCTTCAATGAAAGGCAGGTTTCAAATGCTTTAATGATAAAAAATGTTTAAAATGACTTAGACGGGTTCTCTGAGCTCCAGTACTATCTGAGGTATAAATTATACTAATCTCAAAGGCTCAGACGTTTGCTCTCCGTGTTGAATCCTCACCTACAGTAAAAGCTCTGCACGACTATTAACTCGCATGAATTCTGCATTGATTTATCTTTTGATGTGCACTCATCTTCAGCTAAGCTTGTCCTCAGAGAGAAAAAGACATGACTTGTTCAGGATCAAAAAAATAATCTCTTTTTTTAATCCTATGATAAGCACATCTGATATTACACTGGATTAGAAACCGTTTTCATGCAACTTCCCGCACTGCAACAAATGCTCATGTCAACATCTCTAATCTTATTGTTGCCGGATGACACTTGACTGGTTGGAGGTGCACTGTGATGCACTTTTCCAAATAGGGTAGATGTTCTTGCACATTTTGAATTTCTGCTCAAAAAAGATTCTTAACTCGCTGATAATTTGTTGCAGTGCCACTCAAAAGACACAAAAGAGATTTCAAATGATGTTATTGAATGATTTCTTTTGCAGTTAAAGAGGCAATTTAAGAATAATTTGGTTCTCGATGAATTTAGCGATAAATGTTGAAAGCATAAGAGAATACAATACCACATAACGTGAAAAGGAGAAGAAATGGGGCCATGTAAGTGAGCTCTGTTCAACAGAAACAATACAACATATTAAAAAGAGCATGCAGCGGAGCTACAGAGGTTCTTGTACTTTGTAGACCTTCAGACACAGATAATGTGAGGTTTATCAACCCCTATGCAGGCATGGACAGCTTTGTTGGTACCCTTCAAAGAAAGGAAAACCCACAATAGTCCAACTTAAAACGGACAAAAATAACAATAAATAAATAATAATAATATACTGATAGATAGACGGACAGACAGACAGACAGGTAGATTTAACTTACCTTGGCCTTGAGTTTCTCTGGACCATCGTCTGCTGATGGTTCTGTGGAACTGAGAAAAGAAATCATTGGAGGGGGAAATTAAACAGACGTCCGTGCAGACGTTCACTCTGTGACTCCCTCATGTCGCCATCGCTGCAGAAAGCACTGCATTAAACCTTATCCCAGCTTGGACTATATGGACAGGGAGTTTTCATCAAATGGTTTATCATCCCTTCATTCCTAACACATAACTCAGTCCATATAGGTATAGTGTGTGTGTGCGTGTGTGTGCAACCTCTGCCCAACATTTTCTTCTCTTCTGGACAGTGAAGTATGTCTTATCTTAAATGTCTTTACCTGTTCTTGAGAACATTTTTTTGGGTGCTCAAAAAGTCACCATCAACACAAGAACTCCAACATAACACAAATATCCCAGATAGCATAAGATGTTACTTCAATGTTGAATTACGGTCAAAAAGGTTGATTTTTGGTTAAAGTTGACGATTGATGGTGGATCAAACAATCATCCAATTCTAATTACAACCAAAGTTGAGTCCACATATTCTGTTTGTCGTTGACCGGGCTTTAACATGGATTCAATGCTTCAACGTTGATTCACTCATATTTTGCTGTCTGGGATGTTTTTGGGGAGACTTGTAGTACTCCAGTCCAGGACTTGAACTTGAGTTCAACTCCAGACCTAATTTCAAGGACTTGTAAACTTGCGCACTGTTGACTTGGATAAACTGTTTTGAGAAATGAGATCCCACACTTTTATTCTCTTTTCATTTTATTTTACTTTGTGTATATTAAACTTATTTTTATGTTAATGAAATTTTACTACTTCTGAATGAACTGGGTCCTCAGCCTCAGCAAACTGTTAGACTTGGTCCTCCTCATCATCTATCAAGTGCCACATTTCTCCAAACAATGTATGATGAATTGTTGCCTTCAGAAGGTAAATAAAGGAATGAGGTGGCCTAATTCCCGGTCTTACCTGGGGTCCAGCACTTGTCTGTGAGAGGGGCTCGACACAGCAGGAGACTGAGAGTCTGTGTTCAGAGAAATCACACACTGAATGATGATCTTAAATGATGAACTTACTTAAAATAAACCCATAAATAAAAGATTAAAATTAAAATATGGGCAGCAAACACAAAGACATATCAATGCACAAGTTGCCTGCAGGTTACAGCTGTATATGTTCACCATTCAAGCATGTAGTATGAGGTTACAGATGCACCAACCGTGCAGGGGGTTTCTAGGCGAACCCTCCGCGCTGCCGGGTGCCCTGAGGCCCGCGGCTCCTCCGGCGCTGCAGTCTGACCCAGAGCAACAGTGGACTGGGCTTGGAGGTGCCGCCTGGACATAAACACAATGGAGGACAGAAAAAAGGTGTGGAAATGAACAAATGTGAGAAATGTTGCATAAAGAAATTAAAATACGGTGGATTGAAATGAATGAAAAAACAGCAGAAAAGAAGATAAGAAAAGAGGAGGAACACCGGCTGATTGGATAAGCAGGAGCTGCAGACTAATCTGACAGAAGTCTCTTGACATACATTTGCCATTTCTAATTCCTTGGCCTCTTTTTCTTTGGAGACGCTACAGTGCCTTCGTCTCTGCCTTCCTGCCAGCTCTGATCTCGACTTGTGCATCTAATCTGGACTTCCTGCTCTAGTTGAGCGACAGCAGTAGCCAGACAAGAGCCCTTTCCCCCAAAAACAAGAACGACCAGGGAGAGACATCAAGTTGTGACGGCACCACAGACTCAATTAGAGCGGCAGAGCACCACATAGCAATTAATCCATTAAAGTGAATAAAGTGGAGCAGACAGAGGCTGAAGTCTCTGAACATCTATGCACACCAATTATACGCCCTTTGGTGAAATAAAAAGACATAGCCAATCTAACAATAGTTTGTTTGGAATAATGCCAGTATCACATCTGGAGGATATTTCAACATCTGCTTTTGAATTAGAAATGTGCTGTTTCAAGTCATGAAAGTTCACAAGTGTGAATTAATACAAACCTCTCCCTCTGTGGTACCGATGATGTCCCGCACAGCTCTTTTTTTGCTCGGTGAGTGCTGACAGTCCTCCATAACATCTGTATTCACACAAAAACACAGAGAAAACTGAGTAAAAACTATTCAGACAAGGAACTATATACTGTATATATATATATATATATATATATATATATATATATATATATATATATATATATATATATATATATATATATATATATATATATATATGGGTAGTCTCATTTATGCAGGGACAGATGGAAACACTTTGACAGTGACATGGCACTTCTTTGTGGACGCTCTGTTCTGACACATATACCCACTGATAGAAAGCCAGCAGAGCTTAAAAAGTCTCCCAGAGGATGAACTCAGGCAGATGTGCTTAAAACGGATTACGTGTTTATGTTTTATTTGCAAAGGGGCATAGCGATATCTGAGTCAGAGGTGCAAGTGCGTGCAAAGGTTAAGGTGGTAGAGTGGGTTTGCAATGTGCACTCAAATGCCTGAAATACATTTTGCCTCCTCAGTCTGCAGACTTATTGTTGTTGTTGTGGATATACAGTGCATTTGTGCGCAATGATTATGTTTACAGCCTGGGAGAGTTCTTAATCTGCTTCAAAGGACGAGAACTCTGCATTCCAACAGAGTCTTATCTGTTAGACATGGTGATGGTAGAACTAAAATATTTCCATCATCTGGGCTTGCATTAAACGGTGGAACAATGATATGATCTTCAGAGGAAGCAGCTCAGTTAGCAAGATAAAAACCATCAGCAAACAATTTGTTGGCTAAAGATGAAAAAAAGCGACCTTTTTGGATTGACCAAGTCAGGTGGATGCAGAAAAATGACTTCCCCAACTTTCATGCATCCCTTTCACGATCTGAAATATAGCTGGGTGCAGTACAATGGTGTTAAACATCAAAGCTACATCTACAGTTGAAAACCGGGCTGCCTTTCCAAACATCCACAGCTCAATTAAAAGGTACATGGATCATTACAGATGATTTACTCTGTAAACTCTTCTAAGTGATGGATGTAAAAAACATATCGTTAAAATTTTTACATGATATTTAGCCACATGCGTGGTGAGTTTATTCTTTGAATGTTTATACGTGTTTTTTTATCCGTGTTGTTTTCCAGAAATTAAAAAAAAAAAAGAGTGATCTTCGGATCACACACATTATATATACAGGACTGTCTCAGAAAATTAGAATATTGTGATTTTCTGTAATGCAATTACAAAAACAAAAATGTCATACATTCTGGATTAATTACAAATCAACTGAAATATTGCAAGCCTTTTATTATTTTAATAGTGCTGATCATGGCTTACAGTTTAAGAAAACTCAAATATCCTATCTCAAAAAATAATAATATATTCAGCAATATTAAAATAATAAAAGTCTTGCAATATTTCAGTTGATTTGTAATGAATCCAGAATGTATGACATTTTAGTTTTTTTAATTGCATTACAGAAAATAAAGAACTTTATCACAATATTCAAATTTTCTGAGACAGTCCTGTATTATACATACGGTATATATATATATATATATATATATATATATATATATATATATATATATATATATTCTTAGAAATGTGTGATATCAGACCACAACCCAGAAGAGTGTTAATAAATCTCACAGCAATCATCCGTACAAGAGGCAGTCCTGTCACAAACCGACCTGTGTGTGTTGCAGCTCTGCCGGGGCTGTGCTGCTGCGCGTTGAGCCTCTCAGAGCTGTTACTGTTGTTGTTGTTGACCTGGATGCCATTCTGCTTCATCAGCTGCATTAACTCAGACTCTAACGCTGCAATCTGTGGAGGCAGGAAACAGTCAATGTCAGTGGCTTGTTCACATTTAAAGCACCAGTAGTGAAGTGAACACATTATAATCTAATCTTTCGTTGAAATGTAAAATTCTTGCAACGGTTGGTTCATGAGTTCATGTCGAAAGTTAAGTACAGTACATAGTTGTAATATACAAGTGCACTTTGTCTTAGCAAAGATTTGAAACATAGATGTTAGAGTTTGTACGATGCACTGTAATCAGACGGTACAGAAATAAGAGTTTATTGTGCAGAGTAACAATAGGGGTTAGTCGGGTTGAGTATCTATTCAACTGTGGAGAGCAACCAAAAACCGAGCAGCAAACAATACGACTGTGGAGGCCGGAAAGAGGGCGAGGAAAAGGGGCGATAACTGCGTGGTTGTATGGTATGCATATTAATTAACCACATGATTTAAGGAAAGCACCCATCTGCTGTCGAAATACACAGATCCTCTGCATGCTTGGAGCAAAACACCAAACATGTCCTTTTGTTGATCAGCTTTGTCAAAAATACACTTTGATTTACTTTCTCGCATGCTGTAATGGTCATTAGTATATTTTAAAGTGTTGCCCTTCATTAAAACCAAAGAAGCTGAATTTTACAGACGGAAAAGTTCAAGTTTACAACAGGTGTGAGAGACGGTGGTTTACCCGAACTTGCAGTCCCTGGATCTCAGACAGGTGAGCTTTTTCAGCCTCCTCTAGTCGCTTCCTTTCTGCATCCTCCTTCTGGATGAACTCCACCTCTCTGGAGGAAGGATTGACGTTTAAGGACATCAGCACGACTCATTTCACCTCCATCATGTTTGTTCATAGGCTACTGGACACACGTGCATCACTCCTCCACACCCCTGAGAATACCAGCCGCAGACATTTTCCCTTTCATCAGGGCATTCACGGCTTCTCTGCTACAGCTCTGTCCTCAGTTACAGATACGCACGGAGGGTTTCTCTCATCGGTTCGGTTTCCTTTGGCCTTCAGGAGCAGAGCCAATTAGATGCTGTCAGACTGCCACTGAGCAGGAGAGGTTGGGATGGGACTGACCAAAGAAATGACCACACAGTAAAGCGGGAGCGCTGCACTGCATTAAATTGGAAACTTCTTAATGTTGGAATGGGGTCAAACTTGGAGGAAAAGAGAGAAAAGAGAGCTTCTTTGCTGCACTACACTTTGAAATGGAAAGTGAATAGATATTTGACTTTCACGCTAAGTAACAGAAGTGAGACAGGCTGTGAAAGTTATGCTGCAGGAATCCATCGCAATGATGAGA
Organism: Cololabis saira; assembly: GCF_033807715.1. Classification (NCBI taxonomy): domain Eukaryota; kingdom Metazoa; phylum Chordata; class Actinopteri; order Beloniformes; family Belonidae; genus Cololabis; species Cololabis saira. The sequence goes on along the minus strand of NC_084601.1, from coordinate 14,527,290 downwards.
TGAACGAGTTACATAATGTTGCTCATCTCAAAGTTGCTCAGATCCCTTTTTCAATAAGTTTAGGAGACAGAACTGTTTAAGAAAAAGGCAATTGGGGAGTAAACAACATTACTTCATGCAGCCGACAGGTATTACTCAACTTCTAGCCGCAACACTATATGGAGACCAGGGTTTACAAACATTAGCGTCCAAGGTGGACGACGGTGAACGCTGAAGTAGCTTTGTAACGTGGTGGTGATACACCGTGCAGGAGGAGCTGCATCTTCAACAAAGATACAAATTCAAACCATAATTTTTGTGCCCAAGTTCTGTCATTCAGTAACGTTTCTGGCTTCTGTCGTTTAAGATGGACGCAGTGTTTACTGTATCTTCCCAAACCGAGCAGCGTCTCCCGCAAATAATGCTTATAAATAAGTCTTAGCATACTGACATGATGAACGTAATTTTAAAAAAAAGGGAATATGGTGAAAAACACCTGCTTACGAACATGCAGCACCATCCGTGCTAATGTGTTTGCATCCTGATTGGAGTATTTGGCTAAATGCGCCAAAATAATTATTTTACTTCAGATCGTGCTTTAATTTACTTTAATTCTGTTGGGAAAAAGAAAAACTGCCGGAGAATTCTCGAGCAACGGAGACTAAATCAAATATTTATTTTCATATTTATTTAGATTTAATCTAAAATTGAACCTAAAATATAATCTTGGTTTGTGTCCACTAACTTCCTACGACTATTGATTGATTAGATGGTTGTCTCACTTCTGCTGGAAGTCTTTGATGAGCTTCTTGGCCTTGTTGTACTTCTTCTCCAGCGCCTGGTACTGGGCCTGGGCCTCTTTCAGGTGCTCGTTGACAGTGTGGCAGAGGGTCTGCGCCTCGATCCAGTAGCTCTCCAGCTTCAACATCCTCTCCTTGTTTTCCTCGATGCTGGCCTTCAGCTGGCTCTTCTCCTTCTCCCAGCGCTGCTTCTCCCTCTCTACTGATGCCAACTGAAGCAGGGAGGAAAAAAAACAACCTTTAATCAAAACATGCAGAAATGCAAAATCAAAACTGAGTAATAACCAATTCAGTGTTGGTTTCTTTTTCATTGCAAAATGTGATAATAGCTTTCATATTTTGAAAAATGATCATATATAGTTACAGATTGTATCAATCACATTAAAAGCTACGGTTAATTAAATATCCTGCTTTACCTTATCTCATAAATAAATGCTTATCACCATGACTATTATGATCACTAATGGCAATAAAACATCCCAGTACTCAGAGACAAAAGCTCTTTTGTTGAATAGAGAGTATAAAGAGGATCACTTTACTGCCACTTTGATCTCCAGGGAAACTTTCCATGGAAAAGCAGAGGCATTATTACCCTTAGATTAGCTCTTTAGGCAGCGCATGCTTCGATCATGTCGTTTTCCATCTCATTGATTTGGGAATTAATCAAATTAGTCAACTAACGTTTAATAAATGTTCCCAAATTATACAATTCAGATGCGGAGAGTATGTAGACCTGAATACATTCACATAACCTACATTCAAGTTGCAGAAAGCATCGTAAACTGAAAAAGTACAAGGTGTTTTCATGCTCTTATATAAGAAAGACATTCGGCAGCAAAGGAGGAGATTTTGTACAAAACTAAAAGATGGAAAAGTGAGCAGGATGTGAAGTTCCTTCAAAGCTTTGTTTGAGAAAAGGAAAGATTTCATAATAATCTCAAACACTGTTTTTGATCAAACATCTATTGCCAAGACTTCCCAGCGGTGCTTCTCTGCTGCAGTCCCACGCATTCTCTCACAAGCCCTCTGCAAAGTGACAAACACCTGCCTCTGGTACCTGACCATCCTTCTCGCTGAGAGTTTTGATCTCTTACCTTGTTTTTAAGCTTCTGGATCTCCGCCTCAGTCACTGTGTGTTTGATCTGGAGCTGTTGGGAGTGGAGGCGGGGGAAAGTGATAGCGGGAGAGAGGAAAGAGGGCGGTCAGATAATCAAACGCATGGCTGCGCAGGCTCTCTGCTGTCGATACGGCGTGAGTGACAGAGGCAGCCGACCCTGTTCTCCCTGCGACTGCATCCCAGCTCCCACACAGACATTTACCCTCAAGAAGAGAGCAAACGTGAGCCTCGAGATACACTGAAAGCTAATTTATTTTATTTCATTCAGAGTTATATAACGACAAAGGCATCATTTAAAAAAAAAGAAAAAAAAAACGGCAAAAAAACAAGGAGATGGGCAGAAAAAATATAATATAGAAGAAGAGAGATAATATGAGAAAACAAGGGCCCAAAAAGAAAAAGAAAAGCCTGAGCACTAGATTCTGGCATGGCTACAAATACAAACACGTTAACTCAAAGGTCATACATAAGAAACAGTAACTGGAATCATATATCAGCATATATACCCTGCAACAAGACTCTTTATTTAAACTGGATATCGGCTGCAAAAGTCACTTAATAAATGTGTTATAGATCTACTGTGGAACTCAACAGAAGCACCATAGTGTAACAGTAGTGATCAATCAATGTGACCAGTCTCTCAGCAGCATTAAAAGCTCAACTGAGTTAGTTGTCAGTAAATTAATGTTCCACTTCGCTGCTGTAGTTTTCTGTGCTGAGTTCAATTTTACTACTCAAGGTTCAACAGGCTGGCTTCTGTTTTCAGAGAGAGAAGAAAAGTTACCAAGACCAGACGCACACTGGTGGAAATGCAGCCGTGAAGCTCCTCGTCATTGTCTGGGGGGCTTCAACCAAACATGATAATTAGCAGTAATGCGTCAGTTTCACCAGCTCTTATCACCCAGATTAGGAGTCTGCCAGGATAAGCAGATCTTGAGCAGAGGTGATGTATGATATTGTGTTGCTGACTTTTGTTGTTAAATTCAATGACATGTTTCCTGTGGTGAGTTATTCTGGTGAGTTCATGGGAACCACGTTAGCAGGTTCCCATCGGATGTCTTGATATATTTATTTCTGGGATTAAACTGCCGGATGAAGCGACTGCGTTTACCTCTCTGAACTTCTGGTAGAGTTTAGTGGCATCTAATTCTGAAGGAGACAAGATGTCTTCGTTCTCTGGCAAGTCAAACACCTCGATGCTTTTCTCATCACCTGCCACCGCCGTTCCCGTCTCCTCGTCGTCTGTGGCATATTCTCCCGTCTGCTTCAAGAGAAAACTGAAAGTCAGTAACTTAAGTCTGCAGCTGTCAAAGCATATAAATCAGTGAGATGGTTTTTTTCTTCCTAAATTAACTAACAGGGGAACTTTATGGTAACATGATTTAACAGATGTGGTCATTTAATTCGATTTCAAATTCTTTAAATCAAACCTGGAGGAACAACAGACCAAAGATGGCCAAAACATGTCCTCGTCAATGACGACTCAGTCCCATCAGACGAAACAGAAGACATCAAAGTTTCCATCTGCAGTATTTTCTTTTTTTATTTATCACCTCTTACTTCCTGGAAGTGCATTTGCCCGCCTCTTCCAAAGCTACACTAGTCACAGCCCATCACATCGCACTCCCATACTCCATTTTGCTTGTCAAGCACCACCCGAAAGCTCTTTTTATTCTCCTGCCGACAGACTCTTCACATAAGTAATGCTATTTTAACACCACCTATTACATAAGATCTCAACAGCCCACCTGGTTTTCCCCAAACTTCGCAAAGCATTTGACAGTTTGGTGAGCTGATAAGCTTTAGGAACCTACCGGTAAAAATAAACCCCAGTACAGGCTGTGCTGACAGCTCTGTATGTTGGGTTTCCAATAGTCATCATCTCTCTGGATGATAAAAGTCACAAGAAACCATATAGTATTATAGTTTCAAGCTCTGAGGAGCAATCAGATCAGAAAAGTAGTTTAACATTTATGTTGTCAATAATGTTTTTTCTTTGAGTAACACTCATATTTAGAGATATTTGGAAGTATGAACTGCTTAAGAATAGAGCTGAGCATCTGAAATGGTGCTACTCCCTGAAAACACCAAAGCCTCCCCCGTCTCTCTTGATGCACTACAATCCATCATATACCGTGTTTCCATAGCTGCCTGCTCCCCCGACTTTATCGCTCATGCACGTAAATACTTCTGTGTCTTCAGAGTCCCACTTCTATTCTCCTTATTCTGGCCTCTATTTTTCTTCCCATCTCTCACTCTTTCCACACTTACCTCCCTCTATCTCCCACTCAGATGACAGCGCTTGCATGCAAAGCCAACATTTCGGTACTATTTCCAAAACAGGCTTGCTTGTTGCCATGGTACTATTATCCTATATTAAGGTCCCACTTACTGAAGGAGGACTTGAAAATTGATCATATGAAAGAAAAAAGTATTCTCAGGGGATTCAATCCTTATTTTGTGTAGTTATTACAACACAAAAACAGTGTTGGAAGACAAGGGGTACGAGGAGCAACACATCTCTTTTATCCATCTCTCCCTCAGTATCTTGAACTTTTCCTCTTGAAGCCTAAGATATTTTCATGACTGTGCAAGACATTTATTTCTAAAGATTTACCTCCAACTAACTGTAGCTTAGACGTATAATTTCATGAATGGATGTGTAAAATGTGGCCATGAGAGAAGAAATCTGCTACCGCCGTTGACAATTACAGATGTGGGGATTGTTCATGGCTGAGGTTGACTTTACTTTGCTTTTGCCATCATCATCCGTTTACACACGAACAATATAATCTGTATTTTAGACACCTAATTAGACACCTAGTTTGACAACTATCACACTTTTAATTAGCAATTCAACTATGGACATGAATAACAACTGGATCATTTCATAAAATATGTTTTATAGTGTGATTTCTTTGATGACGATGATGAAAATTGCATAAACTTTTAGCATCAGATCGGTTATTAAATTAGTTTAATACTTTAATTGATGACATGAACAACGGCAGCAACGTCATACTTTGTGTCTTAACATCCCGCTGTCTTCGCTTCGTGAATTATATTTCTATACGTTTTTATTTGTTCTTCTTGTTCCGGTAGTTTACCAATAAATGACTTGATATAATAAACACACAACATTAAATGATTAGTAAAATCACTGCTGTAATTTGAACCACAAAATAAGTTATTTCAAATAAATGTGCATATCTTTTTCAGTTTATTGCATGATAGAAAGTCAGAATAATAGTGACAGATGTGCATGAATAAGTGTTGGATCAGCATGGGCCTGCAGCTGAAGACGACACGGTCTGATCAGTTGGGAGGCGAGGCAGCACTCATTCCTCTGGGATCCCGACCAGAGCTCTCCGTCTCTGAGCTGTGCAGCTCCACAATGACCCACCAACCCACTGTACACTCTTTGTGTTATTTATGAACATATTAATATTGATGAGCCCTTGTTAATGCTCCATGCCTTTGTTGTGGTTTTTGTAAATGTTTCTCCTTATCAGCGTTTCTAATACAATCCATCGACTCATGGACTCTTTACTCACAGATCACAAGAGTAGTTTTAAAGTCAGCTGGAACCTACAGCAAGGACTCCTATTTATAAAGATATATATATATATATATATATATATATATATATATATATATATATATATATATATATATATATATATATATATATATATATATTTATTTATTTATTTATTTATTTATTTTTTATTTTTTTTTTAAATTGTATCCCTAATTGTATATTATTCTTTAATGGTATATTAAAATTGTAAAATAATAATAAGTGCAGCAATACAGCAAATTAAGAAAGAGTTCTTGCATGAACAGTAATATCTTGATCTCTTCTGCTTTATCCAAACTTATTAGTGTCATCTGTGTCCATTGGTGTAATTATGGAAATTCTTTTATCAGCATCCAGAGCCTGACAGGAGTCTGTTGAGGCCTGAGCAAGCTTAATTCACACAAGCAGAGCCTCAATTTCAGAAAGTCTTCATTAAAATAATGCAAGTAATGATGCTTGAGTGTAAATTCCAGCAGGATTACTGTTTTCCTCCTTCTGCAAGTAAAGATGCGCTCTTCTCGGTGTTACTACAGTGCATTATGTCATGTGCACAGACAGTGTGAGTTTGGTAATATGGCTCGCATCCACGGATGGCGTGAGTTGCACGGCTATGAAACCAGTGTGTGGTGGATTAAATGTGCTGTGAGCACGCAGCAGAATCGGAGAAGGAAATGCTGAGTGATGCAGCTCTCATGGCATCCTCTTAGTGTGTGTGTGTGTGGGGCTGTGTGGGGGTGTGTGGGTGTGTGTGGGTGTGTGTGCGGCTGTGTGGGTGTGTGTGGGTGTGTGTGGGTGTGTGTGTGGCTGTGACAGAGACAGTTTGTTGTGTTAGCAGAAGAGCCTAATGTCACTCAGCTTTATGAGGTAAATAAGCTAAAACCTCCAGTCAGCTGTCGTGAGAAAGCAGCTGATTTACATTAAGCGACAACTAGGAGCATCATTTTTCCACTAAAGCATTTCAGCTTTATTAGGCCATGATAATGCTGTTCTTACACCCTACAGTGTTACTCATACTGTATGACTGTGTGGGGCACCGTTTTAAGCTCCGTGCCATGATAATCTCATACACGTGTGCATATTCTTTTACAGCACTTGAAGGAATGTAGCATCTTCTAGACCGGCTGGTGCCGTGAGTCGCCATTACCTCGTCATCGTCAGCATCGTAGTGTGCGTACTGCTGTTCTAACAGCTCTCTTTGTCTCCTCTCCTGCTCCAGGGTCTGCTGGATGAGGGTGGCCACCTCGCTTTGCTGGCCTGGACGCTCTCGGCCAATCACGAACCTGTAACGACATGCTCCAGTCATAAACAGCTCTGGCAGTGCCTGCGTGGGGTCGACCACTCGGTGATTGCCTGACAGCTACAACATGAACACTGTGGTTTAATGGATTAACTTTTATAAGTACAGATGATAAAAATGTAATTTTAAAGCATTAAAATTCAAAACAGAATATTGCAGAGTGCTCTGACAGTTTGGCTCCTCTGGTACGCAGCGGCATTAAGAAGTAAAAGAGCTTTAACAAAATATTACAAATTTTAATATACACAACTTCATAGCTCTCATTTATCTTAATCTCGTAGTTCTTATTCTATTTGTCTGCAGCTCCAGTTCACTCTATGACGAAAAAGGCAAACATCCTCTCTAAACAGGAGAAATGAACAATATTATCAACATTTATTATAGTTTTTTGCTGACTTTTCACTGCTAGTACATCAGAATCTGGCCATATTCTCTCACATAGTCACATACAGTCATGTGTAGTGACAGTGTTGTGTATTTATTTAGAGAAACAACCACACAAGCGTGAGTGGGAGCATCAGTGGCCCTCAGTCACATAGCACTGACGACTATATTTGCTGACGTTTCAGGGCAGAGCCGGGAGACTGGATGTGCATGATAATGTGAAAAGCCAGTCGGCTCGGCCGGGCGGCCCGCCTTTATCCTGGCAGGGAATTAAACGGTGAAACCCACATGCTGTGCCTCCGAGCTATTGACCTCTGACTACTTGAATTACATGTAGCACCTGACAAAAGGAAATACTATATTCAAAACGTAGGACAAACGAGGGGGCTGATAAGCCTTTATCGCCGGATTCAATTTCCTCCAGATACAGATAGCGTCGAGTGGAAATCGTGTACGTGTTTGTACCGTACGTGTCTGCTCAGGTAATAAGACCAGTGGTAACTGGACAGAAAGAACAAAACCAAAAAAGAGAGAAAAGAGGGCAGAGAGATGTGTCCCTCTGTCCACGCTGTAACATTGCATGAGTCAGGATAAAATAACATCGTCTCCAAATACAACAAACAAATCTAAGCACAGAAACGTGGGAAATATGAATGCCAGCAGGGTAACAGTAATTGTGTGTGTGTGTGTGTGTGTGTGTGTGTGTGTGTGTGTGTGTGTGTGTGTGTGTGTGTGTGTGTGTGTGCGTGCGTGCGTGCGTGCGTGCGTGCGTGCGTGCGTGCGTGCGTGCGTGCGTGCGTGCGTGCGTGCGTGCGTGCGTGCGTGCGTGCGTGCGTGCGTGCGTGCGTGCGTGCGTGCGTGCGTGCGTGCGTGCGTGCGTGCGTGCGTGCGTGCGTGCGTGCGTGCGTGCGTGCGTGCGTGCGTGCGTGCGTGCGTGCGTGCGTGCGTGTGTGTGTGTGAAGGCCAATCTACTGTATGCTTGCAAGTGAGTGTTCACGATGGAAAAGGCAGGAAGTGGATTCCAGATAGGAGCTAATCAAGTGAATTCTATTCCCCTGAGCTCTTTTATACATTTCTAAAGGCCAGGCAGAAAAGAGCTCATGCTCCAGCAGAGAAGAGTGCTTGATCTACATGTGAAGGAACAACTGAAGGGCAGGATGCAGACAGAGAGGGAAAAAATATATGCAAACACACACACACACAAAGAGCGAGTGGGCGCTGGGTAAGCGAAGTCTCATACTTGAGCGAGCCGATGGACAGCAGGGAGGTCTGAGGAGTAGATGACCTGGAAACATGCAAGCCGAGTGTGTCTTGGCTGCTCCCTGCCTCCCCCTGTTCTCACACAGCCTCCCGGGATGCTGGATTTACTGAACTGTAGACACCTTCAGTATTGATTTACTTCATTTACTCAATTTAATAAAATCACAACTCGTAATTTACAAGCTGGCGCAGGCATTTGTCAAGATAAAACTGAACATTTTGTAGTTAGCGGTGAAATAGACCTCTGAGATAAGCGTACAGAAAATGATCCCGGTGCTGCAGGACGTCATCCTGATGGATGAGAGCCACATCCAGGAAGACGTGGAAGATGTATACCGCAAAGCTAATCTTGATTTTCTCGCGGTGCGTCTGCATTCCTGGGGCGGCAGGACACATCATTTTAGCTGGCAGGTGTTTGAGTACGTCAGCATCGGTGCACACCAGAGTTATTATAGTTAATAAAAACTGAGAATGAAACTGAAACTAAAAGTGAAAATAAAAATCCCCTTCACTAAAGATTTTCATAAAATAATAAAATAAAAACTAAAGTCAAAAAGCTAAATTAACTGAGATGAAGCTGAAGAGGTAAAGTTAACTTTGGTTTCATTTTCATTATGTCCCATGTTTCTTTTTTTATGTTTGCAGTTTAATTTTTTTAATTCATTCTTTGTTTTTAAATTCTGATTTCTCAAAATGAAGGATAAAGGATTTTGTACTGTACGGCATCGTTGATGGGATTCTTCCACCCGAGATCTTTCTGTAGATATGTGAGGCATTACCTCAAAAACTACTGATGCACTTTTTAAACCAACTAAATATAATCTGAAATAATCAAACTAAAAAAAAGAAAAAAATGGCAGACATGTATTTAAGCTAAAGATTTGGTGGATTACTAAAGTCTTATTTTAACTGTATCATCTCACAGTTTGATGGCTTTACAGATTATATCTGGTTTCTTTTTCATTTGAGTCTTTCTGTATAAAATTGTTTGGATAATCTTAACTAAAAACAATAGTACACATAGGAAACACTATGAATGTAACCACTATTATAGTAACACATGGTAGTAGTAACACATTTATAGTAACATCGCTGCATTTGTTCATTTATTACATAATAAGTAATTCAATATAAATATAACAAATATAATAGGTGGTGATATATTTAGTTGTAATTTCCTAAAACATTTGTGTACCGTAGTTTTTACTAAAGATTATCCCAGCAGGGCTAAATAAAGCTTCAGCCGGGGAATATTTCTGCCTTGGGTTAAGTCACACGTGGCTTTCCCCGGGTGTTTACGGGGCAGGATATGGTGTTTGTCACCTACTCAAAATAAACTCAAGCAGCCTTATTGACCAAAGAAATCATCTTACTCAAGTCTGCGACTTGAGGAAGAATCAAGCTACAGTGCCTTGCAAAAGTATTTGGCCCCTTTGAACTTTGTGACCTTTGAACTTTGTGACCTTTTGCCACATTTCAGGCTTCAAACATAAATATATAAAACTGCAATTTTTTGTGAAGAATCAACAACAAGTGGGACACAATCATGAAGTGGAACGAAATTTATTGGATATTTCAAACTTTTTTAAGAAATAAAAAACTGAAAAATTGGGCGTGCAAAATTATTCATTATTAAGTTAATACTTTGTAGCGCCACCTTTTGCTGTGATTACAGCTGTAAGTCGCTTGGGGTTTGTCTCTATCAGTTTTGCACATCGAGAGACTGAAATTTTTGCCCATTCCTCCTTGCAAAACAGCTCGAGCTCAGTGAGGTTGGATGGAGAGCATTTGTGAACAGCAGTTTTCAGTTCTTTCCACAAATTCTCGATTGGATTCAGGTCTGGACTTTGACTTGGCCATTCTAACACCTGGATATGTTTTTGTGAACCGTTCCATTGTAGATTTTGCTTTATGTTTTGGATCATTGTCTTGTTGGAAGATAAATCTCCGTCCCAGTCTCAGGTCTATTGCAGACTCCATCAGGTTTTCTTCCAGAATGGTCCTGTATTTGGCTCCATCCATCTTCCCATCAATTTTAACTATCTTCCCTGTCCCTGCTGAAGAAAAGCAGGCCCAAACCATGATGCTGCCACCACCATGTTTGACAGTGGGGATGGTGTGTTGAGGGTGATGAGCTGTGTTGCTTTTACGCCAAACATAACATCTTGCATTGTTGCCAAAAAGTTTGATTTTGGTCTCATCTGACCAGAGCACCTTCTTCCAGATGTTTGCTGTGTCTCCCAGGTGGCTTGTGGCAAACTTTAAACAACACTTTGTATGGATATCTTTAAGAAATGGCTTTCTTCTTGCCACTCTTCCATAAAGGCCAGAATTGTGCAGTATACGACTGATTGTTGTCGTATGGACAGAGTCTCCCACCTCAGCTGTAGGTGACCTCTGACCTCTGCAGTTCATCCAGAGTGATCTTGGCTGCATTTCTGATCAGTCTTCTCCTTGTATGAGCTGAAAGTGTAGAGGGATGGCCAGGTCTTGGTAGATTTGCAGTGGTCTGATACTCCTTCCATTTCAATATTATCGCTTGCACAGTGATACTTGGGATGTTTAAAGCTTGGGAAACTTTTTTGTATCCAAATCCAGCTTTAAACTTCTCCACAACAGTATCTGGGACCTGCCTGGTGTGTTCCTTGTTCTTCATGATGCTCTCTGTGCTTTAAACTGACCTCTGAGACGATCACGGTGCAGGTGCATTTATACGGAGACGCGATTACACACAGGTGGATTCCATTTATCATCATTAGTCATTTAGGTCAACACTGGATCATTCAGAGATCCTCACTGAACTTCTGGACAGAGTTTGCTGCACTGAAAGTAAAGGGGCTGAATAATTTTGCACGCCCACTTTTTCAGTTTTTTATTTGTTAAAAAAGTTTTAAATATCCAATACATTTCGTTCCACTTCATGATTGTGTCCCACTTGTTGTTGATTCTTCACAAAAAAATGCAGTTTTATATCTTTATGTTTGAAGCCTGAAATGTCACAAAGTTCAAGGGGGCCAAATACTTTCGCAAGGCACTGTACATGTAATCAATGACTGTTAATAAGAAAAATGTCCTGCTTTATGCCATTTGATAGGTTTTGTTCATATTCATATATTCACAGAGTTCTATACCTTCATATGATCAAACATGTCTGATAGCGTGGAAGAAATGCACAATCAATTGTCATGGATGAGAGTCGGTGAGAGACTAGTTTGTAGCATTATTATATTTTTGAAAAACATTTATACGTCACGTAAACCTACTAGTCTCTCTTCTCAGCTGTTGCTCGCTAGTGATAGTCACAACTACGGCACTAGACATCAGAGAGGTGTTTTCACCTGCCTAAACCTAAAACTGATGCCTTCAAAAAAACTGTGATGTACAGGGCAATCACATACTGGAACAGACTTCCACAACATTTAGTTTTAATTTCCAATGCAGTTGATTTTAAGAAAATACTTAGAAGAGCTGTAATGCAGAAAGAGGTTGTTGTAGAATGTGACTAATGTTTTTGTCAGTTAATTGTAATCTGTTAGGAGTTATGAATGTTTGATTTTCTTTATACTTTTTTGGTATAATTTCAAATTAGTTTGCTGAGTGAGGGCATCATTACTATATTGATATATGTTTTATTTTTGTTTACTTTTGTATGTATTTTATGTTTGTTATATTTTAATTCATCATTCTTTGTCATGTAGGATAATAGTTCTGGTTTTCTTTTTTCTTTGGTAGATGTGTGAATGTATATATTATATTTGTTCTTTAATTGTTTTTTGTGTAATTTTTTTAAATTGCATTGTAATTTTTAACAGAATAGAAGAATAGTCGCTGCTGAGGTCGTGACTAATGGGTATCTACAATAAATAAATAAATAAATAAATATCGACGTGTAGAAAGCAGTGAACTCAGATCTGTTCAGATTTCAATATTTGAGTCTAGTTGACAGCAACACCGCTCCCGTTAATAAAGCTCAAACCTTTAGTCTGAATATTAACAGCTAATACCGCAGCTTTAAATCCCGTCAGAAGAAAAAGTTCAATTGAAATGCAGCATTAAACGGCCAAGCTGCACTTCACTCCTAGTCTGTTTAGGATTATTGAATAAGCAGGAAACCCCATGCCACTGTTTCCCAACCCTGGTCCTTGTGACCCACTGCCCTGCATGCTTATGTTTCACACGATCGCATCAAGTCTGTGCATGACCCATTAATGTGATTTATTTGTGTGTCGGAGAAAGAAACGCTTGAAACATCCGAGACAGTGGCTCTTGCAGACCACCACTGGAAAACTAACCGATGTAGTGAAGTATTCCACTGTCTATGACGCATGCTGTGTTTCAAATTCAACAATATATACGTGACAGAGCTATACATCACTGGGTTTTATAGTCAGAGTGGTGAGGCGAGCCTTTTGTGTGAAACCCAGATCGTCTGCTGCAGAAAATCAGGGTTAAATTTAGCCTAAATGGCAAATCTAGGACAGTTGGCCACAAAACCTCTGGTGATCAGAATAAGTGAGAGCAGGATTTATCAAAGAGGAGGAGGTGGAGGAGGCGGAGGAGGGGGAGGGTGTGGAGTGAGTGAGACATGATGGAGAAGATTGAAAGAGTGAGAGAGAGAAGAGAGGGGCAGGAAGAGTGAAAACAAGTCTTGTGTGAGAGTCATCATTATAAGCTTGTTCAAACTTGTCGAAGACTAGACGTTTATTAGCTGGATTCAAAAGTTCTTACGCCTCAGAAACAAATTAAATGTAGTGTTAAAAAGCTTGGCTGAAACTCTATTTAATGGTGGCAGATGGATCTCGTTCAAGGCTGCCTCGCCTATACAGCCACATCCTGGTGTGTGGAAAACCTTCACTGTCAATATTAGCTAAGCAAACAGCATCTACCGCACCAGCAGTCTGTCCTGATATGAACAGACGTACTTCAGCTGCCAGCTTCACCCCCAACAATGTCTCTCCACGCAACCGTTTGTGTTTCCACTGTCCACTCCTACCAGAATATGACTCAAGATGTGTTTTGGGATTATTTAACACCAACAGGTGTGGCGTGTAAATACATTGAGAAGAGTTAGGTAGAGGAGAAAAGGTGGACGATCACAGAATGCTGAAAAAAAAACCAGAGGAGGAAGAAAGACTAAACCACACCAAAGAAAAAAACGAGGAGAAGAATCAGTCGGAGGCCGAGATTGCAAGCAGTTGCCAAGGACAGCTTGAGCTTTCCAAATCAAAGCTGCACTGCTATGCTTTCAGCGTTAGTGTGCGTGTGCGTGTGTGTGTGTGTGTGTGTGTGTGTGTGTGGTGTTACTTCCAAATGCTCTCAGCAGACCCCAAGCCAGAAGCTGCTCAGCGTGCTTCACACTGAGAATGGTGGCTTATGGGGACATTTTTATAAACTTTGCAACATGACAGCAGGACTTGAGTGAATTCAGAATCGCACTGCTCGCTGCTGTCTGCTCAGATGTCAATGATCAGAGCCGAGAAAAGCACTTTAAAATCCTACCAGCGCCTGAGTGTTTCCTGAAAAACTTCCCTGCTCAGTCAAACCTGCACGTCTCAAGCTCTGAGGAAACTCTTCAACTAAATAAAACTCCTGCTATTGTGACTCGCTGACTTTGTCATTATGGTCATCAACATTACATTTTTCAATCACATAGTATGACGGGTAGTATCAGAACCCTGTTGTAACTTAATGAGGTTTTACTACGCACGCAGAATCAGTTTATGTCTTTTTAAAAGGGACAAAAAAGCAAACTCAAACTGATTATTAGTCAGCAACAAACAACGCTCTGAGTTTGATTGTGTCTAGTTCTTACCGAACCACTCCTGATGTGTTCCTGAGGACGGAGGCAGCAAAGCTTTGAGTGACACCAACCAGACTGGTCCCATCCACCTCCACGATCTGGTCATTCACCTTGATCCTGGTGCACAAAATCAGCAACATCACACAGCAGTTTTTGCACCAAAGTCTTTATTTTGAATAGTTTTGCTCGTTTGTATTTAGACTGTAAGTGAGATGGAGTTTGTATCTTTGCAAGAACTGAAAGAGTGGAAAAGGTTAAAAAAAAAAGTGTCTGTTAAGTCCAAAACATAAGCAGAGACTATCAAAGTGACATTCATGCAGAGCATCTGAAACAAACAGGAATGTTGTATATCATAATACTATTTCCAACATTGCAACAGCACTTTTTCCCCTTCATGCATTTCCTCTGTGATATCTTGAGACTGCTGCCTCACCAAGAGACAGAAAAGATGAGGCTCAAAACCTAGTAGGAGGGTTGATAAGGACACGGGGGCCTGATAGCCTTTCGCCCTGGGCCTCAACACGTCCTGGATTACTCCTCTGATGTGGAAACAATGGAAGGTCACGTAAGTTCTTGGCCCGACGTGTAACTTCAGATGAAAATGTATTCATTCACTGCAGATTAGCTGCATGCAAACCACCTTAAAGAAACATTCTTGCTATATATTCAATTCAAATCAGGTTGGAGGAAAAAAGAATAACAAAAGAGTTTTAAAAAGATTGAATGTAGCTTGTGAATATTTTCTTCCGCATATGAATAACACAAAGCTCCATCTCATTATTTTTCATCCAAACTGCTTATTATTCTGATACTTCAACGCTTGAAGGGACAGCAGTGCAGACATGTTTTGTTTTGTTTAATGTGAAACAAACTCCTTCAGCTTCCACTGCTGTGCTCCTTCTGGATCACAGTGAGGCTGGAAATGTAGATCTACCGTTCTGCCGTCACAAGTCTGTGTCATTTTCACGCAGTCATTTTCTTGATTTGCACGATGAACCTTTCACTGACGGACCCAAATCTCCACTTTAACGCAAAATATAACATTATTAAATACATCTTGACTACTTTAGTTCTTTCTGAACAGTTTCTTTACAGTTCAGATCTTAGCAGGATTTCCTTGCAGTAAAACAGCTGCAAAATGATTTTGGATATTTTGGCCCATTTAAGAAATATACGGAGCCCCTAAAGGGACATGGATTTTAATTTTTTTATATAATGAGTTTTACGTGCGCACGTGAAACCTTTAAAGGAGCTTGAGGCCGGATTGTTGCAAGATTTATGAAAAAAATCTGTATACATTTTAAGTTTTCTAGTAATAATGTCAGATGAAGTGTTCCAAACCCAAAAGAATGAGCCCTCTAGCGTATCTCTCCTTTGCCTTGAACAGGCTGTGTGCTGCAAAATGTGCTGCAATTCGGTCCCGAATTTCCCGCGCTGTCCTGTGGATGTGACGTCACATGACGCTGCATGTGCGTTCTCCCCGTTCTCCCGTGCCGGCTTCACTGTTGGCTGCAGTACCCCCAACGGCCGTCGTGGTGAAGGGTGGCGCTAGAGAGTCTCATTTCTTAAAAGGAGCCTCAAGCTCCTTTAAGTGAGCACGTAAAGTTGTTTACGTGAGCACGTAAAACGTTCATGCACTCACTAAAAAGTTTCACGCGCTCTCGCAAAACTTATAAGTGAGCGCCTAAAAGTTGTTCTACGTGAGTGTGTAAAAACAAGTACATTGGGAGTATTGCTGGAACAGGAGACCATCCAGTTGCGCCCTGCTCTGTTTATGAATGGAAATGACATTACAGGATTTAGCTGAGCTATATTTTAACCTGGGACTCCATTATAAGGACATTGCCACTTTGCTTTCAAGTAAACAACTTTACGTGCTCACTAAAGGTTTTACGTGCGCGCGTAAAACTCATTATAAAAAAAAAAAAATCTGTGTCCCTTTAGGGGCTCCGTAGAAATAAGCTCAAAATTAAAAAATAAAAGAATTCTTACAACTGCTGCAATAACCTTTGTCCTTTAAACTGCTTTCAGGGTGTATTGAAGGTGCTGAGGAGGATTTATTATGACTGTGACTCCTTCCACATAAAACACAACTGTCACATGGATGGGTGTAGAGGCATCGCTGTGACAGGTGGAGACGGAGAAGCAGCTCAGACGCTTCTTCTGACCTTCACCGAGTCTAAAATCTTCACGTGTCTCCAATGGTTGTTTGTATAGATTAGATTAAATTCAACTTTATTGTCATTGCACATGTCAAAAGTACAGGGCAACGAAATGCAGATGTATACAAGTATATAGTATTTTTTTTTTTAAATCTACAAGGAAACCATGAGAAATTGATGTCAAATAAGGATGTTATTTAATGCAAATACAACTACAGTAAATGCACACCAGACAACCTAGTAACCCTCATGTGACATCAGCGCAGTCGCAGAGGGTGGAGCGAGCCTCGGCCATCTCCATCTATCTGTCTGCCCGGGAGTGAGTGTGTTGGTGCGTATCAGACCATTAAGTTCCCCTCAGCAGTAGATAGGAAGCTTCCAGCAAGAGGTAATGACCTGAGGAAAATACATCCCTGTGTGTGGAGAGTGTGAGCACTTAAACGGTGGATTGGACGTGCAAAAGCTCTCCAAGCTCTTCAGTTTACAGTACATTCCTCTCATACTGTGATCAAAGTTTGTTGTTAAATTCAAAACAAGCACAGAGCCAGATTCACATTCAAGGAAAAAGCTGTTTTCTGAGACACAAAAGATGCAATCAATACTATTTTGTTAAATAAGACCCTGCTTGAACTGAGAGAGAGAGAAGAATCGGATTTAAAACCTCAGGAAATGAAAGCATCTGTGAGAGAAATGACACAGGCTTTAACAAAAAAAATCACCACATGCTGTAATCAGCATGGTAACAAGCTGAGAGTGACAAGTATAACGTTTTTCTAATACGCACATCTAATTTACAATGTTAACTATGTTGGTATTAGCGTGATGGGGCTCATTAGAAGCTAATCTCCTCAGCTATATACATAAGAAAGTGAGTGATCTGGGGGCGAGGGCCAAGATTTTGGGTAGCAGAAGCTTTCTGGTTTGGAGTCTGTTTACTGTATATTCAGAGTTAGGCCACGTTTACACGTAGCCGGGTATTTACAAAAACGGATATTTTCCCCTCTACGTTTTCAAAAATATCCTCGTTTACACGGACCCGCATGAAAACGCTGTTAACGTCATGCCAGCCAATCAGAATCCTGGAAAAAACATCAACAAATGACATGTGTAACTTCCAGTTAAGGCTGATTTATGGTTCCGCGTTACACCAACGCAGAGCCTACGGCGTAGGGTACGCGGCGACGCACACCGTACGGCGCGCATCGCCCGTACCCTACGCCGTAGGCTCTGCGTTGGTGTAACGCGGAACCATAATTCAGGCTTTACTTCCAAGACGCTACGAGAGTCTTTCGTTTTTGAGTGACAGAGAAGTGGAGTTACTTTTAAGTGTGACTTTAGAATATAAAACAGGTAAAATACAAGAAAATGTTGACGGTGGCCAATCTAATTGTAAACACAGGTCGCACACATGACGCTGGTGAGTTTCTGGTGCATAATGTGACGTTCTGAAGCCTAAATCTCTGTTTTCCTCTGTTTTCCTCCGTTTTCCTCCGTTTTCCTCTGTTTAGACGCAAACGTGAAAACTGAGTTTTTGAAAATCTCCATTTTGGCCGGAGTTTTCAGAAATGATCGTTTTTGGGGGCTTTGAGCTGCGTTTTCGTGTAAACGAACGGCCAAAACGCATGAAAACGCCTCCGTTTTTGCTCCGTGTAAACGGGGCCTTAGTGACCACATATTAGATTGGGGCTGAGATAGTCTGCAGGTTGATAACACTGTGATGATGAGTGTATCCACATTCAATAAGTTTTTGAACAAAACAAGAAGTCTTGGCCGTTATCTGCTGGCAGCAGCTGACACCAGAGGCCTCAGAGGTTTGGCCGTCCTGCCCAGAGACTACATGCAGACACCAGCCAGCTGGTTCCAGACTAACTGGCCCTAAAATCAACTAGACATCACCCTCTCGTGCATGAGCATGATAAATATCAGCCAATACAAAGATTGCTCTGGGTCAAAATTAGTTACTGGCTGCCATCCCAAGAAGAGAATAGCTAACATGAGTAAAACTTTAAGCGAGCTCAGTTTATCCAGCAGAACGGCTCATGTCATTACAGTTATGTAGCCATTAATTATTTCCACCGCAGCATCAAGACGGATGGATGGTGGACAAATGAGAACCACAAACTTCTTCTAAAATTTTCAACTTTCCTTAGTTACGACTCTTTGGAGTCTTTGGACTCTTTGGAGTCAGTGAAACTGTCATCTTAGAGCAGACCAGCCTCTCTTCCTTCAGACAAGCAGCTTCTTCTCCCCTTCTCTCCCCCGTCTCTCTCCACTTGTTATATTTTAACCAAACTCACTGTCGTTTCCAGAAGACCTTCAGCCATGTCAGCTGCAGTGCTCAAAGGGAAGAATTAATCCCGAAAGGAAAAACACACCTACCGCAAACTTCCCCAGTGCATCAGGCTTGCCATCCTGTGAGAGCTTACACCGTTCGCTCCTCTCACCGAGCCGTGCGGCCTATCGGTGGTTTATTCAGTTAACATGCAACCTGAACCACATTGACACACTAATAGGTGGAAGCTTGTTATTTCGAGGCAAGAAACCACAGCTTGCCTGGTGAGAAGCTGTCATACCCTTTACCCTTGGCTGAGCGCTTACGCTGCACTGTTCACGCTTTTTAATGCACTCACAGATGCAGCACCCGGAGATGGACACGGAAGGGGAAACATGGGAAATTTCTGCAGACAAACTCTTTTAAACCTAGAATAGAAGAGGCATCTATACTCTGATGTAATATCTCTGTCACACCATCCACCTTCAGTTTGTACGTGTACACACACACACACACACACACACACACACACACACACACACACACACACACACACACACACACACACACACACACACACACACACACACACACACACACACACACACACACACACACACACACACACACACACACACACACACACACACACACACACACACACACACACACACACACACACCGTCCTGTGTCAGACCGGTGCAGCAGTGGACCTAATCCGAACCCCTGCTGTTAAATCTGACAAGGACAAGCGTGACCGCGTGAGCAAGTAAACCGGAGTGTAGAGGTCAGTGGCAGAAACAAAATCCTTTTTTAACTGTTGGCAACGCTTTTTTTAAGAAATGTGTCTCTGGTCCTTTTTTTTTTTTCCCAGTCAGAACTGTAGATAAGAACCACGTCCTCACCTGCTGTCTCGCTCAGCAGCTCCACCGTCAATGACAGTCTTGACAAAGATGCCAAGTTTCTCCAAACCCGCATCAGCACCAACACCCATCCCGATGATACTGATGCCCAGGCCGTCTTCATCTAGAAACACACAGGTACAAGTGTTTATGCTGATGTAGGGCTGGGCGATATGGACCAAAAGTCATATCTCTATATTTTCTAGCTAAATGGCGATACTCAATATATATCTCGATATTTTTTCTGTGCCTTAATTGGGGTTTCCCCCAAAGCATTATAGCATAGCATCTCTGTTAGCTTCATGTTTTTCTGAGGCAAACCCTTAAAAAAAACAGTCAGTTTTAATACAAAGCCTCGTGCCAAAATATCACACAGGTTCCTTTGTTAACAGAGGTCTGCACAATATCAAAATGTATAAAACAAATGAAATAAAAATAAACTGCCGCATATATAGAATAAAAATGCTTCTTGAATAAAATAAAACAAATATCCCTTTCCTGCATAACAATTAAATTAAAATACACTGTGCAATTAATACAATGTAGACAGTAACAGGCAGACTTTTCCACTGAGGTTGACAGTTGTGCAAATAACAAAACATTTGTGCAAATCTCAAATAAAACATTCAAGTCAATTTGTCACAAAATAAGCTATATCAAAATCATTAAAAAAAAAATGTAAAAAAAAATTATTTTTTTTTTCTTTTTTTTTTAAATCGATATAAACGATATTGTCTCGTACCATATCGTGTTTGAAAATATATCGACATATATTAAAATCTCGATATATCGCCCAGCCCTATGCTGATGTTTTTATTTCGTGTGACGAAGCTTTGTCTTTCATCTCCTAACTTTCCAGTCAGTTTGGATTCATCCAGTCCAACCGCCTCGAGCTGCATCATGTCGACCGAGCTATGAGGACACTTGGATGAGTGAACAGATTCAAACATAACCGGGGAAAGACACATCTACCTTCAAGACATGTGCTGGCCTTCTCATTAATAGGAAATATGCTGGATGAGGAGTTCCCTTCATCCATCCCCATCCTGCATTAAATATTCACGAGCTTTTCCGATTGCGTAACGGAGGAATTCTACGACGTGAAGCCTCTCTGTTTTAGGTTCTTGGCAGTTATGATATGCAACATGGAAAATATCTCAACGGAACAAGAGAAGTGAAGAAGAAGCGGGGGAACTGATGACGCATGCATCCTGAACGCAAGTATGCCGGGGGATCGCGACAAACTGTGCCCTTCTGTGCTTTTACTGCTTTTACTGTATTCTAGCAAGAGATGTGGTGAACCGCTGCCGAAGAAGAAAAAACGAAGAAAACATCTTTAATACCGGGAGGAAAAACCACCTTTTAATCATAAAAGACATCCTATGATGTTCTGTGTGGGTGAGTCTGTCACTTGGGTGTAATAGGTATCTCAGAAAAACCCTTTCTTAATTAAGATGTACTTAGATATTTCTTTTTCCCCACCTTTCTCCAGTTCCACAGGGAAGAGCTCCAGTTTCTCCACCCTCTTCTCCAACTCGTACTCAGCAGAGGAGGCCACAGGATCCACCTCCTCATTACGGCGGTCATAGTCCTCGTTGGAGTAGGTGTTGAAAACCTGAAGAGAAACACGTGAAAATGGCAGTGAGGACGCATGAATGAGCATCGAAGCTCGGGTCACTGAGACAGACTAGACTGAAAGCACTCATTTTGAAACCTTAGTTCAGTTTTTATAACAAAATACAGCCTGTGTTAGGAGGATTAGGGCTGGGTATCGATTCAAATGTCAAGAATCGATTCGATTCCGATTCTTAATATTCAGAATCGATTATCATGATTCTATTCGATTCGATATTGATTTGGCTTAGTGTTATTTAAAATGTTTTTTGAGCTGTTGCCTGAATTATATGACTAAGAAATAAATAACTCAAACAGGCCTTTCAATATCCATTTAAAGTGCAAAAAAGAAAGAAATTGCAACAGTTCATGCAGTAAACAAATCCTTTTAGCTTATCTAATTTATTCTGTCACTACGCACACATATTGCCATGAAGCACCTGGCATTTTTCAGAAGTGTCATGACAAACTGTGTGTCCGACTATTGGGATTAAAGTTCACCTGGCGAAATTGATGGGAAAAAGAAATAAAAAAGGGAAAAAAAATCGATCTTTAGACATAAGAATCGATTTTTAGGAATTAATATGAGAATCGATTTCGAATCGAAAAATCGATTTTTTCAACACAGGCCTAAGGAGGATGTTTAAATTTTTCTTCTTCATTAATGCCGTTTCTAAAGCTAAAACCCTAATGCAATCACAACATATACTGTGATATAACATATAATGTGACTAGCTGCTGCCATCCTTACGATGAGGGCAGTGGTCACTCAGCAGGCAAGGGGTTCAACGCTGTTATCCTGCAGTACAGCGACACAACACATCCTTTCAGTTTTAGCTTGAAACAAAGCTAAGAAAGCCGTAGTAGGAAAGGCTTTCATAACAAATCCACAACTACAAAGGCGAATCAGCCGACTGCAAGCTCCAATGCAGATAAACATAACATGGTGATGGAGGACAGGGATGCCTCTCCTCCTCCCCTCAAGAGTCAGCTGTCACTTCACATCTCATCTCCACCGACCGTTCCCACTGCTCTCTGCACCGAGCAGGAAGGGCATGAGGGTAGAGAGCTGTGTACAAGCTGACTCAAACATGTGTGCTCTTGTCACATCTGTAGCATGGCGCTCTGCAGAAAACTGGCTGCTGGTACCAAAGAGCAAAGTGAATGGGTGCTGTTTACACAGACAGATAAACAAGTGTGATAGTGCAGAGACGTGTTTGCATGGCCTCTCCACCCTCTTTGCAGAGAGTAAGTTGCATCTGTACATGCACAACGGACTGGAGTCACAAATGAGATCAGTGTCATTTGCCACATTGCATATTTTCCTATAAAGAAAAATTACTTTGCAAAGAATGAATCAACTATTCAGCTGAACAATGTGAGCTGTCAAGAGTGATTTACAACGCTGCATGCTCTTTATGCCTGATGATCGATGAGGCTTAAAAATACAGCACGTGTATTGATTAAACCCTGGAGCCAGATTTCTTTTGATCATTTGGGGGATACGTGTGCATGCATGTGCTTTTACATTAGCAGAAATGGTGTGATATCTTAACACTTTGACAAAAGCAGAGTGCTGTTGTTTTTTTGTGAAAAATACCAAGAGTGAGGCCTAAAGCATTTAAGTTTCATGACACCAACCCTGTTGAAATGCTTTCTCTTTAAACTACACATTCTCAATGCAGTAGAAGATGTTTGGATAATAGCTTACCACATAATGATGATATTAGAAAACTAGAGTAAACATGGAAGTGGCATTCTGTTATGGAGACGGCACGCTTGCTGCCGATAACAGCCCGGCCAACTTAACTTAGCAAGATACTGAAAGGTTGTTGTTTGTTTGTTTTTTCATCCTGTCCTTTGTCTGATCCAGAGATCTATCCCTGCCATCAATGATTTAGTCTGATCAGCAGCCCTGCATTATTAACACTTGCAAAAGCATAACATGCACGCATGTACAGCAGACGCAATCACACTCAGAATGATCAAACATGCTGCATGTAGGCAAAGGCAGACTCACAAGTACTAAGTAATCTGTTGAACACACACACACACACACACACACACACACACACACACACACACACACACACACACACACACACACACACACACACACACACACACACACACACACACACACACACACACACACACACACACACACACACACACACACACTTAACATAAAATACACATTCAAACACAACACATAGACTGCTGACAAATGCTAACACCAGCACTTCTACTGTCCTGGATGTCCTGGACCCAATGCCTCCATTGGCAGACAGTACATCCTCTAATGGCCTCTCAGTCAGTGTGTTATCCACAAACACATTAGTGCGTATGTGTGCGTGTGTGTGTGTCTGTGTGTGTGTGTATCTAGCCACTTGAGCGAGACTGAGGTCATGAAGGAAGATGAGGACGGATGAGGGCGGATCTATGAGGGAAGGCAAGCAGAGAAGAGACGGCGATGGAGAAAGATAAGTAAAGGGCACAAGAGGCATTTCAACAAATCTGAGACACATGAACTGAGAAGGAAAAGGATGGAGAGGAGAGCCCTGGCATCACAGGGAAAATGACAAACCACAGACAGAAAGAGAGTGTACTAACGTATAGAGCCAGACTGCCCGTACCGTTAGGAAGTATCTACACAAGACTACCACAGATTATCTCCATCCTGTCCAAACATTAACTTGCTTCCTCGAGAGAAAATTGCTCCAGTTCATCAACTGAGTAAACATTAACACTTCAAAAGCATAAACACAATTCAAAAATGTATTTAAAGATAGAAAAAAAAGGGCAGAAAAGCTTGCTGAAATAAAGGACAATGAGTGGACATGTTTGTGCTCTCTGACTGGACTGTGTTCTGGGGAAAGAAGTACTTTTTGTTCTGGATAAGATTGATGACACTGTTGGAAATGTGAAGCAATAAGTAGGGTATGATTTGGTACATGAGACGGTGAGGTTGTGCTTAACCTTGACAGAATGGTGGGTTACTTCTGCACGCTTTTATTACTTCTGCTCTTATTGCTAAAGGGAGGTGAAAAATGAGCAAAGACTGAGCAGACTGGTAGGGGCCACTAATGGCTACGCTCAAAACCACTTGCATTTTAAGTGCCACTAAATTACCTACGTCCGGCTCATTCAGTGTGTGTGTGTGTCTAACCGACTAACTGTAATAATTACTAATCGAATTTCATGTACAACCTGCAAACCAAACCAAACCTGACAGCTTCACCAAACACAATCTGATGCATAACAACGTATAACAACAACATAATCAAATAAACTGATCCGTGAAAGCTACAGTCAAAAATTAGGTTTTCACTATCCGTTAATAACTGTGAAAATGGGGGAGGTTTGACGTGCTATTTTTTCCCCTTTTAGATACGGCCAACCTGTGATGAAGCACATTAAGATGCTCAGTACAAATTCTGCTGAAGGTCTGGAGGAATCCTGGAGGATTCAACCTGGCACCAGAACCAGGTACCAGATGTGTAAATATATTCATCTGCACTTTCTTTCAGGACAATTTCTTTCGGGTTTAACACATTATTTTAGGTCTATTTTAGATCTTTCCTCACTTTTATACTACTTATTCATCCACCAACTCTTCTAACTCAAAAACCACAAATGCTCAGCAACGTTGGCTCTCAATGACTGCGTTTACATGCAGTCAATAACCCTTTTAAAACCCAAATATTGGCAATAACCCGAATTTGCACGGCCATGTAAACACCAATAACCCCTTTGAATAACCCGAATTTGCACATATTCCGGTTTTTAAAAACCGGAACAGGAATTTGTTTTCTGCGCATGCTCTGTTTGCAAGGAATCCTGGTCTTTTGAGTCCAGGAAGTTCTTATAAACACGGTGAAACGCAAGCCCACGCCACCCCTTTGGAGTGAGGAGGAGACCAATCACTTCATAAATGTAATGAAGGATGTGAACATTGTGGCATTTGTAGACGGTAGAAAGTACCGGGATAGCGAGATTTACAAGAAGGTGAGCGAAAAGTTGCGCGAAGCAGCATTTGTTTGAGAACAGGAAGAAGAAGCGGAAATGATGCTAATTGCGTCATCACATTCTCCGCACGTCGCTGGTTTGATCGGGATATCCTGAATTATTAATTACCATGTATACAGGGATAACCCTGTTTGCTCACGCATGTAAACGGAATATTCCGAATGTTTCAGTAACCGGAATATTAGCAATAACCCGAATTTTGACTGCATGTAAACGTAGTGTTTGACTTCAACAACAGGTCCAGGGAGCAGCGGTTCTGCTTGGACAGGCAGCCTTCTTGCCTTGTTTTGAAGTTTTAAGTTGGGACAAAAGTAGTTTGCTTTGATTCCTTGAAGCAATTTTATCGCTGATGCTTAGATACCTCTCACTTCATAGAGGAGCCTTTCACAATCCTTGTGTTTGTCTGCAGACAAGGCACATACAGATCACATATCTGTTTAGCGCTTATATGAATGTGCTCGGTTGACATGTCAGTAGATGAAAGCGTTCCTGCTTGTGGAGAAGGAGAACTTCAAGAAACGTCAGGACATTTTTATGGTGATTAACTCGAGAGCCACGCTGTTGGCAGCCCTCAGCTTTAGGCTAAATATAAAACAGCTATTGACCATTTCTACATGCTGAGTCACGTTCCAAGTCTCTGGCTTTTTCTGCTGAACAACACCCCTCAGCTTCCTCTGTTGCATCAGCTGATGGAGGAGAGTAAGCTGAAGGCTAAAACTGAGACATGCTTGAGGTGAAAGGAAG
Source organism: Cololabis saira (assembly GCF_033807715.1). Lineage (NCBI taxonomy): Eukaryota > Metazoa > Chordata > Actinopteri > Beloniformes > Belonidae > Cololabis > Cololabis saira. The sequence goes on along the minus strand of NC_084601.1, from coordinate 14,501,350 downwards.
GAGAATCTGGAGGTAAAATAATAAATAAATGAATCCGAGAAAATGAGAGGGCCGGAGTTAAAATGGGACCAGGACAAAAAAAAAAAAAGAAAGAAGAATATGTAGCTTTGTAGAGAAAATGGAGAAGTACTAAATGTAAGGAAGACAATAACCATCACGATAGAGAGGGAAACAAAATGAATCATATGATTCATGACCTCCAGCTGTTCCAGACAATGAGACTATTAAAGATGAAACAGGGGATAAGAGAAAAATAAAGAAAATGAAAGGAGGAGTGGCTGAGGCCGGGGGCAGTTTGCTCTGGGGTCGTCTGCGTCCTTGCTTAAGACGGCACGGCGCCTATTTCCAGGCGAGCAGCCTCTGATGGCATTAAACCGGCCCTTTGGTGTCTCTGTGCCAGTGCTGTCACTCATCCTGTCCTTTCCAGAGAGTGGACGTTGCCCAGGGCGATGGGAGCGTGGAAAAGCCCAAGAGAAATGTTCCCAATACTGTGGCAAAAGTCCAGGAAAGCCTGCGGTGGATTAACTACTGCCTAGCACACGCGCGTCACCCACCGACCTGATTCACTCTGCCGCACAAACACCTCAGCCGCACTTGCAGTTGGTTACCGCTGCCTGTGGCCGCCGTCACGCGCAGATGCAACGCCGGGCTGGTGAGCTGACAAGTGCTAAGGGAAGTGTCGGGATTCTGTGAGAACCGGGGCGGTGTCTGATGGTGGCGATAAGTACTGTATGACTGACACGCATAAAAGGGGCTGAGATGGGAGGAAGAAAAGTGAGAAAAGAGAAGAGAAACTGAGATATTCACACTGCAGTTTTATACTGAGATAAGTAGAGGCCTACAGGAATTTATGCCTGTCTGTCATCTTGACGTGCATCATCCCTCATCGGAGGATGCGACGCTGACACAGAACACCACAGCGGAATAAGTCAGCATTTTATTTTTTACTTCTCATACAGTTTCTGAATGCAAAATAGATGCCCACATCATTCTCAGAAGTGGAGATATGAATAAGATGTGATACAGAGTTTAATTTTCATTCAACTTGAGGAAACTTTACACATTTCTGCCCTAAGCAACGTGTTTCGGCCTACTGCTTATGCCTTTGCCATGCCATGACACCCATCAACAACCAAGCCACCGGCCAACTTCACTGGGAAAGAGACAAAGAGACGGAGGGAGGAGAGGGGCCATCTTAAAACAAGGGGGCAGAGAAAATTATCATATACAGTGAGTAGGAAGCGGGAATAAGAAACAGCGCAACAACATGTTGCTTGTTGCAGCACATGCCCACTTGCGATTATACATTAATTATGCTACAAAAATGACTCTGTAGACTGTGGTACTGTGTATGAAGCATAGTAATGACTCTGTTTGATCTGCACAATTGTGAATGTTTGTTAGTGTTACATCCATTTCACTGGTTTATGTTTCTTATTGGGAGGGAGTGTGCCTGGTAAACAAGCACATTGTGATATTACAGCAGTCAGAGCCTTCCTGGGCTCCGGCTTTGGAAACGCTGAGAACAGCGTGTCACTGAGACACTGAGACTGTTCTGTGCAGCTTTTCACTGGAATGACAACTGACAATCATTAGCACGGGGCCAGATTGGGGAGGTGGGCGCTGGATGATAGTTCGTGACACAGACTTTTACGTGGCAATGCACTGGCCTCTAAATGCACGACACACGTCTCGCCTTTCCAGGATCGTTAAAAATGCACGCCCGAGGGAGGATCGGGTGGCACCGAAACAAGCAAACAAAAAACACAACCGCATTAATAATGGAGGGGCTAAGATATTAATACACTAAAAATACTAACACACACACACACACACACACACACACAAAGATCTGAGTCTAAAATTGCACCTGACAGATATGAAAGAGGGAGGAAAAAAATAAAAATCCACTGGCACGTCTACATGAAAACACAGAATTTCATTGGAGAGCTTGGACTGAATAACACATAAAGTGCTGATTAATTGTTCATGCTGACCTTTTGTTTCCATGGGATACACACTGGTGCTTTACTACGAGAAATGTTCAAATTATATTCATACGCTATTTTGAATTAACGCTGGTGCGATACCACTATAAATACTGATGACAATTATCTATTCTCTGTTTACCTGATTACAGTTGATCACAGGGAGGATAACAGCTGTGAAACAGGCTGCCATTCCATCACAATGCAAACACAGAGACGGGGACGACTGTGCACACTCCCTCTCATAACTACAGACGGTTTAGATAAATGAATTAACTGATGATGACGCCTATTTGGACTGTGGGAGGAAGCTAGAGCACCTGGAGCACCAGAAAAGGCAAACAGGGTGCCCAGAGAAACGTCTCCATCTGACCGGCATCGTCCAGCTGACTAGTTACGCATGTCTAACGGCAACTGGCTGCTTAACCTTGGAATAAACAAATATGCATTAAAGAATTGTTTACATTTTATCTACCTTTCAAAAATGCTAAGATTCTGCAGTAAAGATTAGGAAAAAAAATTCTGGAAGTTGATTTGACATGTTTTTTTTCCTGTCCTCAAAGTGCTGCTCAACCCACAATCTAATGGACTTAGATCAACACTGCAGCTGGGATGTAATGATTCAGAAAGGTCTGTAAAAGAAATGATTGACCAGGTCTCCACTTGGCATCCGCAGTGTGATCAGTGGTATTTTGTAGACTTTGACTAATTCAATGTAAAAAAAACAGAGATGTCTAAAAAAAACAACAATATTTTACTTAAAAAGCATCTTCTACAAAGCCATACTAAACAAGATAACACTGTAGCAATGAAATGCAAATATGAAATAGCCATGTACATATTGAAGCCAAAGTGTGACAAATGCTGTTACACATATTGTAAAGTCACCAAAAAAGACTAACTGCCCTCAAGTGGAGAAATCCTGTCTGTCAGAGAACACGGTCAGAAGAGACGTTCGCTGGCAGCAGACCATTTCATTTGAGCCGAGTTGGAATCCTACATGTTTACATGCTGATTTGTGTAGATGAAGAAAGTAGTTGGAAAAGCAGTCGCGTACAGAAGAGAGGACCAGAAGCAATGTTTTGGAGGCTGGGAGCCTCCTCTCCAGTGGAGTGAATTAAGAGCAAATAATCCTCAAGATATATCCATCTTAATGCCTTGCTAGTCTGAGGAACCGAACTGGGAGTTTAAATCGGTATTTTCTCTCTTTTTCCAGAATTACCAATGTGGTGTCTGCCTGTCCCTTGTTGATGCGCCTGAAAAAAGGATCAAAAGGATTGCTCTGAAGCCAGTTACAATAAAAGTGGGCATAAACACAGATTCTGCAGCATCTGGGATCTTCCTGGCCAATTTTCCGGCCTCAAACCAAGCTTTCTGACACGCTTTTATAGGGAGCCTGTCATCATGACTGTTTCACATCCAGTAGAGTAGAGAGAGTAGAGAGAAACAGGTCATAGGTCGAGGTACATCTTCAAAAGAAAGTCCAGGGAGACACAAATTCCTTAAGAGGAAGTGTTAATTTTTAAAAGAGAGCAGATACTACACCAACTTTGCCTTGATGCTCTTTCAGACTCCAGTAAAATATACGATGAGTCTGAATTACATTCTGCTTAAGATACAAAAATGCACAATGTAACAAAGTATGCAGAAACAATGAGTGTTTACGTTGTTTTGGAAACTGAATGCTTGTGGTGGGATGAACTCGGCAAGTGTGAACATGTCAGCTGAAGGTTAAAACTGTCTCCATATATCATGCTCTGCATGTGCTCTCCAAAACATCAAGAACTAACGACCAGGTCCACATTCACAAGATTCACCATGGATGTTTGTCGTGCATGGAGTCTGACTGGGCAGCACCATATTTTCTGTGGTGCAGAGCAACATGCCAGATGAAACATTCAGGTTGCATTTACAAAACTTGCTACATATAAGGGTAGTAACATCTATCATATCGATCAGCGCTGTGAGCTCAGATCCATTCTCCTCATCATTCCAGTAATGGTGCAGCAGAATCTAATGGGCACGGCCTCCATCTCTATGATCCAGAAAGAGATAACATGCAGAGTAGGAATGGGCGATATTTTACCGTTCACGATAAACCGTCAAAAAAATTCCTCACGATAAGAATTTGTCCTCTCACGGTAAAAACGATAAATTCCCGTTGATGATGTTTTTGTGTAAGGCTGATTTTTGGAAGGAAGGAAGGAAGGAAGGAAGGAAGGAAGGAAGGAAGGAAGGAAAGGGGAGAAGGAATGGAGAAAACAAGGAGGAAGGAAGGGAGAAAAGAGGAAGGGAAGAAGGAAGGAGAAAGCAGGAGGAAAGAAGGAAGGAAGGAAAAGAAGGAAGGAAGGAAGGAAGGAAGGAAGGAAGGAAGGAAGGAAGGAAGGAAGGAAGGAAGGAAGGAAGGAAATGAGCCAGAAAGAAAGAAAGAAAGAAAAAAGGATAAATTCCCGTTGATGACGTTTTTGTGTAACAAACATGGCGGATCTGAGAGTGAGATAGATTTATAGTTAAAAAGGTGGAGTTGAATTGGTATTTTTTTTATCGTCATTTTTATCGTTATCGGGATAAATGCCAGAAATGATCGTGATACATTTTTTAGTCCATACCGCCCATCCCTAATGCAGAGTGGAGAGGATCATTGCAGGGCCAAGTTGTTGGTCTTTCATCTGGTGCTCCACTCATCGCAACTGCTTAACTCTGTTGAAATGCTGCAGTGTCTCAAATGGTGAAAACACAGTTGCCTCATGCAGAGGGGAGGAGAAGCAGGTGAAGAATGATGATAACAAACAGCAAGCAAGAACAGAAGACAACTGTTTCACCCCTGAGATGGCAAAAACAACATAAGGCAACAAGAATAATGGTTAAAAATGTTTGGGATCAAAGTGCTAATAAGGCTGGGAAATTGAAAATATGAAAGGGGGGGTGGGGGGGTGACTGGTTAAGATGCGTGTGTGAGATTTGATGTGCTGCACATCAGAAATATGATGGGGGGACTGGATTGGTTTTATTGCTACTGCTTTAATGTACGTCTCATACTCAGCAACATAACTGATGTTAAGTATCAACCTTCTTTTCCTGTAGAGGTTAATACCTCCTGGAAGATCGTTTCGGCAGTTTCCATAATGGGTCGGTGAGGACGTCACAGCTGTAGTTTACAGACAGAGAAATGGCTTCGTGAGGCAGCATTTACTGTTGTTGGGGCTAAACTCTTGATTGGCAGGAATACTGTTTGCCATGCTCATTTTAACATAAGAGGGTAACATTTGAACTGAAGTCATGAAGTGAAGTTGAGCCTGCCAGAGATGATGAATTAACAAAAAACAACAACTCTTCTGATGATAAACCAAGTGGGTAGAGTTTTGTGCTGATTCATTTCAAGGGTCACCGGTTCCTAACGTTGTTCCTTCCCAGAGCTGCATGTCTAAGACTAATTTAATGGGGGGGGTGTCAGTGTTTTGATTATATGGACCTGTCAGTGCCTTTTTCATGCAGGGTAGATGAGATCAATAAGTACTTAGATGAAGAAAAGACCGGGTGTCAGATCTGAATACAAGCACTTTTATTTTTAAGACTCTTAGTGCCCCCCCCCACAGCGGTGAAACAGGACTCGTACAGCTCTGAAAGCTGAGAAAAAAAAGCTTTGTCTTTCACGATATAGACAAACAAAAGACAGAACCCTGTTTGTTCATCGTTGGCCCAGAGGAGGAGGAGGAGGGGGGGTTGTATGATGAAGAGGTGGGAGGGGCGCATGTCTAATTGAGCGTGAGCTTGTATTTAGAGGTGGGGGCAGCTTCCCTCTTGAATATTCCATATGATGAATGAGCGCCTGTCCTTTTCATAGAAAACAGAAGCCTTGAAGCAGCAGACAACAACAGAGACGCACACTCTCCGATTGTTGTACCTCGATGGGACAACAAGCTTTGTAGTGTTCGATTTCACTGTTCAGTAACTGAAAACTTCAGAACTGTTTTGATAATTTTTTTATAACTAAACGTAAATGTTGGAGTTATTTTTCATTGATATATACAAAAGATATGAATGAAAGCCATTTGCCAAACTAATAAATAATAAAAAAAATAATAAAAGGTTTGGACGCAGCTACTGGTTCAAAATGAAAGGCTTTGCGCAGATATCCGTTCACTATTACAGTAAATGTACACATTTTTGCATTTAACCTTATACTAAAGCAACATAAGCCAACGGTTTAAAATGAGTCATCAGCATTATGGTCATATGATCAAAATGGTGTTATAATTTCATATTCGAGACTAGGCATGAGGCGATATACGATATTATCGTATATCGCGATAAAAAACGGCCGCGATAACGTTTTCGTGGGGTACTGTAATTATCGCCAAATTTTTTTTTTTTTTTTTTTTTTTTTTGGTCACACAAGGCTACCAGCCAGGTAGAAGCCAGTGTTTTTTTTTTCATGTATTTTATTAATATTATTTATTATTTATTTAATATTTTTTCAGAGAGTAGTACAATCCGTGTGCATTTGACTACTGTGGCAATTTATTTTCACTCAATCTTTGTGTTGGCCATGCAGCTTTTGTTTTGTATACTACAGAGCAGTGCCTTTATTTTATTATTTTTCCAGAGAGCCGTACTAAGTAGCAGGCAGCCAGCCACTGTTAAAGTTTCAGAGAGTAATACAATCAGTGTGCATTTGGCTCTACTTTGTCACTTTATTTCTATTTGTCACTTATTTCTTTCGACTCTCAGGGAAGTATTTTCTTACAAAAAAAGAAAGTTCAGAAAGTACCGGTACCGGTACTATAGTTTACACTTTGTAATGCATAACATTTACAGTACACTATTTGTTCTCTACCTCAAGTGTCACTGTGTTGAGAATGATTTGAGAATAAATGTTCTGAAGGAACCAGTGGATCCACGGTTAGTGTTTTTCCTTGCATTTTAAGAATTTTATAAGCGACGCGCTAATATCGTGATAATATCGTAATCGTGATATTTTTGTCCACTAATATCGTGATATGAAATTTTCATATCGTCCCATGCCTATTCGAGACGACACGTGGACATGTGCGTGTGTGCAGGCTTGTTCTTGTGATAAGACAGCAGAGCAAAAAGGACACTCTGGTTGAAGACGGCGCTGGATAATTAGTTAGCTAACATCACCTTTTCTCCTCAGAGTAACTGGGCTAATTGTTCTGGTTCACTACAAAATGTGAATGGGGTTGACTCACAGCCTCTGGGATGTTTGTGTAAGCTCCAGTTGGAGCTTTCAAACTAAACCATAATCTGTAGAAGATCATGTTTACCATGTTTACAGTGCTTCTATCTGCTAAAAGTCGCATTCATAAACAATTCCTAAGACAAACTGTATTACATATTTTTACATTTTCGAACATTAAGCCCGTGATTTGAAATACTTAAGGATAAAGACTGGAAAATATTTCCCGTAATCTCTCAAAGCCATCTCTCCAATCCATGAAAACACTGGCTGTATTGTGACCAACTCAGCAGCAAACAGCATCAGAACAGTAAGAGGCAGAAGCATCGCATACCATTGTGTTTTAATTACCACTTCCTATCTTTGTGAAACCTTGTACTAATTTGATGTAATTTAGCCGAGCAGAAAAAGCTAGATTATGCTCTGTGGGTTTTACTACATGCTGAAAATATAGAGAATTGTGAACAAGTGTAAAACAAAACGTATCCTGTTCTGATTACAAAAACAAACCCACAGACACTGCCTTAGAAAACAGAAACACAATACCTGGTGTGAAAATTGTGTGGGTGACTAACCAGTGTGACTAAATCGGGCACAGATGTGCCGCACATGAACACATCAAACTCCCAGAGACATCCTTCTGCTTCTAACATACTAAAGGTAAGAAAATGTTAAAAAATATTAAACAATAGGTCTGATAATTTCAGGACGATCATGTGGCTTACTTATAGTTTCATGCGAAGAAGGCAGCCGTAATGTGCGCTTCAATAGTAACTATAAATACCAGCCCATAGAAAAGCTCTGAGTACAGTCATAGTTAACTGCTGCTTTAACCTACTTTTGATATGAGCTGCACGGATGCTTTTATGATGGATTGTGTTCAGAGCATTTACACAATCCAGGCTTCCACAACACATTTGTAGAGCATCTTGCTTACTGTAATGGAAGAAGTGCTGAAGCGGATCTTCCTCTTTGGGGGGATGTCCTCTCTGTTTTCTTCGGGCAGACCAGGGATTTCTGTAAGATCGGAACCTGGGTCATAGACGATATCGTCATCATCGCCGTAGAGGTCATCCTCAGGATCTGTGCAGCTCTCTCCCCAACCCTGGTAGCACGCATCCCCATCTGCATTAAAAATAACCCGCTCGTTTCCTGTGTATTCCTCTTCAGGTTCTTCCATCTGGTCCTTGGGAGACTCAGACAGTTTGTCTTCTTTTGAAATATCCCCATCCTCTCCTTCTGAGCCTTTGTTTGTAATCACAGTACCATGAGAAGGTTTGGGGGCTTTTGAAGCCTCTTCAGCCCCAGGATGTTTTATTGAATCCGAAAGTTTCTCTTCCTCTCCGCAAGAGCCATTTATTTGGCTTCCATTGGAGGCAAACCTTGACGAATGCTGTCTGTCTTTCCTCTGAGTCTCACCAGCTTGGCCCTGGAGCTCTGCGTCTCGTAGAGGTTCTGTTTTGGGCTCTGAAATCTCTGCCTCTGGACTGGGGCTCAGGAGATCCTCGGAGGACAAGGATGCCGGAAACTTGCCCGTGGTCTTATTCTGGTGGGTTCCAAGAATTGGAGATTGTCGGGAATCATCCTCACTGAGATCACCTCCATGGCGTTGGGATCCATCAGGTGAGTAGAGGGCTCGTCTACTGACTCCTCTGTGGGAACCGCCCTGGTTGGGGTGGTCAGTACTTTCAAAAACGGCGCTGAGCTGGCTGACAGTTGGCGAGGACGCCTCTGTTCTGGAGCATAGTGAATCCAAGGAGTCCGTGCTGCCTCTGTTGGACCTTGCCCCTCGCCACTCATCCAGGTGCTCATGGGAGCCCCTTTTATCGCGTCCATATGGAAAGACTGGTGACTGCGATTGGTCACGTGACTGCTGTTCAAACAGCTTCCTGGTTTCTGAGAACTTCGCCCCAATACTTCCAACCCTCTCAGTTGACGAGGAATGGTGGAGCTTCACCACCGACCCATCGGCCTTGTTGATGAAGTTGGTAGGCTTCACCAGCTTCTGTGGCGAGGACTCTTCGCGACCCCTGGCTTTAGCTGGTACGTTGTCTGTGCTCATTTGCGTGAACATGTCTTTAATGCGGCTGACATGAGCGCCATACTGCCGACCTCTTGGCTGTTTCACCCGCTCAACGTCTTTGGGCTTTGAGTTGCCTTCAATCCGAGGCTGGTCAAAGGCTCTCTTCAGTGCCTGAAACTCAGCCCGGTAGGCATTACGGTGGGGCGAGGCACTCCGGAGACTGGTCCTCTCCCCCGTGGACTCCATCTTCAGCATGATGACGTCTTTGGATCTAGAGAGGATGTCAGCATCGCTGTGACCTCATTAGAATATGGGAGTGAGGAATCTAGTTTGACCTGGTCCAATCCTTCAGGCCCAGTCACACCTGCGAAGATGAAAAGAGATGCCAATTAATTCATAATGTGCTCCCTTTATGAACCTCTAATATACACAAACATCAAAGATTCCAGGGGTGACGTCTAGGGTTTTGAATCTTGTGTGTGGATACCCTCTCCCTTCCCCATTTTGAAACACTTTATGCTGCATGTTCAAGAAGGATAAATCCTCCAACAGGCAGAAAATAATATCACAGTTGGAAAGTGACACACTTTAATCAAAACAGTGTTTAATAAACAATGTGACAATAGAAATTGAAGCGCTGGTTTCAAAGCTTGAAAGTGTCATTTTCACCTTCGGTTACTCCTTCCGGGATTTTCTGATGCTTGATATAAAAGCTCATGATGCCAAATAACACTGTATATTTGAAAGCCCTTTGGACTCTAAAAGCACTCAGCTGATGCTTAATGTTCATACATCAATAATTATAATACACATTAGAGTAAAGGCTTAAACTTGTATTTATTAAAATGTCGTTATAGTCTGGCAAATGTGTTTTTTCTTTTAAATATTGTATCACTAACTTCATGCTTCTTCCTTACCTCTGCTTTCAGTAAGGAATTAAGGAGGTGTCTCAGCTCCCCAGACCCATCACTGACATTATAATGTTTTAAACTAAATGTCAGCCATCACACATAGTTACACATGGTGCTTACAACCTTTACTTGTGCAAAGAAAAAGTTGGATACACATAAATTTATGTAATAATGTCCTCCTGCTGACAAAAAATGGCACACGTTTATTAAAGAGCTCTGCTTCCTTTACAATAATGCTGGATCAGAGGAGGCTAGTGGGGCTTGTGGTAGCGGTTAAATAATCCATATCTACAGCTATTGGTTAGGAAACAATTACTGCAACAACCCAAGATTAAACATAAAAAAAGATAAAATATATATAATCTGGGTCATAAAGGATCTAATCACCTAAATTGCTTTGCAACCCACAGCATCGTTTGGATAGGGCTGTGTGGATGCGAGTGCCACAGCAGAGGAGATTCAGATCTAAATCACCTGCTTCAGTATTCATTTAATTACCAAGCTGGACTCTTGTGGGTCACCTACTGTATGAGAAATCCTTGAGCGATGAATGTACTCGTTTGAACTTCAAGAACACATTCTGCTGCTTTAATTGACAGGCTAACAACGGGAAGGAGAGGACTAGGAAAGGCAACAGTGAAGCTGTAACCCTGAGTCAGTTGAATGAGACAAACAAGCGCACATCAGCCACACCGCGCATCATGACAGCTCAGGTTCCCCCTCCTCGGGACCGTATCACATGGATTTATTTGCATTTTATCGTTGCACATTTCTGCAAAATACAAAAAAAAAAAAACAACATATGAGCGACCTTCCCGCGATCATTAAAAACAAAAAAACAAAACAATAAAAAAATAAAAAGGACGAAGTTAACTGTTAAACCACAGACCTCAAAGCGATGTGGCTTCACTGTTTGAAAAACAAAAGACTTACATCCACGGCTCCAGCCTCGTTGAACGCGGAGGATAAATGAACTGCGGTCCAAAGTGTAAACTGGAGGAAAATGTGCATGCTCTCGTGGTAATATCTCTCGACAAAACACATCTCTAGCCCTCGCCTGTCGGTAGTCCGGCGTGGAGTCGCCAGCAGAGAGACGAGTGAACATACTAGAGCCGCTCCAACGCCATTGCGGGCGGCGGGTGATGCTGCCAGCCGCACAATAGGGGTGTCGGTGCGGTGTGGCCGCTCATCTCACTCAGAGCTGCACTCTCACTGCGTTTGCTGGACGCCAGCGGCCAATGCACGTCCGCGGTGTAGTAAAGTACACCAACTTGCTGGCCACGGCGGCTGGCGATTTGGAAATATAAGGCGTCACATGACAGGCGCTAAAACCTAGAACTGCGGCAATGGTTCGGTCCCATAATCTGCTGTGCGGCGGGGGTTTCAGCGAGCTGCAGTCTGGCATAAATACCAACACACAGCAATTGGAAGTTCACCGGCTGCTTATTGTTCATCAGAGGGCTTTGGCTGGGATAAAAAAGAGTCAGGGACCACACTGATGCAGTGCTCAAATGAGGGTTCACAGTGAGCTGTGAGGGCCAGCCAGTGGAGACCTGAGACAGTCAGGCTGCTGCACTGCAGACTATTTATTACTACATTTTAAGTAATAATATGATATACTTGCATTCTAAGTAATTCCTTGTTTTTCTTTTGTTTTTTACATCATACTTCCTGCAAATGAAAATTGTTACCTTATTTTAAAACTTCCATCCATCCATCCATTATCTATACTCGCTTTATCCTTTGCAGGGTCACTTTAGTTTAGGGCTGCACGATTCTGGACAAAATGAGAATCACGATTTTTTTGCTTAGAATTGAGATCACGATTCTCTCACGATTTTTTTCCAATATAAAATGTATTGCACTTATTACTTTAACTTTGCAACAGCTGAACAAAAATATAATAACAATAAACATCTCTTGTCTTCTTTACACAAACCTTTGAATAATTTAAACAATAATAACAATTTTGAACAATATTTGTTCCTCCCTGAGTTGAACACCCTTTCAGAAAGGGGACTTGTAACAGATCCTGTAGTTCTGAGGCAACAAATTATTCCTCTGGCTGGGATGAAGCTCCCATTGCCTTTTGCTGCTATTAAGAAGCTGCCGATACAAAAGGTAAACGTTACAAAAAATATGATGGTGTCTGATAAAAGACTGGCATCAACTTTGTAACAGCTGACATTGAACATAAAAACAATAAACATCCAAAAAAAAATAATTTTTAAATCGTCGTCATTTGGAAATGAGATTGCGTTCAAGCATGAATCGAGATCGCAATTTTTTAACGATTAATCGTGCAGCTTTACTTCAGTTACTAAATACTTGTGCGTCTGCAACATGAACTTTAAAGCAGCAAAGAAAGGATGCCAGACTTTTAACAAGAAAATAGATGAATATATGTAACTTTTATCACTGATGCACACAATATAACAAATAATCAATTTAATGCTATGGCCACAGCTATCTTAATTTGTTCCCTTTTTGTGGAAGTCTGGAGAAGACTGATGTCTAGGGGACAGTACCAGCAGAGCAGAAGAAACTGGCCCTGGATACCGTTGGATAGGCATGCACCCAATTAGAAAATACATCTGCAGTGAGACAACCAGGTCACCAGACAACCATAAACAAAAGACATCCAAAAGGTGGCAGCGGAGTGTGAATTGCATCCTTGTTGATCCTCCAATCCGTCAACCGTCTCGGTTGTTTTGAACAGCGGGCCCTAAAACCGACCCCAGTCCCAGTACAATTGGTTTGGTGCATTTTGTGCCAGTGGAAATGTGGGAATTATAATACTACTTCACACACCTCTCCTTGATATGATCACATCCCATTTTGAGTTTAAGTAAATGCTGTATAACAATTTGAGGCAAGTTAGAAACATGGGTGGTATCATGCCTTAAAGGTGCTGTGTGGAGTTGCATTCATCAAATTATGTAATATCTTTGCTTTAAATTATGTTTACTTCCGAGAATGACAATATATACATATGCAACTAGCTTGCGTTTCATTGCGCTGGGCAAAAAGTGTTAAGGGGGAAACATGGGTTGTCCATACAAACACTCTCACACCATTCAGGACAAGTTTACTTAAAATTAAAACGATCTCCTGTAGGTTTTTCACTTTCCCCATTTAGTCAAGGAGCACTATTTTTATGCCTAATATTAGAGGGAATCAGTGTAAAAAAAAAGTTCTTGTTGGTTTGGTCATGCATGAGTCAACAGACACCACCTAAGAACAGGACTGGATTCATGTGATCAGCAGTAGACAAAAAGGAAGCTTTGTCAACATCCCAACGTGTGATTATTTTCCCAAACGGCACTGAGCTATTTAATTGAGTCTGATGTATTATAATAGATGGCGTTGTTGTTTTCACATGTACACCATAGGCATAAATAAAAGGAAATACTGCGCATTGCTCTGAGGGAAACATATAAAGTAAGTGTAATGGATTTGATTGCAGTATTTCTGCTGAATCTTAACTTTCATGTTTCTAATAATAACATTTTGTGGTCATATGATCCACAGTATTATAAAACCATCTCAGTACAAACTACACTCACATAAAGGAGAGGCTTGTACATTAACTCATACAAAAAGATATGCTGTCAAAGCACTTTAACTTGTTAACCTCAAGACTTTTTAAATCCCAAGAATCTTCACTTTTGAGTAAATAACTGCATCTAGGGTTTTAATTCTGTTTGTTGTGCTAAAACTGACCATAGTTACATTTTTCTTTAAAATTTAACAGCTAAGTAGAGCAGATATTTTTTATTTTCCTCATCGAATCAAGACAATTACAGCTGGAACTGTAATCCATGACGGACAAAAATGAATGATTAGAGTTAAAAATCCCAAATGAGCAGCAAATTAAAAACATTTGACCCCAAATTCAGCCTCTTGACGTGACAAAAAGGCAGTGCTTGCCCTTGACTTTATTGCTACAGCGACGTGCCTGCGCACATATAGTGACTGTTGTGATACAGTCAACCACAGGCTAAGTGCGATGTTGCTAAGCAACCTAAAAATGATCTTAAAGGGATAAAAGGGGAGGGTAAGAGCAGAAAACAGACATGCTCTGCAGAGCACAGATCATGGATGCCTGGCATCGTGTCAGTGTAATACAAATATATCAAGAAGACACATGCAGTTAACACTAAAAGAGAAATGTTGTGGCTGATATCAAGAGAGCATGAATGGTGAAGTGAATGCCCCAAAGCCCTTAAGCAGAACTGACTGGGGGGGGGGGGGGGGGGGGGGGGGGGGGTCAAAACATGACCATCTGTCTGCTAGGACTGACTCTGCAGGAGGTCTGGACAGATTGGAGCAGACTTTTCATACAAACTCTGCCCTCTTACAGCTGTGCACAAGGTCGAGCCCTGGTGAGTATATATGTAAGTAAGAGTGTCTCTGTCTTCAGATGTCCTCAATAACACAAAAAAAAGGTAGACAAACGTGAAAAAAAAAAAAAAGTTGACAAAACTGAGGTTCACGAAAAACTGAAACGATGATTTAAGACAGACAGTGAAACTCAACCTCATATTAACTGGTCTGTGAAAACATGCTAAGATAATTATGTACTTATGATACTGTTTAAGATACATATGAGGACACTAGTGACATTAACTGTGCCATGATGGTATCCGTCCTCTGGATGGCAATATCTGAAATTAAGCTGTTTATCACAACAGTTGTGTGGTTAAGTCATAGATTTCAAACTAAAATGTTCAATAAAATAAACAAAACAACTATGAATAGGGAACTTATGTAAAAAAAAATGTATGTTATACGTTATAACGTTTTTTTGCTTGTTGGAGACAAGCCGTTATATATATTTAGACCACCAAGTGTCATAACTCTACAAAAGTAATGAATGTATATCTATTATTATTCGTTAAACGCAAAGGCAAATATGTAACATGAGTACCGAGTAAAAGTAGATGCATATGCTGTACAACTGGCCCTTTGGTACCAACTATAATGCTGATTGACTTCAGGAATATATAAGAGTCATTTGTCTATTGACTGTACAGTGAGCGAAAATAACCAAGTCAAATTCCTTGTCTTGTGTGACCTGACTTGGCCAATAAACCTGATTCTGATTCTGATGTGGCCCCGGGGGGGAAACAGTCTGACACCCAGGAGCAGGCGCAGTCAGATCTTTCCGCTAATTAATAATGCTGTATCTTTTATGTTTTGATCAGTTGTGGCGATTTTGACTTGGAGATATTGAGTTACAATTTGAATTTAGCTGTTATCTAACTTTTTTTATCGTGTTGATTAGTTATGCTCAGGTGTTTCCTTGAAAAGAGATGAGGTAGATATAATCACAGGTTGGGCCAACGGCAGCACATTTAATGTCTGTTAAAGGCTATTGATTATATTCCTTACAGAGACTTGGCCCTTGGGGACCTCTGACATATGGCTAGGTCAGGCAGCACAGCTTAACATATGTAACCGTTTTTGTTTCCTTTTATTTTTTGATCGGTTGTGGTGATTTTGACTTGGAGATATTGAGTTACAATTTGAATTTAGCTGGTATCTAACTTTTTTTAACCCGTTTGTGAACCCTTGTGAATGAAAATATAACAGCCTGTTTGGCACATACTGGTTTTCTTTTTTTGCGCACATGCACACATGAAAATGTAAACCCTGCTCTATTAATCTCTTTCCTGGAACCCCCCCCCCTTGGAAGTCAGGTGATTTTCAAGCACAGGCCGTACAATGCAGAAGTACAGGATTGCTATGGCATGAATGGATGGTGTTAAAGCAGCCATCGCTGGTTGGTTGTTACTGAGATTATTGAAAAGAGGATCAAAATTTGAGAAAATCTGCAGCATTTTCGGCACATTAACAGAGCAGTGAGTGAAAATAACCAAGTCAAATTCCCTGTCTCGTGTGACCTGATTTGACCAATAAACCTGATTCTGATTCTGGCCTGCCTGTCGGTGTTTGTCTGATGTCACCTGTCATATTGCCTATTAGTTTGTCTAGTTACAATGTTGCTTTTTGTGCATGGCTTTTTATTCTGGGTTTAGTACTTTTGTCTTGTTTGTTTTTGGCCTGTTAGTGTGTTATTGTGTCTTGTGTTATTAATGCTGATGTTACTGTTGCTGCTTCATGTTGTTTCTGTTTTCGTTTGTAGCAATTGTCTGTTGAGCTTATGTTAACCTGTTGGTGTATGTATTTTAGCTTAGTCTCTTACTTTTTAATCTTTATTCTGATGTAGCCTTCTTATTCGGAAATGTTTTATTGATATTATCTTAATTTTTCTTTTAGGTTGACTATTTTACACCAGTCCAGGGACAGCAGATGCAAAATAGCCTTTTTGGCTAATTCTGGCATATTTTACATTTGTTTAAATGCATTATTAATGTGCATTGTCCCTGATATCCAGGGGTGGAAAGTAACAAATTACATTTACTCACGTTACTGTAATTGAGTACTTTTTTTGAGTAATTTGTATTTTTTTTAAGTAGTTTTTGAAATATGTAATTTTTACTTTTACTGGAGTACATTTTGACCCAAGTATTTTACTTCGCTACATTTGAACCCCCTCACATTACAAGTTTTATGGATTTTATGAGTACAAAATATATGGTGAAAATCTTGTGGGCATTTTATTTTGGTTTATTGTGAATAGCAGGATCCTGTGGGCATTGGGCACTTTATTTTGTGTTTGAATACGTTGATTCTGGTTTTAGTGTTGTCGGTTGCACAATATGACTGAAAATAGTTTGCACTTTACAGTACAGATTGTGACTGTCCTTTTTATCCTGTTCTGCGGAAGTAAAAGGATCATGTTACTGAGCTCAGCTGAGCTTTTACAAGTGTGGATGTGTACTTTAATATGCCTCGAAGTTAATTAAAACAACTTGTGCTGGATTTGATTTGTGACTCATCCTTTTTTTGCATTAAATAACTGAAAGTAACCTTTACTCAAATTACATTTTAAGTGAAGTACTTTTGTACTTTTACTCGAGTAAATTTTTAGATGAGTACTTTTACTTTGAGTAGGATTTAAGCAAAGTAAAGATACTTTTACTCAATTACAATTTTTCAGTACCTTTTCCACCTCTGCTGATATCTAAACCTTTAAATAAATAAATAAAATAAATGTGGCCCCGGGGGGGAAACAGTGTGACACCCAGGAGCAGGCGCAGTCGGATCTTTCCTCTAATTTCCTCTGACCAAAATAAACAGCATCACACAGAAACATTATCCACAGGCGTGGCTGTCTCTTTTCCAGTTCCCATCATGTTTATCCCCTTCCTTCAGGAGACTCTCCTCTTGTTCCATCCAGATGTTGGACCAACCAGAGCCCGCGCTGCGTTCAGGGGCGGGCGGAGGCGGAGGCAGCAACGCTGCAGGATGCTCCATGTCATGGCTGTCAAACCCCGTGACTGCTAGATAAAAAAAAACCCTTTCTCATGCAAGATTTACGACGGTGATTTACACCATGTCCGCTGCAGCTGTCGCGGTCTGGCTCGGAGCGGGTAGGTGTCGATTTAACCCCAAAATCCTGCGTTGTTTTCCCGCAGTCGCGTCCCGTGCAACGTAGGCGCTGGTTAGCTCCCGGCTAGCTCGCTGCTGTCTGTCTGGCTCATTCTTTCCTAAAGAAATGTGCAGGAGACGTGGAAAAAATGGATACGAGCTGACATATGGACCGCTATCCGCGGAGACCGGCCGGACAAAAACACCATTGTTTTCAGCTGTTTTCCACTTTACCTTGTAGGCGTGATGAAGCTGGAATACATGAGCGTTTACGTTTGCAGACTTTATGTTCTTTATATTCACCCAGTATTCATGAAATGTTCACCAGGTGTGTTATATAAAATCCCTAATTAACTCAAAAGAGATGCTCACGGGTTGTTTTATGTAAATACTAGTTCAAAGTTCACATTTCCCACATTATATCCTGCGAAAAACGCATCATTTGTCCACAAGAACTGGAGAATATTTGGCATTTTAACTTGACAAATGCCCCAAATCATACAAAAATCGTTCCTGAATAATGAATGAACCCCATAGTCCTTTGAATCTTACTTAAATACTAGTTCAAAGTTCACATTTCCCACATTATATCCTGCGAAAAACGCATCATTTGTCCACAAAAACTGGAACTGGAGAATATTTGGCATATTAACTTGACAAATGCCCCAAATCATACAGAAATAGTTCCTGAATAATGAATGAACCCCAAAGTCCTTTGAATCTCTAATTTGATCTCTGTTACATTAGTGTGGAGATGTCCTTCATAGCCAGTGAGTGTTTCAAGAGCCAGTTTCTAATATCAGTACCACTCCAGGTGACAAAACTTGCTTATGATTTTTGAAAAGATCCATGTCTATAGATGATATTCTGGTATGATAACCTTCCTGAGTGGCAGCTGTATCGTAGTTATCAGCTCATGAAGTTACCGATCCCCTTCAGAAAACTACATTTTAGATGCTTGTTTATAAACCTAAGCTGGTTCCTTATCTCATTGTGGTGTCCTTTATGTGGTGTATTTGCATGATAAAGACCAGTTTGTGACATTAGTGGCTGTTATAGTTTCATAGGAGCCTAATGATGCTCTTCTAGTTTAAGGCTCACAATGACCTTTAACAATGATATAGTAGGGGTATATTATACATTTCCTGAATCCTTATGGTCCTGTGAGTATTCCAGTTTTTGTATTTTGTGTCTCTGTTGTTCCTAGATGATACAGAGCTAAAAGATAGTATATCTTTTAGGTGAAAATTGTGTAAAAATGTGTGTTGTTTCTAGTTTAAAGAGCTGCAGTGAACTATATGTTGGTCAGAAAGATTCACATCTTAGCTTGAATAAATGCTTAAAATGTCCCCTTTAAAATTATACCAAAGACAATTACTACTTCATGAGCTGATAACTATGATCCAGCTGCCACTCAGGAAGGGTTATCTTACCAAAATATCATCTATAGACATGGATCTTTTCAAAAATCATAAGTAAGTTTTGTCACCTTGAGTGGTACTGACCAGTTAAATTTTGGGCTCTGGCCCATGGACTATAACTCTGGAGACCTGCAAGGACAATGATTGACTCTTGTTTTATCCCTCTTTTTGTGGGCAGGCTGAGCCCAAATGTGGTTTATTCAAGTGCAGGAAAATCAGGTACATTTTGTTGCCCCATACTGCACATCAGGGAGTTGCACGCACTATTATGCATGCGTGACTGGACTGGATGCCACATACATAACACATGAGCATGGATTCGGACAAACAGAAGGAGCGTGACTGCAAATTATGGAAGGAAAAAAAACATTGTTTTTTTTTTTTTTAAGGGGAAAAATAACAGTATTCTGCTGCATGTAAACTAAATATATCATCATAGTATCGGTCTAAAGCCCCGATTAAAATCTTTGGTCACATCAGCATGTGGATCAATATGATCTGCCCCTAAAAGGAAAAGCTGAAAGAACCTTATAGGCATCTTTTGTACAGAAAAAAATGGTTTCATACTTGTCTGACAATAAATACAATTGTTTCCATATAAACCTGATCATTGATGAGACTCCAGTGCATATAGGTAAAAAGTTATTCAAATAGAGCTTATTCGTGTGACTGTGTCCAAAGTTTGCTAACACCAAGTGTTAGTAAACTTGCATATTAATAAAGATTGAAAATATATTTGCTACTTGTTAGTTTTAGTCTATGAAGACCTCTCAGATCACCTGAAATAGAGCACCTGGACATGATGCAAGATAGTCTTAATAGACTTTATTATCTGTATACTTTCAAAAAACTGGTAATAGGGAGGAGTTTTGTTCTAAAAGCTATTGAAAGACATCATTGTTTTATGCATGCTTCTATTCATTGATCCAATAGTTTACATTGTGCATGCCTATGCTGCAACACGGAGCGCTTTACATGAGAGAAATGTCCATACGGAGCCATCCAAAGTCTTGAGGCTGAGAGCAGCCTGGCACAGAGACGGTGAGTGAGTGTGTGAAGTGGTGCACTTCATTTGTTGACCTGCTCTGCTCTCCCCCACTGTCGTAACACAATGACTCAGGTTGCTCCCCCATTAATGCTGGCATTATTGCTGCGTTTTGTCTTGCCGTGCCTCACACTGGACTTCTGCTTTTTAGAAGTAGATGTCACCTTAACTCCTTTTGCTTAACGCAATACTGTCACCCACCCCCCCCCCCAAAAAAAACAAATCTAAAACTTTGGATAACACAGCTTCTCAGTTATAACTTTAGACAAGTCTGTTTCTTTCTTACCTTTTACAGAGTGCTCCAGCACTGAAGTGATAGTTTCGTGCCCACCGCCGTTCTTAGCGGCCGTCTGCTGCAAGTTGTTACGCCACCTACTTTCACTTCCATGTTCAGAATAACAAGGCTCAAACTCGTCTTGGACACACTACCAAAGGCTCTGTCATAAACAGTGGCAATCCTTGTTCCCTGCTTCCCCGTTGAGCACATGCACTCCTCCTGACCCGGAAGACGTGCATATGAAGCTGATTCAACAAAGCCAGGGGACACCCTTTCCTTGTCTGTGCCACAGCTCATTACGAGCCTGAGTTAGCTGAAGCCATTTGGGTGGCTCGTTCCCTCAGTGTTGCCTGCATTGTTTTATGAGGCGTTACTTCAGCCAGTCAAGGTCAGGCCAGATAGGCATAAAATCACGTTAGTCGTATCCACTGTTCCCAAGGTGCGTTAGGGATCTAACAGGTTATGTTGTTGTCCTTTTTGTGAACTTCAAAAACTGCACAATTATGTGCAGTTTAATTGTTATTACTGTATGTGAATCTTAACTGTTGGGGCAGTGCAGCTTGTTAGCAGTATCATCAACCTTTTCTTGTCTCTGTCATTTGGCCAATAGGTTAGTCTGCATTGGACAGTTAAGCATTAACCTTTTAATTGGTGATGTATTGTGTGTAAACTGGGAGCACTTTGAGTCATCATCTCGAGAAAGTCTTACAGAGTCATCCTGCCACAAATAAGCAGATTTGATGCGGCTGGCAGATTCTTAGGATGGCTTAGTCACTGATCTTGTGCTTACTCTGGCTTCTCTGTACCCTGGCGTGACTATAAAGGTGGAGGTGAATCAAGGTGACAAAAAGGGAGGCTTTCTGTGAGTGTGTGATGCTGTTGATTTAAGACAGGGGTGTCCAAAGTCGGTCCTCGAGGGCCGCAGTCCTGCATGTTTTAGTTGTTTCCCTGTAGGGCTGGGTATCGATTCAAATGTCAAGAATCGATTCGATTCCGATTCTTAAGATTCAGAATCGATTATCATGATTCGATTCGATCCGATATTAATTTGGCTTAGTGTTATTTAAAATGTTTTTTGAGCTGTTGCCTGAATTATATGACTGTGAAATAATAATTTCACAATAATTATTGTGAAATAACTAAGAAATAAATAACTCAAACAGGCCTTTCAATATCCATTTAAAGTGCAAAAAAGAAAGAAATTGCAACAGTTCATGCAGTAAACAAATCATTTTAGCTTATCTAATTTATTCTGTCACCACGCACACATATTGCTATGAAGGACCTGGCATTTTTCAGAAGTGTCATGACAAACTGTGTGTCCGACTACTGGGATTAAAGTTCACCTGGCGAAAATGATGGGAAAAATAATCCCAAAAAAATCGATCTTAGATATAAGAATCAATTTTTAGGAATTAATATGAGAATCGATTTAGAATCGGAAAATCGATTTTTTTAAACACAGGCCTATTTCCCTGCATCAACACACCTGATTCTAATTAACGGTCGTCACCACCTTGCCATCAAAGTCTGGATAGTTCTGTTGATGATCAAGCCCCTTGTATCACGGTTTGATAAAAAAAGGGACACATCTAAAACATGCAGGACACCGGCCCTCGAGGACCGACTTTGGACACCCCTGATTTAAGATATTTAAAGCTGATGGGCAGGAACTAATTTCCGATCCTATAGATTTTATTTAATAAAATTAAAATTAAAAAAACAATCATATCAGAAAACCATCTGGGCTCTTGTCGCATCTCTTTACCTGTCAAAAATCCTTACACCACACCCAGCTGGTCCCTGAGCATGGTATTTAACCTTGAAGTGCCTGAAAATGGTCTCTTGCGTGCTGAAAAATTGCAGAGGCCCTGTGGGTCAAATAAAACAATGTTTCCCAACCCTTGTCCTCGAGGCCCACTGTCCTGCATGTTTTAGATGCACACCTGATTCTAA
Source organism: Cololabis saira (assembly GCF_033807715.1). Lineage (NCBI taxonomy): Eukaryota > Metazoa > Chordata > Actinopteri > Beloniformes > Belonidae > Cololabis > Cololabis saira. Next base: position 14,479,032 of record NC_084601.1, on the reverse strand, counting down.
TTAATGGTCCTAATTAGCTTGTCATCAAGGTCTGCACAATTCTGTTGATGACACAGCCACTTGTATCACGATGTGCTGAAGCAGGGAAACATCTAAAACATGCAGGACAGTGGGCCTCGAGGAGCAGGCTTGGGAAACACTGAAATAAAAGATCCGAGCATGCACGTACAGGGTGCAGATCAACCTGCTGAAACTAAATGAGGTTTATTTTTGGTCTCTGAATAACCCAGATCCAGATGTCAAGGGTGCCTTTGTTGGAGCTGAAAGGGCTATCATGTTGATTAGTTATGCTCAGGTGTTTCCTTGAAAAGAGATGGGGTAGATATAATCACAGGTTGGGCCAACGGCAGCACATTTAATGTCTGTTAAAGGCTATTGATTATATTCTTTACAGAGACTTGGCCCTTGGGGACCTCTGACATATGGCTAGGTCAGGCAGCACAGCTTAACATATGTAACCGTTTTTGTTTCCTTTTATTTTTTGATCGTTTGTGGCGATTTTGACTTGGAGATATTGAGTTACAATTTGAATTTAGCTGTTATCTAACTTTTTTTAACCCGTTTGTGAACCCTTGTGGATGAAAATATAACAGCCTGTTCGTACTGGTTTTCTTTTTTTGCGGACACACATGAAATGTAAATCCTGCTCTATTAATCTCTTTCCTGGACCCCCCCCCTTGGGAGTCAGGTGCTTTTCAAGCACAGGCCGTACAATGCAGAAGTGCAGGATGAATGGATGTTGTTAAAGCAGCCATCACTGGTTGGTTGTTACTGAGATTATTGAAAAGAGGATCAAAATTTGTGAAAATCTGCAGCATTTTCGGCACATAAACAGGGCATTGTCCTCCAGACTTTTAATGCATCCGTAGTTGTGACATCGGATCAATCTCACTTTGTCTCGTTGATTCCTTGATCTTCGGTCCTCTGGCCTCGTCCCCCTGCTCTACCTCCTCCTGTTCTTTGTATACTCACTCTCCCATGGTGATTAAAATTTGAGTTCCCGCCCACATTGGGAGAGTGAAAAGAATGGAACAGAAAAATGTTGCAGGAAAAAAAGATGCAAGGTTAAAAGTTGGCTAGTGTAAGAGGAGGCAAGATTGAGGGGAATAGGGAAAGAAAAATAAATAAAATGAAGGTGAGCGATAGGTAAATCACCTCCAGCTTTTACATTGTACACTTCTGTTAAGGGTATGCCACTTTTCTATTGATGCCTTTCACTGATAAAGTCTGCATGTTTGTGTTTGAAATGGTGGAGAGGGAGAGTTAAGAGCATAAAAATACCTCAGGACAGTCTGAGTCATTACTGCTGCTTCTCAGTAGTTGCTGCTTCCTCTATTCAAAATGCATTCTTACTGGATGATAATAATCAGTTTTTCCTTTTACCCTGGCCTGTTTGTGCACTTCATACTTGGGTGTAGCTTTGAATGCAGTGGTAAGGCAAGATAGGAGGCAAATCTACCAAGCTTTCTCTTCCAAGTCCAACTGCTGGCAGGTCATTAAATGATAAATGACAGAAACACGGACTATGAAACGTTAAGATTTAAGGAAATAAAGGCCTCTTTCAAATTTGTGTTTCAGTGATCACCATCTTGTCGAGGTCGCATGCGGAGCTAAATGTCTACCCATCTGCCGGGGTGCTTTTTGTCCATGTTCTGGAGAGAGAGCACTTTAAAGGAGAATTCCCTCCTTACCCCAAATCAGGTAAATAAGTAAATTACATAAACACTTTTCTACACTTTGATGCACTGATAAGTAAGATTGATGTATTTGTGGATCTGAATAGCGCAAAATAGTTTTTAGAGGTAGTGATTAACAGTCATGCGCAAAGATTAGTAGATTTAATCCTATGTTTTCTTTTGTGTTAATGTGTTAAAATATAATAAAAATCACCTGATTGTAGTGGGTTGTGGTATTAGGCAAAGAAAACCTTAGACAAACCACAACATATAGTTTTTTATTAAAGGGGACATATTATGGCATTTAATGTATATTTTAAACAGGCCTTTAATGTCTTAAAAACAATCTAAAGCTTGTTTTTTCTACATAAATCAGAAATTCAGCCGTGGGCCATGTCTCTAGTTTTACCGCTTCTAAAGCCTTTTTCTGTGCTTCATTCTAAGGGCGGGGGGGGGCTATGATAATGAGGCTCTGTGCTGATTGGCTCCCTGAATGACGTGTAGGAGGGGAGGAGAATAAACCTCGCTCCGGCCAGAGCAGCCGGCTGCGTCGTACACAAACTGTGTCCCATGCGAGAAGCTTCTGCGACAAAATCAATTCCATTGCATGGATCTTAAAGCCTGATTTATGGTTCTGCGTTAAATCGACGCGTACCTTACGCCGTAGGCTCTGCGTTGTTGTAACGCAGACCATAAATCAGCCTTTAGTTACCTGAAGGGGGAACGGGTCTCCTCGTCTTCACACTAATTCACACAGGACACCACAGTTACTCAGATTCCTCATCATTTCATATGTTACAAGAAATCACAACACTGAATTTTCACAAATGGCAACTTTATTGTTAAAAACATAAGTTGTATATAAATAACATTTATGCACTATTGTTTGCTCAAGGAAGGACCGTGCATTTCTTCTGAAGGTGTCGTTGAACAGCTTCAGGTGCATTGCTTGGAAGATCTGAAATCATAAACAGAAGAAAAATGTATTACGGTACTAATAGAGCCGCCGGCGCCTGGAGCTCCGGGCCCGGGGCTCCTCACCGGTCCGGTCCGGTGTGTGGCCTCCGGAGCTCCGGAGCTAAGCTAAATACTTGTAGACAAAAATAAATAACATAAAAAAATAACGTCACTTACTGTTGAGTCGTGTGCAGTTGCCGGGTCAGTGCTGTGGGAACTGATCCATTTATGAGGGTAAATGTCGATGCAAAACCTCATTTTAACTGTCCCTCGCTGTGGAAACAGTCACCGCTGCTGAACAATGGCTGAAGCTCCAGCCGGCGGAGAGAGTTGCGGGCGTGGTTTCAGCAGCGGAGGAGACCGAGGGCGTGGTTTGCATTTTGGTGACGTAAAGAAAATGCACAAATCTAAGTGGCTCGTAGAAACCACATGACACTGGAAGATTCAGCAAGGCGGGGGTACAGACCTTGCAGAAATTCATGGGATTTCATCTTCCCTCTGCTGGCAGGGTGAGGGGAGACCACTTTATATATGTTAAAACAAGAAAAAACTTGTTTTTCATAATAGGTCCCCTTTAAGCAAAAAACAAATGAACAAAAAGAGTCATGTGGTCAATACTACGTACCCAAGATTCAACAGCTTGTAGATCCACATTTATCAGAAAAAACTTGCAATTGTTGTTTCCTGTATGACTGTATCAGTTTTATGATTCAGGTTTTAGCTCTCTGAAAGTTGTGCCACAGCATTTCATCAGATTGAGGTCTGGATGTTGACGAGGCCATTTCGAAACCTTGATTCTTTTATTTTTCAGCCATTCTGATGTAGATTTGCTGGTTTGGTTCAGATCTTTGTCCTGTTGCATGACTTTGTTTCAACCGCGCTTTAGCTGTTGGGCAGATGCCCTCACATTTACCTTTTATACTTTTATACAGAGGCGTTCATGGTTAAAACAAACTCAAGTCATTGCCCCTCCACCACTGTGCTTTACAGTGGGTATGAGATGTTTCTGCTGAAATTCTGTGTTTGATTTTTGCCAAACGTGACGTGAAGCATTAAATGGAATAGAATTACATTTACTTTATTTATCCCTTGCGGGAAACTCTTTCGCCACAACGCTCCAGTGGACAAATTACAAAGATAAAGATTACATATAACAAGAGTCACAAACTAAAATGACAGTCTGAGATGAAGCTCCTGGGGTTTCTCTTTTTTCCTTTCTTTGTACTTCTCTGGGTGTTGCATGGCCTGGCCTTTGGGTAAATTGTTTGGAAAGTCCAGTCCTGAAAAGACTGGCAGCTGGTCTTGAATGCCTTCCACCTCTGAATAATCTTTCTCATTGCATAATGTTGGATTTGAAATTAATTTATTGCCAATTTCCGATTGATGTGCAGCAACAGTTGCTTGCCTAAGATCTTTCCGCCTTGAACTGGTGTTAACACACACTTAAGTGGTCCAGACTACCAAACTGCCAAAGTGCTTTTATAGAGATGTGGACACCTGCTAGTGGACAATTCATCAAGAGTTGATGATTAAAAGCTCCTGGCAGCAACATACCCTCTTAAATGTAAGTAAGGGTGTACTTAGTATTGCCCACATGATTTTGCTGTTTGGATTCATTTTTGTTCAATAAATAAAAATAAAAAAAATCATGATGTTGGTTGTCTTAGGTTGTGTTTGCAGAAGACCCACTACAATCAGATGATTTTAATTTCTTTTTCACACAGAAACACATTACATATAACTTTTGTGTTGACCCGTAACAAATCACCAGACTACCCCTCATTAGTCGGCTCTGTCTACAGGTGATGCCAGCAATGACCCGATCACCTTCAACACGAACCTGATGGATTTCCCTGACAGGCCCGGATGGTTGCGCTACATCCAGAGGACTCTGTATAGCGACGGCGTACTCTATGGTTCTCCCACTGCAGAGCACGTGGGCAGGCCCACAGTCATAGAGGTAGTGGGTTGAGTCATTTGTGCTCCTTTTATATTGATGAGACGGGAGAGTAATGTGGCTTTTGGGGCTGAAAGTGTTGAATTGAATTGAAGCGTCTGTTTAAAAATAATCTATCAGGTTGAGTTATTTAAATAGAATACATGTAATCTACAGTATGCCATAACGCAAAAGTTACCTATTTAAAAGGATTTCACTAAGCTTAGCTGATTTTGTTTGCTTTAAGAAGTAAAATGGCACCATTTGGGGCTTGGAGTCTTCAGACTGAACTTCCATTACATATTTTATCCTTCTTTTGTCCGCTATAAACCACTGTAGAAATTATTTTCCCAAAAGGCTTAACATGTCAAACACGGTTCACGTACCTCTGTAGCAGGATGCAGAACATATGTTCTGTATGTATCTCAACCTCGTCCATAGAGGTGCTGCAATATAAGCTGCGTTGATCTGGGTTTAAACTTTCACCCTTGTGTGTTGCAGATTACTGCCTATAACCGACGCACGTTTGAGACAGCGCGGCACAACTTGGTCATAAACATCATGGCCACAGAAGGTAAGAGGCACCAGCATGGCGGTTTAGAGCAAATAGAGATTGGACTGTGAGGCTTCCTTGATTAAATCCTGAGGGCACATTCTGTGCTTGGACTGCATAATATGGTTCCTTCAAAGAAAGAGGATGCATTTCACTACTTTTATCTGCAGTAGCGAAACAATCCTTGTCAAAAACTGCACTTAAGCTCAACCTCCCCATCCATGAGACAGATCTGCAGCTTGAACAGAGGGCAGGAACGTCTGTATTTTCTTAAAAATTTTATTAATTCATTTTTTATTTATTTTTTGTTTACTATGGCTGCAGGGTAATTGCGCTGATCATTAAACCCTTTAGTTCCTTGAAAAAAATGTCCCTGAGGCTAAAAGTATTGCAGAGTTCTGGTTTAAAGGCAGCTTACACGAATCAAAGGATAAGAAAACAAGAGCAAGGTTTTGAATATTTGAAAAATCCAGATTTAAGTTTCTTTTGTAAAGCTGGCAAGCAAGAAAGCATTGACTGGAGTGGTTATTGTAATTAGGCCACACCCACTGCCACGAGACCTCTGTCACCAGATGGATTTTAAGCTGTTTTAAATGAATAATGCTTATTATTTTTTGCATGATGGGCCATTAGTATAAAAATGTGTGTTCTATGTAAAAAATGCCTCTTTTTAAAATGTTAAAGCTAATTAATAAATTACATTATGTTAAGAATTTTCAAAGGACTGTACATTAAACAACCTTTAAAACAATAATGAAGTGAATATTCAATAATACCACTCTCTCTATGTACAGCTTTGTTGACAAATCTAACTAAAGCTACATAGATTGGAATCTTCTTGTTAGTTTGAGAAATTGATGGATGTTAAGTCTGGGATTTATCTTGCAGATTTCAAGTGAACCATGATAAATTATAATAATGTGTCTCAAATTGGCATGTTGTTACTTTTGCCAGTATTAAACTAGAGAACATTAGTTGCAGGTTTATGATCAGTCATGGTCCTTGCATTTACAACATGAACAGCAGCTGTTCGCACCATCGATGTCACATCCCTCTCCCTCGTGCTGTGAAGTCCTCTGCCATCTGGCCCCGCCAGAGTTCAGAACATAGCAGGACAGACGCGCCGGAGTCTGCTGGACAGACCTAAATCAGTCTAAATCAGTCAGATGATAATAACGGTGTTCCTAGAGCCGTACTCAATCTTTCCTCAGGTTTATGGATTTTAATGTGCGACCGTTTAGCTTGTCTTCCAAACCTCTTCTTCCTTGTCTTCCACAGAGTTCCCCTTGCCTTACCAAGCAGAGTTTTACATCAAAAACATGAACGTGGAGGAGATGCTGGCCAGCGAGGTTCTGGGAGACTTCCTGGGCGCAGTGAAGAACGTTTGGCAGCCCGAAAGGCTCAATGCTATCAACATCACCTCAGCGCTGGACCGCGGCGGCCGTGTGCCCCTCCCCATCAACAACCTAAAAGAAGGGTTAGGATCTGGACTTATACGAACGCTGCACTAGTCACAACTAATTCAGGCTTTTGAGTAATAATTCAATTCAATTCAATTCATACTTTATTAAAGACACATCTTGAGAAGAGGTCCATAGTACCATTAAAAAAACATTATACATATAAAATACACGATATAAAAGACAACAACCTATGATATAAAAGACAACAACAAAAGACTAAAAAACAACAGTGACACAAAAATAAAACAGTGTCACATGCGCAAGTGTACAGACATGAACGCCAGTGGTTCCACAACGTGGATGTGAACCTGACTGAGCTGAGTGCAGGATTTGTTAAGCAGGTGATGATGCTGTTTATAGAGTTAGATACTCTACATATACATTTGTACATCACCTTCCGTAGCACAGCAGCACAGGTTGGTACTCCTACATTAGCAAACAGATGACTAGCAGACTAGCACTACAGCTCCTTGGGACTAAGAAGCAGCCTCATGCAGTCATTATAAGCCACAGTCAGCCTCTGCATGCTGCTTTTCTTGTACCGACACCACAAGTGGCCAGTGTAAAGGGATGTACAATATGTTTTAAACCAAAAAATCTTAATATCCACTGAGCACATGCTGAATTTGCGCAGTAGCATATTCGCTTGGGCATACATCCTTCGACACTGTCTGTAAATGTCTCTGTCATCAGAGAGATCCTTAGTCATAAAATGACCAAGGTATTTCACCTCGTCACACTCGGTGAGGGCAGAGTCTGCCAGAAAGAAGTCAGGAAAAGCTAGCTTTCTATCTCCCCGGCTACGGACAATCATCACATTAGTCTTCTTTGTGTTATATTTAATGTCGTATTCAGACCCGTACTGAGAACATGTCCTCAGCAGCTGCTGGAGGCCAGCACTATATGGACTGAAAATAACCAGATCATCCGCATACATTAAGTGGTTGACAAGTACATCACCTATCATACAGCCTGTTCCACACTTATTCAGCTGCAGAGAAAGGTCCTCCATATAAAAATTAAACAGGACTGGTGACAAAATCCCTCCCTGCCGAACACCATTAAGCTGCAAACATGAAAAAACAAGGCTCAAAATGAAAATGAAAACAAAGTTAACTTTACCTACAATTTTATTTTATTTCAGTTAGTTTTGCCTTGTTAATTTTAGTTTTTATTTAGTTTTACTTTGGTAAAAATCGCATTTTTTTTTTTAATTTCAGTTAAAGGAGATTATGTTTTCACTTTTTAGTCTTCGTTAAGAATAATACCTCTGCTCTGCTTATGGTAAATATTTGATTAGCTAATGTTGGGATTGAACTCCCTTCAGGAAGCATCTTCGGCGTCTTCTCCTTTCAATTACATGCCTTTTCAAGCAACTCAGCCCACGCTAAGATTTCATTAATTATGGCCTTGGGGCTCATCAGTTCATGTTTAATAAGATGAAAGCTCGTGGTTGTCTGCATTCAGGGGCACCTTTGGCTCATATAGTTTGGGGGGAAAAGCCCACGTGAACTGCCACAAGTTGTGCATCAAAGATTCATACGGATTTATTCATTTATTTCTTTTTTTTATATCAGGCTTTAGTGGAGCAGAAATGGTTTGATTATTACAAACTTCAGCATAAACATATAAAACAAAGCCCTACTTCTCTTGGTTGTTGTTCTCATCGTCATCATCTCGTCCTCTGACTAGTGTTTATGTGATGGTCGGTGCTGACGTCCCGTTCTCGTCGTGCCTGAGGGAGGTGGAAAGCCCGCACAATCAGCTGCGCTGCAGTCAGGAGATGGAACCTGTCATCAGCTGTGACAAGAAATTCAGAGCTCAGTTTAACATCGACTGGTGTAAGATTTCCTTGGTGAGGATGCTTCTCGCACGGATTCACCACAATGACGATAGCACATTTTTTATGCTATGGCAATTCAGTTCGTATCTGCAGTTCCGTTAAATAATGCTTTATTAATCCCAGGAAGGGAAATTATGCTCATTTATGTTACCTCCTGCACTCATACTGAATTATTCCTTACTTATCTCTTGTAGGTTGATATCAACAAAGTAGTTCCGGTATACATTACCCGCCCCGACCCAGGTACGGGGATCCTGCCTGAATTTGGGGAGTACAACCCTCCGTCTGAGTCTCTGAAGAGTCGGGACTACTTTTCGGACTTCGTCGTCACGCTGGCTGTCCCCTCCGCTGTGGCACTAGTTCTCTTCTTCATTCTCGGTTACGCCATGTGCTGCAAACGGGAAGGGGTGTAAGTGTGCTTGGTCTTCTACTTCTGCACTAATATTTGCACCACACACCCTAATCAACATTTGAGAGAGAAAAACAAAGCTGTGGAATGGTTAGAATTAAATGAAGGCAGGAAATGACAGTGAAGGGCCCATTTAGGAGCAGGATAATATGGCAAGAGAGGAAATGCAGCTTGTCATTACCATCCAGTAGTGTAGTCCATTTTGTATTAAGTTCCTCATCAGTATTTGTCGCAGTTTTTTGTTGATGTTGTCATTACATCTTGAGCCACAACATCATTCATTCACATTCTGTCATCATTTACAGGCTGGGAGAGGCGTGCCCCCTTCCCCACGCAGCGTTCCACTCCATCTCCGCTCTGTCTCTGTACAACAGTCCATTCACTTGTGTGTACATGCTGCTTTAACTATCAATATTAGTATTTAATCCATCCATTTTGTTTTGTTTCTAGGGAAAAAAGAAACATGCAAACACCAGAGTAAGTGTTTTACCTCTCCTGTGTTCCCTTTTTTTGTTTTGGGTCTGTTTCTGTTCCTTCCTTCCCTTTTGGTTTGCAGTCTTGTCATTTCTGTCGTCACTAATGGCTGTTCATATCCATTCATCCATACGCTCTTACATGAGTTGACATCTGTTCATCCAGTGGGCTGCTTCAAATGCAATGAGCTGTAGCTGTAGGTGTCAGTGATGAGAAATAAGAGCAACGTGAATCATATTGGTGGATTAACAAATGTCCTGCACCCTAAATAGAACAAAATAAAAGAAACTGGAGCAATAGATGAGGGTGAAGGTCAAATTTATGTCATGCATGCACAAACTGAGCACAGCAGATCTCCTCCCAGGAAGAAATCAATTTCAGCTTTGATGAAAACTTGCGACTGTAGAAATTGATGGTACCTCCTGTCCTGCAGCATCCAGCTGGTTCACCACAGTGCCATCCAGAAGTCCACCAAAGAGCTGCGGAGCATGTCCAAGAACCGGGAGATCTCCTGGCCGCTATCCACCCTGCCCGTCTTCAACCCCGTCAGCGGCGAAGTGGTGCCACCTATTCACCCCGACAACTTCGAGACCACCAGCATGCCCCTGATGCAGACGCAGTCGTGAGTAAATGATCCGCAGAAGAAGCCTTTCACTTGCGTTCAGGCTCATTAGGTGACGAGATGTGAAGCAGGTTGCAAGAGTTGCTACAAGGAAATATAGCTAAAAGCAGTACTCTTATCAGCTAATGTTTATGCATGTTTTACAGCTTGAGCAAAACTACAATTTAAAGATTTCCAGATCTTAAAAAATCCAGTTATTTTAAAAGAACACACTTTGACATGAACATGTGTACATGTCATGTTTGTCCCTTAACCATACTACAATTGTTCATGCTTGCAGGAATCTTCAAAACCAGATAACGATACCACAGCAGAGGCCATCAGGTCAGTGTTTCCTCCACTTGTAGTGTCTTAATTCATTTGCATGTGTAATAACTCAGTTCCATACTCGAATCAATGCTAAAAAGAGTAAAATAAAACAGGCAATGGCACATTATCTGTACTGCTGCACGTTTCTTCTTTACATCATAGGCTTTACTTGCTTCCTTTTAATATGCTTCAGCAAAGCATGTTTCAGTTCATTATGGGTAAAATTACTAACAGTTTACTTTGCTCATTACATTTCACTTCTTCAGATTCAACATTAACATTAATAATGTGAAGGCATATTAAAAATCTCACAATCTGTCCCATCTACATTACTCTGAACAACAGGGTAGGGTCATGAAATAAATAAAAACCTCATCGTCTTTTCCTAAGCATGTTTCCTCAACTTCATTTGCGTACACCAAGAGATGTAGATGGTTGGAAAAATTTGCAAGGCAATAACGATGCAACCTCACCCCACATGTTCAAAGCGTTGACAGAGTAAGTAGTTTCTCTAAAATCTCTCATCGTAATTCAGAGAGGGAATATTTAAAAAAAAAATCCTCTATTAATCTCGGTAATGTAAAATTTAAAGAAGCTGCCACAGAGGTGAACGATTTTGCTCACTGATGCAGCATCCACTCCCCCTCCTGTCATCATATTTGCTCACATGAATCACAGGAACTATGCCTGGATGATGATTATCAAGCACTGCTTTGACTGCACATGTGGGGAGAAGTTTTCTGTTCCTTTTAATTTTGTGTTTTCTGTGCTGAAAATAATGATAAATTAACCATCGAAGCTCATGTCCTTGGCCTTTTAGAGCGTTTGTCCAGCCGTTGTCATGGCTACCACGTTGTTCCAGGTCATTTAACTCTGCTTGCAACCTTCGTAGTTATGAAAAGAGACGATCAATTGAGACGCTGATGCATGAGCGCCCTCCTGTGAGCTTGCCGATCAGCTGCATGATGGACTAACTGAGCACTCTCTCTGTTCACTGCTAACAAAGGAGAGAACTATGTCATGTCAACATTTCGAAGGCTGGAGGTAGGTGCTGCTCTCTCCCAGTTCATGTCCAGTTAATTCATGTTTCAGCTCTTTGTGGTCCCTGAGGCTACTTTAGACTTTTTCCTCTGCTAAACAGTGGTTGAAGAAGTATTAGTCATTAGCATTGATTCACTTGTCTTCATTTATTCTAGGTAAATGGTATTCCTGAGGAAAGAAAGGTGGCAGAAGCACTGAATTTATGACCCCAATCACCTGTGGGAGAGCTGCCTTTCCACATTTGTCCGTGTTTTCTAACATTTGTGCCAAAATGCATGTCTCACAAGTTGGGTTTTATCGTCTGTATGCACGTACACCTTAATTAGTGAGAGTGTGATGAAGAACAGAGGAGCTTAATCGATTTTTAAGGAAGATTTTTTGAAATATTTGTGTATTTGTTAAATATGCCTAATATGTCTATATCTCTACTTGCTTTGCACAATGGACTTCTTCAAAGGGGAGTTTCAGTTGTCATGTGTTCAAGTGTCACATAACAATAAATTCTTTCAAAAAAAATGAATTTTCCTGCCTTTGCCTGAATTATATTGATATACATATCTTATTTCTAGTGTTTAATTTATTCATTTTCTTTTGCCTTGAAGAAAAGAAGCCAAAATACATTTTATGAAGATCTTTTTTTAATTTTTTTTAATTTTGTAGCAACAACAGAAAAAAGGCATTTATAAATAATATGGATACATTTAACACCTTAAGACAAATGTAAAAGACAAAAACAATTTTCAAAGGGACCCTGCTCAGGGGTATAAATACTTGTTGCTTTTAGACGATCAAAGAGATCACTTAAGGCCTGAAAAGGCTGTCAAATGTTATCATTTTGTTGTTGAATAGTCATATCAAAAGCTAACATGGAAATGCAATTTATCTTTATACACTGAGGTGGCGACTGGAATCAGAAAATAAAACTCGACTTGGTTCTGTCAGTTTTAGAGCACAACTCAAACCACGGCATCACAAGAAGACTCAAAAGCTTAAGACAGATTTAACCATTCTGACAAACACATACACAGAGAACAAAAAAACAGAAGTGGACCCACTTTCTTCTTTTGAAAAGAGAAGTAAAATAAATATAAAACATTAGACACAGCAATGTTTTACTACCCAAGGGTAGACACAAAATGCAACTCAAAATTCATATGCAACACAGCTTTCATTTTATGCTATTTTTAATCTGCAAAAAGTACCTTGACAAAATATTTGATTTAGCAATAAAAATATCCCAAAGTGCTTGAAATATATTTGCACTTGTACTGTTTTAACCTTAAAATGAACACTGTAAATAATCTTAAAGATGAAAAAACAAAAGTGCTCTCTCTCTTAAATGTCTGAGTATTAACAGGCAGAGACGTTGGCCATTTGGCAACAGACAAAATAAACAATATTTCCATTTATGCAACAGTAATGTGTGTACTCCGCTTAGTTAGTGCTTTACCAAGTTTTTTTTTTTTTTTCCTTCAAACGCTGATGTGGCCCTGATGCAAAGCGCCTAATCACAGGAGTGTGATCTCAGCTACGTCACAGATGTGACTCTGTGCACCTGAAGATGTACCGTACATATAAGCCACTGCATTAAGAAAAGAAAAAAAGTTGATGTACAAAGGCATTCGTCTGCCAAATCACCTCACTCACTCGCTTCACCGGCTGCAGAGAGAGGATGTACATTTAGTTATTTTACATCGTAGAACAGTACATGCAACGTGGTGTATGCTTCTCCAGTAGTGAGGCATGTTTGAACTGAAAATTGTAAGGATAAACAACTAAAACTCGTCACTGAGGCATTGGTGTTCAAAATAAATCTCAGTCTATCATACAAATATACATACGTACAAAGAAGTGAGCCGCTAATAAGACAGTCGGCCAGAAACGTTCATCCTCGTCAGTGAGATTCTGGGACGGGTACAAAATTACCAATGCAATACTTCCTTCACAACAGCAGTCGAGGGCGCAGTACAAAACAAAAGGCAACAAAACTGTATAAAATATAAGCTTAATTTAAATCATTAAATACTGTACATGTCACATATTTCAGAGCTACAGCAGGTGACCACAGAGCCTTTTTTGCAAGGCTTATATCTCTAAAATTACTCACAAAAAGCACATTAGCAAAATATGTCAAGAACAATATTCCAACATTTCAACCATTGCACTCCAAAATGTACTTAAGTCTTTTTAGTTTTCTCCAACACCCCAGTCAGTCATTGGTCCATATTTTGCATATTTAGATATCCAACACCAGAAATACTGTACAATGATGATGATAAAACACACCACAAGTTAACATGTTTGCCATAAAAGAGTAGATATCTGAATATGTTGGTTATGGCCTTCAGCTGCTACCTCCCTGTGGACGGAGAGATCCCTGCCATGGTGGAGCGACGACAGGAAAGACGGCATGTAAAAAAATATTCTTATCATCACGTGTGGCTGAACGGAGGCAATGCTGCAAAATTCACCACAAGCACATTGTCTTGAAATGTGAGAGAAAAAAAAACACACACCAAAACACCTCTTTTTAGAGACCTCCTGAATTAGATTATGTAAACAGTTCGTTTTGTTTTTTTCCTTTTGTTCCTTCCTCTCGTGCAATTTGCACTTTGCCTTGAGAGGAGCGATCCCCTATTTTAGGGCTTCTTTTCCGTTCTCTCTCTCTCTCTCTGTCTCCGTCTCTCACTCCACCCCCCCCTCCTAATTTCAGTGTTAATGTTTCACAGCAGTCAAAAAGCACAGTCTCTGTTTAAACATGACCAGAAAAACATTGTTCTTCCACAGGTTACTTCCGACTTTGTCTCAAGTGGCCACCAGTAGCCAAAACATCAGGCCAGACTGTGATGTGCATCTGTGCCTCACTTCAGTCTCAGCTGGGTGTTAGAGCCCGGCCCCCTGTCCTCCACTTGGTGACGTGTCCATCAGGCCCCGGGTGAGAGCTGGTTTCCCCTGGTTAGCAGCAATACAACCAGACTGAAGAGCGCCATGGCGCCCAGTCTCCTCAGCAGAGCCATAGTGTCTTTGGGGATGACCACCTGGGCCAGGTCATTAGTGATGAGAGAAACCTCATGAGCAACACAAACAAAGATGAAAGTGCTGACCATGATGTTGAGAGAAGGGTTTCCTGGGATGAGAACCAAAATCCCCTTGGTGTCTGCCGCGAGCCATATGTGATACTGGCATATAAACAGCTGGAAAACAAAGCAAACATGATCAAAAATGTAACACAAAAATCTTCTCGTTAATTGTTTGACCTGATCATCTTCACTGAGCTTAATATACTGAAAGCTGGTTTTTATTCCTTGATGTTTTTATTAATCTTTTATCATACCTTTGTAATATACCATGTAAATGACGAATATCACATTACTAAGATTGCTTTACCTCCAGAGAAATCTTTCCAAACCACGCAAAGAATGAGCTGTAGATGGAGCGAACATAACCAGGTATGTTCCTGATGAGAATGAAGGCCAAAATCTAGCAACACACAGTAAAGACATTTATAAGAGTCAAGTACTCAAAAAATACTCAAGCATACTATGAGATCCATATCATTTGAAGTCAACAAATCAAGGTTTAGACACTGAAGAGAATGTACACTATAAACCAGTGTTCTTACTTTTACCAAGTAGCATGTTCCAATGAAATACTGAGCTGACTCGGAGATCGTGCTTAATATAAAACCACGTGGGAATAAAAGACAAACGAGAAAGGAGGAGGGAGAGTACCTGAACTACAGAGATGTAAGGATGCATCTCATTGCACTCCGTTTTGGTTTTGCAGCTGCTCGCCCATATCGAGTAAGTCTAGGATGATGTGGACAAGGAAGAGGTAGTTATATTCAGTATAGCTCTAAATCAACACCAATAACATCTTCAACATGTATCAACCAGCAGTTTAGTCATTCTGTCAAGCTCCAAGTCTAAACCTTAGTACTTGGGTGGCCCAAACCTGAACAAGCAGTACATTTTCTTACAATGAAGGAGAAAATGGAGAGGAAGAGGAGTAGGTTGGTAATCTTGACAGGGAAGAGGGTCTCTCCTTTGCCCTCTGATAGCACCTGACACTTCTGCAGCACCAGGTAGATGAAGGCGAACAGCATGCCATGAATCACAGCCTGCAAAACAACGTTGCCACATTAGAAAAATATTACACATTCAAGAAATGGTTGAAATCAGTGGTTGATTGTCAGAATCAAGCAATATTTTTTGGCAAATTGGTTATGATCTATGATGCATTTCACTTGGGGATAATTGGATCAATAAATGCAAGAAATATTTTTTTGATAGTTTATGTTAGGTCGACCTAATCCAGGGTATAACCCTACCGAGCATGTCCGCTGTTAGAGCAGAGAAAACCATGCAGATTCTCCACCTTCATCTCCACCCAGCTTTACATTATACTGCATGTGCTGCACCTTAAGAAGTAAGTAGAGCTTTTAATACTGATTTCAAATGAGACACTGAAGAGGAGTTGGAGCAGCGTATACCAGTCCACCCCTTAAAACCAACAAAGAACAGAGTTGTAAAAGTATGGTAGAAATGAAGCTCTGAAGCTGAAGTCTAATCAACACATTATAAAATAATGTCAACTTGTGGAAAAAAAGATAATTGGTATAGAAAAAAAGTGCATCATTAACTGTAGCCTAGTTAACTTTGATGGATCTGGAGAGAGAAATCTGACTTACAAATCTGTCCAACTTCCATCTGAACCACCACTCGTGGATGCTCCCATTCAGCTCAAAGAGCTGAGAGATTGGCCACACGGAGAAGATGCTCTCAAAAAACCTCTGGAGTCACAACGTCAAAACAATAACATCACATTCAAGTTAAGACACTGATTTAAAAAAAACAAATGACTTACAACCAAGTTTAAGTGCAAAAATGTAAACCCACCCACCTGTGAGAAGGCAAAAAAGCAGATAAAGAGCAGAAGACCCATTAACTTTGCCAGAACCCCAAGGTGCCACATGCCGCTACCTGTACAGGAAACACGTCAGACAAACAGAATTTTTCTTCAACTGCATACAAATATAAGCCGAACTAATCGTGGGTATAGATTCCCACAATAACAGGACTGGCATGTGACTGGGTGAAGCATTTATTTTGATACCTACCATTAGCCTTCTTCTGAAGGATCTGAGGCCACATGGCCATGGTGCCATAGATGATGACAAACCAGAAGGTAACCAAGGGGACAAAGTAGTAGAACTGGTAAGGTCTGTCCATCACTACACACAGCACCAACACCAGGAAATTTAGTCGGAACAGCACCTGTGGACGCCCGTGACGACACAAACATACAAAGATCAGTCGGTTATGAAAATCTCCACAGTTGAGATTTCATGGGGGAAACTGTTGTCCATTACCAGAGAAAGATACGGTACAACTGACTGTATTCTTACCTGGCACACTCTATAAAGTCCAAAATCTCCTTTGAGCCAAAAAAAGGAAAAGTGTCCGTAGCCAGTTTGAAACAGGTACGCTGCCACCAGCACCCGCACATGCATGTACACTGGAATGAACTGAAAGGCAGACAGAATCAGTTTGCTCATCAAATATCAGCCCAGGGTGTGTCCAACCGGGCGACTGGCAAATTTATGCGAAGGTGACACGATTGAGACTCACAGCACTGGCTCCAGATACGTGATAGATGAGGATGACGAGCTGCATCCAGCCCTTCCACTCATCTGTCTGTTCTCGGTTGAGCAACTTGGTCTGATGAAGAACATATGGGATCAAAATTGTGACCAGATTTGAATGAATAACGCTGAATTAAGTCATAAATTAAGTTTTACCAAGAGCATGATACAATCCAAACTTCAAGGGAAATCATTTCATGAGTGCTTGGTTGTCATTACGACATTATTTGATGATTGATCTCATCTTTACAACTATTATATTTCATGACTACAGTATGGGCCAAATCCACAAAGAATAGTTTGCGCCCGCAAATAGCGCTGTGAATTGCGCTGCACTTGCGCCCGCAATTTGCCCCGCTTTAAGGTCCTATTCACAAAAGATTTTGCTCTAATGATATACCGGAGCAAACACGCCCATAAAGTTTTGCGGCTGAGTGCAATTTGCACTTGTCTGAGTAAGTGAGCGGAGCTGTTTCCAGTGTTCTCCATATTTCTGCACACACATTGGTCCATAATGAAAACTGCAGAAATAAAAAGTAAAGCGAGTGAAAATAAAACGCCGTGAGGCGCAAGGGCGCAATTTCCACTGGGAACAGGGGGGGCATGCCCCCACTTTTCAAACTCATGCTTTAGTCCCCCCCAGCTTTTTTACAGTTTAAGAACTAACGGTAGGCTCAGCCTGTAAATCCTCAAGAGACTGTGCGAAGAGCCCCACTCCCCCTCCTCCCTCCTCCCTCAGTGCTGTTCAAGGATGATTTATGGTTCCGCGTTAAATCGACGCAGAGCCTACGGCGTAGGTTACGCGGCTGGCGCACTGTACAGTGCGCGTCGCCGCGTACCCTACGGCGTAGGCTCTGCGTCGATTTAACGCGGACCATTATTTAGGCATAATTAGGCTTAACTAGTGTGTGCGTGTGTGACAGACGTGCATGGGACGATTGTGAAATACGGAATAAACTGTTTTATATGAATTCTAATTCCCAATTACGTAACAATTCCGTATTTCAAGGGCGGGTGGCAAGCCCACTCACCGCGGCTGCATCTCCAGCAGCAGCTGAGAGTCCTGACTGACGCTGAGCGTCACAGGGACACGATCAGCGCTATTTTATAAGTCTGATATATGTTGTGATATGTGATGACATTATTAAGCTGTTAAACACACACATTCTAGATTTATATGTTTATATGGTGGAATTGTTATAAGCAGACCCTTACTGTATGGATGAATCCTGAGCTCCTGTTATTTTTATTTTTAAATCAGAGATAAGTCCACAACCCCACTTGATCTGATTGTCTACAGTCATGTCTGACTATAGATTTCACCCTTAATATCATTCAGTATCACACAGGCTTGAATGACATTGAAGAGAGAGAGAGAAACAGAGAGATGGGGAGTGAGGAGTGAGTTTGCGCGCAGTTAATACACGCTTCTGAAAGACGGTATTTGCTCCACTATTTTTGCGTGTGGCAAATAGCGCTGGCCTTTGTGAATTAGGCGGTTTTTGCAATGAGGCTTATTTGCATAGAAAGGGGGCAATTTTGCGCCGAATGTATGAATATTACCTAATTTACATGCATGCAAATGGCACAGGCGCACCATGACGCTATTTGCTTGGCAGCGCAGTTTGTGATGCAATTCGCCCTTTGCGGGTGCTTTGTGAATTAGACGCTCTCTTTTTGTCTCATTCGCACCGGTTTAGCGGCCGCAAAAGCCGCGCAATCCTTTTGTGGATTTGGCCTTATGTGTCTTAACACATGATGTTGCAATGAACTCACCTCTTTGCTGTTCTCACTGTAAAACACTCCCAGGACAAATATGTAGATGAGAGGGATGAAGAACGTCGAGTGTGTGTAGAACTTCTGCTCTTTCATGAACACATCTGCTCTGTCACAAAGGTAAAAATAGCCCATTATGACGCCCATCCTGCAGAGAGCCTGAAAAGGCGCCTTTGGTCCGAGGGGGATGGCTGCAGTTACTGGCTTCTTCTCCTCTAGGCTCTCCACGTCGGGGGGCACTGGGCGACGGTGGCGGTTGTTTCCGAGGACGTGGAGGGCTGCGAAGACGATGGCCGAGCCCAGAAAGAAAAAGGCTGACAGTTTCTGCAGGAAGTTCGGGGGCGGTAGAGTCTGGCAACATGAACCATCAATGGGCTTGAGTATCTTGTTGCACAGAGAGTTCATGAGGACCATGGCCCCCTGACAGGGGAGACACAGAGGATAGAAAAGACTATGTGAGACGTACACAGATTAAAGAGGTGTGTTGCCAGTTTAGATTCTAACACGCTAAATTGAGAGAAATAAAACAAAAAAAAAAAAGAAAGAAAGCCAGCATACCACATTCCTGGTGCTCTCAGGTAAGTGCAAACCATCATCTGACTGGGTGATGGTTTCCATCGCGGCCTGGCGGGACGCTGCCAGCAGCTTGACCCGAGATTTGCCATTATACTTGCTGCTGTTGAGCACATCTGCTGCCGCTTCATTGTACAGTTCCAGCTGTTGGTTGGTGATCATCTTCCTGTTCTCACTCAAGACGGCCTCATTGACTGGATCTGGGGCATGGAGATGTGCTATTATGTACTGTATACAGCAGTATTGAAGTGAAACATGAAACTACTAAACATGTCAAAGCCTGTGTTGTTAAATAGTGATTAATAATCTAAGGTTTAGGGATGTTGGTGTTTTAATCACATTTATTAAAATAGAACTGTAAATATTGTAAATACATAAACTTAAAAGCCAGTAATCCTTCACCTACCCTACTGACATGAAAAATGATTCCATTTCTAAACGGGTTAGGCCCAATCCCAATACTCCCCCTACTTTTCTTCACTAGCCCTACTTTTCTTCACTACCCCCTAAAAAAGAAGGGGCAGATTTTAGGGCAATTGAAATCTAGGGCACTTGGCCCAGGGGCCTGTCCCAATACTCCCCCTCGTTTTCATCCCTACCCTGATCAGGAAGCTGAGAGCCAAAAGCTGTTTTAATTTCAGCTGTAGCGCTGTTAATATGGCACTTTATTAAGTTTTAATATCTTTTCAGGCGTAAAAGTAACCGTTAAGATCCCCTACCTGGGCTCAGTTTATCCAAATAACGCCTGTTAAGAAATTTGCTCCGAAAATTTCGGGATTTCTGTCTGACTGCCGGCTCCGGCAGCTGATTTATGGTTCCGCGTTAAATCGACGCAGAGCCTACGGCGTAGGGTACGGCGCGCGTCGCCGCGTAACCTACGCCGTAGGCTCTGCATCGATTTAACGCAGAACCATAAATCAGCTCCGCTATCTTCACTTCAGCTTTATCTGAAAGTGTGTAAATTACCCAGATAACAGCTGGATTACTTTGTGGTTTCTGAAAACTATTACCGGTATATCAGAAACATCCAAAACAAATCCGACGAGTCACAGGATTATTTCTCTCTATTTCTCACAAAAAAATGCTTGCTCCCTTGGTCACAATCTGAGACGAGTCTGCAGTCTGTTTGCCCTCGGTCGGCGAGTCAAATCGAAGCAGAGCCTACGGCGTAGGTTGTGTAGGTTACGTAGCCTACGGCGTAACCTAACAGCCTTTATTCCGGCGCGATCTTCGTGAACAACGGCCAAAAAAGGGATTATGTACATTCACTGACTGAATATTATGAAAGTAAAATATATATTTCTCGCTAGAAATGTAATCAAAACTCATTGTTATGCAGAAACTAACTCAAAATATTGATTTTATTCACTAAAAAATAAGAAATGTCCGCCATGTTTTTTTTTTGGGATTCAAACGGACGAAAAGCATTCTGGGAAATTTTATGGTCCCTAGGTCATCGAGTCAGCATCTGAAAACACTCGCTCTGAAGGGGCTATTCAGAGCCACTCGCCCTCGTTTTCTTCACTCCCCCTAGGTGAAAAGAGGAATTGGGACACCACTACCTTCACGGGAACGCGCAAAATTTAGGGGAAGTGATGAAAACAAGGGCGAGGGGGAGTATTGGGACAGGGCCTTATTCTGGTAGGGGACATTACTAACCTTGTAGGACCCAGTACACCTCCCCATGCTCAGCCAGCCTCTCCAGGGGCACAGCAATGGCTGTCAGGTTAGATTTGTACTGCTGCAGGGTGTCACTGCTGCCACTGTGCAACTTGATGGACCACTGGGGTAAACAGTCAAACAGGTAAGAATAAGACTGACATGATCCTGCCAACACCTGTGCTTGTGCTTGTCCAGTATGAAATGTGCACTGCCAAGTGTGCATTTATGCAGCTTACTGTGGCAGCTCCGAGGATGATGACATCTGGCTTGACTGAAGCTTCCTGAAGACAAACAGAAGACAACATAGAATAAAGCGCAGTCCACCCCTTGTGACAGTTTAATTTTTGCAACACTCACATATGTCCACGCTATTAAGCGCTCCTTCATCGAATTATTTGCCTCTGGATACCAAAGAAAGTCCTGGAGACAAAAGTACATTTTTGAAAATTTGTTTGCAGTTTATGCTTTACTTCACTGAACAGAAAATAACAGCACATCCAGAAATAGCTCACCACATTAACAGAAGACCTCTCATCTTTGAAGAAAATGTCCTCGTGCTTCAGACATCAAATACAGAGGGTGAAAAACAAAAACGAAAAGAAGAACTGTTATTGTTCCTCTTTTTTCCAGCTCTCCCACAAACCAAACCATGTGCTTTCTGCATAGTCATAAATGCATGCACACTGCTGTATAAGCTGTGAGGTTTTGAGAAAACATTTCAAGCTTATCTAGAATAAAAAAATAGACAAGAATAAAATAACAGTTACTTGTCATTGGTAGATATTCATAAAACCACACTTCCACAACTGCTGCCACTGCCACACTGAGCCATAGTTCTGTTTGCTCTTCCAAATCCTTTGTAGTCATTCATAACAGAGTATATACTAAATTACTATTCACAAAAGTGGAAATATTTAAAATTAATTATTTTGATCTTGTTGATGAACTTTCTTCTAAATCTGAGCAGGGAAAATTAAGGGCCATCTTTTCTGTAAAGGCATCTTGGATGTAAGAAAACGAAGTCCACCAACTGCGTGGACTCGAGCTGAGCCTGACCTGTTAAACCCAACCTTTGGTAAGAAAAACATGGGGCTTAAAATGTGCTGTTTTTAAACCTCACCTTGTTTCCATCTTCTCTTCGCTCAGGGTCAATAATTTTGACAAAGGAATAAAATAACTGCCTTATTCTTGAGTCACCGACAAAGGCCACCCGTTTGTCTGCAAGGCATGTTTTGGCTTCACTGCGAGATAGAAGAGAAAAAAAAAGAAAAAAAAGAAACAACAGTGATTAATCTGACAACAACTACAGATGGAAGATGCACATGGCTGTATCACTGTGTTTTGAAATCTTATCTGTAACGGAAGAAAATATGTGAACTTCCAGGATTAACAGACAGTTTCAAAAGATTTAATTCAGAATCAGTTTGTTTTCTTTTTAAATTGATAGGATGACTAATTTTAGGAAGGACCTTGTTTTATTTATTTAAAAGACCAGATATCTGTCAACGCCTGATCTTTGTGTAACAGGTTTTGCTAAGCGAATTGCGGCAACATGAAAAAGGATTTCAGAGTACATAAAAGGAAGAAAACTTGCAATGCTTGCAATGTCAACTAAAGTGTTAAAGATCAAACACTTAAGAGTTTGAATTACACCTCTCAAAAAGTTGGGCTCTCTGTACAAATAACAAAACTATTAACACGCTCCCGAAGTAGTTAACCAACACAGGTGCCTCCAAGAGCGCATGCAAAACTAGCACACACCCTGTTCACAAAGAAACTGAAGCAAGACCATGTCTTATCTTGTATCAGCTAAGATTAACGTTCATGAGGCCACCGTCGGGAGAATACTGAACAACAATGTTTTACAGAGAGGCTCCCCATAGAGAACATTTCTACCTATGACAGATAACATGGCAAACACTGTACTAACAACTATACTTATGTATTCATTCATTCACTGTTTTAAATGAGAAGCATTACTTTTGTAGACGTGAAAACACATGGCCTTCCTTAAAAAAAACAACCTTAACCTGTCTGTGAAACATGTTTGTGGTGGTATTATTATTTGGATCAGTTTTTCATAATTTAGGTCGGCACAGTAATACCCATCCATCTCAAGAGAAAGGTCAGCAAAACATTGATGCTACATGCATTAAATGGAAAAAAGGATTTTAACCTTTTCAAATGACCAAATAAAAGTCCTGACAATCTATGAGAAATGATGTTAAAAGGGATCAAAAATAAGTGGTGCATGTGAGGAAATCAACCAACATCCCAGATTCAAAGCTGTTCTGTACAAAGGGTTAGGTTATAAGTGCTCCAAAGTGCATGGCACAACTTATCAACATAATTGTGTAACTTCAGTGTTTCACCTTTAATTCACCTGAAGGACCTAAGTGAAAATGTTTTTATGTTTCAAATCATAATTCTGTAAAAGTTAAGTAAATAAAAAGTTCAAAAACTGTTCAGCACCACTGTCCACCCCCTCGTTCTTTAAGAGGCTCAGGAATCCTTGCAGAAACAGACAAGCACACACAAACATCTTTGTCTCTAAGTGCAGCTGTAGTTTGTGTGACTCACGTGCTTTTGTATTTGTGCATCATGCAGCCATAAGGCTGCCATACATTCTCCCCCAAGTAGCGTCCTCTGGACAGCAGCCAGTCACATGAGTCTCCGCCTACAGGCACAAACAGAGAATTTAACAGTAAGTCCAAACAACAAAACTTGTATCCCACTTTCTCTCACGTTTCTCTCTGATTATGAGAGAAATCTGTCCGTGTAGATGGTATCCTGGCATTTCACTGGGTACGCTGCTGACAAAAGAATATACAATACCCGGCTCTGCTAGCGGTCAGAGAACAAAATGAAACCAACAGGGATTTAGCTCCACCATAAATGACTCCAGCTATTCATTTGTGTGCAAAATGAATAGCGCCATCTGCAACTGAATCAGTCCACAGACCCCGGCGAACATGAAGGGTCTGCAGGCTGGCGACAGACACGGGCATTTAGTGGCCCCCCCGGCCAAAGCAGCTGCTCACAGTGCACACACAGGTCTCTGAGGCTTTTCTCTTCCCTCTTTTATCTAACTGGTTGTTTTTAATCAAAATAATTTCCTTCCGTATTCAGATCAGATCTTTGTCATTATCCCTCATATTTTTACAAACATATAAACCATGCATGGAGAGAAAAAGAGAAAAAATGTAAAACATGCTGAGATAATGGTAATCCAAGACATGAACCACACACAAATAACCGTCTTACAAAAAGGTGTTGCAGTGCTTCTTATGCAGCTATATAAATTCACACCATATATACCAGGGGTGGGACGATACGGGTAAATCACAATGCAATACTGTGGCAATACGTGGCCCACGATAACGATAATATCACGATATTCAATATACTGTAAGAAATTTCACCAACGATATATTATGATATATGTGACTGAAAAAGAAAAAATACCCATTAAAAAGGAAAAAGTCTGTAGTTATGAATTTATTCAATGCCAAAACTTCATACAATGTACAAAGAAAATGCATTTGTATATATTTGCCTCACTGCCTCCTAGGCTTGTAAATGTAAACACTGTACAGCTGGACAAATTAAAGTGCATGAACATTAATAACATGCTTTATATAAACCAGGACAATGCGCTGCTTTGTTTCTAATACTGAAAAGTCAGTAAGCAACTTAATTTTGCATATTACCTCACTGCCTCCTAGTCCTGTATATGTAAACACTGTACAGCTGGACAAATTAAAGTGCATGAACAATAGTGCAGTGACAACCGCGTAAATCCATTAATCCATAAAATATCGATATTTGCTGTCAGTTTATCGATTATTTATTGCGACAGAGAGCGCAACAATATATTGCAATATCGATTTTTTCCCCCCACCACTAATATACACTATGTGAAGTACCGTGCAAAATCCACGATAATGTCAGTAAACTCCTGTGAAAAGTTTCTTAATTAGTAAGACAAAGAAAACAAAAAAGGACATGACATTTATCTGCATTAGCCATGAACAGAGAGGCTCCTCTCACCCAGATGTAGTCCAGAGATTGCTTTCTGGTTCAGGTTTACTAGGGCAGACTATAAAAGTTAAGTTTTCTTAAGAGTTTGAACATCTTTCAAATGTCCATTAGCAGGTTTATATACATGAATGTAAAGAAAATCTGCACCCTAAATGTGATCATCGCTCCTTGTTATGCAAACTGGACCAGCTCTATAACTAAGTGTGAGGTTGATTGATTTGATTGAATTGTTTATTTCGAACACATAAGGAAAAAAATATATAAAATTTTAAAACAAATTCAAAACATACAGAAAAAAAAGCAACAACAACAAAAACGTTATACAAACAGGGGGGAAAAAAACAGTGTCCGAAAAGGAGCAGGTAGAAGTAAAACTTATTTAACCCTGCCCCTTTGTTACCTCTATTATAAATTAAACATAAATATTAATAATAAATAGCTGCTAATTTACCTATTAGGCTACTGATTTTCCCATTGGTTGTGCCATTGCACCTAACCAGCTAACAAACACAATCTTTTCTTATCTTAACTCCTCCTCACTCAAATAACTTCCCAGAACTTCCTTTTTATACCGTTTTTTAAATTGATTTATATTTGTACATTGCTTCAACCCATCACCAACCCATTCCATAGATCCACTCCAACAACTGAGATACACATGCTTTTCCTTTTAGAATGAACACATTGTTTTTTTTAATTAAATTTTCCTCTTAAATTATAACCCCCCTCCCTGTCACAAAACATTTTCTGTAAATTGCCTGTAAGTGAATTAGTTCACGCTTTGACTATGATTTGTAGAGTTTTTACTGAGGTTGAGTGAAAGCCAGACCAAGATTCAGGTCCAGATATGTTGTATTTTATTAACCAAAACCAGCTCCATGACGTTTCCAGGTGAAGCAGGTAAACAGCTCCGTGCAGGTGTTAGCTCTGGTTAGCAGTCCCTTGCTGCTGTATCTGGATATTACTAATGCAAACAGCCCTTTATCCCACACATATATACATATAGCCTACATGTACATACACCGTTTTTCTACAGCGCGTTTCCACGGCCGGTGCGCGCGGCCGCGCCGCGGCTTCGCGGGAGCGCGCAGCGAGCTAGCCCCGCTAGCCGTCTGCAGCTAACCGACTATAACGGGGGAAAAGCCCTCACCTCCGTAGCGCCGCAGAGCCGCGTGGAACACCAGCAGCAGCGCCACCACCGCCAGCGAGATGAGCTTGGCGTTTCTGACGGTGAAGTGCTGGTTTATCTCGCGTTTGCCCAGGCTGCAGGCCAGGACCGCCATGTCTGCTCCTCCATGACAACCAGCGGCTGCGCGGTCCGGCGGCGGCGGACCATCTGCTGCTCTTCCTCCCCGCGCCCCAGCAGCGTCAAGCGGGGTTTATGGTTCCGCGTTACACCGACGCAGAGCGGGTGCGCGTCGCCGCGTACCCTACGCCGTACCCTACGGCGTCGATTTAACGCAGAACCATAATTCAGGCTTGATTCACGCATTTCTGTGGGACATATTTGTGGAAAAATATTGTCTCCACCCAGAGACCACAAAAACATTTGAATTCCCATTTTGTCTTGTTTTTTTTTTAATGGGCGATTGCGCAAAAAAAAAGACTATGTACACAAAACTTTGGAACCAAGTGGGACATGGGTAAAAATAAACATCAACATAAATAAATACATTTTTCTGTAATGAACCAACTACAAACCCAACATTTATGACATCATTCTTTCGTTCTTTTCGTTACTAACTTCCAGACTGCAGTAGCAAACGGACAATAACAAGGCAAGGCAAGTTTATTTGTAGGCTATATTCAACACAAGGTAATTCAATGTGCTTTACATCAACATTAAAAGCAGCAAGACACAATTAAACAGTAAATAACAAAAGTAAATAACAAATAAAACGATAAGAAAAGAGGTAAAATAATGAAAAGCACAAGTTGTTAAGAAGTGTAATGTAAATAGGTGTTCTTTTCCACCCTCACGTAGTTATCATAATGCCCAGATGAACCATAAGGCCATATATCTATATTTTAAAAGGCTTTAAATGTGTATTATTAAGGTAAGGCAAGGCAAGTTTATTTGTATAGCACAATTCAACACAAGGTAATTCAAAGTGCTTTATATCAACATTAAAAGCAACAAGACACAATGAAATAGTAAATAACAAATAAAATTAAAGCTGCAAGCAACGATGAACGGGCCCTCGCACCCTTGTGCACGTTCAGGCGTGCTGGAGTGGAAGCGCTTGTATGACTTGCATGTAGATTCTTCAGGCCTGGACATTTAGCTGATGACCCCACCCACGACTCTCTGTATCAAACCATTCAAAAGTTACGGCAGAAAGTAGGAACCATCAGATATCGACCAATCAGAAGAAGGGGCGGGGCTAATTTTCACCAATTATGTTCAAGTACTCAATACCGAGTCCGATGACACCACCCACGAGTCTTTATATCAAACCATTCAAAAGTTATGGCAGAAAGTAGGAACTATCAAATATGGACCAATCAGATGAAGGGGGGGCGTGCTTTTTGGCGTCTAGCGTTGCCAGGGTAACGCTTTTGACTGAGAAAAGTAATGCGTGGTGTCGCAGGATGGAGACGCACATTTTGATGTATAACACACCTGGGTGCAGGTTACGGTTCGGGCCGTATTAACTGCCGAAGGAATGGCATAAATTGTGCCAAAATTACACGATTAATTCAAAATGACGACTTCCTGTTCGGTTTCGGCCATGGCGCCAAGAGACTTTTCTTTAAGTTGCGACATGATACAGGTGTGTACCAATTTTCGTGCATGTACGTCAAACCGTATTGTGGGGCTTGAGGCACAAAGTTTTCTAGGGGGCGCTGTTGAGCCATTAGGCCACGCCCATTAATGCAAACCATTAAATATCAAACCTTTCGCCAGGCCTGGCTTGCATGCAAAATTTGGTGACTTTTGGGGCACGTTTAGGAGGGCAAAAAGGCCCTAATTTCGTCAGGAAAATAAAGAAAGAAGAAAAATTCCTACAAACAATAGGGCCTTCGCACTGCAAGTGCTCGGGCCCTAATAAAATAAAATGATAAGAAAAGGTAAAATAATAAAAAGCACAAGTTGTTAAAAAGTAAGGGCAGTCCAAACCCACTTCCAAGGGGTGGGTTTGGAAGGGGGTGAAAATATGTATATGTTTGTTTGACATCATTGTGGATGCCACCGTTTATAATTTAAAAAAAAAGAAATATAAATAAAAACAATGGATCACAAAAAAAAAGGAAGAGCAGTAGAGTACGGCAGATAAGTATTTAATTTAAGAGTACGCTTCAGTAAACAGTAATGTTTTTAGCCCTGATTTAAAGGAGCTGACAGTTGGAGCAGACCTCAGGT